>NC_141694.1:1662638604-1663238604 GCF_964263255.1 Lissotriton vulgaris
ATCCAGGCTTCGCTTAAACCTTCTTCTACCAGAGTTTTGATTTCTGTAGAAAGCCTAGAGGTGGGATCCATCTCAAGAGGTTGGTAAGATGTTAGGACACTTAGCTGTCTTAAGCACTCCGCCCTGTAGTCAGTGGTATTCTGTATTACGATCGCACCCCCTTTGTCAGCGGGCTTGATCGTAATCGAATGGTCTTGTGTAAGGGCCCTTAGGGCCTGTTGTTCAACGTTAGATAAGTTGACAAACTCATTTCTTGGAGTATTCCATATTTTGTTGACGTCATCCCTGACTGCTTGCTCAAAAGTGGCCACTTGAGGTGGTATCTGATGGGCTGGAGGACAAAAGGTTGATTTCTTTTTGAGGCCAGCATTCGTTGTGATAGAAGAGTCTACTCCGATGTCTTTATCTTGAAAAAAATATCGTAGCCGAAGCTTACGGAAAAATTGCGCCAGCTCTATTTGAGTTGTGAAAGGATCGCCAGTGTTTGTGATCACAAATCCTAAGCCTTTATTGAGAATGAGTTCTTCCTGGTCAGTCAAACTTTTAGTGCTCAAATTGACGACCAAAGTGGACGTTAGTCGTTCCCTGTTTGCGCAGGAGTTCTCCTGGTTTGACTCCGGGTGCCTGCATGGGGTCCCTCCGATGTATCCCAGTGTACTTGCGGTTGGGAGTTTCTTTTTTTGCCTCGCGGGCATCTTTGTCCAAACCCTAAAAAAGACTGGTTGCCATAGTTGGATTGGTAACCAGGAAATGGACCCATGTGTGGCTGAAAGGGGTATTGTGGCTGAACTGGTGGGCCCCAGTTCGAGGGTGGCCACCAAGGTTGAAATTGGCCCGCGGGTTGACCTCTATAGTTTTGGAAACGTTGTGATCGGCCCCTCCCTCTCATGATGGATGATGGGTTATTGGTAGTATCTGGATGGCTGTCTGATCCTGAGCTAGAACCTGAGTAATTTGAGCCATACCTTTTGCCACTGTTTCTAAAATCAGGTGGTTTATATGAGTCACTCGTGTAAGGGTACACAAAGTCATGTTTGAATTTGGCAAGGTCTTTTTTAAATTTTTCGATCTTAGCTTGTAAGATCGGACCTCTGAACTCATTGTTAGTTTTGTTGGATTCGTCTAGCTGTTTTTTGAAGATAGTTGGTGTTACAGTAGTTTTAATAGCTGCTTCTAATATCTGTATCTCAACCAAAATCTGTTCGGCAACCCGTTTGGCAGTACTGATTATCAAGATTAGCCAATCTCGAGTGCACCGCCACGCGATGAGTGACCAATCTTTCAGGAATATTTTGTCTGTAAGAAACAGACGTGGTGCATTCGTCACTACAAGTCCGGGGAGGGCACAGCTGGCTCTCATATATTCAGCCATAATTAAGCCATGAACCGTCATTTGTGAGTGTGATTTCTTTAGAATCATTACTTTTGTCCAGTCGTCTGTAGTGGCAACATTGGGTGCTGGTACCGTGTCTAATATGATAGGCATATTGTCTAGAATGGATTTAAATAGCGCATAGTCGTAAGCTATACCACTAATTTCTGCCACGATAGTGAAGAAAAAGAAGGAGAGAGGGGACTCTAACCTATCGGGGATCGGACCTGGAAAGTCCCTCAGGAAAGAGACTGATTAGGAGAGTTAGTGTCAACAAATTGTACCTAACTGACATCTACCTAATCAAGTGTAGTGTAGAAAAGACCCGCAGCCATCAGCTGCTCTAATACAATAAACACAAAGGGGAGGAAGGGTCAGAGGGGTAATATTTAAAGACCTACCCAGGGCGAAGTCCCCCAACCAGTAAATGTAAGAAACACAGCACACACACTGGGGGTCTCTAACTGGACCTAATGCGCTCCAGAAAACAGACTGACAAACAGATCTCACCGCTAGCCAAGTCAGTAAACGTTTGCCAATGCTATGTACCAAAGAGATTTCCAAGGTATCTATAACAATGACCTGTGCAATGGGATTCACTTCAAGTATAGACTAGACCCATACAGAGAAGAGTAGGATGTCTATCAACGTCAGATGCAGATCATGTATTCTTATTTGGCCATCGAAGTATGAATGGTATGTCCCATGATCATTGGGACTAACCCATAACCCAGGTATGTTTGGGTCCTATCTCCAGATGTAGGGAAGACCATATGAGCAAAAAGGGATCGTGATGGAATCCGGTGCAGTGCAAGAAAAATAGTGGTGAGGTTAAAAAAAGGTAGTAGATCAATACAGTAACTTTATTTAAACTTGATCCCTCCTTTAGTAAAAACAACAAAAACAGTGCAAAAGATGCAGTTTAAGCAAATAACTGCATTCCTTAGGCCAACATGTTTCAGCCAGAAGGGAACCAAATCCCGCGGCTTTCTTCAGGGCCACAGTCCTTAACGTTTTGCTACTGCATTTCAGTGAAAAGTAAATGAATTAATCAAAGGATACAACAGTGTTGTGATAAATGTCTTGCAAACCTCTGCATCAACCAGTATCGATTTTATCTGTTCGTGGAAGCAAAACAGAAATATTTGACGTGAATCCCAACAATAGAAATACTTACAGGTTGCTATTCAGTGCTAGAAAGTACTGTGGTTAATTGACCTCTTAGTACTACCCTGTATTGTACAGGAAGTGAACCTCTCCTGGAACCTTGCTCAGGATAATATGAGGACCCGCTCTAGAAAAAGGTGAAGAAAGGGGTGAGGGAGTATCCTAGAGTAACAATAACATAGTTTGCCTCCTAAACACCCGAACTAATACCCCTTTAAACTTTACACCTTATCGAGCTAAAACACAATCTCAAAACTGAGAGTTAAACGGGCCAAATCCTTTCTAAATCAGAAAAAACCTTCTCCTAAATTTCACTGCTATATTAGTAATAGAAGAGTATGTGGAGTCTGATAATTATGTAAACCAAGATATCTCAAAACAGGGAGTGAAAAATAAAGCAGAAACACTCTCTGTGTGTTAGTGGACTACAGATAGATAACAAATACCAACTCAATATATGTTGTCTTGTATTGGAAAAAAGAGAGAAGACAAGAGGGTTCGCTAATGTCTTGGTCTCTACTGAAGATTTTACAACCGATTATGTGCTGACCAGGAGGTGCCACCTCCTGCATTAATAAGAGGGTTATCATGCTGGAATAGTCTTAACTGGCCGAATAGAGCAAGCCCAACATCCAAATGCGAAAGTTTGCGGCTTTCCGCTTTATACATGTTCTTTAAGCACAAGTGGCTAATTTTTAAGTACATAGTCTATTTTTGCCTAAGCGTTAATCCGTAAACATGGCTCATGAACTACATTTCCCTGCACTACAGCGTGTTTTTGTAGTCCTTTCCGTCGCTCTCGCGTGAGTACAATGTTTGGGTAATTTCGCCGGAGTTCAATGCACTGAGACGCGCGGAAAACAACAGCGCTCTCGAGGTGAGCTGCAAGCTAAGAGTGTTATTACTTTTGCCCTATTGAGACATTTTCCTCGCCATAGACCCGGTCATTTTGAGTCAACAAATACGCTGGTCTTGCGGTTTAGCCCCGCCCATTTTCAAAAAAATTCTTTTGTACCTTGGTTGCCCTGCCCTCGTTGCCTCCCTCCAAGCTCAGTTGGTAGCTTTGAGGCAACGACGGACAGGTAAGACCTTGAGCTTTCTCCACTCGCGCTGCAACAGTTGCCACAGCTTTATGAGACATCAGACTTGGGGAGGTTTCACCATCCGTCCAGCTCTAGAGAGTGTTCACTTGTTTCCAACATAGAGAGTTTTCTCTACTCTTTACCCCGAGTCATGACCTCCTGGTCAGCACATAATCAGTTGTAAAATCTTCAGTAGAGACCAAGACATTAGCGAACCCTCTTGTCTTCTCTCTTTTTTCTAATACAAGACAACAGATATTGAGTTGGTATTTGTTATCTATCTGTAGTCCACTAACACACAGAGAGCGTTTCTGCTTTATTTTTCACTCCCTGTTTTGAGATATCCTGGTTTGCATAATTATCAGACTCCACATACTCTTCTATAACTAATATAGCAGTGAAATTTAGGAGTAGGTTTTTTATGATTTAGAAAGGATTTGGCACGTTTAACTCTCAGTTTTGAGATTGTGTTTGAGCTCGATAAGGTGTGAAGTATAAAGGGGTATTAGTTCGGGTGTTTAGGAGGCAAACTATGTTATTGTTACCCTAGGCTACTCCCTCACCCCTTTCTTCACCTTTTTCTAGAGGGGGCCTCATATTATCCTGAGCAAGGTTCCAGGAGAGGTGAGGTTCACTCCCTGTACAATACAGGTTAGTACTAAGAGGCCAATTAACCACAGTACTTTCTAGCACTGAATAGCGACCTGTTAGTATTTCTAATGTTAGGATTCAGGTAAAATATTTCTGTTTTGCTTCCATGAACAGATAAAATCGATACTGGTTGATACAGAGGTTTGCAAGACATTTATCACGACACAGTTGTATCGTTTGATTAATTAATTTACTTTTCACTGAAATGCAGTAGCAAAACATTAAGGACTGTGGCCCTGAAGAAAGCCGCGGGATTTGGTTCCCTTCTGGCTGAAACATGTTGGCCTAAGGAATGCAGTTATTTGCTTAAACTGCATCTTTTGCACTGGTTTTGTTGTTTTTACCAAAGGAGGGATCAAGTTTAAATAAAGTTACTGTATTGATCTACTACCTTTTTTTAACCTCACCGCTATTTTCTTGCACTGCACCGGATTCCATCCCGATCCCTTTTTGCTCATATGGTCTTCACTACATCTGGAGATAGGACCCAAACAAACCTAGGTTATGGGTTAGTCCCAATGATCATGGGACATACCATTCCTACTTGGATGGCCAAATGAGAATACATGATCTACATCTGACGTTGATAGACATCCTACTCTTCTCTGTATGGGTCTAGTCTATACTTTAAGTGAATCCCATTGCACAGGTCATTGTTATAAATACCTTGGTACATAGCATTGGCAAAAGTTTACTGACTTGGCTAGCGGTGAAATCTGTTTGTCAGTCTGTTTTCTGGAGCGCATTAGGTCCAGTTAGAGACCCCCAGTGTTTGTGCTGTGTTTCGTACATTTACTGGTTAGGGGAATTCACCCTGGGTAGGTCTTTAAATATTACCCCTCTGACCCTTCCTCCCCTTTGTGTTTATTGTATTAGAGCAGCTGATGGCTGCGGGTCTTTTCTACACTACACTTGATTAAGTAGATGTCAGTTAGGTACAATTTGTTGACACTAACTCTCCTAATCAGTCTCTTTCCTGAGGGACTTTCCAGGTCCGATCCCCGAAAGGTTAGAGTCCCCTCTCTCCTTCTTTTTCTTCACTATCATGGCAGAAATTAGTGGTATAGCTTACGACGATGCGCTATATCAATCCATTCTAGACAATATGCCTAGCATATTAGACACGGTACCAGCACCCAATGTTGCCACTACAGACGACTGGACAAAAGAAATGATTCAAAAGAAATCACACTCACGAACAATGGTACATGGCTTAATTATAGCTGAATATATGAGAGCCAGCTGTGCCCTCCCTGGACTTATAATGACAAATGCACCACGTCTGTTTCTTACAGACAAAATATTCCTGAAAGATTGGTCACTCATCGCGTGGCGGTGCACTCGAGATTGGCTAATCTTGATACTCAGTACTGCCAAACGGGTTGCCGACCAGATTTTGGTTAAGATACAGATATTAGAAGCAGCTATTAAAACTACTTTCACACCAACTATCTTCAAAAAACAGCTAGACAAATCCAACAAAACTAACAATGAGTTCAGAGGTCCGATCTTACAAGCTAAGATCGAAAAATTTAAAAAAGACCTTGCCAAATTCAAACATGACGTTGTGCACCCTTACACGAGTGACTCATATAAACCACCTGATTTTAGAAACAGTGGCAAAAGGTATGGCTCAAATTACTCAGGTTCTAGCTCAGGAGCAGACAGCGATCCAGATACTTCCAATAACCCATCATCCATCATGAGAGGGAGGGGCCGATCACAACATTTCCAAAACTATAGAGGTCAACCCAAGGGCCAATTTCAACCTTGGTGGCCACCCTCGAACTGGGGCCCACCAGTTCAGCCACAATACCCCTTTCAGCCACACATGGGTCCATTTCCTGTTTACCAATCCAACTATGGCAACCAGTCTTTTTTAGGGTTTGGACAAAGACGCCCGCGAGGCAAAAAAAGAAAATCCCAACCGCAAGTACACTGGGATACATCGGAGGGACCCCATGCAGGCACCCGGAGTCAAACCAGGAGAGCTCCTGCTCAAACAGGGAACGACTAACGTCCAGTTTGGTCGTCAATTTGTGCACTAAAAGTTTGACTGACCAGGAAGAACTCGTTCTCAATGAAGGCTTAGGATTCGTGATCACAAACACTGGCGATCCTTTCACAACTCAAATAGAACTGGCGCAATTTTTCCGTAAGCTTCGGCTATGACATTTTTTTCAAGATAAAGACATCGGAGTAGACTCTTCTATCACAACGAATACTGGCCTCAAAAAGAAATCTACCTTTTGTCCTCCAGCCCATCAGATACCACCTCAAGTGGCCACTTTTGAGCAAGCAGTCAGGGATGACGTCAACAAAATATGGAATACTCCAAGAAATGAGTTTGTCAACTTATCTAAGGTTGAACAACAGGCCCTAAGGGCCCTTACACAAGACCATTCGATTACGATCAAGCCCGCTGACAAAGGGGGTGCGATCGTAATACAGAATACCACTGACTACAGGGTGGAGTGCTTAAGACAGCTAAGTGTCCTAACATCTTACCAACCTCTTGAGATGGAGCCCACCTCTAGGCTTTCTACAGAAATCAAAACTCTGATAGAAGAAGCTTTAAGCGAAGGCTGGATTACCAACCAAGAAGCTGGCTTTCTAGTGACTGTAAATCCCACCATGCCGTACTTCTACACTTTACCCAAAGTGCACAAACCCCAGAGACCACCACCTGGGAGACCAAATATTTCTGGTCTAGGCTCCCACCTAGAGCCCCTGTCGGCCTTTGTGGACTATTTTCTAAGACCCCTGGTTGCCACCATGCCTACCTATCTCAAAGATACCACTGATGTGTTACGTACCATACCTGAGATTGAGTACAACACTGAGACAGACTATCTGGTCTCATTTGACGTAGAGTCCCTATACACGTCAATTCCTCAGGATGAGACTCTGGACACTATCGGTAACATCTTAACCCAAACTGAGGTGGACTCGATTACACCTGTCCCTTTCATAATGTCTCTGGCCAAGTTGGCCATGAAAGAATTTTTTTTAAATACGAGGAGACGGTGTACCTCCAGACGTCCGGGACCAGTATGGGCAGCATTTTCGCCCCGAGCCTGGCGAATCTGTATGTCCATACTTTCGAGCAACAACATGTCCTGACGCCCACCAACCCCTTCCACCCTTATATTAAGTGGTGGAAGAGGTATATAGATTACATCCTGGTGATTTGGAGAGGAGACCATGATTCGATTCTCCTTTTTCACCAATGGTTGAATTCACAAAACCAATTTCTGAGATTCACAGTAGAGATTAACAAACATAGGATCTCTTTTCTGGATCTATCGATCTATGCCACCGACTCAGGGTTACAAAGTGAGCTATTTCGCAAGCCTATGGCTAGGAACTCTCTCCTGTTATACCAGAGCCAGCACCCCAAAGCGCTCAGAGACAATTTGCCCTTTGGGCAATTTCTCCGAGTCCGGCTAAACTGTTCAGAGAGTGAGTCCTTCTCCAAACACGCAACGGAGTTAAGTCATCAACTAGCAGAGAGAGAGTATCCTAAGAAACTAATCAAACGCTCTTTAAAACGGGCTTGTAACAACAACCGCCTGAGTTTACTTGATCCCCCAGTGCCAAAACCATCATCAGAACGCATCACTTTCATTAGTACTTTTAACACTGAGTCTAACGTGATACAAAGAATAGTGAGGAGACATTGGAAGCTCCTGAATGCAGGCAACAATAAAATTGAGCCCCCGCTATTCGCTTTCAAAAGATCTACCAGTTTGTGTGACAAATTGGCTTATACGCGACCTAGAGACACGTCCACCAGAACCATTGGCACGTTATGGGACCTTCCAGCAGTATCAGGACACCATCCCTGCGGCATCTTCTCAGTGTGCCCTCAGACGGCTCACTCCGTCGAGGTGGTCATAGGTACCAGTCAACCTTGGTTGCAGAAACAATTCACCAACTGCAATAGTTCTAATTTAATTTATCTCCTCACATGCCCCTGCATGAAGAACTATGTGGGTATGACTACCAGGAAGATACGTACCAGAATACTTGAGCACAAAAGTGTGTTCCGTTGTAAAAAAAACATATCCAAACTGTCGAAACATTTCCTTGAGTACAACCACCAAGAAACTGAGTTCACCTGGACCGTTCTGGAGAAACCCTGCATTGCACCACATGAAGCTGACATCTCCAGATTCCTTTTCCTCAAAGAACAGAGATGGGTCTACAGGTTGTCCTCTGATGTTAATGGGTTGAATGATGAGATACCCTGGACAGCCCTTATCTAAAGACGTCATATAATTCTCTCTGTCACCTGAATGACAGGATGTCCACCCTCCCCCTTCAGGGGTCCATTGTGTGACATGCACCACTACTTTAAATCTGCCTGGCTTCTCCATACATTCTCAGAGTTACAGCGGCAGGGTTGTCATATTGTTATATAATAAGCGATGCTTTTGCCATCCTCCAGTCAAAGAGAAGGCCCTGGTACTGAGTCTGGTACTCTACTAAATATTTCACATACCTCCACCTTATTGGGTGGGATTGTTTTTCAGTTTGGAGATGAGACTACAAATAACACTACTTTCCGATATACTTCAGGAGCAGAAAAAGCATTTTAGTTACACTTCATTTGCCTTGAAGTTCAATACTTTCAAAATTAGCCTTTTTACGTCTCTTAACAATAAGGCTTCTGCTTTGTTTATGCCTGGCCTGATTACGGCACGTGCCACCTCCTGCATTAATAAGAGGGTTATCATGCTGGAATAGTCTTAACTGGCCGAATAGAGCAAGCCCAACATACAAATGAGAGAGTTTGCGGCTTTCCGCTTTATACATGTTCTTTAAGCACAAGTGGCTAATTTTTAAGTACATAGTCTATTTTTGCTTAAGCGGTAATCCGTAAACATGGCTCATGAACTACATTTCCCTGCACTACAGCGTGTTTTTGTAGTCCTTTCCGTCACTCTTGCGTGAGTACGACGTTTGGGTAATTTCGCCGGAGTTCAAGGCATTGAGACGCGCGGAAAACAACAGTGTCTCGAGGTGGGCTGCAAGCTAAGAGTGTTATTACTTTTGTCCTATTGAGACCTTTTCCTCGCCCTAGACCCGGTCATTTTGAGTCAAAAAATACGCTGGTCTTGCGGTTTAGCCCCGCCCATTTTCAAAAAAATTCTTTTGTACCTTGGTTGCCCTGCCCTCGTTGCCTCCCTCCAAGCTCAGTTGGAAGCTTTGAGGCAACGACGGACAGGTAAGACCTTGAGCTTTCTCCCCTCGCGCTGCCACAGCTGCCACAGCTTTATGAGACATCAGACTTGGGGAGGTTTCACCATCCGTCCAGCTCTAGAGAGTGTTCACTTGTTTCCAACATAGAGAGTTTTCTCTACTCTTTACCCCGAGTCAAGACCTCCTGGTCAGCACATAATCAGTTGTAAAATCTTCAGTAGAGACCAAGACATTAGCGAACCCTCTTGTCTTCTCTCTTTTTTCCAATACAAGACAACAGATATTGAGTTGGTATTTGTTATCTATCTGTAGTCCACTAACACACAGAGAGTGTTTCCATTTTATTTTTCACTCCCTGTTTTGAGACATCCTGGTTTACATAATTATCAGACTCCACATACTCTTCTATTACTAATATAGCAGTGAAATTTAGGAGGAGGTTTTTTCTGATTTAGAAAGGATTTGGCCCATTTAACTCTCAGTTTTGAGATTGTGTTTTAGCTCGATAAGGTGTAAAGTTTAAAGAGGTATTAGTTCGGGTGTTTAGGAGGCAAACTATATTATTGTTACCCTAGGCTACTCCCTCACCCCTTTCTTCACCTTTTTCTAGAGCTGGGCCTCATATTATCCTGAGCAAGGTTCCAGGAGAGGTGAGGTTCACTCCCTGTACAATACAGGTTAGTACTGAGAGGTCAATTAACCACAGTACTTTCTAGCACTGAATAGCGACCTGTAAGTATTTCTAATGTTGGGATTCACGTAAAATATTTCTGTTTTGCTTCCACGAACAGATAAAATCGATACTGGTTAATACAGAGGTTTGCAAGACATTTATCACGACACAGTTGTCTCCTTTGATTAATTCATATACTTTTCACTGAAATGCAGTAGCAAAACGTTAAGGACTGTGGCCCTGAAGAAAGCCGCGGGATTTGGTTCCCTTCTGGCTGAAACATGTTGGCCTAAGGAATGCAGTTATTTGCTTAAACTGCATCTTTTGCACTGTTTTTGTTGTTTTTACTAAAGGAGGGATCAAGTTTAAATAAAGTTACTGTATTGATCTACTACATTTTTTTAACCTCACCACTATTTTTCTTGCAAAGCACCGGATTCCATCACGATCCCTTTTTGCTCATATGGTCTTCACTACATCTGGAGATAGGACCCAAACAAACCTAGGTTATGGGTTAGTCCCAATGATCATGGGACATACCATTCCTACTTGGATGGCCAAATGAGAATACATGATCTACATCTGACGTTGATAGACATCCTACTCTTCTCTGTATGGGTCTAGTCTATACTTGAAGTGAATCCCATTGCACAGGCCATTGTTATAAACACCTTGGAAATCTCTTTGGTACATTGCATTGGCAAACGTTTACTGACTTGGCTAGCGGTGAGATCTGTTTGTCAGTCTGTTTTCTGGAGCGCATTAGGTCCAGTTAGAAACCCCCAGTGTGTGTGCTTTGTTTCTTGCATTTACTGGTTGGGGGACTTCACCCTGGGTAGGTCTTTAAATATTACCCCTCTGACCCTTCCTCCCCTTTGTGTTTATTAGGTAAATAGACAGGTATAATGGAAAGTGGTCACTCAACGTTATATCAAGGACATTAAAGGTATTTATTCTGTTCCTGCTGTTGTTGGAGATAGTAATAAAATCTATAGTTGTAAAACAACCTCTACCATAGAATGTTGGGACTACTATTGGAGCGGAAGTGCACATTTCATTAACAAAACCTAAATCAAAAGTGGATAACAGATTATACAATTGATCCCCTAGTAGGTTGTGCTTGAAATGAAGATGTCCCTCACCTTCATCCTGAACTAGGCCACACCTATTATCCAAGGTTGATTCACACAGATTGCAATTAAAATATCCTAACATAATTACCATCAGTTTTTGTTTAAAGATTTTTTCTTGCTTAAGTAAGACCTTGGTAATTTTCCTCAAAATACTCATAACATCGTCAACAGGAATATTGTTATATATATTAACCACAGCAATCGGAAAATCATAACCGATGTCGAGAACCAACATTTGAAAATATATATCTTTAACAGGTTCAATAATTTTCCCACACTTCAGTTTGTTGGATAAATAAATGCTCAGCCCGCCATAGGTCTCCCGTGGGGGATGGCCACAGCTGGGGTACAAAATGTTCTATAGCCATTCAAGTGTACTGGGTCCAAAGTCCATGTTTCTTGAAAACATAGCAAGTCTTGTGATTCAATAAAGTCCCTCCAAACGGGGTGATCAATTTTAGATCTAATACCCGCAATACATTCCAAGCTTCATTTACAGCGGCAGGGTTGTTATATTGTTATATAATAAGCAATGCTTTTGCCATCCTCCAGTCAAAGAGATGGCCCTGGTACTGTGTCTGGTACTCTATTAAATATTTCACATACCTCCACCTTATTAGGTGGGATTGTTTTTCAGTTTGGAGATGAGACTACAAATAACACTACTTTCCGATATACTTCAGGAGCAGAAAAAGCATTTTAGTTACACTTCATTTGCCTTGAAGTTCAATACTTTCAAAATTAGCCTTTTTACGTCTCTTAACAATAAGGCTTCTGCTTTGTTTATGCCTGGCCTGATTACGGCACGTGCCACCTCCTGCATTAATAAGAGGGTTATCATGCTGGAATAGTCTTAACTGGCCGAATAGAGCAAGCCCAACATACAAATGAGAGAGTTTGCGGCTTTCCGCTTCATACATGTTCTTTAAGGACAAGTGGCTAATTTTTAAGTACATAGTCTATTTTTTCTTAAGCGGTAATCCGTAAACATAACTCATGAACTACATTTCCCTGCACTACAGCGTGTTTTTGTAGTCCTTTCCGTCGCTCTCGCGTGAGTACGACGTTTGGGTAATTTCGCCGGAGTTCAATGCACTGAGACGCGCGGAAAACAACAGCGTTCTCGAAGTGAGCTGCAAGCTAAGAGTGTTATTACTTTTGCCCTATTGAGACCTTTTCCTCGCCCTAGACCCGGTCATTTTGAGTAAAAAAATAGGCTTGTCTTACGGTTTAGCACCGCCCATTTTCAAAAAAATGATTTTGTACCTTGGTTGCCCTGTCCTCGTTGCCTCCCTCCAAGCTCAGTTGGAAGCTTTGAGGCAACAACGGACAGGTAAGACCTTGAGCTTTCTCCCCTCGCGCTGCCACAGCTGCCACAGCTTTATGAGACATCAGACTTAGGGAGGTTTCACCATCCGTCCAGCTCCAGAGAGTGTTCACTTGTTTCCAACATAGAGAGTTTTCTCTAATCTTTACCCCGAGTCAAGACCTCCTGGTCAGCACATAATCCGTTGTAAAATCTTCAGTAGAGACCAAGACATTAGCGAACCCTCTTGTATTCTCTCTTTTTTCCAATACAAGACAACAGATATTGAGTTGGTATTTGTTATCTATCTGTAGTCCACTAACACACAGACAGTGTTTCTGCTTTATTTTTCACTCCCTGTTTTGAGATATCCTGGTTTACATAATTATCAGACTCCACATACTCTTCTATTACTAATATAGCAGTGAAATTTAGGAGGAGGTTTTTTTTTATTTAGAAAGGATTTGGCCTGTTTAACTCTCAGTTTTGAGATTGTGTTTGAGCTTCTAAGTTTAAAGGGGTATTAGTTCGGGTGTTTAGGAGGCAAACTATGTTATTGTTACCCTAGGCTACTCCCTCACCCCTTTCTTCACCTTTTTCTAGAGCGGGGCCTCATATTATCCTGAGCAAGGTTCCAGGAGAGGTGAGGTTCACTCCCTGTACAATACAGGTTAGTACTAAGAAGTCAATTAACCACAGTACTTTCTAGCACTGAATAGCGAGCTGTAAGTATTTCTAATGCTGGGATTCACGTAAAATATTTCTGTTTTGCTTCCAAGAACAGATAAAATCGATACTGGTTGATACAGAGGTTTGCAAGACATTTATCATGACACAGTTGTCTCCTTTGATTAATTCATATACTTTTCACTGAAATGCGGTAGCAAAACGTTAAGGACTGTGGCCCTGAAGAAAGCCGCGGGATTTGGTTTCCTTCTGGCTGAAACATGTTGGCCTAAGGAATGCAGTTATTTGCTTAAACTGCATCTTTTGCACTGTTTTTGTTGTTTTTACTAAAGGAGGGATCAAGTTTAAATAAAGTTACTGTATTGATCTACTACCTTTTTTTAACCTCACCACTATTTTTCTTGCACTGCACCAGATTCCACCACGATCCCTTTTTGCTCATATGGTCTTCACTACATCTGGAGATAGGACCCAAACAAACCTAGGTTATGGGTTAGTCCCAATGATCAATGGACATACCATTCCTACTTGGATGGCCAAATGAGAATACATGATCTACATCTGACGCTGATAGACATCCTACTCTTCTCTGTATGGGTCTAGTCTATACTTGAAGTGAATCCCATTGCACAGGTCATTGTTATAAACACCTTGGAAATCTCTTTGGTACATTGCATTGGCAAACGTTTACTGACTTGGCTAGCGGTGAGATCTGTTTGTCAGTCTGTTTTCTGGAGCGCATTAGGTCCAGTTAGAGACCCCCAGTGTTTGTGCTGTGTTTCTTACATTTACTGGTTGGGGGACTTCACCCTGGGTAGGTCTTTAAATATTACCCCTCTGACCCTTCCTCCCCTTTGTGTTTATTAGGAAAATAGACAGGCATAATGGAAAGTGGTCACTCAACGTTATATCAAGGACATTAAAGGTATATATTCTGTTCCTGCTGTTGTTGGAGATAGTAATAAAATCTATACTTGTAAAACAACCTCTACCATAGAATGTTGGGACTACTATTGGAGCGGAAGGGCACATTTCATTAACAAAACCTAAATCAAAAGTGGATAACAGAATATTCAATTGATCCCCTAGTAGGTTGTGCTTGAAATGAAGATGTCCCTCACCTTCATCCTGAACTAGGCCACACCTATTATCCAAGGTTGATTCACACAGATTGCAATTAAAATCTCCCAACATAATTACCATCAGTTTTTGTTTAAAGATTTTTTCTTGCTAAAGTAAGACCTTGGACCACAACAACAAGAGAGAAAGGGTCGATAAGTTACTCTTATACCCCTTGCAAGTCAATTATCAAAAACAACGAAAGAGTACTAATAACAACTGTAATATGCAAAACCTATTATATACAGAAGTGAAGATAATAAGGAGTAAATAACTACCACAATCCTGTAAGGGAAGTATTACACCCAGACAAGTGAGTTATGGAGAAAAAGAAGAACCCTCAGGCACCAACTGAATATATTGGTTGCCATTGTCTTCATTGGGTCCTTGTAGAAAATACGTGAAAAAAACTACGTAGTAAAGAAAGAAAGTGCTCAGTTAAAAAGGAGTAAGAACCACTCCCCAAACCAGAATTTTAATACAGGGGTGGCTCTGACTCAGTTAAAAACCATAGTGAAACGTCGGACATATGTAGGTTGAGCTAATTAGAACCTAATGTCCTATAAGGTCGACATGTTTCTTGCTATGAGCTTACCCTCAGCTCAGCATTCATCAGGATCAAATATACCCTAGCCTTATGTTACGTGCTCATTATGGCAGCATAAACATATAAGGCGGGGTATCAAAATTAAATTATAAAAACAATGTGATTTTAAAAAAGAAACACTTATCTGTTAGTGTCCGCACACCGACTTTGGTGTGGAATCCCTGTCCTAAAGGAGGGATAATCACAGGCCGTGGTTGAGTGTGAATAGGTGGTCATGCGGGGAGTCGTTTGGATGCAAATTATCCGAACGTGAAGGTTTCCCCCACCACGGACCTAAGGGGTAATTTCCTCATTTATATTAAATTGATTATCCCTCCTTTAGTACAGGGATTCCACACCAAAGTCGCTGTGCGGACACTAACAGATAAGTGTTTCTTTTTTTAAATCACATTGTTTTTATAATTTAATTTTGATACCCCGCCTTATATGTTTATGCTGCCATAATGAGCACGTAACATAAGGCTAGGGTATATTTGGTCCTGATGAATGCTGAGCTGAGGGTAAGCTCATAGCAAGAAACATGTCGACCTTATAGGACATTAGGTTCTAATTAGCTCAACCTACATATGTCCGACGTTTCACTATGGTTTTTAACTGAGTCAGAGCCACCCCTGTATTAAAATTCTGGTTTGGGGAGTGGTTCTTACTCCTTTTTAACTGAGCACTTTCTTTCTTTACTACGTAGTTTTTTTCACGTATTTTCTACAAGGACCCAATGAAGACAATGGCAACCAATATATTCAGTTGGTGCCTGAGGGTTCTTCTTTTTCTCCATAACTCACTTGTCTGGGTGTAATACTTCCCTTACAGGATTGTGGTAGTTATTTACTCCTTATTATCTTCACTTCTGTATATAATAGGTTTTGCGTATTACAGTTGTTATTAGTACTCTTTCGTTGTTTTTGATAAAGTAAGACCTTGGTCATTTTCCTCAAAATACTCATAACATCGTCAACAGGAATATTGTTATATATATTAACCACAGCAATTGGAAAATCATAACCCATGTCGAGAACCAACATTTGAAAATATATATCTTTAACAGGTTCAATAATTTTCCCACACTTTAGTTTGTTGGATAAATAAATGCTCAGACCGCCTTTAGGTCTCCCGTGGGGGACGGCAACAGCTGGGGTACAAAATGTTCTATAGCCATTCAAGTGTACTGGGTCCAAAGTCCATGTTTCTTGAAAACATAGCAAGTCTTGTGATTCAATAAAGTCCCTCCAAACGGGGTGATCAATTTTAGATCTAATACCCGCAATACATTCCAAGCTTCATTTTGACATGGAGGCAATAGAATGAAAGTTGACTTTGGTGCAGAATGTGTGGAGGTGAACAGGTTTAAAATGGGCCCATGTACCTGTTTTCCTGAAACTATGCTGTTTGAAGTATGTAGAAGAAATCATGGTGCAGTGGCCACCTATTCATGTTTCTGAGCTGTACTGTGTACAGTCTATACTCTAACCAATTCATTTTCTCAGTTAATGTATGCACTGCAAGCAGTACCGTTTCACCAAACCCAGTACATAGACTCCTTCTTTGCCTGCGCAGCAGCACTGCAGAAGTTCATGACATGACACCTGGTTTTTTGGGGGGGGAGGATGTGACTCCTTGGTCAATCTTTTCAGACAATTTCAAAGTCAAACTAACAACAGGAGGGATGGGTGCAGTGTTGTGTAAGAGGACATTGATTCAGGCATCCATTTGCATAATGATCTATGTTGTTACAACACTAATGCCTGAGCTTTCAGAAAGTAAAACTATGTCCCACTCTTAATAAATTAGGATGGCTTCATGGAGGGGCTATTTTTCTTGGACTGGGACACTGCTCAGAGTTCAGCTGCAAAGCTGATTTCTACTGCACAACAACATGTAGTAAACAGTGAGCCAAAGCCCTGTTGGAAAAGCCAAGGTCATCTGCTCCCAAAAGAGGAGGGGACTGGGGGTCTTGAGACATTGCGGGTGGACACATGTGCATATTAAGTGGCTTAATGTTCCCTCGGTTGGTTGTAGTGGGAACAGACATCACAAAATGTGCTTAGAGGTAGATGCTACCTATATACCAGGTACAGATTTATATTTCAGACTGGACCATACACATGAAAAATAAAATGGTAGATGCTGATTTAGCACTTGTTCAGTTCAAAGGGATGTGATTAAACAAAGAGCACTAGCTTAAGTTGACCAAAGTGTTACAGTACTCAAATTAGTTCGGTCACGGGCACCTTGTTGGTGTACTCATGGTAATTGGTAATTGTCAGACCTCTGAGGCGGAAGCCGGAGGTGTTTTCACTCGCGTTTTTAAAAATTGTGTGATTGTGTTCAACACTGTTTTATTTAACTTACTGCACCTACCCAGAGCTATTTGATGCTATTCCCCCCAAGCAGGCACCCTACAAACAGCGGATTTTAGCGCTGTAAAAAGGGAAACATCCCACGGTCGCCATCGCTGCTAACGCGAGGCCATGCCCACCCGTCAGGCCACGCCCACCCCCAAGACTACGTAAGCGCCGACTGATAGCGCGTCACTTGGTAATTGTCAGACCTCTGAGGCGGAAGACGGAGGTGTTTTCACTCGCGTTTTTAAAAATTGTGTGATTGTGTTCAACACTGTTTTTTTAACTTACTGCACCTACCCAGAGCTATTTGCTGCTATTCCCGCCAAGCAGGCACCCTACAAACAGCGGATTTTAGCGCTGTAAAAAGGGAAACATCCCACGGCCGCCATCGCTGCTAACGCGAGGCCACGCCCACCCGTCAGGCCACGCCCACCCCCAAGACTACGTAAGCGCTGACTGATAGCGCGTCACTTGGTAATTGTCAGACCTCTGAGGCGGAAGCCGGAGGTGTTTTCACTCGCGTTTTTAAAAATTGTGTGATTGTGTTCAACACTGTTTTTTAACTTACTGCACCTACCCAGAGCTATTTGCTGCTATTCCCGCCAAGCAGGCACCCTACAAACAGCGGATTTTAGCGCTGTAAAAAGGGAAACATCCCACGGCCGCCATCGCTGCTAACGCGAGGCCACGCCCACCTGTCAGGCCACGCCCACCCCCTCTCTCCATAAATGTGCTTCCCACGCAAGCGCAGCGGACGAGCGCAGCGGGAGCGCCTAAGGCAAGCCCGTCTGCGCCCGTCCGCGACCATACGGGACCAGGGGCCACAATCCCTGGTTCCCACATAACCCAGGCCAGGAAGCACAGCTCGGCAGCCATTCACAACATAGGAACTACAGCTGCTGTACACTGCACACATATTTACTCACCAGCTGAACTTCCCTCTCGCTGCCTTGGTTGCAAACATCCCTTTCGCGACACCATACCGCCAGCCGCGACGCAGGAATACTGTATGTATGTGCTTAACTGCCGGTCATTACCGAGGCACAGCACACAAATTGCCCTGCTGCTAGAGGAGCGCAAGCCGGACGCCATCTTCTTGACAGAGACTTGGCTTACATTTCAATCCGAGCCAGACATAGTCTTAGCCTTACCCTCTGGTTTTCAAATCTATAGGTTAGACCGGACAGAGGGGAGAGGAGGAGGCCTGGCTATCATACTAAAAGACCAGTATCGCTGTCGCACCACAGCTGAAACTATTCCTGAGTGCGAGAGCTTAGCATTCAGCATAGATTTCACTGCAAACAGCTCCTTTTCCGGCACTCTGATATACCGCCCCCCAGAGCCGGCTAAGTTGTTCCATAGGTCTCTTCCAGACATCATAGCAAAACGAATTATGACCTCCGCTAATTACACGGTCCTAGGAGATCTTAATTTCCATTTCAACTCCCCTACAGATCATACTGCCATGGAACTTACAGATGATCTAGCAGCCTTACAATTAACTCAGCTTGTCACAGCCCCTACTCATGAAAAGGGTAACCTACTTGACCCAATTTTTAGCAACTGCACCGAGTTGGTGGTGGGCCAGCCCACTCGCCTTCCCTGGTCGGATCATTTCCTAGTCCCGCTTACCTGGCTCACCTGCAAAACCTCCCTGCCTACCCCCCAAGTCGTAACGAAGAGGAATTGGGCTAAACTACCTATGGAGTCTTGGATAAACAACTTAGATTCCACCCGCCCATCCCCCCGCACAGACCCCAACTTGGCAAACAAGAACTATGAGGGCTGGATCACGAACTCACTGGATATGATTCTCCCCTTTCGGAGATCTATATCAAAGAGGCTGCACAAATCAGCACCCTGGTTCTCAGACACCTTAAGAGAAAAAAAACGCCTATGTAGGAAACGAGAGAGAGCGTGGCGTCTTGATTTCCTACCTGAAAAAAAGTCCCAATATAGAGAGGCTATCAAGGCCTACAGAGATGGGGTTAGGGCGGCACAGGCCACCTACTTCGCGGACAAAATTATGGAAGCCAAATCCAAACCCAAGGAAATTTTTCACTTGGTAAAAAAATGCACCAAAGTGAACACAGCTCCTCCCTTGGCAAAAACGCAAGAACAATGCAATGAGCTAGCGGAATTCTTCCATAATAAAGTTACCCAGATCTACTCTTCCTTCCCGATAGCAGCCACAAATCCAGGAGCAGCCGACCAAACATCTTCGAGACACCCCACTCCCCCAGACCAGCCAAATCTTGAACATTTCCCCCCATTAGACCTTGACACCCTTAATCAATTGGCACGCCAAGTCAAATCTGGTTCTCCTCGTGACCCAGCTCCCCGGAGATCTTGCTCCAGGCAAGCCAAGCCACCCTTCCCGTAATTCTGGATCTATTAAACTCCTCCATTTCCTCCTGTACAGTGCCCACTGTATGGAAGAAAGCCATGGTACGGGCACTATTAAAAAAAAAACAATCTTGATCCAGAAGATCACTCCAGCTACCGTCCTATTTCACTACTCCCCTGGGTAAGCAAGGTCCTGGAGAAGCATATAAACACCCAGCTAGTCCAATTTCTTGAGAACAACTTGCTATTGGACACGACCCAGACAGGCTTCAGACCTAAGCACGGTACTGAAGCCGCCTTGTTAGCGGTTACCGAAGAATCATGCAGGATACTAGATCAAGGAGGATCAGTGGCAGTGATCCTCCTTGACCTAAGTGCAGCCTTCGATACGGTCAGCTACGCCACCTTGCTGAACCGTCTACGTAACATCAGAGTAACAGGCGATGCACTGAGGTGGCTTGACTCCTTCCTGACCAACAGATCTTTTCAGATCTTTGACGGGGAAACAGTGTCAGCCAGCAAATCACTGAGCTGTGGGGTGCCGCAGGGCTCTTCTTTAAGCCCTGCGTTGTTCAACATATACATGAAACCACTGGCTGGGGTCGTCGAACCGCACGGTATTAAAATCATATCGTATGCGGACGATACCCAGCTAGTGGTTTCTCTGGCTCAAGAGGGCAACAGGCAAACCCCGGAAGGCCTGATGAACTGTCTAGAGGATGTCAAGGAGTGGATGACATCCTCCTCTCTAAAACTCAATGGAGATAAAACTGAGCTCATGCTCCTGGGCCCAGTATCACCAGTGCCACTCATCTCCTTATGGCCTTCCTGTCTGGGCACCCCTCCTACCCCTAAGGAAAGTGTAAAAAGCCTAGGAGTATGGCTGGATAAATGTCTCTCTTTCACCACTCAGGCCACTAAGCTATCTGCCACATGTTTCAGCCTACTCAGAACACTGAGGAAGGTTCTACCCCTTCTGCCAATGGAAGCCAAACAAGTGGCAGTACAAGGCCTGATTCAGTCCCGGCTAGATTCAAACAACGCCCTATTCGTGGGAGCCCCTGAGATGACCTTACGAAAGTTGCAGGTGGTACAGAACTGTGCAGCCCGTACCCTGCTACAGATCCCACGCACTCAGTCAGTCAGATCCGGATTAAAAAGCTTGCATTGGATGCCAGTGAGGCAGAGAGTGGCATTCAAGGCACTATGCATTGCCCACCGGGCCTTCTGGAAGACAGGCCCAGCAATCAATGACAACTTAGTCACCCACTACCACCCAAGTAGAAATCTTTGCTCTGCGGAGGCTTTCTTGGCTGTGGTACCTAAAGTTTGGAGAGCTAGGACCAGAGGCAGGATGTTCTCTCTGAACGCCTCGAAGTTGTGGAACTCACTTCCTTTACAACTCCGGTCCAACTCGAACCTGCTCTCCTTCCGCAAACAACTGAAGACCCTTCTGTTTACAAGGTCCACCGAGTTCTAACCTCTTTCGGCACTGCCCAGCTCTGTCTACATGCCCAGCGCTTGGACGCCCATTGGGCAGCAATCGCGCTATATAAATCAATATTCAATTCAATTCAATATTCAATTCAAGCCCTCACCCACCAACCTAGTTGGTGGCATGCTTCATCATCGGGCCCACCCAGTGACACCTAGTATGTCCTGGGTGTGCTACGACGCCTGTTTACAGCGGAGCTGGTATATTGCTGAGAGTGCAGTGAGGTTGGGTGAGTTGTGATTTAAAACGGCTTGGTGGTGGTCCCAGTACCCGAGGGTAAATTAAATTTTAATAACTGGGCCGTCACCAGCGGTTAAAAGTAAGGCTACAGGACGCGTGAGGGTGGCGAATTACTGCCCCCTGCATCCTTCAGATGGTCGACATGTTTCAGCCAGTGCCTTAGAGTATTCTGGCTTTTCTCAGGACCGATTTTTAAAAAGGTGTGGTGTGATAAAACAGACTAAGGGGCTCATTATGATTGCGGATTTTCCACATCCTCCGGGCCGGCGGAAGCCACCGCCGGCCCGGAGGATGCGGAAAATCCGCAACGGACCCACCAAAGACCCACCGCCACATTAGGATGGCTGGTGGGTCCTGGTTTCCGTCCGCAGCTTTTCCTCCGCGGTTGGCTTACAACTGCGGAGGAAAAGCACTAATCTGGTGACGGTGTCTCTCAGACACCGTCCGCCAGATTAGTATGTGCCTGCAAACATACTTTTCCGCGGCGGCTTTTCCGCCGTGGAAAAGCATGTGTAACTTCACTGCGGGGGCCCGTTGCGGGCCCCCTAGGTGAAGGGGGGGTGGGGGGTGCACATGAGGGGTACCTATGGTACCCCCCTGCATTTGTATGCAGAAAGCGGCAGGCACCGCGCGGTGCCTGCCTATTTCTGCATGCAAATGCAATGCGTGCATTTTTAACATTGCCGCGGGTGCAGCTTGAAGTCGCACCCGCCGCAATGTTAAAAATAGAGGATGTGACCGCCTCCCTGGCGGTCACATCCTAATCGCACAGGAGGGGACTCCGCAGCCCATGCGGACGTCCCCTCCTCCTCAATGATCGCGGACGGACGCAAGTCCGTCCGCAATCATAATCGGCCCCTAAGTCTGTTTTATCACACCACACCTTTTTAAAAAACGGTCCTGAGGAAAGCCAGAATACTCTAAGGCACTGGCTGAAACATGTCGACCATCTGAAGGACGCAGGGGGCAGTAACTCGCCACCCTCACGCGTCCTGTAGCCTTACTTTTAACCGCTGGTGACGGCCCAGTTATTAAAATTTAATTTACCCTCGGGTACTGGGACCACCACCAAGCCGTTTTAAATCACAACTCACCCAACCTCACTGCACTCTCAGCAATATACCAGCTCCGCTGTAATCAGGCATCGTAGCACACCCGGGACATACTAGGTGTCACTGGGTGGGCCCGATGATGAAGCATGCCACCAACTAGGTTGGTGGGTGAGGGCTTCATGAGTACACCAACAAGGTGCCCGTGACAGAACTAATTTGAGTACTGTAACACTTTGGTCAACTTAAGCTAGTCCTCTTTGTTTAATCACATATAAACCCTCGGGGACTCGGACTAGCTAACTAGTCCTCTCTCTCCCTCTTGTTACACGCAGTTCAAAGGGATGTCATCCTATTTTCATGGGTGCATGCCTCACACAACATAAGGTTCTCTAATTCTTCGCTGTATGTAGTCCCACTGTAGACTCAATTTAATTGGCAAATGTATCTCAAGAGATGCACTGAATGTTTGCCACCAACAAAGTATGTACATTTACTTCTACACTGTGTGGAGCCATGAATCTATTTTGTATTTCTTTATGAGAGCACAGCTGTCCTCAGTTGTCCAGCAATAAATTCTCAGATGCAAGCTAAGGAATCACATTTACGAGAGAAAATGTTCTCACCCAACAAAATGAGAATAATAAATAGCCACATATTTTAGCCATTTTCTAAATATAAATGGATTGGGTTCCTTGTGTATAGAGAATTATATTTTTTTTACAGATCGTTGCATTGTGGTGTGACTAAGCTCTTTTCCTAGCATTTACCAAAGAATCCTGAGCAGTTTCAGAAGATGGGGTTCAGCAAGACACACCACATGTGATGTGGAATATCTGTGAAACCTCAAATAAAGATGTGTTTGATCTTGTGCATGAGTAGCACCTGAAGAGCATGTGTTTAGGAATGGAAGACAATGCAAATGCTCTAAAAATTATCTAACTAGCTGAACATGTTTAATGGTACATCCCATGGATGGGGGCGACCAGGATCCCGGCATCACTGGTTAGACAGCCCACCACCAAACGTTGCTCTTGCTCATGTCAGGCTGCATGATGTTACTTTTCATTCACGTGGCTGCTGCTGAATTGAATGCCTCAAAACATTATAAAATGATCTCAAACTCTCCTCGATCCAAATTAAAGTTTTGCGCCATCTGCATACCTGTAAAATGTGAAGTCAAATGAATACATCATGGCTGATAATGGTCCCCTATTTAAATTAAACACAGTAGGACTAAGTGATGAGACATGAGGAATTACACAATCCTGTTTTTGAGCCTTTAACTTTAAGACCCAATGAGACTTTTTATGCTCGAAGATAGAAACCACTCTTAAGCTCTGAACCAACCCATGTCTCTGGAACATGTGGAATATGGATTGGGTGTGAGACTTTATTAAAATGACCATAAGTGCAATCTTGTCCATATCTACAGTGGTCTAAGGACCATTCCTGGTCTGCTTGTAATATTGATTTATTTACATGACTGGGTCTGAATGCAGTCTTTGCTGGATTAAGCAGATGATTCTTATATTGTTACTGCAATCTCTACTTCCTTGGTAGAAAATAGTTGTAGAGAGATAGGTCATTATTTAGTTAAATTCAAGAACCCCATATCTACTTCTTTCAATTGGTCTGAAAGTAGCTACTTTCCAGCTTGGAGGCAAAAACCTCTGTCTTGATAAATAAGTTGTCTAATTCTACAAGTTGGACTCAATCATCTCTTGAGCTAATTTAATCACTTTTGTGGAGAGTAGTAGGAAACAGCACACCATTTGGATTATATTATAGTGGTCAAATAAGGCTAACTGTACCAAACAATGACACAGCCTGGTTTTGTTTTGTAAAGTAAGCGCATAGTTTGTCAATTTTGTGCCACAAAACGGGTGACAAATTGTGACAAATACCCCAGAAGGAAGAAGAGACATAAACAGCAGACTAGGGAAGAAAGTCACCTTACAATACTAAGACTTTGATTTTAAGTATCTCCGTAATTTACCATCTCTGGATCAGGACCTTTTGAGTTGCAATTACATAGGGGAGATGTTTATCCCAGAAATTAATTTACCATCTCTGGATCAGGACCTTTTGAGTTGCAATTACGTAGGGTAGATGTTTATCCCAGGAATACTCTGAACCCCCTCCTTGGAAGATAACTATGTTCTGCCTTGCAAACAATGTTTGAGTCATACATTTGTATGCCCTGTAATTGATTCAATAATGCAGCACATAAACATTAATAAAGTGAATAAACAACACATGAAAACTCTAAACTAAGTTAGACAAATCGAGTAAATTTTTATAAATAAACGGATATCACAATGACAAGAATCCACTCAGTAGAACCGGAGATATGCAATTTCGAAGTTTTAGGTACACATACCGCCTAAAAGCAAAACGTGTCACTCGTAGTCATCTGGTTGGGGGAAAGTTCATTGTGATGGAGTGCAAGCCAGATACAAGGACCAAAGTCTAGCACGAAGAGTTCCATTTGTTGTGGAGGTGGCCTCGAGAAACGGGGAGAGCAAGTGGATGTTCATCACTGTAGCATGAAGAGCAGGCCAGGCGATGAGGACAGTTCTGGCTGTACTGCAAAGATTCAGTCATTGCTGGACCTTTGCTTTGGCTGTTCCAGTGGGCTGTTGTTGCTGAAGCACAAAGTGCAGATCTTGCGTTGTCAATCGTCACAGGTTGTCGCTGTATCACAAAGAGTCTTATTCACTGGAGCTTCGCGTTGGCCATCATCATTTTTTTACAGAACGAGCTCAACTAATGCCAGCCAAGTGTCTAGTACCTGATGAGGGGGAACGTCTTGGGGATCAGGAACTCACTCCAGCAGGGGCCAGCAGGGTCCAGTTGCAGGACCAGGCACGTTCATTTCAGCAGGTTAGCTGTGCAGTTGCAACAATGCATCTGTAGCTTGTTGTATCCCTGTAGCTCAGACAGGAGGTAAGCCAACTGACTCATGGAGTCACCCAGCTAGCCTGGAATGCTGGGAGAATTTCCAGTCTTCCCTGTCAGAGAATGGGACAGTCCTCAAGTAGGAGGACAGTCCTCTGGTGGGATCAAAGCAATCCTCAAGCAGCAGGGAAGTCCTCTGGTAGCAGCAGGGCAATCATGTGGGGAACATGGCAGTATTTTTTCAGAAATGTCCACAAGTCCAGGAGTGTATTGAAGAGTGACTCTGGTGGTTCAATATTTATACCTGGATCCAGCCTTTGAAGGTGTGGGCATTCCCTATATTACACTGACATTTTGGTTCTGGAAAGTTCTTCCATTCCTCTGTCAAGGCTCCAAGAAATCTAGGATTTATTATTTCAGATTGAAATGGCAGTTTAAAACTGCACTACAGGCTGCAGTGGTAGGCCTGAGACATGTTTTAAAAGGCTACTTTGAATGAAAAATTAACATTAACCCCCAAAACTGTCTATTAGATGTTGTGCCATACCCTTCAGAGTATGACATGCTCTGGCTGAAATCCAATACTTCATTAACCATGTCCTCTGTAAGTACTACAAAACGTGCATTATTGTCTACAAAGATAACATTCTAATATGTTGAATATCAGAGGCAGAATAGCTTATGCATGTGAAAATAATATTGACCGTTCTTATGAAACACAAGTTGCTTTGAAAATAAAGTTCATTTCAGTTCCATGTATTGAAAGAATGTTGCACGTGATTAGAGATTGTCAAACCCCACACTGTTTTGTGAAGGTCAATGCTTTATCGGATTCACCAATTTATATTGCTACTACATTAAGCATTTTTCCTGCCTTAACATGAATCATCTTATACAAAAGTGCTTTTTTATAGTCCACTAAAATTGGTAACTCATTTTATACCCTAAAAAAGAGGTTTACTGCTGACAGAGTGGCCCTGCCCCATTCTAACTTCACAAAGCCATTCATGGTAGAAGATAACTTATGATTTGACACTTGGATCCATTCTGTCTTAAAGGGATGAACACATGGATTAATTGTGCCACATATCTTCCCCTTGCAAGACATTAGTGACATATCGCAGATGATAGTATTATCTGAATCTTTAAGTAGCTTTTGATGACACACTCAAAAAACAATTTTTAGAAATATTGAGAGACACATGTTTTTATGAGGGATGCGCCAGAGGTGCTAGCATTTTCCTCCTTAGTGCCTGAAGACACTAGGGAAATATTTGTATGTAAGTGAGCCTTGAAACAAGCTCCGCCATTGTATAGAAACCAAGGGCCCCATTAGGATGGCGGGCGGATCGCCCCCCCCAGACCGGCGGTAGCATCCGCCCGCCATCCGTGCCGGAATGACCACCAGCCATATTATCATGGTTGGGGGGTCCGTGGCGGACGGAAGGACCGTCCGCCGCTTTTCCGCCCCAGTTGCCTTGCAACTGGGTGGAAAGGGGTTCTATATGGTGGCGGTGTCTATCAGACACTGCCAGCCATATTACAATGGGCATTTTCCAATGCCTTTCCGTGGCAGCATTGCCGCCACAGAAAGGCATGCAGAGTCTGCTTTGGGTGGCCATTGCGGGCCTCCAGGGACTCTGGGGGGGTTCACATGGGGGTTACCTCTGGTACCCCGCAGCAGTTCCATGCACAACATAGCAGGCACCGCGCGGTGCCTGCCATGTTGTGCATGGAAGTGGACAGCATGACTTCCTGGGATTGTGGTGGGCGGTGCTGAGTGCACCGCCCGCC
Source organism: Lissotriton vulgaris (assembly GCF_964263255.1). Lineage (NCBI taxonomy): Eukaryota > Metazoa > Chordata > Amphibia > Caudata > Salamandridae > Lissotriton > Lissotriton vulgaris. The sequence continues at coordinate 1,662,665,774 of NC_141694.1, forward strand.
AAAGTGTCAGGAATGCTGGATGCGCCCACCACTGTGGCGGGCGTATCCTAATTTCCCCCACGGGACCCCCACCCTTATGGCGGGCAGTCCCTTTCCACGATGGGATGGCGGGCTGACAAAGTCCGCCCGTCATCCTAATGGGCCCCAATGTTATAGGATAAAGATTCTGTATCACATAATCCTTTATGGAGTGAGGCCTAGGTACAGGATCAATAGCCTCTGAAGCCAAAAGCAATTCGCAGCATAAACGCTTTTTTAGATAAGCTACAATATCAAGTAATTATAGTGCCCTGTATTTCTACCAAGAATACTGCTGTATTTCTGGTTTAAAACCTGACAGATCAAACAGAATAATTTTAGACAATAGAAATTTGACTCACTCACCCATACTTATATTGTACAAAATGCTCATAGCACTCCTGACGAAACTGGTGAGGAAGAAATACATGACAACCTTGGGCATTTATACAGTTTTTTTCAGTCAAGACATAGCACCTAAAATAGATTATCTAACAATCTTCTCCTTTAACAAATTTCAATTTTGTTTCAAATGATTGGCTATGAACTATTAGAATAATTCTACTTTATTTAGAGCAGAGAATATGGAGATCTTACAACAAGCTCTTAAGGCTGTATGCCACATTGATGACTTTTACATCATGGATAAAAATTTAAATGAATACTTGACTAAGGTGGACTGGATAGTTACAATACTCACTACATACTTTTATAAGACTAGCTTTACAAAGTCCAAAATTGTCTACTTAAATGGGATTTTTCTTAGATACAAGTTATCCGTAGATGGTAAGGGTCTGGGATTGGACTCACTGCAGAAGTGTGCCACGTTAATGTCTCCATATTCATTGAAAAACTTTACAAGCCCTGATGTGATTTCTTAACTTTGGAAGCTCTTACTTGCCACATCATGCTGAGTGAATGAAGACTGTGTATGATTTGATTTTTGCCACGTTTTCTAAAAAAAACCTGTGCCCACCGTATTACAAGAGCATTATATACCACTTGTATATCTGCATTTGCAATACGGCAGACAGGATATCTGTCTCGTTTTTGACAGAGTGTCTCACCTGCCAAGATCTAAATCAGGTCCTAAATATTTACAGACCAGGGATAACAGACCAAACCTAGCTATTGGAGTCGTTCCAAGTTCTTCAGGGTGCAACTGAGTAGTTTACAATGAGCCGCAGATATTTACCTCAGTTTACAAATCACATTTATGTTCCACAGCTGAAGCATGATTCCCTCTGATCATTCAAGAAAGCAAAAGATTTCTAAGCTGGGGGATCTCTCTAAAATCAGTGCTTAAACCACAATACCCAGCTCCATTTCTAACCACAGACTGTCTACTCAGACCAATGACTTCAGTCCTAAGGGGAGCAAGGGGCCGCACTCCAACAGCTGGTCAATTCCCCCAAAGGAATCTTTGTCTACGAGCGGAAGGCAGGGGCTACAACATACAATTTTCTTAACGCACCCAAATTTACACAGGAAGCTGTTTCCATCATACCCCAATTGGGCTCCAATGAAGTTAAAATCTGCACCTGGAACATTAACGACTTAAACTTCAAACTAAGCGACCACGATTTCATGAATTATCTTAAAACGTTCGACATCATTTTACTCCAGGAGACCTGGGAAGATAAACCCTTCGATTTACAGGGCTACACTTCCAGCTTTATCCCAGCTACTAAGGGATCCATGTTCGGACGCCGATCGGGAGGTTTACTCCTCCTCTCCTCTATAACAAAAATTGGAGAAATGTACCCTATAAAAACACACATCACTCCTCCAAGCTATATTCAGGCTTCTACGGTTAAGTTGTTTTTTAACCAGACAGCAGAGGTTCCTTCTTGATTCCAGGATAATTTAATTTTCTGTTGTCAGGGGTCCTATACTTATACCCCTAAAAGTCTTTGTTCTCTTTGTGCAAGTGGGCCCTGAGCCCGATCTGAACCAGTTCTGTGTGAACCTTGAGCACTTTGTTTTTCTGGCTTCTCCTTTCCTTTCAGAGTGAGGGGCAGGGTCTTCAGCCGCCCAGCAGGAGGTGGAGCCAGCATTGTGGAAGGCAGGCACAGCCCTATTCAGGCCCAGGTGCTATCTCCTCCCACCACTCAAGTTGCAAATGCAGTCATTCAGCCTAGGGCTGACTCAGCCAGCCTCCTGGGGAATCCCCAGCCCCTGTTACTCTCAAACCAGACAGTCAATACACAAACAGGCCAAGGCACACAGAAAGGTCAGACAAGAGAACAACAACTTTCTAAAAGTGCTATTCTCAAACACAGGATTTAAAAACAACCTTTCCTAAAAGATGTGTTATTAAATTCTGAGTTCAGGGATACCAGACTTTTATGTCCTATCTTGTTCCTATGGGAAGATATGCTGGTAGCCACTGTAGCCAGCCTACCCCATGTTAGCCTATGGCGCAAGATCGCCTTACAATAGTGAAAAACAAAAATGGCTGTCATTCACTACCAGAGCATGCCACCTGCACCAGTACATGCTCTACCTTTCGCATACACTTCACCCTGCCCAGGGGGGTACCTTGGGCCTTCCATAGGGGTGACCAATGTGTACAAAAAGAGAAGGGTTAGGTCTGGTCAGTGGGGAACCTGAACAAGAGGACATGGCAGTTCACAGAATGCACACAGACACTGCGATGGCAGGCCTGAGACACCATTTTAGGGCTACTCATGTGGGTGACACAATCAGCACTGCAGGCCCACTAGTAGCATTTGTCATCACCAGCCCTGGCACACCCAGTGCACTTTACTAGGGACTTCATGGTGATACAAATATGCCCATCATGCATATCCAATCACAATAACAATTTACACAGGGAGCATATGCACTTTAGCACTGATCAGCAGTGGTAAAGTGCGCAGAGTCCTATTGCCAACAACCACAGGTCAGGAAAAATAAGGGAGGAAGAAGCAAGGATGCAGCCAAACAGGGAAAATACCCACTCTTTCTCTGTTTTATAGACTTTGTTGCAGCATTCGATCACGTTGACCATACAAAACTTTGGCAAACACTGGATGGCTGGGGGATCCCTTCAAGTCTTTTACACTAACTAAGGCACCTACACACCAAAACATGGGTCAGAATAAAGCTCGGCGAAGATCTACAAAATCCCACAACAAAAGGCCTTAAACAAGGATGTGTTCTAGCCCCCAGGCTATTCAATCCCTTCCTAGCAGACCTACCGGGGAAGTTGAATAGCTGCGCAGCCCACACACCTAAACTAGGGAATTCCACTCTGTCAAACCTGCTATACGCGATGACCTAGTTCGGATAAGTAGGACCCCAATTGGTCTCCAGCATTTACTGAATGTTACTCATAAATTTTCCCAAGAAAACACACTAAAAATAAACTACAATAAAACAAAAATAATGGCAGTTAATTACCGCAAGAAGAAACACCTTAATTGGTTTCTAGATGGTCACCGTTTGGAACAAGGAGTAAGCTACAAATACCTAGGGGTATTACTGGAATACCCCTAGGTATAACTCATCAAAACCGCAAATAGAATCCTTGCGGAGAAAAGGGGTAACGACCTACTTAGCCATAAAGCCCCCAAAGAAGCTCTTACCAGACCTGACGTTTGACCCTTTGCTAAGGGTTCTGCAAGCAAAACTCCAGCCAACAATTACTTACTGGAGTGAAGTATTGAAGGGAAAAGACTCAACAACTCTTGACAATATAATATCCAACTCATGCCAAGCAAACTTTCAACTCCCCAGAATTGTCTCCCCGGCCCAAATACGATTGGAATTTGGGCTACATAAACAGTCACTTGAACACATGGGAGTATATGCGAAACGTTGGCATAAAATTAAAGACGATGAAAAAGGAACCCTGAACAACCACTCTGGATGGAACTTTCCCACCCAGGAAAATCACCAGCAAGTCTTTATCTCCAGGAATCTATTACACACCTAAGTTTAACAGAGCTGAGGGACGTCCCGGCGATTCATCTTACATTAAAAAAACTGTATCAAATGTAACTCGATTACTATCCGCAATAGAGGACAAAAAAGACATTAGCCAAACGATTGTACGGCTGAATGGTCCTATACACATACAAAATGCTGAAACCCCAGCTCTACCTGAAAATGGAATTAAAAATTAATATCAAGGAAAAATTCCTAAGACTCCAACTGGGGGATGGCCCCTTCAATCAATTTGTGCCGCCTTGGGAGAGAAAGGGAGGAGTCCAGCTCTGTCGCTTTTGCGGCAGCGGCGTTGAAGACGCAATTCGCTTCATATGCACCTGTAATATGTTAAAAACATAAGGATCACTCTACTAAAAACAGCGTTCAAACAGTACGGAGTCAGATCATGCAGACAAGCACTAATGCTGTGCCTTAACCTTGAGCTGGTCCAGTTAAATTGCTGGCTAATTAGATTCCTCGACATAACTGCAAAAAGAATGACGCACTAGACGAGCGGCCAAACCACTACTCATTACAAGAACCGATTTGAACTTTATAAGAATAGCCACAGTCAAAATAACACTTACAGTTAACACGGCTAACATGCAGAATGTTTTAATAATTTGGGCACTTTTTCAACGTGATGTAAAATCTTACAAGTCATTCTAACTATCGTTGCTGACAAAAAGCTGGTTATTTTTTATAATGATTTTATTGAACACTGTAAGATATTTTACCTTTTTGTATGCAATGGTTTTGATTAATTAAGCATAATAAAATAAACTTCAAACGTCAAACCTCTGATAGAGAAAATTCTTACTGTAGTGCAGATGGTCACTAAGAGCACCCATTGGCTCAGGGGAAAGTTATCATAAAAGTCTCTCCCATTCCTACAGTAGGCTTTATGCCTGCACTGGGAGTAGTGAGCTACACTGTTAAGGGCAGTTGATGTAAAATGTGAATACAATCCAATTCTAAGTATGGAAGCATTTCTATAAGGCGCACAAAGGGGAGAGGATGTGGTCTCACAGCTAGAGCTGCTGACTTTGGAGCTGGGGAACCAGGTTCAAGCCTCTGTGTCAGCTCAACATCCTGTGATTCTGGGCAAATCACTTAATCTCCCCATGCCTACCAAAGAATTAATGTGTCCGTGTGTAACGTAACTGGTGCTCATGTAAAGCACATCAATACCATTGGGTCAAGTTAGTGCTATATAAATCTGCACACAAAAAAATGTACCACAGACTCTCAATTGTGCACCTATTGAAAACTACAATAGTGTACTTTACAAATACAGCTCTGAGCAGCCATTGATTTGTACTAAACAGACATGCGCCATTGCTTGTGCAGCAGTGCAAGACATTTTTTAAGGTGGCAAATTCAAGCTATTGCAGAAACACACTAAAACGTCAGATGATTGCACTTCACCGCTTCGAATAATTCATGCCTTGTTGCTTGCGCTACAGAATACTGATCTCTCAGTTCTCAACCTAATATTGTCAGATTCATCTTTCTGTATCCAAGGTTACTTAGCACAATTGCACCTGAATGGATTCAGAGATTCAAAAGAAGTAACCAAAAACAAAAATACAACAACTCTGGGGAAAGGTGGCTGTCTTACTATTTAAGTTTTCATTGGTCCATATATAAACCACCATGGCCCATGCAAGTGAAGCAGTTCATGCTAAAGTGAACTGTGCAGCTGACTTAGCCTCAAAAACAGCTGTACATACCGTATGAAACTAAGATTGACAGATATTTTGGCGGCGGCTCAAGCAATAGCTAAGGAAAGAAACCACCTTGTAAATACTCCCACACCCTCACTCAAGATAACACTCTGATGGTGTCTATACCAGGAGAAGAAGATAGACCTATTTGGACTGAGGAGATTAGAGCAGATCAAATTAAGGCAGATCATAAAGGTTTAGTATCTGTCCATGCTGACATGAGTGCCATAGTAGCATTCAGTAGTAAGTATACTGGTGGCTATATTTACCCAAAGGGCTATTTTGGGCAGTGTCATATTTGCCAACAAATAATACACTCTATGGGTTCAAGATCAGCACAGACACCTTTTACTATCTCTAGTCACAAATTCGGGGACATTTGTCTCTACCATATCAGGCTAAATATATTGGTAAACCAATATAAGTACATATTGGTTGTTGATTCATGTTCCAAATTTCTATGGATGTGGCCACAACCACAAATAATTACTTGTGCTTGAGTGATCATAAATGACTTGCAGTGCTCAGTAGCAATGAGAGTAGTTCATACCAGTCATTCAGACAAGGGCGTTTAGGGATGCTATGTATGCTTTTGGTGTATGTCTGCAGTACTTACACATGTTTTGACTGGAAAGTAACAGGATAATAGAGCATTTCAACAGTATCTGTAAACAAGTCTTGACCTTCTAGGTTATTAAGTACAGGACTGTGTTGTCTACATTATCTGTATGGCATTCAGAGAGCACTAAACATTTTCTCTAGAGGAGCAATAGATGCTTGCATGCCAAAGAGATGCTCTTTGTAGTATCTATGGATGTACCTGATCTTTGATATTACAGGAAAAGTGGCGGGAGAAAAAGAGTTTGTCCTCAACAACCATTTAACTGTCTTGTAGAGTGTCCAAGATGTCAGTGATAAGCTATTTAACTTGAAGCATTCTGACTTTGCCACCAGTGAAGATAAGGTTTCTGAAGCCGGTGCTGGGTGGCTCTCCAAAGTGGGTGAGCTCATTCAAGAAGAGATCTCTGATAAGCAAGTGTTTAGACTATCTTATAGACCACCCTTTCCAGTTCTTGGGGTAGAAGGCACACAAACTGTAATGCTGCCTTCACTACCTGATTCAAAGGAAAACAGGAAGGTGTCCATCGACGAGGTTAAAAAGATATTTCTGACTGATTCTGTTCTGCAGACTGCCCCTTGACAACAAAGTGCCTTCAGAGTAGAACCGCACAGCCTATCCCTAATCTGAAGGATCTTACCCTAGAAGATTACAGTCACACTGAAGTATTGAGTCTCATTGCTGAGACTAGAGAGCCTGCTGTGTGTTAAGTAGCACATTCCATGGAGGAATCCCAGCTGTCTCAACTACTGCTGTAGTGTTTTATGACCTAACCCTGAGGCAATACCCATTGAAATGTTACCACTTCAAAAAGTTACATTGTATGAAACTTCTTCTGATGGACATACCAACATGCTCCACAGTTGTTCAAAGTTTACCATACATGTTACAATATTAATGCAGAAAGAAGTTCCCTTAACCTCTGCAGCCGAAACATTTCGTTAGAAACAGGCTACTGTGCATCATAGATTTGAAACCTCCAGGAAACATGGGGACAGATTTACGTTTCCTGGTGTATCCCTGCAAATCAGCAGAGATGCGCCAAGAAATGTGTGACACGCAATGCCATCGTTGCGCCACCACAAATGCGCAGCATTTACAATGCGGCGCGCCATGGCGCAAGGATAGGCAGATGTGGGACACCCCCGCGCTGCACGGCCACCAGCTGCTGCGTGTGCCCCTTTGCCTGCCCTCTGCCTCGCTGCCTGCCTCGCTGCCGGCTGACTCCGCTGTTGTTGTTTTTGCCTTGTTTTGCCTTTCATTTGTGCCTGTTTTTCATCTGTGCCCGTGTTAGCGTCTTAATCCCCTTTTACATTGTTATTGTTGTTGTTGCCGTTTCAGCGTTTTCCTTCCTGTTTGCCCGCCTACCTCGCCGCCCTCCGTCTTCCCTCCCCGCTCCCCGCTTCCCGCCACCTCCGCAGACCCCGCCCCTTTTTTACTTCTGTTCCCTCCCCGCTCCCGCCTCCCAGCTGCCCCGCCCACCCGCGCACTTCGCCTTATATGGCGACCGTGCGAACGCGCAGCGGTCACGCGCACCGGGTGCGCCGATTGTGCGGCGAAGGCGCGCCAAAGGTAAGCCCGTCTGCGCCCGTCCGCGACCGGATCGCGACCAGCGCCAGGACCCCTGGCCCACGAGGACCCCGACCGACCCGCCTGACGTACTCCGCCGCCTCCCTCATCGCACTCAACACCGGCCGACTCCCAGAATGCCATCAAGCCACTCCACGACGTACCTTTCAGCTGCCACGCCTGCAAATTCTCCTGCATCCGGACCTGCCTCGCACCAGCACCCGCCAAGTCGAACACCAGCAGCACCCACCTCAAGTGCATCCTGCTCCACACCCGCTCCGTCCACAGACACGCCATCGAACTCTGGAACCTCCTAGACGCCACAGCCCCTGACGTTGCCTTCCTCACGGAGACCTGGATGAACGCCTCTTCAGCTCCCGACATCGCCATCGCTATCCCAGAGGGCTACAAGATCGTCCGGAGGGACCGAAACGCCAACCAGATGGGAGGAGGCATCGCCATCATCCACAAGAACACCATCCGTCTCACGACCAGCACCGACAACACCCTGACCACTGCCGAACACCTGCATTTCCAGATCCACACCAACCCGAACACCACCCTCAGAGGCACCGACATCGCCGACTTCGTCAGCCCGCTGGCCCTCCCCTCCTCTGACTACATCCTCCTGGGGGACCTCAACTTCCACCTGGAGAACAACAACGAACGCAACACCACCACCCTGCTGGACAACCTCGCCAACCTGGGACTCAAGCAACTGGTGTCCACCCCCACCCACCTCGCCGGACACACACTCGACACAGTCTTCTCTTCCAGCACAGACATCGACTTCAGCCACGCCACAGAGCTTCAATGGACGGACCACAGCTGCGTCCACTTCACCTTCAAGAGAACGACGACCCACCACCACCAGCAACAGGCCGCCCGCAGAAGCTGGAACAAGATCACAGCAGACCAGCTCGCCACCTCCCTGAGCCAGCACCCTCCTGCCAGCTCAGCGGACCCTAGCCAGGCCGCCGACAACCTCACGAAGTGGATCAGCATCTGCGCGGACGAGCTCGCCCTGCTGAGGACCCCGCCCAGCAGACCCGGCAGCAAGAAAGCCCCGTGGTTCACCGACGAACTCAAAAGCTCCAAGAAGAACTGCAGAGCCCTCGAGAAAGTCTGGAGAAGGGAACCTACACCGGACAACAGGACCTCCTTCAAGCTTGCCACCCGGAAGCACCACCAGCTGATCCGCGCCGCCAAGAAAACAGCATTCAAGGAACGGTTGGACAACAACGCACACAACTGCAAGGAACTCTTCAACATCGTGAAAGAGCTTTCCAACCCCAGCGCAGGAAACAACAACATCACCCCATCGCAAGACCTCTGCAACTCCCTCGCTTCATACTTCCACAACAAGATCGCGGACATACACAACAGCTTCAACAACCAACCAACGCACACCATGACCGAACAATCACCCCCCACCACCACCCTCCACGCCAGGACCCCGATCAGCACCGAAGACACCATCCGCACGATGAACTCCATCCACTCCGGATCACCGACCGACCCCTGCCCTCACCACGTCTTCAACAAGGCCGACGCTGTCATCGCACCCCACCTGCGAGACATCATCAACACATCCTTCGACACCGCCGCCTTCCCTGAGAGCTGGAAACACGCCAAACTCAGCGCTCTACTCAAGAAACCAACAGCGGACCCCACCGAACTCAAGAACTACCGCCCCATCTCGCTCCTCCCGTTTCCAGCCAAAGTCATCGAGAAGACCGTCAACAAGCAGATGGCCGCCTTCCTCGAGACGAACGGATCCCTCGACCCCTCACAGTCCGGCTTCCGAGCCAATCACAGCACCGAGACCGCCCTCATCGCCGCCACCGATGACATCCGAGCCCTGATGGACAAGGGAGAAACAGCGGCCCTCATCCTCCTAGACCTCTCCGCGGCATTCGACACGGTCTGCCACCGCACCCTAGTACAGCGCCTCAGCAACATCGGAATCCAGGACAAGGTGCTGGAATGGATCATCTCCTTCCTCGACGGAAGAACACAGAGAGTCCGCCTACCACCGTACAAGTCAGAGGCCTCCGAAGTCATCTGCGGCGTCCCTCAAGGATCATCTCTGAGCCCCACCCTCTTCAACGTCTACATGAGCCCCCTCGCGGCCATCGTACGCAAACACAACCTCAGCATAATCTCTTACGCCGACGACACCCAGCTGATCCTCTCCCTGACCAACGACCCCGCCTCCGCCAGAGCCAACCTGCACGAAGGGATGAAAGAGGTAGCCGAGTGGATGACGACCAGCCGCCTGAAACTGAACTCTGACAAGACGGAGGTCCTCATCCTGGGCTCTTCCCCCTCCGCCTGGGACGACTCCTGGTGGCCTCCGGCCCTGGGCACTGCACCCAAACCGACAGACCATGCACGCAACCTGGGCTTCATCCTGGACTCCTCCCTCTCCATGACCAGGCAAGTCAACAACATCTCCTCGGCGTGCTTCAACATCCTACGCATGCTACGGAAGATCTTCCGGTGGATCCCCACCTAGACCAGGAAGACCGTCACCCAGGCCCTCGTCACCAGCCGACTGGACTACGGCAACGCCCTCTACGCCGGTACCACCGCCAAGCTCCAGAAGAGACTCCAGCGGATCCAGAACGCCTCAGCCAGACTCATCCTCGACATCCCACGAACCTGCCACATCACCGGACATCTGAGAGACCTTCACTGGCTCCCCGTCAACAAAAGAATCACCTTCCGCCTCCTCACCCACGCACACAAAGCCCTACACGACCAAGGCCCGAGCTACCTCAACAGCCGGATCAACTTCTACGCTCCCAAACGCCACCTCCGATCAGCCAACCACGCCCGCGCCACCGTCCCCCGCATCCGAAGAGCGACTACAGGAGGAAGGTCCTTCTCCTACCTGGCTGCCAAGACCTGGAACTCCCTCCCGACCGACCTGCGCCTGACCCAACACCACCTCTCCTTCAGGAAGAAGCTGAAGACCTGGCTGTTCGAGCAGTAGCGCCCCCCCCCCCCCCCCCCCCCCCCAGCGCCTTGAGACCCTACGGGTATGTAGCGCGCTCTATAAGTGTCACTGATTGATTGATTGATGTGTGTCGCATCTGCCGGCGTAAGGTTGGTGCAGTACTGGAGTTGTGTAGCAGGCGCAACGCAACTCCAGCACTGTGCCAACCTGGCCTATCTTCCACATCATATCCACTTACTGTCTAGGATGACATATTTTAGTTTTTTTTAGTACTGGTACCTATAATCAATATGATAATTGACATGCCACATTTATCGCCATGGTTGTTTAGCCTTGTTGATGGTTTAGTGTCTGCAAGTCCATAATGTAAGATAAAATTCGTGATCAGATACTATAAAAACTTAGGCATTGAATGATATTCAGAGAGGGGCTTCGCGCAAGGACTGTCATGCCAGAGGTCACATCACTTCCGTACGCCAACTAGCCTCAGTTTGAGACAACATTAGGGATAGTGAGAAGAAGTAGTTTCATCCTGCTGTTGTTTATTTTATTGCCAATAGCCATGAACACGCTGCAATAGATAAAAGGTGATTTGCTATTTCATAAAGGATACAAAGGTAAGCTGTGCGTCCCATCTCAGAAATTTGGGCACAGGCAGATATTTACTGCTTTAACTAAAACTTAGCATAGCACTAAATATCATGAGGGTGTTAGGATGATAAAAAATCAATAACCTTTGCTAGAAAAGTTCCTGCTGATTATTACATGTTTTGCTGAATTCAATTTTGCATTATATGTGGTTACCGTTCACATTTTATTCACCAGATTAGAATTTTGAAATAAACATTTTGAAAACGCGTATCCCATTCCTTAGTGCTATTTTGAGAGGGAAATTCATCTACAAAAGAGGGTTTGGAGAGTCACTGAACTCATCTTGTAGAACTGATTGTTACCAGTAAACACTTCCTGTGCAGTATTGTTCAGTGGGTTGTGTATGGCTCGCAGTATAACTGGATTTCTAATTCGTACTGGTGCATCAGGGTGTTCAAAATCAGACCCTGTAGCTCTAGGAGGGGCAGATGTCATCCGATTGTATCAGTAACCGTAAAATTGTGTGTGATTACCCCCGTACCATGCAATTTGTAACCAGGCCTCAACTCCTGCTCTTACATAAATGCTTATCCCTTTCGTGTCCCAATTCTTGATTTTGCTCTAGCTTGTCATTGTGCCACAGTCCCTCTCAGAATGAGTTTTAACCCTGCCCCTCAAGCGCTTGCCTTGATCTACATATACGTCCTCCCCAGTTGTCACTGCAGCAGGGAGAGGACTTGAAGACTTTTGTGGAACACTGCAAGATCGCATAGTCGCTCTTCTCCCTGGAAAGGTCCCTCTCTAAGTGTGTCCCACTTAAATCGTGTACCCTCCTAAAAACCAAAGTACATCGTCCAAACAATAGCTGCATCAGTATGTTTTGTCTAAGGGCTAAGGTCTGGCCAGAACAAAATAACAAAGGGCACTGTTGTTCGACCTTGCATATAATGTTCAGTTGAAATCCCAAGAACGTGCAGAGTGTGAACACAGCGATGAGTTCTCATGTGAAAGCAATCATTATATTGCAACAATAAAGATGTGTAGTAATGTGCACAAAAGCTGCAGGCAAACTGCGGCGTGCTCATGCTATGTTAATGAAAAACAACAATGTCCCCACGGACCACATGACATCCTCTCTATCCACTATATTGCATTATTCATGTCAGGAATCTCCTAGGCGATACTTTTCAACCCAAAGTACTCTGTACTTCCAGGTAGTGTACTGCATCCAGGAAAGAAAGTACAGAAAGGGCAATTAAAAGATAATGAAATACTGTGCAGCTCTCTTCATTGATGATTTCATATGATGATGTACGTGTGATACGAAACATATGTAAATCATTTCTGTATTGATGTTAGGAGTGATATTTGTCTCTGCATTATATTGCAATAAGAACTATTCTGAGTTTTATTCCACTTAATAATCTCTTCTCATTTCAGCAAGGAGCATGGTGAACCCCTTCCTAAGACTTCAGACTTTGTTGCAGGGACATAAACTGTGACCTTAGTGACTGTCCTCATCCAGAAGCCAATACCAGATAACAGCTGGGTGATAATCTAAATGGCATGTCCCCACAAACGGACTGGCCGTTACCGGGCATCAGGCATTTCCCTGGGAAGCTTTAAGGGTAGGAGCCGGTTTTGCAATGATGGAGGCCGGTTTTGTTACTGGGGGCAGGTTTTGCAGCAGTGCTGCAATATGGGCCACCAGTAACAAAACCAGCAAGGATTTCAGCATCCCAGGGTGCAACAGTGCTTCCCAAGGGTCTGGTCCTAGAAAATCGCCATTGCTGCTTCGGGTTCCCAGTCCCACTCTGCATGTCACCAGGCGGTAAACAGAAAAACAAATGTGATTGTCCTTGTTCCCAAAACCTGTGGATCCCATGAGTTATAGCAGTTCACTAGTCAAATGCACCCTAATATCATCTGGAGATTCAGCCCGAGAGTAGGTGTAAGCCCTAGTGGAGATCAACACCATGTAGTTCTACAAGAAAACAGCAGCACAGTAGAAATTACATGTTCATATTCACACAGTACCCAGTTCCCCCATTGAGAGATAATTTCACACCAAGAGTGCAGCCTGCATTTAGCCCAAAACTGATGTGACAGACAAAACACACTGGACGGGATCCAGCTAGCTTCCCTCTCTCTTTCCAACTCCCATCCCCTGCTTCGCCAAGTGTAACCAGTGAATGATGGTAGTTGATCGTTGCTGAGTGAGGGTGTGGTGAGTAGTGGAATGCTTCCACCAGGATATGTACATCACAGATTTGAGTATGAATGGTCCTGACTCCCAGGAACATTGATTAATCTACAAACGCTAAAGCTGAGACACTGACACTAAGGCATCTACATTGGGACATGGAGGCTACTATGTATGGATACTTTTGGACTTGGCCCTTTTTGCAGGGTCATCCCTGAACATTTTGCCTTCCTCCGGGTATTTTTTCTGACCTGGTGTTGGTGGGTTTAGGACTCTGGGCACTTTATCACTCCTGTCCAGTGTAAAGTGCATGTGCTCTTTATGGTAAAACATGGTAAGATTGGTCTATACCTGTTTGGCGTATTTAATTTACCTAGCGGTGCCTTATAAAGTGGTATTTCAGATACCTAGGTTCAGTAAATTAAATGCAACTAGTGGACTTGCAGCGCTGACTGCGCCATCCACCAAAGTAGCCTTTCAAACCTGTCTCAGGCCTCTGCCATTGCAGGGCCTGTGCTCACAGATTACTGCCGCTGTGACCAGGCACATAAAGTGGGTGCCAAGACTGTGACTCCCCTTTTACTACATCTTAGTCACCCTAAGTTAGGCCCTAGCTATCCCTTTGGGCAGGGTGCGCTGCAGGTAAAAGGTAGGACATGTGCCTTAACTGTGTGGCATGTCCTGGTAGTGACAAACAGCCATTTTGGTTCTCACTACTGTGAGGCCGCCCTCTCATATTATTGCATTGGGGATTCCCTGATATGTGTTTCAGCGGTAATTCCTGATATGAGAGGAGTAGCGTGATCAAGTTTGATATGTTTGGAATAGTGGTGATAAATGCTGCACCGTGATTTGTGCTGATTTATTATCACTATTTTAGAAATGCCACTTTTAGAAGTTGGCATTTCTGTGTGCTAGGTGTCTTTGTGCCTGCATGTTGTGTATTGCACTTGAGTGACAGTGGCTGGGGAGGTGCAGTGGCTCCAGAGGGGCTGGGTGAGTCAGTACTAAGCTGAATAGGCCCATCTATATTTGCAGCAGTGGGAGGAGTAGCACCTGGCCCTGATTAGGAATGTGCCTGCCTTCCACAATGCTGTCTCCGCCCCATGGAGTGTTTGGGGCCAGAGCCTACACTAACAATGAGGGATTTTTTATGCACTGAAAGGAAGTTCCTAAATGCCCCCCCCAGAACTGGTTTGGACCGAGCACTGCGCCCTGTGCCAGGGGGGAAGAACAAAGACAATAGACATGTAAATATTGGGGCTGTTTCCCATGGTTGGTAGAACCTGTTTGAAACTGTGTTGCTGCTGGGTGCCGGGAGGAACCACCACAAAGGTGTGCTCCTCTGTTGGAGGGCCCTGTGAGCTGGCCTGCCTGGGCCCAGCTTTATCCTGAGGGACTTTGGGGATTGAGCGTGTTGTGACCACATAAAATCCCCTGGCAAGCCATCAACACGCTGGAGTGCCCTGTTTTCCCCTACAAGTAGAAGTGTGGTCAAGCACTGTCTGCAAGCGGAGCTGGGAGACCTGGAGAAGTGCAGCCCCTGCTCTCCTGCCAGCAGCGATAGAACATGAGTAGTGCTCACTGTCTTGATTCCTTGCGGTCCCTGAAGGGCCGTGACCACTCCATGTGCCCAGCCCCACAGTGCTTATGAGGCTTGGTGCCGGGTGACTGCTGTGTCTTTCCCGCAAACAGTGCTGGTCTCCTCCTATTTTGTGGTTACACAACAAGTACCTGTGTGGCAGTGTAAACGCCGGGAAGAAGTTGCCTTTGTCTCTGAGGCCAAGTGGCGCTCCCCAAGCAAGTTGCTGTAGCAATGAGGGAGCCGCGGGGGAAGCCAGCATCAGGAAACAGGAAGTTAGGCACCAGCTGCTAGACCAGGGGCAAGGCTGACCCAAGATGAGGAGCCAATGGTGAAGCGGCGCTGCCGGCAAGTTCAGCACCTGGTTAGAGGCGGGGTTCCTGCAACGGGAGGACATTTTTTTTGGTGTCACTAAAAGACATGGGTGAGTTGCACCCTTGCCCCCATTTGTGTACTGGCCCATTAGGGCCAGTACCCTGGTGCATTGGCAGCCGGGTGGCTCAAACAAAGCCACGTGCTCAAAGAGCCCTGACTTTTAGACAGAGAGCATTACAGGACAGCCCTAGACGGGCCCCCGAAGCTGGCCAGTTGGCTTGTAGATCACTTTGTGTTCTGGTGGGTCTTAAGGCCCTAAGGTGATGAGTGCACCCCAGGAGAGTTACTGTGGTGTACTGGTAATTTAGGATGTATGCCTAAGAGGTGATGCATAAATGTGTTTATGCTATGTTACCAGTAGTTACTGTTTTCGTTTTACTACTTATGTGTTGTAATCCTGATGACAGTGGCCCGATTGGCCCTGTAATGTAAATTATCCCACGTAAAGTAATACTTAGTGCAAGGTGGCACAGTGCACATATGTGATTATGCTCTGATGTGTTTGATGGATAATACAAAGGCTATTTTTATAAAACCTTGTGTGGAGTTTCTGTTGTGGTGTGCCTAGTGTATCGCTGCTGTGTGTGTGTTGCGCAAACACTTTGCACATTGCCTCTGGGATAAGCCTGTCTGCTCGTACCAAGCTACCAAGGGGGTGAGCAGGGGTTATCTTCAGCATGTAACTCCCTTGCACTGACTAGAGTGGTGGTTTCTGCCTGGCTTAGGTGCATGCCCTAGTCAACCAGAAGTCCCATTTCTAACAGATACTGACACCAACACTAAGAAGTGACACAAAACAAGATCATCAGCATGCTGGTACTCACAGTAGGTCACTGGCACTACAGTGCCCACACAGACCCAGGGAGGCACAAACACTGAGACACCACCACTCACTGTGATGAGGGAAACGGACACAGGGACACTGATACAAGAACAATGATTTGGATACATTGACAGAGGAGCACTGGCATATTGATACTGACACTAGAACAAAAGCATGGACACAGTGGAATCCATCAATTATACTGTAAAACAGCCACATATAGGATGAGGCTCCAGCACTTGACCAGTTAAACTAACAGGGGAACTTTGGAACTCTGGCACTCTGGCACAGGAATGGTGACATTGGAACAATTACACATGCAGTAAGATATTGGCACTGGGACACTGACACAAGCACAGTGAAACTCCCAAAGGGACAGTTAGAAATGGGGACACTAACACTGATAAAGGAAAGTTGTCACCTCAACGCTGTTTTGGTGTTTGAGAACACTGACATTCAAATATTGCAGCTGCCACTAACATTGAGAGACTTACACTGCAACACTGACGTTGGAGGCATAGGGATAAAGGGACACAGGTCACCTACATGGTCACTGAAACTTACACAAATTCACTGACACTGGGACAAAAGGACAGATGAACATAATATGTGGACACATTAACTAGTTGAGGGAGACAGGCAGGCAGACAGGTTGATCAAAGAAATTTGGACCTTGAGCATAAGATTAACCATCTAAATCACAAGGCTTTTTAAACTCACTCAATTAAAATGAATGGTTATTAGTAAAATGTGCCCATCAATGGAGCATTTGCCACTCATGTCTACAAAGGTTCATTGAGAGAGAACACCCACCACCACAGGCTTAACAGATTTCATGCTATTAACTGTTTTCATCAATTTTGCAGACAGAAATGCATTCACAGCACCATTTGGCACACATTTCCTGAAAACAATCCCAATATTATTTTGCTTTGCAATGCACAATTTCCTAAATATTTGTCAAATAGTGGTAAAGGTAGAATACTAATAATACTTAAAAAGAACATAAATAATGCTATAGTATTTAATACCTTACCTTACATTGTCATTTTTTTAAAACTATAGTGAGGGTGTGGAAGCGGAAAATCATACCCCAGTATTTAGGATTGTAGCCTAATAATCATGACAACCAAAAGTCTTTATAATATCACAATTTACCGCAAGAGGTTCCACTGCGGCTTGTTCTTGTGTAAGAGAAAACCCCACCCAACATTGCTTTAACGGCATTTTTTATTTTGTTTATTTTTATTTTTCAAGTTTCATATAGCGCAAACTTGGCCAAAGGGCATAAGAGTGCTTTACAGAGTTGCATATATAGCGATTACAGGAGATGTAAAACAGTAGGATGCATACAGGAAATATAATACAATTAGAAAGGATACAGTAATATGCAATATAAATAGGGGCTGAATATACAATGGGCGAAGGTGAGGATTGTCAATGCAGTTCTGAGGTAGTTGCAGGAGCTTGCGGCACAGGCCTTGCCATCGTAGGCCGGGATGAAACAATATGCTCTGAGGTCAGGAAGTGCAACTAGTTTGACTTACGAGGGAGGTATTTGGTATTTGCGGAGAAGACTCAGTTTGAGGTTTTTCCTGAAGTGTAGTTCTTTTGGAAGGTCGTTCTAAATTCTAGCAGCATTCCCTGAGAATGAGCATGTGAGAGTTATGAGTCTTGAATTTGGGTGGAATCAAGAGAAGAGTGCTACAGCTTTAAATTGGTCTCTTTTGGGGGGCCTGCTTTTGAGAGTTTGTTGGTGAGGTAGGTTGGCTTTCCAGAGTAGATGTCTTTGTGGGTTATGCAAGCTGTTTTAAAATTACTTCTCGCTTTAATTAGAAGCCAATTAAGTTTCTTGAGTGTCGGAGTGATGTGGTCATATTGTTTCTCTCCAGAGAGAAGTCTGCCTGCTGCGTTGAGTGTGAACTTAATTGGTAAAAGGTGGATTTTTGGTGTGCCGGAGATCCTTGTGTTCTCGTCATCCCCATTTTCAAGGAGAATAAATGGTTTGATTGTTTTAAGGTGTTTTAGCGTGTGGAAGGTGATTTCTGCTGAGGCGTTGATGAGGTCCTCCATGTTCATGTGATCCCAATGGATTTAACAGAGTTGGAGATGGATAGTTTACACTTTAATGCTCTTAGGCTGTTGAGCCAGTTATGGATGGGGTAAGGGCTCATGGTTGGCAGGATGAGAAGTTTAGTTTTCTTGGGGTTGAGCTTTGGGTGGTTGTTGGTAAGCCAGGTTTGTATGAATGAGAGAGTATTGTTTAGGTGGGTGATGAGATTTTGATGTAGATTTGGATGTCATCTGCATAAAATTGGTAGGCTGTCCTGGCATGTTTAGGATTGATGCAAGAGGTTCCATGTAGAGGTTGAACAGGGAAGAGGATATGATTGAGCCCTGTGGAACTCCTTGTTTGACTGGCGCTGCTGGTGATGTGGAAATATTTATTTTGATTAGTTGGGATCTATCACTCAGGTATGATATGAACCATTGCAAGACAGTACAGCTGATACTAGCACACTGTGAGAGGGTATTTAGAGGAATGTTGTGGTTGGCAATATCAATGTCAGAAAAAAGGTCTAGGAAGATTAGAAGGCAGGCGTTGCCATTGTCAAGGGGTCTATGTAGATCATCAGTGATATTCAGTATTGCAGTCTCTGTACCGCAGCCTTTCCTGAATCCCGACTAGTGGGTGTTGTGTAATTTGAATTTTTTCAATGTGGCTGTTTAGCTGGGAAGGCACACATTTTCCATAGTTTTGTCTAGGAGAGGGAAGTTGGTGATAGGTCTGTATTTGCTGAGGTCCTTGGGGTCAGCATCTTGTTTTTTGAAGAGAGAGTGATTTGGCTGAGTTTAAGAGAAGCTTTCATGGTTCCACTGGATAGGGAGGACTTGATGATTTTAGTCCGGTTTGGTGAGATAATGTGTCTGATATTATTGACAAGTGAGGAGGGGAAAGAGTAAGGAACTTAGACTTCAGGCTTTCTTTTCAGAGATTATTTCAAATTTAGACAATATTGTGTTGTTTTGTAGGTGTATGTGATTGGTGATGGTGTTCTGGTTCTCTGATGGGGTAGATTTGGGGGGACCATCTTCAGTTACTATTGAGCTGGGGGATCTTTGGAAGAGGGGTCAACCTTAATGGTGGAGAGAGGTTGAGGGGGGTCCAATAAGAGTTTAATATTTGTTATTTTATCTGAGAAGAATTTAGCAAATTCTTCACAGCACTTGGTGCAGGTATCAGTAAGATGGAGGTTTGGTGTTTGCTGATATTAAAGAAATCGTTCGGTATTTTTATGGATTGATCCAGTTGGCTTCGGACAAAAGATGATTTTTCTCTGTAGATGTGTTTGTTTGTATTTTGTGGAGTCCGTTCACAGGAGAAAGAGGAAGGGTTGTTTTCTCCAGATGCTTTCAGACAGTCTGAGTTGTCGTCTCCCCTTGTTAAAGTCTGTGTTGAGCCAGAATCTGGAAGCGGTACTTCTTGATTTTTTGAGTTTTAAAGGGATGATTGTGTCCAGCAGTTCTGCCATTTTTGTGTTATAGTGGGAGTTCAGAAGGGGGGGAATTTGGGTGCTGATTGGGATTCTAGCTCTGATTGCTGGATTTTGTGAATATTCCTCATCCAGTGCTTCGAGCGATGGGTTTGGTTAGGGGGCTTGGGCTGGTTGAGGTCACAAAGAATTAGGTAGTGGTCGGTCTAGTCCACAGGAACGATGGAGTGAAGGAATAGGCTGTTGTGGTTTGTGATGATTGCATCAAGGTTTAGAGACTTTTGTGGGTTTGTTTTTTGCAGTGTTGAGTGAGACTGTTTGATTAAAGGAGGGTGGATAGGGCTTGTACTGTTATGGCGTTAGCCTCATTCAAGTTTAGGTCTCCTAGTGTAATGTTTGTGGAATCCTTCATGGAGTTTAATGTTAGTGTCCATTAAAACACCTTAAAAGGAAAAGGAGATAGTGCATATAATCAAGTTAGGATGTGATTAGCTGACAAGAGGATAATGAAGATGTGACATTGACAGAACCATTAAAGCAAACACGATTGTGGCTTAATTCAGTCAAATTTTTACACTCAGAATGTTAGACATTGACCAAACCTGTGCAGTTTGTAGGTTAAGTGGGAGTCTAGATGGACTCCGAGGTACTTATAGGTTTTGACCAATTCTAAAATGTCTAATTTTGCCAGCCAGGTCCATTTGGGGTGTCTATTTTTACCTAGGCTCCTAAAACAAAGAACCTTAGTTTTGCTGTAGTTCAGGCCCTGTTCTTGGACCACGTGGCTGTCAAGGTTGGCTGTGTAGATGCTAAATAGATAGGGTGCAAGAACGTATTCCTGTTTTAAACCAATGTTGGTGTAAATTGTATTGGTGGTTCTTTGGTCATCCCCTAGCTTGATTTCTACTCATGTGTTGGAATAGAGATTTATGTTTGCCTCCAGCAGTTTCCCCCCCCCAGGGGCCATTTTCTTCCACAGCTGGGCCCTTGGGACTTTGTCAAACGCTGCTTTAAGGCTGATGAAGCAGGCGAAGAGTGTGCTGGATTTGGTATTGGCTTGCTCAGCCAGAAGGGTAACTGCTATCAGGTTGGTTAGAGTGCTAATTCCTGCCCTAAAGCCTGTCTGGGTTTTTGGGACTATTTTTGATCAATATACCCAGTCCTCTACTTCAATGTATATGTTTGAGACATATATTTTGGCTTCTACATCTATTAAGGTGATTAATCTGTAGTTGGTCAGGTTTGAGTGATCGCACGCTGTGTATATTGGCTGGAAAATTCTACCTCACCAGGATTCCTGGATTGTGTTTGTTGCCATGACATAGTTGAATACAGGGGTTACGTGTGAAGACCACATGTGGGAGTCCTTTTTAAATAATTCGCTTGGGATGCCATTGAGCCGTGGGACTTCCTCGGACCTGAGACTATTCAGCATTTCAGTGACCTGCTTGTGACAGTTCGTGGGTAGTCCTCCTCTGGTGGATATAAACTTTGCTGCTCCTCCCGGCCTGCCTCTGTGTGTGATGGTGGGGGGGTGGGGGAATCCTGGTCTGCTTGGTTGTAGATGGTGGAAATGTGTATTGACCAGGCCACTTCCATAATATCGGCATTGTGTGCCAATTCCAGCCATTTGCCAATTTGTTTATTTCAGCCCAGAAGGATTTAATGCTCTTTTGCTTGTTTGCGTGAAGTAGTTTGATCCAGAGGCCGTTCCTGAAGTTGTATTTCACAGCCCAGATCACTTTTTGTGTGCTTGTTTCCTTTTGGTTATTTAGGAAATTAAAGTCTGACTGGTTTGGCCACCCCACAGGCGGCCTCACCTGAGCTCTCTGTTAAGTTGCTTTTTCATGGTTCATAGTTGTGGGGTGAATCATTCTGCCCCGCTCTGGCCAATGCCTTGATCGCTTGGAGGTTTTGTGGGAAAGTTTGTGATGAGGGTTTCGACGAAGGTCTCCCATGCCTGGACGAGCAATATACTGGAATTAGAACTCGGTGTTTCCTGTGTGAAGTGGGTGGTGATAAAGTCCTTGATGGTCCATGTCGTCATGTCATTCCATATGAGGCACCTCAGGTTAGATAGCGGGATGAGTGTTGACAGATCTTGTTCTTCCGGGGCCTGGGTGGAGTGAGCTCCAAGATGAATGTTTGGGCAAAATGATTTCTATTGGGTCTTACTTTTATAGAGAAATGGGTAATTCCCATGAATAGATCAGGATTGGCCAAGGTGTAATCAAGGGGGGAGCCTGACCTATCTGCGACTCTGATGAAGGCTGCGTGGTTATCCGATGGACCCATTGATTGTGTAAAAACCCGGAGCTTTGAGGGTTGTTATGCAGGACTTGTCTCGGAGGTCTCATCTAGTTTGATTTCTGATTATTTCTGGGATATGATTGGGGGGTTTGATGTCTGAGCCTTGCAATAGATTCATATTGAAATCACCCATCAGTAAAATAAAAGCTTATAAATGCATGGAATTCGAGGTTTTGGGTAGGCCAATCAAGGTCTGGATCTTGACGACTTTGTACTTCTGGGCTGGATGTATGTTACGTTTTATGATTATTAATGTGGAATTAGGAGCCAGTTCGAGCATGATACACTGAATCCATGGGAGACCCAAGTCCACTTCCACGTGTGCCCACAGAATGTCAGTCAAGATGTAAAGCAACATTCCCCCTTTGTCCCTGCCTATCTTTCCCTCTTTTATTGCTGCATTGAAATTCCTCGATTGGTGTTGAAGATTGCTGCCAGGTTTCTTGCAGCAGTATGATCTCTTGTTCATGTAAAAAGGATACGACATTGTCCTCCCCCACCTTTGTGCCAAGGCGATTCACCCTCTCGGAGCACGTTTTACCGCGAGGTCAAACCTCGTGGTAAATAGCCAAAACTTAGAAAAATGCTTTTAAAAACATTTTTCTAAGTTGCATGTTACACACACACATGTCCTTTGGACATGTGTGTGTGTAATATCTGTGTAATTTAACATTTCAGGGGTGTTACAGGGTGTCCTTTGGACACCCCTGCACCCTTGAAATCGCAATCTCATTTGCGATTAGCTAATTGCTAATCGCAAATAAGGAATGACTCCCCATGCATTCCTATGGGCCTTTAGGCCCATAGGAATGCATGGGGAGTCATTCCTTATTTGCGATTAGCAATTAGCTAATCGCAAATAAGGAATCAGTAGGACTCGCAACAAATATTGCGAATCATACATGAATCCCGTTTTGCGAGTCTGGAATAGCGATTCCTTATTTATCGCTATTTCAGACTCGCAAAACTACTCAATGATGAATCTGGCGATAATGCTTTATTTGTTCTTTCGGGCCATGTCTCTCAAAGCATCTATCCTAGGCTATAGGGCATCCCAATCCTGCCGCATTCTGGTGAGCTGTTTTATTGCTTTTACTTGAAATGCTAGCATTGTATTTTAAGGGTTCAGAGGAGATGTTGGAAAGGCTTTTTTGATTAATTTACCACTTGACCTCGATTAAAGTGTGGCTGTGTCTGTAAGAAAAGTTTTGCTTCATGAAGGCAGTTCAGGAAACTCAGGAGGAAATTGCTCCTTCTCTCCTGGTAGCATGATGGAGTAACATGATGTCGTTACTTAGCAACATCACGCTTTTCATTTCTCTATTACTTTTTCATTGCTTTCGAAACTGGAAAGTGTCTCTTCTATCAAAAAGAGACACATTGAAGAGAACAATATAAAAACTCAGTTCAAATGATGAAATTCACATAAACAAGTCTGGCACTTTCTAGGATTATTAGTAGAGGAAGCTATTTAAAATGAAATCCAGATATATAAATCCAAGACAGAAAAAAAAGAAAATCTCCACATAGAAAAATAGACCGGAGATATGTGAGACACAAATGCATCTTTTCTGTGTATTCTCTCTAGCATCATCTTAAGAAATTTGGGGGGCCCTGGGAAAGACATATTTCATGTGGCCCTGTACACAATAAAATGTACATTTTATAACCCATTCCCTGCGAATTCAAGTCCACACAATGCCGACAATACTACATTATATGTTAAATTTAACAGGGTCACCTAAAAGCTGTTGAAATACGTCTTGCCTAGGACTCTAAAAAACCTTAAAATGAACAAAATAGAGAGAAAGAGTCATTGATAGCAGTAGGTAGAGAGAAAGTTCACTTACCCATGCGGTTCCTTGGAAGTTGGGGGCCCTGGACAATTGCCCACTTTGTTCATGCCTTTAAACGTCTCTACTCTTGGGCATGACGTCCATTATCAAAACTCTAGTTGACAAGTTATAGATGTGATTTTTATTAATTCCAATATCAAATATATACTTGAAAAATTAAAATACTAACTGAAACCGATAGACACTACAAACCGTACACTAGCTCTATGATGCACCTGGATGACACGATTCATTAGATGAACAAAAGCCCAAATGCCACTGACTACATTTCAGCCCTCTTCATGGGGGGTGCGATTTTGGGATTTGGTAGAACTGCATAGGAAAATATTAATACAACAGGCTGCGTTTTTCCCCTTCTACACTTTTATATCCCATTCCAGTACTGCAGGTCTGAATGTGATATAATTAGGCCTGGGCAGTGAACTTAGCCCCATTCGCGGAGTTTGCAGAGTTCCGAAAAACCCGTGTAGCCTACCTTTTTCCTTGCTCGCCGTCGCCGACATTAAATTGGCAAGGGCGAGCGAGGGAAATTCAATGCTTTGGATTTTCATTGGTACTAAGAATGAGGGCATTTGCAGAAACAACGTGGTATAGCTGCATTAAACTGATAGCAAACAATGAAATGCTAATACAATTTATGCATATGCCTAGCAGTTTTAGTTTAGAGGGGACAAAATCATTATTAATGCCAATCAATCCAATAAGATTTTCTCGTGACACATAGTAACCACAGACAACTACATAAGGTTAGTTGATTTATTTTGTTCAAAATGTTTTTATTGAAGTTTATGCAACACAACAAAACACAAGTACAGTACAGAAAGAATAATTCCTACATATGTAAATGAGCAATTGAGCATTAGAGAACGCAATAATTCAAAAAATAAAAAGGAAGGGAAAGGGGGGAGAGAGGAAGGGAGAAAGGGGGGAAGAACATATCCTAGAATTATAAAATCAGAACATATAGTGTTACCAATTAGTTGAATATAACCAAGAAGGTAATAAAGAAAAATTAATCATCAAGAGACTCAAAAACACACTAAGCATTTCATTGCAAAACATACTAATCAATAGGAGACCAAAAAGCTTGAAATGACTGTGAATTGTGAGTAACACCTTTAAGAGATAGATGAGCTCCTCTTCTGGTAAAGGTAATCCAAGACCACCAAGCATGAACTGAAAGAGAAGAAGCGTCTTTCCAACAAAAAGTAATGGATTTTAAAGCAGCTGTTATTAAAAAATTAAATAACTTTATCTCCGAATCACTAAGAGGATGGGATAGGGCAACCGATTTGCATATTAACACAGCATAGGAAATATCATCATGTACAGGCAAAATTTTCAAAATGACATTCCAAACATTTAACCAAAATGTCATAATAATTGTACATTCAAATAACATATGACGAAGTGATCCAGAGGTTAACTTGCAGTGCCAACAAACATCAGATGGTATCAATTTAGCATGATTTAATCGAGATGGGGTCCATAAAGCATTAAATAAGATATAAGCGTTAGTCTGATAAAGGGACACTGGAAGCCAACCGGAGATGCTGTTGAGCCATATTGAGGACCATGAGTCATCTGATAGGGAAATGGAAAGTTCAGCGTTCCAAAATGATGATATTGCACTAACATTAGAGCCCTGGAAAGTAGATTTTTTTTAATAAAAAACAGAGACAGCTTTGGAGGTTGACGTAACAGCCTGAAGGTAAATCAAAATGTCGTTGGTGGTGGAAGAAGGAATACCATCTGGAAAGGAGTCTAAAATAGAATTACATAAAGACTGGTATTTTGAAAAATCAGAAACCGGGATATCGAACTGTAATTGCAGTTGCTCAAAAGAGATAAAGGCATTGTTAGAAAATACATCTTTAAGATATAAAATTCCTTTTAAAATCCATGAGGACCAAAAATTAATGTTCCTGTTTAGTTTAAGTAGAGCACTATGCCATAAAGGCACGTGGACTGTAGAGAGTAAGGGTAATTCAAAATTAGAGTCTAAGTCATTAAGTATTAATCTCGAAGATTTAATTATAGATGACCGATGAACTACCTTAGAGGCAGAGGACATTGACAATAAAGAGAGTAAAGTAAAGGGGCGTACAATTGAGGTTTCAATATCTATCCAAATTGGAGGCTTGACTATAGGTGGATTTGAAAACCATAAAGAACTTTGTTTTAAGATAAAAGCTTTATGATAAAGGTAAAAGTCTGGAAGGTTAGTTGATTTATGACAACTCAAAAATATCTGGACATAGAGACACCTCAAATTGAGAGTGCAGAAATACATTGGAACCAGCATATAACCAAATCTGCGAATAACATTGAGTTGATGCAACATGCACAAAACAATTAACTAAAAAAAAGGATGCAGAGGATCAGAAAGCATGAGTCCAAATTTCCTTGCATTGAGGGTTGATGAAAAGAAAGCATCTATCTATTCCTACACTAACACTAACATGACATCCCTACTTAAGCATTTTCAGGAAAAGGAATACAAGGAGTCAGCCTGTGGAGTCTTCCTGAGAAGTCTCTCCACCATCAATGGGTCAGATAGAAAAGTGCTATCAAGACAGAGCTTGTTCTAAGATACTCTCTCTCTGAGGGCAGAGAAGAAGTGGGCAACTTTTCAAATTACAAGTATCTTCCCAAGAATCCTTGCCGTTCATGCCATCCGCTCTGACCACGATCTCAGGGGTACTTTTCCACAGGACAGCGATATTCCTGAACTGCAACATGTTGACTTTGATTCCCAGGCCTTCTCCAGTGTGAAAATACAACAATACCCCTTACCGGCTTAAGCTTGTAATGTATCTCATTCTCTCCTTGCTTAACTAATAAAACAAAGACATTATTCTAGCTAAGAAGGGCGCTTTTTCCACCTGCGTTACAAATGTGTGAAAGAACGAAACCCACAGCACATATGAAATTCAAACTGTTAATTCTAAAGCAAGAGCTTCCAGGGGAATTGCATTTCAGGCCTACAAGATCA
The DNA here is from genome assembly GCF_964263255.1 of Lissotriton vulgaris. NCBI lineage: Eukaryota > Metazoa > Chordata > Amphibia > Caudata > Salamandridae > Lissotriton > Lissotriton vulgaris. Next base: position 1,662,692,831 of record NC_141694.1, read on the forward strand.
AATCAATCAATCAACAGGGAATTGTGAAGCACGCTACTCACCTGCGAGTGTCTCAAGGCCCTTGGGGTGCGGGGGTGTAGATCCGAGTCAGCCAAAGAGCCAGGTCTTGAGGCTCTTCTTGAAGGTGTGCAGAGTGAGGGAGCGTCTGATGTTGACCAGGAGCTTGTTCCAGGTCTTTACCGGGATGTAGGAGAAGGGTCTTCCACCCACTCTGGTTCTGCAGATGTACGGATTTTCTGCTAGGGCGAGGTCGGTGGAGCGGACGTTTCTCTGGGGTACGTGGAAGGAGACTCTTTCTTTGAGGTATTTGGGTCCGGTGTTGTGGAGGGATTTGTAGGCGTGGGTGAGTAGCTTGAAAGTTGCTCTCTTCTCAACGGCGAGCCAGAGGAGGTCTTGCAGGTGTTGGGTGATGTGATCATGTCATGGGATGCAGAGGATGAATCTGGCCATGGTGTTCTGGATGGTCTGGAGTTTGCAAAGCAGGGATTTGTTGATTCCAGCATAGAGGGTGTTTCTGTAGTCCAGTATGCTTTTTATGAGTGCGTGAGTGACGGCCTTTCTGGATTCGGAGGGATCCATTTGAAGGTCTTGCTGAGGATGCAGAGGGTGTTGAAGCAGGTGTAGGTGATGTTGTTGATCTGCCAGGTCATGGTGAGGAAGGAGTTGAGTATGATGCCGAAGTTCCAGTCGTGATCAAGAGGGGTGGAGCGGGGGTGCCGAGGGAGATGGGCCACCAGGTGTTCATCTAACATTAGAAAAATAACGTTGAGCTTCACAAAATTGCATAGGAAATAAGGCATGTCCAGTTAATATTCCTACCTACATGAAAAATGACACATTATTAAACACATTGAATAAATGAAGGATTGTCAGTTGCACAACACAAGTTATTCACAATAGTGTTTTCTGTTAGTTACATTTACTTCCTACATTAACTCTTCATGTTTACTTTTCGGACTATGGGATCATGTTTTATGTTATTGCATTTCAAGATCCTAACACTTTATGTTAACATAACAAAGAATTATATGTGGGTGCGCTCTACATTTGTGATTATAATGCACCCCTAAAAATAAAATGAATTTCAGCTACATCAGTTAAGTTTCTAACAAATAGACTCAGCATTTTGGTGTACTTCTCACTCTCAAATGGACAAATCTCAGAATCATAGCAAAGGAGATACTGCCCGTCTGGTAACAGCAATCATCTATGAATTTTCACATATGCAATTTTGACACAAATCATGAAATTGTGGCAAAATGACTGTTTATGGTGCACTCTTCAACTGATGACAGATATCAAACTCAGTACTGTATAAATAGTGGAAAACTGTATATTTTTCTAATTGTGAATAACCCAAGGAGTCTGTTGGTCCATGCTAAATTTCCCTTTCCATATCTGGATGACCAGTATTACACAGTTAACATGATGTTTGTCAGATTTGCAGCTATTCTTTCCAAACCATGATAAACCCATCTAGGATCCCTCATGTAATAAACTGTCACTGTCAAAACATAGCCCCAAACTTTGTTCCTCTGGGTCTCCTGAGCATGACGGTACCAGATATGTATAGGCTTTCTGTGGCTTCATGGTGCCCACAGGTGATAAAATGTGTACAGTGCCTTTTAGAAATTTGGAGAGCAGCTACAGGCGAAATGGCTGTTTCGAGTATCTGCCTTTTACTCGCAGCTATTACTCCTAGACTGTATGGAAACATATTACAGCCCCATATTTTTAATGTCTGCACATCAGACCACATTTGCCCTGATTGGCTGAATGGGATGAAGAGCTGAACAAAACTTTTTCTCAAATTTTCAACATTTCTTCATTAAAATTTGATACTTTCCTTCAGTCTTCCTGACCCAAAAGCATACCCTCCTAAAGCTTGACCATAATGTGTGTGCTCCCAGGTCTTCTGAGCATGGGATTATCAGACATGGATGGACTTTCTGTGGGTATGAGCAGAGATCCACAATTTAGTCGCCAGAAAATGTTTTTGATGTGGGAAATTCCATTGAGGATGTCTTCAGTATTAGAAGGCACTGTCGGCCAACCTCAAAGAGCACCTAACCAATTTAATGTTGCCTGTATAAATACTAAGAGCTTTACCACCCAAAATTTCTGCAAATTTCAATGTACGGGTTAAAAATAATTATTTTTCCTTTTTCTGAGACAGAAAACTACAGAGCTTCAGGCAAATGGCTTACCTTTTAACATTCCCACACCAGTAAAAATAGTATTGTCTATGTGTTGGTGGACCTATTGCATTGAGTGAAAAAATGCAAATATTCTGATCCTATGATGACCACATTGAATTTAGTGACACTAGTATCAGCAAAAATTGGTGTTAGGCAAAGAAATAGGAGAGCTGAAGAAAATAAAAACTACTTCTTGCAACTTTGCTGATGTGCTCACCTTAAGTGAGGTTGGCAAATCGTAAAAAAAAATCAAACTGTTTAGAAGCAGAGGCCAATGGCTTCCTGTTTGTCCTGCAAAATCTCACCTGGCAAGATCTCATCAACAGAAATGGCATACTGCAAAGTGTAAGTAGATACACCTCCCTTTTCAAAATCGGTGTTCCTCATTTTTTTGCAGTGAACACTTTCTCATGAGATGTATTCACATGCTTATTCATGGAGGATGTTCCAAAGATACACCCGTAGGTCACATCCTTTGATGTAAGTTTCTTGTAACCCAATGGAATGTTGAAAACATTCCTAACTATGCATTCTGATGGGCAATGGGAACTTCAGTAGCCCAACATAATTTTCTTCTTTCTCTTATCCTTCTTCTTGTTCTTGATTTCTCGCCTCTTCCTCCTGTCCTAAAGCCGTTAGCAAAATGCAAATATTTTTAGTTTCTCAAAAATATAAAACAAAAAAATTAACTGTCACTTCGACTACGTTTTGTTCAACAGCAAGGAGGCTAAAGTAATGTGTAAGAACCCCTAAAACTTTTTGAATGAGAATTAAAATATTGGAAAAAGCCAACAGAATCTTTGAAATCACCCATAAATATTTGCAATTCTCTGTGGACCCTTACAAATAGTCACCAGTGGCCTAGCTCATCTAGAGCTTCAAATCCCACAAGGTTTAAAACATTAAAAAAATAAAATGTATCTAAACAATTGAGTCCATGTACAGGGTGGGTTGACTGCCCATGGTGGTTTGAGTGCAGGGCCTTGGCTGCACACCTGGCCCTGAAGTACAATATGTCGAATATGATGACAACATTCCAGAAATTGCTAGAATAAACTAAGATTAAACCACAGTTATGGTTAGCTTTCTTAACATAGGCTGATAAAAATCTTCTGAAATTCACTAAAAAGCAAAGGTTAAAGTACAGGTATGTTACTTTTAAGAAATTACCATTTGAAAAGCTTCTAAAATTCCCTGAAAAATACATTTAAAGTGTGTTTATGGTAGAAAACAAAACCTAAAAGCCAGTAAAATTCATTAGTTATGGTTAGGTAAACTGACCACATCTCACAACCTCGTTATACACAGCTTATGACCTCATTTATGACAGCACTCATGACATGTTTTCCTTTGTGGCACCAGAGAGGATTGCTCATTCCCAAATCTCATATTTCCCTTATTATTCGAACATTTTGCCAGTGCTGTTCCGAAAGATTTCATGGATGCTTGTTGGCAGCTAAATAGCATCGAATCTCCTTTAATCTGATGCCTATCTGTTGTTCCTAAAAACGTACCTATAAATTGTTTTTAGTTGTGCCAAAATAGACAATTTTGAAAGCATTTTTTTAAATTAAGGTATTAACATTGGCAAAACACATCCTCCGCACACCGCCCACAACCATTGACCCGCATATACATGACACCACCACCCCGCATAGACACGCCACCTGGTCACAGACCCTGGATAGCAGAAACCACATTACAGCACCCCCTTCCCTTCCTCACGTTAAGGTTCATTACATCCCCAATTTCTTTTTTATTCCCTCCTTGGTTCGGAGGTTGTTATGGCACACTGTCGCCCTCCAGCTGAGTATGCTCTACTTTCACGCCTGACAAGCAAGCACATGATCATGAACCACACGGCGACCCACACCGCAACCCTCTACCGCACCACGACCATAATCAGAGTGTACTCAACATCCACGGCGCTCAGGCACAACGCCTAGTGACGGACCCGGTTGGGAACAGCCACCCTTGGGAAACGACGCATTGCATCACCGGGCGGAGGGTTGCGGGCAATCCGGGGTGAGTCGACCAGAAGCACACCCGGTTTGATGGGGTGAGCCGGATACTCTGGTGGGAAGTATAACGCAATATATGCTGCTGTGCGAAGTAAGAGTGTCATTTAATGTAGACGCCGAGACTGTTCCCATTGCAGTTGCTTGTGTAACTTGCTGATAATTGTACTTATTGGGCCTTCGGCTGTCATCAGCGTCCTCACAGACATTGTGTGAGTTGACTGACTCTCTGTTTTCCTCTCATATATTGCTCACAGTAATGTAATTGTATGTCAAGTGCTTCAATAAAACATATTTAAAAAAAAAAACATTGGCAAAACACATGCAAATGCACTACATTTGTTATGTATACCTCTAAATTAGGAATGGAAATGGTACATTGACATCACAATAAAGAAATAATATTTGGCGGATTTATCTGTAACTAATTATCAAGGCTTGGTCAAAAAGCTCTGTTACAAAATGCTTCTTAGGCATAATGTAAAACTATCTCTATTTGTGAATATTAACTACATTGTAGGCACGGTAAGTAATGGTGTGAGGGTGCTGAAGCGCCCCACAGTAACCAAACTGGATAGTAGGTGAACGCGCAATAAATATGCATTTAAATGTATTTTATTTTTATCTTGTCACATCTGCTGTGCTTTCAAAGACAGAGGTTGAATGTCAGGCTATGTCATCTGTTCAAATACTACTTGCTTTCTTAACAGATTAGTGTTTACATTTCACTCACCCATTGTAGCCAGTTCTAGCGGACACATTTGAGACTATGGGATGTGTGCCCTTGAGGATTTCCAGCACCACAATGCATTGACACAACCAGTCTGGTTTCTTTAAAACCTATGAACTCTGTCATCGCAACCTCACCAGAAATGCTCGCTGATTTGTTAGAATGGGTAAGGTTAAAGATTAATAAAGGCTACAATGCCAGATTGCGCTCTTTCTTTTAAAGTTTCATGCACTGTCATGCTCACCAGGATCATCAGCATACCCATCTCGATATAAGAATTGTCCATTTCATGTCAGGTGCAGAGATCAGGCCTGGAACCCAGTAACCGAGTTATCCATGAGGGACTGACTAAAAGCAAGTCTGTGCATATCTGGCATAATAAAGGATTTAATGTAGGTGGCAGGAAATTCAATATGTCAATCGAAAGATATCACAACAAAAAAAAACATGGAGCATGGCGACAGATTATATGGGACTACAAGTCCCTGCAGTTTTAGTAATGGTTTGAGTGGCGGCCGTCTTCAGGCATCTCGCAGTATCAAAGGAAGCCGAGCCCTGAGATATGACCTCAGTATTAAGTTTCCTCTCCAGCACGAGGTGGCCTATTTCCTGCAGGCCGTTCTATAGTTTGCAACGCTTCCAGGCACAGGCCCCATTGGAAAAGCTGGTAGGAGTTCAAGTGAGAGACCAGTGGTCTCAGAAATACACCGGCTTTAATTAAAAATCCACAAAAAGTGGGAACGTGTATGGCTAATTTATTTCTTCTGCATTCAGATAAAAATAATCTGGATCCTTGCAAGAAAGATAATTCTTTAAGACACAAACAAAGTCCAGTTCAGGAGATCGCTTTAGATCTGAGCTAGTCTGACTGGTATTCAATTAAGGACGTGATTTGCAAAAGAATTAAGGAAGCTGGAATTCACCTTTAACTTGTGAATGTGAACTCGGATAAAGGAAAGCTGCTCCATAGAGCATTAAGGTGAACTGCAATCGAGTACATAATTTATAGATCATCCAAAGTGACTGCAATGCAAAGGGTGGCCAGAAGTAATTGAAAGTGTATCATGAAAGGATAATCCTTTTTCCTTAATGAGAAGTACAAGTGTATGTTGCAAGTGGTACTTGTATAATCATTTGTTGTGTGTTATCTCTCCATGTCCACTGAAACCCAGTAGATGGAAAATTCCCAGGAGATAAATGCCACTATCACCTCAAGGTACACATATGAGGTGTCTAGTGTAAGAAGCATTCAGTTGGGTAAAGTAGGAAAGGAATGTAAAGATTCCACTAATTTGCTTTGTTATTTGTCATTACAGATATCCCTCTCAGCTATTACTTTCTCAAAAGCCCCTGCCCCTCACCTGGCCTCTCCAAAACCCTGTTTCCCTCCTAGAACTAACTTGGGAATTGGTGCAGCCTGGAGGTGAGCTTCATGCTACCTCTGAAGGTCATCAAATCCTGTGTCATGATAAACCAGGAGCATGTCACTTTACCAATATTTAATGAATCTCCCAAAGATGCGTATTTCTTTGTCACCTTTTGACACCCATCCCAGAGGAGTGTTCAGTTGTCAATGTTCGACTGCTCTCCTACATAAGCCAGACAGTTTACCTATGTTTAACATAACTCTTATAGCAGTAGCTCACTCATGTCCAAATATACAAAGAAGCTATGACATAACGTTTTCACCATCAAATCTGAGTAAGTCATCAATCAATCAATCAATCAATCAATCAATCATTTGTAGAGCGCACTAATCACCCGTGAGGGTCTCAAGGCGCTGAGGGGGGGAGGGGGGGGGGTGGGGGAGGGTTGCAGCTACTGTGTTATGAGTTATGAGTCATGTGCTGGGACTCGATAAAAAGTGTTTTGTCCCACTGTTAGAAAGAAGTACTCCTGCTCCCCTTATTTGAACTGGGAGTTGTTATATATTGGATTATTGCCTAGAATGTTTCCAATAACTAATAATACCTGCTAAAGGGACAAAGTAACAGTGCAATGTCTGAAGACTCTTCCACACAGGAGGCTGAGATCTAACATAGTTGACAGGCCCTGTAAAGTCATACTGAAATTGTGTTAACATCCAGAGTTTCACAATATAAATTATACACCTTAATATGCTGCATCTACCTAATAGTCCTTGATAACTAGATTTTTTATGAACCACACAGCTACGCTACCTGCCATGGAGAATAGTAAGCCCTGAGCTTTGAAATTTTGTAAAGCGTTTAAAGGCGATGTCTGAAAGGCATTTGCCATCTAGAGTATTTAAGCGTCAAACTAATTCCAGACAGCCACGAAGACTACAACTTATAATGGTTCTTTCAAAAAGGGCTTGCTATGTAAATATTCTACAGTACAAATGACAGACTCTACTATGAAGTGAGGTAGTACTTACAATAATAATGTTTTTGCACATGTGTTATCATCAGTGATATTTGAAATTAAGATTACAAAAAGCAAAACTTTCAGATGTCCTCGTTTTTGTTTGCCTCTTTAGCATTACCGTTTGGAACTCGTAGGGGCATATTCACTAGGAGCTATTGCAAATTAACAGCACTTTAACGCAGCCAAAGTCATAATAAATTTACCTCCCCATTCACAAGCTGGTGGTAACAGCCCTCAGCACCAGTTTACCTGAGATAGCAGCCGCAAAAAACATCGCCAAAGAGGACCCCCGCAACTATCGCTAATGAGATGCAGAGTAGACGTTCCCGTGCAGAAAGCCGCGACAACACGACACCTCAACATTCTCAATAACCAGCCAGATCAGCGATAAGAACACAAAACACGCGATAAGGCATGTTAGCAGCAGGAAATTAACACCTGCTCTGACCTGTTGTAAAGTTGGACCACAGCCTGCACCACAAAACGGAGCACAGCCCCGAGCCACACCTGAAGACAAACAGATGCCATGGAGCAACTGAACATGCAGCATGGACACCCAAGGCCACAATACCCACCATCACCACACCCAGGACCACCCCTCCCTGGCACCCCCCCAACCAAAGACATGCCACATCAACTACACCAAAGCATGTACGAAATAATCCACAATCACAACTAGTGACATGCATGTGTCGTCACATAACTGAGCATCACACATTCGCTTTCGGAGCAATCAATGAAACTTTCTTGAAATGAACATTGAAATGAAGACATATGGCAGCTCCCCTTGGGACAATCCGTAGGTCACAGCCTGCAAGACAAAAAACATGATGAGAAGGTGTGTCCTGTGCACATCAAAGGACAGAGAGAGAGCGAAGGAGAAAGAGAGAAGAAGAGAGGGGGAGAGAGAGAGAATGAGAAGAGGAGAGGGGGAGAGAGAGCAAGAGAAGAAGAGAGGGGTAGAGAGGGAGAGAGAGAAGAAGAGAGGGGGAGCGACTGATAGAAGAATAGAGGGAAGAGAGAAAGAAGAAGAGAGGGGGAGAGAGAGAGAGAGAAAAAGAGAGGGGGAGAGAGAGAAGAAGAGAGGGGGAGAGAGAGAAGAAGAGAGAGGGAGAGAGAGAGAGGGAGAGAAAAAGAGGAGTGAGAGAGAAGAAGAGAGGGGAGAGAGAGAGAGAAGAAGAGAGGGGAGAAAGAGAGAGAGGAGTAGAGAGGGCGAGAGAGTGAGAAGAAGAGAGGGGAAAGAGAGAGAGAGAAGTAGAGAGAGACAGAAGAAGATCGGGGGAGAGAGAGAGAGAGAGAGAGAGAGAGAGAGTGCCGCTCCTGCGCACCTAGGCCACACTGCTCACCTGCTTCCACCGGTGTGTCTCCAACCACTTGTCGGTATGTACAGCAGTACACCAGGTCACAGAGTCGTCATCTGAAACAGAGTCCAGATACATGACTGGCACAGTGCACAAGACAACATTGCCCAACCGCCCATGCACACCCAGGCAGAAGTACTCCAACCCCTTCCGCCGGCCATCGGACCATGCCCGTCCATGAACACCCGTACCTCACCGCTCACCTTCCACCACCCGCGTGTAGACAGGAGGTCCCACCATGTGCCGCTGAAAGCCACACGCCCGGACCCCGCGAACATGGCATCCTCCACATCCTGCAGCCATGCTGCGCAGGCCACCAGGTCTCAGGTCAGGTGCTGGGTCATGATTACTCCATGGCATAGGACATACCAGGGCACTTGGCACCATGGCAGGCTGCACACTCGCTCCGCCCAATGGGTGCCACTAACTATGTGATCCCAGAAGTGAGGCCACGTGGCGGTAGCCCACACTGCCGGCTGGCTCGGCCTACACTGCGGTCCAGCAGGGCACACAAATCCTGAACAGTCCGGACCGCCGGGACAGGGCATCATTGCAGGCTGCACTCCCGCTCAGCAGCTTAAGGTGCCAATGACTCTGTGCACCCAAAGTCACCTTCCCATGGCGAGGTGCCTGTGCCGGCTGCAATGCACCGTGTGCAACAAACCCTGTTCAATCCCAGTCAGCTCCACGTGGTGGTAGGCCCGTGCCGGCCTCAAGGCCTCGGGTCCGTCATCCAGTCACCACCGGCAGAGGGGTATGTGAAGTCGTCGGCCCCTTATATTTGGGGGGTCACATGGCCTGTGACACCTGTGCCAGATGGGTGTGGTGTGTGTGCAAACCTGCCCTCAGGGAGTGGCTGTGACATGCTGACACCAGTGACCTGCACACCACCAGCGAGTACGCATGCAATGGGCAGCAATGAAATGAGCCCCCCCCCCCCAGGGCGTTAGCAGAGTGGTCTGGCCTGCCCTACGCCGGAACAGGGCAGGCTTGCAAAAATTACTCATGGGCACTGGGCGTGGTTCAGTCCATGTCCGGACAAGGAAGTGGCTGGTGCGTGTGTCCCTGTTGTGGCGTCCACGGGACCCATTACACAAATTGCTATGTAGCACCCTTCCCACAGGATGAGCATAATTGACGCAAGTGAAATCCCTGCCCTATTTTCATCCACACATACAAACATGAATGATGAAAGCCATGACACAGCAGTGCGTCACTGTATGTTTATTGCACACCCCGTGCAGTTCTGCAGCTGGATCGGTACAGCTTAATGCCGAGCACACTACCCACAATGGGCCCGTGGAGGGCAGGACAGAGTCCATGACAAGCACTGCGGAAGAGGAAGGATACGGTCCGCTGTCTGGTCGCCGTGTCATTGGTCATCAAACAGGATGTGGCAGTCCATGTCGTTGTCCAAGGTGAGTGCATTGGAGTGTATTGGGGGTCAGTGGAAGGTCATGAGGCCATGTGCGGGACCAAGTAGAAACAGGCCAGGTGGCGGAAAGGAATGCTACTGAGTCCTTCTGATCACAGGCCCATCCAAGTCCTCGTCCCCGGATGAGTGCTCTGCCCCACCTGTGGGTGTTGCTGTACCGTCTGAGGCACTGTGTGCCACGGACACATCAGGGACCGGAGGAGGATTGTCCGCCGCACAGTGTCCCACTGACTCATCAGGTGCGGGAGTGGATAGGCCTGCCGCACTGGCAGGCACTGACACACCAGGAGGCAGAGATGTGGATGGTGTGGGTCCAGCTGCATTCATCATCACCAAGCCTTGTGGCAGCAATGCCATGACGAGGATCTGCAGGGCATGGTAGATCCCAGCTCCATTCTGCTGATGTGCAGCGGTGGCTGCCAACCTCTCCGCCTTCATCCGCACCCTGTCCTCCATGAGCCTCCGCGTGTGTACCAGCTTACGGGTATCGCTGGAGCCACTCTGAGCGGACAGGTGTTCTTCTCTCTGCGTCAAGACTCCAGCAATGTCAGTCAGGGCTTGTTGGAGACCATGGAGCAGGCCTACACACCCAAGGATGGTGTCAAGTTTGGAAGCCATGAAGTCGAACCCCAACCGCACCTGCTCAGCCATCTCCCTCTGGCCCTCCAGCACACGGCATTGGAAGGCCATGTGTTGTTCCTGGGGGTCTTGGGAGAGTGCCGGGGTGCCTCCTGCTGGGTGGTTTGGGTAGTGGGTGGGGTCTTCTCGATGCAACTGGGCTGCCCTGATCCTGGAGGTGAGGGGCAGATGAGGTAAATGACGACTTGAATGGTTTGGGTGTCGATTCTGGTGTTGTCCTCTTCGTCATCAGTGAAGAGTGGCTGGGACTTCTCTGCAGGAGGTGTTGACAGTGCCCCTGCAAGGTAAAGGGGAGATGGTGTATTACAAAACATGGTACATGTTGACATTCAGACAGCATGGCATTGTACATTGTGACAGTCTGTAGATCTGGGCGAGGACCAAGAGTCGTTGTGGGTGTGCACTGTGCTCTGCTTGATTGCGCATGTGTGCCATTGTGCCCATCTCCACCGGTCCCCCCAGTAGCTGGTGGTCACTCACCCTGTTGCAGTTGTCCGATCCCCCAACTCCGGCCATAGTCTCCACACTGATGACTGTCGACACCAGCTCCTCCATGTCATCCAGCACGAGCTGTGGCGCTGGGTCCTCACCTCCAGTCTGCATTGCTGCCTTCTGGTTGGCAGAGAGTTTCTCCTTGGTCCTCCGCTCGATGTCATTCCATCGCCTCTTGACCTTGTCCATTGTCCTCTTGTGCTCTCCAATGGCATTCACCTTGTCCACGAGGTCCCACCATATTCCATTTTTGGTGCCCAATGACACGTTGGAGGTGACGAACAGTTGTTGATGGTGTTCCATCCCCTCCGTGACAGTGATCCTGACTGAACTTCGTCTTCATCTTCTTCTTGTCCTTGCCCTTCCCTGTCCCCGAGGTCCCAGGCTGGTCGTCCGGGGTGCTTGTGGGGTTGCACTCGTCCTCTGTGCCTGCATCTAACTGCCTCCATGGTGCTTGGGTGTTGGTCAGTTCGTGTTTGGATGTTTTTTCTACTTTTATGATGATTTTCCCTGCCTGCCAGGTGTGTGTTGCAGGCCTGGCGCTGCTTATCGGTGATTTCCTCATCGCGCTTTTGCCCATTGCAGGTTTTTTGGTGCTGTGGTTTGTGTTTTTTTCTCCATCGAGGTGGTTGTATCGCGGACATTGTCTGTGGTTTTGGCAGACTATTGCATGCTACTGCCATGTTGTGAATTCCACGTTGTCACAGGTATATTTTCCCGCGACAGGCTGCGATGTTGAAAGTTGCGTTATGCTACTCTTGAGGTAGTTTTCACACGTTCTTGTGAATATGCCCCTCAATTTCTTGCATCATTTTCAGCTGCTTGATTTTCAGTTTTTGTGTATGGACACTTTTACGGTTTCCTGTAACTTTTTCGCTCAAACACTCTTTTCTATGTTCACAAATTCTCCTTTAATTATAAACCCCCTATTTAGATTATGGGCTACTTCAATGTATTTGCTTGCAATGGAAGTGATAGTAGACAAAGTGATGTTGTCTAGTACCTATGTGTTTTCCTCCATTTCAGCTGATCTAATAATTTGGCCATGCACTAAATCCACTGGACCCTTTTGACGAATAGTTTGATCTGAACTGCTGTTCTGATCAAATAAAACTGGTGTTCAGTCAACAACCGAAATGCAGAAGGCATTTTACAGTGCCTTTTTTTGGGTTCATACGGGACATCTGCCCTGGCAGACACTAAAGCTGGCTGCTTGGTTACAGAATACTGCAAATGGCATGTTATGGTTTCACATGAACATTAGCAAACAGAGAAGATATATATATATACTCTAATTGATACAACCTGTTTACTAGGCCTTGTGAGAGAAAGAAACTTAATTCCAAAGAAAATACCACATAAAATAAATAACACCAAAGACACACCTAACTTTTGGCAAGGTCTGTTTATACCAGAGTTCCAAGAAAAGGTGTGCATTTGTAAAAACTATACAATTACGGTAATAGTCAACTTCTTTTCACTCAAAGCAAGGGTTGGATTTGGGATGAACTGGGGAGCAGGTGAAACAATAGAATTACACACAGTAAAGTGAAAGGACTGTCGAAGGGGCATATTATCAAGAAACGGAGTAAAAATATTGCAGCTTTAGGAGTAGGAAACTGCCGCTAAAGCAGCGATAATGGGCTTGATAATATGCCCTTGAGAATTCCTATAGAAGTCCATGTTCTGGTGTGAACATGGGCTTCTATTGGAATTCTCTACGGCATATTATCAAGCCCATAATCGGCACTTTAGCAGCAATTTCCTGCTGTTAAAGCGGCGATAATCTTAACTCCATTCTTGATAATATGCTCCTTAGTCCAGTGCGCAATAACTATAGACTCCCTTGTCAAACATCAGAGATAACAAAAACATCAAAGGATTGGAATTCAGGGCGATGTAAATAACTTGAATATGATTGAAAATCATGTTATAATGTCACACAGAGTTCCACTAGGAATTAGAACACTACAGAACGATTTCTGGGATTATTCACAGTGTTCCTTTTAAACTGGTGTCAAATAGCAGAAACTGGATTTACTTCATAACTAAATCATTCAAGAAGCTACTTTCAGCAAGTTACTCTAGGTTGATGGTGGAGTTACAAGCAGATGTTTGTGCTTGTATATTTCTTCAGTAAGAAATGCAAGACATCATATTTCATGCACTATCCACAATGCTATTAATTGTAGCCTCTTCCCTACCATTGGTACATAACCTTTTATAATCAAACTTCAAGACCTACTACTCAAGAATAAAAGGAAAGAAGCTTTCTTAAATGTGTTTCACTATTACAAAGTTTAACTCAGAGAAGTAATCGAACGGCCTGAATGACACCGAGAAAATATCTGTGGTAACACTGAGCAAGCAATTGTGGGAGCAACCGTCTAGGACTTGAGAAGGCCTAAAGCTGGCAGACTGGTGAAGAGATACAGCTACACAGTTCCAGAAGGTTAGATATCTTGAATTCAATAACAACCAAACATGGCCTACCCACTGCACAGCAATTTCTTTTTAAAGAGATTTAACCCTGCCAATCATGCCAAAGATTTAGGGCGGGCAAGGGTGAAGGCAGTTTAACTATTTCTAGTATGTTTTATAGGAGAGGTACACAATTATTTGAAAAGAGCTAACCAAAAAGAGATAGGTTTAAATATGACTTTGAGTATTACACTGAGAGAATAAGCAGGTATCCAAGTTATCGATGGCATTTGAAAAATGATTTCATTTCATGGAAGTAGATTAATACATCTGAAAAGAGTTTGGCCATAGAAATACAGCATGGAGTATTTCAGACAATTTAGTAAAGAGCAGTACCTGCTACAAAATGATGTGCATTTATTACGGTTCTTCTTTCAAACGCAATGAAGTAAAAGCTAATGGTAGTGACAAAATGGAAAAAGGAGAATCCACAAGCAAGTTAAATGTGACTCCAAAGACTTTGCGTTATTTAACTAAGGAGAAAATGGTATTTACAAATCAACATCATACTGGGTAATGTTCTTGTGACCTTGCAGCCAATCATGGATTTCTCCATGTACGACATCTTATTGCTAATATGCCTACCAGGACTCAGATTACTAAAGTAATTAGTTTAACTTCCCATTGATGCCTCATAATAATTTAACACAAGCAGGGTCCAGACCCGGGATGATACTAGACATGGGTTACTGTTTCTATGGAGATCTTTTGGGGCCAGATGTACAGTAGTTTACTGAATCTGGAATTGGTTGCAAATTGGTTTGCGACCGGTGAAAGTGTCATTTGTGAGGTACTAAAGGTTTTAAAATTGGGTTTCCTATATATCATTATAATTTTATATAATATAGAACTATTAATGATATGTAAGACACATTTCTTAACACCCATTTCTAATAAATTCGAGCATTTTTCGCTAACAAATTACCATGGGTTGGATCTGGGAGTTAAAAAATATTTTTAAGAGACAATTCTTTTAAATGATCTAAAAAAAATTAATTTAGGTTTACAATTAATAGAAATAAATGTGTGATGCATGTATATATAGAGTATATTATATGTAATATTAATGCAAGTTTTAAAAATAAATGTTCCATCTTTCAGTACATTTTAAAATGTATAATTTTATGTGTAATACAGGAATTTTAAGTTGTATTAATTCTCAAAATTTAAGAACATAGAAACACACATTACATTAAATGCATGTATTCAATATTTGAACAATAATTGTATCATGCCCATAATTTTTTTAATAATGCATACAATAATTTGAATGATCAAATCATTTATAAAGCTTCATCTAATATTTCAATAATTTGTTATTTGACTATTATAAAAAATATACTCCAAAGTGGCAGGTGAAAAGATAATTGTAATAAAGAGAAAAACATGACTTATAGGGCCAGATGTACGCCCATATCATTTAGCGACTCGCAAATTGTGCTCGGATGATACGAAAATTGTACATGATTTGGAATAAAGGATATACAAAGAAAAATCAAGACGCTGTATGGACTTCTTGCTTACTTGAGTGGCTAAAGCCAATTGCACTGGAATGGACTTCTTTTTCTGCCTCGGCATTTGTGTATCTCTTCAATACTTCTACTGGTAGCACCAATTGTATTAATCCAGTCCTGTATTTGTGTCCAAATCCTCTTTTTTATTTAGTGTAGGACTGAATGGGAGGATTTACAAATAGTTTGCCTTGATCCTATACATACACCTGAACTGATATTTCCAAGTTCACTCTCACTGTATGTTCTTTTTTTATTCTTTCTGCTCCCTTCTCGGCCATGTGGATTCTGATTTCCAATTTCCTTTTTCTTAATGTTCCGTCCTTCTTTCTGGCATTCCGGTGTCTTCCAAGGAAAGTGAACACAAAAGTAGCAGAACTTCCCAGTTCCTCTGATGTCATAAGTAGCTGCCCCTTACACTGTCACACATTGCGAATTATAACAAATCACAATTGCCGATACAGTATTCTGAAATTTTAAATGTTAAGGAACCATTGATACATAACATTTAGCGACTCCTTAATTGTGATTCCTCAAAATTTGCAACCAAGAAATCGTTGATTTGTCTTTTTATACATCTGTCCCGTAGACTAAGTTTTCCACTGAAGAATGTAGCAGCTTTTAAATTATGTAGAATGATATATCTCAGAAGGAAAGACAGATGAAGACACAGGAAGTTCAATATTGATGGGGTATGTGCTGCGTGAACAACTAGTATCACATTCTAAATTGGCCACCTCTTAAAACTCATGGACCATCAAAAATAACCTTATAGTAAAAAAACTGTGGATCCTGACCTAGTTGAATTAGGCCCTCATTACGATGTCGGGCAGATGTGCGTCCACCCAACACCATTGCGGGGGAAGGAACTCCCTGTCCGAACACCCTAATTTGGATGCAACCCCACATAGTGCGGTTGGAAACATCCATTTTCCAATTGGAGCTTGTGCGGTGGCCTGAAAATGGCCACAGCACAAGCTCCCATTGAAAAATCGAAGTTAGAAAACATCCCTGCACCGCGTTGCAGGGATGTTGCCCCTAGGCCCATATGCGGAGGGCCAGGGGGAAGGGGTCCCTGCTAGGGTTTGTCACAGGCAGTTTCCGACAGCCAGTCCATGTCGGAAAGGCAGACATGGATTGTTGTCAGAAATCGAAATCATAATCTCGGCAGTGGAGCCAAGCCTGGCTCCGCCATCATTGAAGAGATTACTATTCTACTCCTCTTCCGATGGGCTCCCCTTTGCGGTTTTCCCTGAGAACACCGTAGTCAAAATACGGCGTTCGGAGGGAAACCTCAGGATGTCGGGCGGAGAGCCTCCGACCGCTGGCCAGTGGCTCTGTCCTCGACATCCAAATCGGGCCCTCAGAGCCATTGCATCACTACAATGGTCTACGGTCTCCAGTTGAAAACTCACTCCTTTCTATGCATCTTTTGCCTTTGCTACTGTTGGAACTAGGCAACGCTTTCATCTCCACAGACACTAGGAATTACCCAATAGACTTCTTTCAGGTGCTGACGAAAAGAAGGCTGATTGTAGCTCACTAGGTATCTCTTTGATTTACTACATAACAATTTTAATTTCATAAAGCTGCCTTTGCCATACCCCATTGATTAAAATTACCAAATGCTAAAGTTTGAGGACAGGTTAGGTGAAAATATAGGAAACCTTTGTCTCAGAGAGTTTTGATGACCTCAAGTACAGTATATTCGTAGTGTTAATATACCGATAAGAACTGGAGTCATCCTGCTCTTCTTTGAAAGCTGTTTCATTATCCAAATGAGGA
Organism: Lissotriton vulgaris; assembly: GCF_964263255.1. Taxonomy (NCBI): domain Eukaryota; kingdom Metazoa; phylum Chordata; class Amphibia; order Caudata; family Salamandridae; genus Lissotriton; species Lissotriton vulgaris. The sequence goes on from NC_141694.1 coordinate 1,662,709,869, forward strand.
TGAAATTGATTTTAAGGTTCTTGGTTTTAAATCAAATTCAACAGAGAAAGGTGTTCTTTGCACTGAGACTTGAAACTGCTGCCTTGCAATCAGAGAGGTCTACTTCGCTCTGAAGACATATCTACTTTTACCAGATATACTATCCTCAAGTAGATATTTCTTCAAAGGAGAGGAAAGATCATTTGTTTTTTATATGCTCATGAGGGAAGTTGCAGAGGCTTTGAAATAGAATGGTCAGGACTTTGATTGTTATTGGGGAATGTGATATCAAGAGGGTGAGTGGCATATTAATGCAAGTAGAAATTCTGCTTTATCCTAATCTACTTTATGGACATAGCAAACAAATTGTTGTTATGAAGTCCTATGTAGTTAATGTCCTAAATGCTTAATACTTGGTGCATATTTGGAATAGCATTTTAATTGGGATAAGTGTAGGAATGCTGGGTGTTAGGAATTTTATAGATCCTTGCAAATTCTGAAATTTACTTCACAGCACTATGAGGAAATTTTGTGATTTAAACAAAGTTTGGTATTTGCAGGGAATTTGGTGTAAGAAGAAATAGTGGGATCTGCACAAGCCACACCACTCGGGACTAACTTAGGTGCCTTGTTTCCAGAATTGTCTATGCCAGGGTTTCCCAGGGTGCCACCCAAGCCCTGTTATAAATACCACAGCTACCCGCACCTTCTGAATGGTTCAAGAGGCACCCCAGGAAGGAGGCCTTTGGTACTAGGGGCCAGTGAAAAGCACAGTTGTCACAGAAAGGTGGCAGGGGCTGCTAATAACTAATAACCGTGCAGAGCCAAGAGAACTTTTCAGTTGCCATACATGGTCTACGGAGAGGAGGGCTGAAGAGAACAAACATTTTTGAGAAGTACAGAGAAGATAGACGAAGAGGAGATAGAGAGAAGATGTCCTTGAAAAGAAGAGAAGCCTGAGAGAATTAAAGAGAGTAAATAGAAAAAGCAAGTGAGAGAACAGGAGAGGGGAAAATGGAAAGATAGGTGCAGCAGAACACAGAAAGGGGAAGTGGGGAAAAGGTTAAGATAGGCAGTGGAGACTGAGATTATGACAAAGGGAGAGAACAGGGAAAGCAAGAGAGAGACAAACATACCAAATTGAGATAGATACACGTGGAGAATAGTTAATTAGAGATTTTAAGTGAAGTTTATATTTTATCATGATTAGGCCAATATACCTGGTCCAAAATGATTTCAAAGCACACGTTTGCACTTTCTTTTCTAGAAGGGATCTTAATGTAACATTTGAAAATCACCTTGCATTGTTGTCTTTAAAGTCCTAATAAGGTGTAACCTGTGTTACTTGATCCACAGGAGTTTTGCAAAATGATTAACAATGTCCCCCCCTTGTTATTTGTTGCTATATGCAATTGGTCAAAACCCTGAAGCCTTCTCTTTTAAAGCATATCAGTCACTGGAGAGAACAACCTACTTGCTGAAAAGTCCATGTTCTAATAAGGAGGGAATTTCACCTTCTAGAACATGAAGCATGACTTTTATCTGCATCTGTAGTAATGCAGAACAATTCCTCTGAAAGTAAATTTTTCCCATTTATTGTCACATGGCAGACTTCCAGGTCTTCTACATTCACCATTTTGAAAATGTCATACTCGTCAGAGCAATGTTAGCCACATAGAGGGTGTCACTATGAGGATTTGATGCAAATAGTCTACTGCATTTGAAAGAGTGGAGAATTTCCATAATTCTGCAAGTGGAGGACTTTGTAGCATCCAAATGGGAGGGACCATGCAAGTGACATCAATGAGAGATGTTATCACAGACCATGATCTTAGATGCAAAGTGTGAAACCAACACTCCCAGCTTTAGAGGCAGTGCTGCTGCCTTCCCAGCTACGGCTCCTCTAACTGAGATTGTACTAGTGTCCTCAGCCAGCCCATATGCCTCAATAGTCCCATCCTAGGCTCACACAATCACCTATCTTTTAGCATGCCTACCTTAATTGGTGGTTGATGTCTTACAAAGGTCTCCTTTGCGGTTTTCCCTTAGAACACCATAGTCAAAATACGGCGTTCGGAGGGAAACCTCAGGATGTCGGGCGGAGAGACTCCGACCGCTGGCCAGAGGCTCTGTCCTCGACATCCAAATCGGGCCCTCAGAGCCATTGCATCACAACAATGGTCCACGATCTCCAGTTGAAAACTTGCTCCTTTCTATGCATCTTCTGCCTTTGCTACTGTTGGAACTAGGCAACGCTTCCATCTCCACAGACACTAGGAATTACCCAATAGACTTCTTTCAGGTGCTGAAGAAAAGAAGGCTAATTGTAGCTCACTAGATATCTCTTTGATTTACTCCATAACAATGTTAATTTCATAAAGCTGCCTTTGCCATATCCCACTGATTAAAACTACCAAATGCTAAAGTCTGTGGACAGGTTAGATGAAAATATATTAGGGTACAATCAATCAGGGTACTTGTAAAGCATGCAACTTATCCGTGAGGGTCCCAAGGTGCTGAGGGGAGGGGGGCGGGTGCTGGTACTGCTGCAAGAGCCACGTCTTGAGGAGCCTTCTGAAGGTGAGTAGGTCTTGGGTCTGCCGTATGTGGGTGGGGAGGGTGTTCCAGGTCTTGGCGATGAGGTAGAAGAAGGATCTGCCGCCGGAGGTCATTCGTTGGATGTAGGGGACAGCGGCGATGGCGAGGCTGGCGGAGCGGAGCAGGCGGGTGGGGGTGTGGAAACTGAGTCTGCTGTTCAGGTAGGCTGGTCTGGCGTTGTGGAGTGCTTTGTGTGCATGGGTGAGGAGCTTGAAGTGATCATCTTGTCGACGGGGAGCCAGTGTAGGTCTCTCAGGTGGGGGGTGATGTGGTTGCGGCGGGGGACATTGATGATCAGTCTGGCGGAGGCGTTTTGGATGCGTTGTAGTTGTCGTAGGTGTTTGGCTGGGATTCCTGCGTAGAGTGCGTTGCCGTAGTCCAGTCTGCTGCTGACGAGGGCCTGTGTCACCGTTCCTCTTGTTTAGGTCGGGATCCACTTGTAGATCCTGCGGAGCATACGAAGGGTGTTGTAGCAGGAGGAGGAGACAGTGTTGACCTGCTTAGACAAGGAGAGGGAGGAGTCGAGGAAGAAACCTAGGTTACATGCGTGGTCGGTGGGTGTTGGTGCTGTTCCCAGTGTGGTCGGCCACCAGGAGTCGTCCCAGGCTGAGGGGGTGGGTCCGAGGATGAGGACTTCCGTCTTGTCCGAGTTCAGCTTCAGGCAGCTGCTCCTCATCCAGTTGGTGACAGCCTTCATTCCCTTGTGGAGGTTGGTTTTGGCGGTGTGTGGGTCCTTGGTGAGGGAGAGGATGAGCTGGGTATCGTCGGCATAGGAGATGATGTTGAGGTCATGATGGCAGGCCACTTGTGCGAGGGGGGCCATGTAGACATTGAACAGTGTCGGGCTGAGGGATGAGCCCTGGGGGACGCCAGAGATGATGTTGGTGGCTTCGGATCGGAAGGGTGGGAGGCGGACACTCTGGGTTCTGCCGGCGAGGAAGGACGTGGTCCAGTCGAGAGCCTTCTCTTGGATTCCGGCTTCTAGGAGGTGTGTCTTTAGAGTGTGATTGCAGAACGTGTCAATGGCGGCTGACAGGTCCAGGAGTATGAGGGCCGATGTTTCGCAGTTGTCTAGTTGGCGCCTGATGTCGTCTGTGGCGGCCATGAGGGCTGTCTCGGTGCTGTGTTTTCACCTGAATACAGACTGGGACGGGTCCAAGATGTTGTTGTCTTCCAGGTGGTGGGCCAGTTGCATGTTGACGGTTTTCTCGATGACCTTTGCCGGGAAGGGGAGCAGGGAGATAAGCCGGAAGTTCATGAGGTCCTTGGGGTCCGCCTTGGGCTCCTTGAGGTGGGCGCTGATTTCAGCGTGCTTCCAGCTTTCCGAAAATGTAGCTGTTTCGAAGGAGATGTTGATAACCTTTCGTAGTTGGGGTGCGATGGCTGCGTCTGCTTTGTTGAATATGTGGTGAGGGCACAGGTCACACTGAGATCCCGAGTGGATGGGGAGTTCATGACCTTGAGTGTCTTGTCGTCGTTGATGTTGGACCAGGAGGTCAGGCGGTTGATGCTGGTGGTGTTCACAGGGGGGGGGGGGGAGTCCGGCGTAGTCGGGGCAGTCATGGTGTTGAAGCTTTCGTGGATGCCAGCGATGTTGCGGTGGAAGAAGATGGCTAGTGAGTCGCACAGTTCTTGTAAGGGCGGGATGTCGTTAGCGTTGGCTCTGGGATTGGAGAGTTCCTTTATGATGCTGAAGAGCTCTTTGCTGTCGTGTGAGTTGTTATCCAAGTGGTCTTTGAAGGAGGATCGCTTGGCTAATCTGATATGGTGGTGGTGTCTGCAGGTGGCATCCTTGTGGGCTGTGTGGTTGTCCGGTGTGCGATCGTGGAGCCACGTCTTCTCCAGTTTCCGGCATGCGCATTTGGAGGTCTGGAGCTCGTCGGTGAACCAGGTGGCTCTCTTGTTGGTGTGGCTGTTGGAGAATTTAATGAGCGGGGCGAGGGTGTTGCCGCAGTCGTTGATCCACTGTCTAAGGTTGCGTGCTGCGACGTCTGGGTTGGTGGGGTTGGTGGGTGGGTTCTTGGTGAGGGAGGTGATCAGCTGGTCTTTGGTGACTTTGCTCCAGCAGCGGCGAGGCAGCTGTTGGGTGCAGTGGTGCGTGGTTGGCATCTTGAAGGTGGTCGGTCCAGTGTAGTTCGGTGGTGTGGTCGCAGGCGACATGGGAGCCTGTGGAGAAGACGGGATCCAGCGTGTGGCCGGCGGCGTGAGTGGGTGCGGTGAAGAGTTGTTTGAGGCCGAGGTTGGCGAGGTTGTTGATCAGGGTTGCGGTGTTGGCGTTGTTGTTGTTCTCGAGGTGGAAGTTGAGGTCCCCTAGGTGGATGTAGTCCATGGAGGCGTGTGCATGGGTGCTGGTGAGGTCGGCGATGGAGTCGCTGAATTGAGCCCGGGGTCCGGGATGTCTGTAGATGAGTGTTCCTCTGAGGTTGGTGTTGGGGTCGGTGTGTATCCGGAAGTGCAGGTGTTCGGCGGTGTTGAGGGTGTCGTCTGCGTGGGTGGTGACCTTGAGGGTGGACTTGTGGACGATGGCTATTCCTCCTCTGATTCCGTTGGCGCGATCCCTGCGGGTGATCTTGTAGCCGTCTGGGAAGGCTATGGCGATGTCGGGTGCCGAGGAGTCGTTCCACCAGGTCTCAGTCAGGAAGGCCACATCTGGGGCGGAGGTGTCGAGCAGATCCCAGAGCTTGATGGCGTTTTTGCATGTGGAGCGGGTGTTGAGGAGTATACAGAGGAGGTGGTTGGGTCCAGTCCTTGGGGGTTTGGTGGTTCTGTCGCAGGTGAAGCTGCAGGTGAGGCAGGAGAAGGGTCAGTGGGTCCGTTTTGGGGCGGCCTGGAAGCAGGTGTGGTTTCGGCCAGCGTTGAGTGCGTGGAGGGTACTGGCGTCGTAGTGGATTCTGGTGTTGTGGCGTTCGCGGGGTCCAGGGGTTCTGGCGCTGGGTGCGGACGGGCACAGACGGGCTTGCCTTAGGCGAGCCATTGGTGCGCCAGCGGCACGCCCGCTCCGCAGCCGCTTCTCGGCCTGCATAAGAGGTGGCTTGGGAAGGAGGAGCAGCTGGGAGGCGGGAGAGGGGAGGCCAATGGGTGTGCAGGGGAGCGTTGCCGCAGGGAGGCAGCGGAAGGAAAGGGCCGAGATCGAGAGTGGTGGGGGGAACTGGCACGCAGGGCAGACGGGAGGGAAAATGAACCCAGGAACAAGGAGGCAGGAACCAGGCAACCAGGCAGTCAGGTGCTGAGCAGCAGAGTGGTGGCGACCTGCCTGCAAGCAGGGACAAAGGTCGCTCCTGCTACCGCTTCTCGGCCTTCATAAGAAGTGGCTTGGGAGGGGGAGCAGCTGGAAGGCGGAAGCGGGGAGGCCAATGGGTGTGCAGGAGGCATTTCCGCAAGGAGGCAGAGGCAGGAAAGGGCCGGGATCAAGAGCAGTGGGGGGCAGGGGGGAACTGGCACGCAGGGCAGATGGGAGGGAAAATGAACTCAGGAACAAGGAGGCAGGCAGCAAGGAGGCAGGAACCAGGCAACCAGGCAGTCAGGTGGCGAGCAGCGGAGTGGGGCGACCTGCCTGCAAGCAGGGTCAAAGGTTGCTCCTGCTACCGCTTTTCGGCCTGCATAAAAGGTGACATGGGAGGGAGGAGCAGCTGGGAGGCGGGAGCGGGGAGGCCAATGGGTGTGCAAGGGGGCGTTGCAACAGGGAGGCAGCGGCGGGAAAGGGTCGGGATCGAGAGCGGTTGGGGGCGGGCGGTTACTGGCGCGCAGGGCAGAGGGGAGGGAAAATGAACCCAGGAACAAGGAGGCAGGCAGCAAGGAGGCAGGAACCACGCAACCGGGCAGTCAGGTGCCGAGCAGGGAATGGGGGTGACCTGCCTGCAAGCAGGGTCAAAGGTCGATCCTGCTACCGCTTCTCGGCCTGCATAAGAGGTTGCTTGGGAGGGAGGAGCAGCTGGGAGGCGGGAGCGGGGAGGCCGATGGGTGTGCAGGTGGGCGTTGCCGCAGGGAGGTAGCGGCGGGAAAGGGCCGCGATCGAGAGCGCTGGGGGAGGGCGGGGGAAACTGGCATGCAGGGCAGAGGGGAGGGAAAATGAAACCCAGGAACAAGAAGGCAGGCAGCAAGGAGGCAGGAACCAGGCAACCAGGCATTCAGGTGCATACAGCCTGCCGGTAACTATGAGGTGTGTATGCCAATGACTGAGCCTGTTTCAAGTCCATGCTGTTTTGACTGGTGCATTAGATCAAAGGCAATTGAACTATCCATCTTTTGTCACAGGCTTAATCTGAAATTAATTTTGGGAGCTTCCCAACTTCCCCGGTAAAATGACATCTACATTTTATTTAGTTTTCACAAATTTTGTAGCCCTAAAACGTTCAAGAAATACTGTTCACCACTGATTTCTAAAAATGTTTCTTGATGGATATGCTACAAGCTCCCTGTACGCTCATTTTAAATAAGTGACAAGTTACATAAAAACTGCACTTACAAAGTTGGTCACAATTGGGAATTTCGGGTTTTGCAAGTGTGATGATTTCCTGATGTAGAATGCCCCAGGGAGGACATCCTCCAGCAGCAAAATGTTGAGTGTTTAGGCTGGACATTCAACACCTCAGTTAGGAGTTGTGGGAGGGAGGTCTCTGAGCTGTGGCCAATTTATTTTATTAGATAAACAGAACACTTCATAAGCTTTGCATTTGACAAAGCTTGGGCAGTTTACAGAGTACACAAAGTTGCGAGTCAGCCTTCTTTACATTTTTACACTCTTCTACATTAAATCCCCTCTAATTGATGGGATTTAAAATTGGATTGTGGAAAGTTCATTGAGTTCATTTTAATATATACGTAAAACATCCATGTATTCCTTCACATAGCACCGCATTGCATGCACACCAAATATTGAAACCAGAAGATCAATGGCATAGAATATTGAGGAGAGAATATCAAATTCAAAATATCTACAGGTTAGTAAATATGTAATTTAGCTATCTTATTCCATATATATATATATATATATATACCTATACGATACATATACATCTTCAAGGTATATAGATGTGGAGTTAGGAACAGTAAATCTATACCTCTCTATATGAACTTAACTTTCGATATTCTGCATGGATATTCTTATACCACGATATTCTGGGGGCAATATTTAGTAGTATAAGTAGTATTTGGGAAAGAATGCACTTACAAGCACAGATTTAATATTCAGTCAAAAATGGGGGCCATGCCCCCCTAAAAATATGCTTCTAGTTATGCACCTGAGATTCATGCTATACAAATAGCACATACATACATACACTCATGATGCAAGGTTTCTTCTGTTAAGGCACAGAAGACCTCCATCTCTGCGTTCATTTTCCTAGTGTGCCAGCATTGAATCTCCTTTACCATAAGGGTACAGAATATTTGGCACATTACATTGTGAATGGCGGCATTGGAAGGAACATGCATAATTTCTGCCTTTTCCCTTGACGATGCAGGCACCTTTCTTTTGCACCCTGTAAGATTTCTATCATACCGAGCTTCCATTTTGTGACTACTAATTGCTGCCTTAAACTTTGTAAACCACAGGAGTGGTCACAAGCCATTTATATATTTGCCTCTGAGTCACAAGGAGGGATGAATGCCTATTTATTACACCCTTTGCCTTGTGAATTACATGGATTTGCTATGTTAACATGGCAATCCACAAACATTTGGAATTGCTACAAGATTTTACTACATGAAGATTTGGAATTTTGTGTTCGGAAAACCAGCCATTTTATAAAGCTTTGTGAATGCAGATTACCTTTGAAGGATGTGTACTATTTTACCTAATCATTGTCAGTGACAAGATCACAATAAAAATCTGTACTGAAAAAATTGACATTTACTTATCTTAAGTGTCCCAAAGTTTTTTTACAGCTTCAGGTATTCAACTCTTTGGAAATTCCATTTGCATCTCCCTTTACGGTTTGATGTTGTATTGTATTACGTTTTTAAGCGGTAGGGAGGATATTACAGTAATCAAAGCAAAATCCAGTCATAATAATGAAGTTAGTAATTAATTCACTAAAGGATTCATACAGTTAGTGTGAAAAGAATGAGACAGGGAAATAGAAAAAGAAGCACAATATTCATGCACTGCATTGTCCCCTATGTATATAAGTGATTGTCTTTGAATGTTGATCGCTTGCTGTAGCAAAACAACATTACAACCTGAGCTCATATAAAGGTAAACAATAATTGGTGTAATCATTAAAGTTTCAATAGTTCACCATTTCGTATACATGTCTTGAGGAACTGATCTTTAAATATTTCCTCCAAATCCACTTAAAACTTTGTTATATTAACAGGGATGTGAAATTCCTATAGCCTGACGCCCAGGACATATTGTTTGGGGTCAAGGGCAACACGTTTTAATCTGTATTTTGTCCTTGGGACAAGTAGGTCCAACCTCCCACAGCACAAACCCTTCGGCTGGCAGTTTACAGTTGCACATTATGAATCAGGGAAGGGCATTGTCTGCAGTTAAGGTAATATTTATGCCCATATGTTAATGCTGTTCAAACTAGTGTTTATGGTTCATTAAATCAAATCCTTTATTATTAGGGTGAGCACACCTTAAGTGTGTGTGTGTGTGTGTGCTTGGACTGCACTACTGACAGTGGTTCCAGTATAAACATGTGTACACATTTTTTCTACGTTTAGCAATATGAGGCTATGTATAATACTCCCAGAATGCTCTTTGATTAGATGAAAATATTTGCAGAAGCTTCAAAGCAAGATTGATGAGTTTTTGCTTATTATGCGAAACATAAAAATAAACATTCCTTGGCAAGTGGCAGGTCTGAAATTGGTGATCAGCCTTTTGATTTTGTCAATGTATGACTTATTTTGGCATGTTTTTTTGTAAAACCTTATTAGTGTGGGAGCTGCCGGGCCCTCACCATTAAAACAAACATTGGCAAAAGCTACAATAGTTTTTGGTCACAAAAAGCATACATTGCCACAGCAGTTCCTGGCACTGAACAAAACTACTTTGTGTGCCAACATGCTCCTTGCGAAAGAGCAGAATATTGTCACTCACAGTGAAGCCAGCCGATAGAGAGAGAGAACTTTAATAAACACAAAAGGTCATGGTTAATGGCAGACCTAATTAGGGGCCCAATTATTAAAGAAAGTCTCAAAAGTCCAACCATGGTATATGTCCTTGCATTAAGCTCAGAAATAGGCCATGAAATAGTATTCCTAGGAAATATTTGTGCACTGCATTTTTAGCATGAGCAAAGATGCATGTGTAAATTTGCTCATGCGAATATATCTGAGTATTTGCAAGTTCACTTTCCCTTGAACCACTTTTATACCCAACCCTGTTAGAGGTTTGACATCTGCCATTGTCAGGAATAAAGTTCCAACGTTTCTCAGTATGGGAAAAGATTAGAGAAGAGTTGATGAAACCCTTAAAACATGCAAGTTAGTAGGTTTGCACAGACTCAACAGGGCATTCCAACCCTGGAACTATTGCTTAACGATACCTTCAGCCCCAGTTTGTAGATCTGCAAAAATATGGCAACATAAGGGAATGGTTAGAATTGAAACCCTACTATGGTATGAGCCCTGGCATAATCAGAGAGGCTGTATCAGAGCTCTTATATAATGAGATTGCTGCCATAATTTGTCGCTGCATTACTAGGCAACAAAAGGGACAAGTGGATTTTATATTCAGGACAACTAGATATATGAAGCAACCTGCCCCATTGCTGGCATTCGGTGACTCCCATCAGTTTTGCATCTTGTTTGATATGGTAATCAACAATAAGTGCAATTTTGTTACAGACGTTTTCCCAGAATATGTTTAATGCCAGACAGGTGTTGAGCAAATGAACCCGGCCAGTTGCATGGGTCTGCCAACCTGGCTATTGGCTGGCTGAGTCTAATTGTCATTAGAACATTGGAATGTTGGTAGCTCCATTGAAAATAATGGAGTGCTCCGGGCTTATAATGGCTGGTATAAGCCTGGAGCTCCAACATTCCAATCTTTCTTTGTTCACCGCTCTGGCTGTGAACAAAGGCTTCAGGGAGCCTGAGGGGATTCCAATCCCCTCACGCTCCCATAAGGTTTTGTCTTTTTTTGTTAGAACATTCTACCCGCTAGTGGCAGAATGTTCATATAGCCTTATAGCCCTTCGTAGCTGTGCTATACCGACAATTAAAGTCCCTCTCCCTTGCTAACTGCTGGAGAGGGCCTTTAATAGCTGGGATAGCCCTCTACGGCTGGCTATAAGGCAATATTAAAGAATTTTGACAGGAGTGGCATGATAATCGAATAATAGTTTGTGTTGGAGTTCATGATGGGAGAAATTAGATATTTGAATAACTTTGGCAAATGCTTTAGAAAAGAGATCTGGGGTTATTTGCATATTTAGAAACTCCTACAATTAAGGACCCACACTGCATTCTGATCTTGTAGGCCACAGACGATGGCAGGTAATATCCTACCATTTGAGTTGTGGTGCTGTATGTTTGATAAATCAGATCTCAGGTGACTGTAGCAGGTTAATACTCATATTTCTGGTGAAGAAATCTTCGATATTTGAAAATGTTAAAAACGTATATTAAAAAAACTTGAGACATTTGATTGTGAAATCCCTACTAAAGCCCACATTACGAATTAGGCAGAGTGGAATTACTAATTCTGCTAGGCCTGATTCCAAGTGGGTAGGTTTTTCTACACTTGGTTATTCCAAGTGTGGGAGAACTAGACCAAGTTTTACCTTGCTGAAATTCAGTATGGTAGACTTGCATAAGGCTATGGCTGCAACAGTAGCCAAGCTTCTTTACCATTTTCATTCTGACAGGGGGAGCAGGGGAACATTCAGTGTTCCCTTCTACCAAGAAATACGTTTTTCCTTCCCCCTTACAGCCCCATTCCCACCCTCTTGCTCCACATTTTGATCAGGACCCTGCATACATTTACCGGCTGCTCAGAACAGGTGATGAATGCATATGGTAAACCCCATGGCATTTAGAAATCTCTGTGGTTTTACGACTGGAACAATTGGTCACACATGAAAATTCCCAATTGCAGGGGTTTCCCTTGAAAGTGTTCAGTACTGGGAAAGAATTGTTGTATGGTTACATCCCCCTGGATTCTAAAATGATTTAGTACCTATTAGTAGAATAGTTCATGAAGAAATTGAAGGTCTAATTGCAACCAATGCAAACTTGTAGCCATTTTGAAGGTTTTGGGAAACTGAATTATTTTTCCATATAGGAAAATGTCTGTGAAAAGGAGGTATTTTATGTTGTTGTTGGTTCAGATCAAGCCATTTGTGGCATTGATTTATTAGTAACTTGTACTTAATATCTTGGGGTGAAATCAAGGATAGACACATATAAATTAAAAGAATTGGGAAGAGGATTGACTAAAGAATACCTTCAAAAAAGGAACATTTACACAATGTTTCTTCTTGAATTAATTTGGTTGCTTGTGCTAAGGAGTTCTAGCAATAAACCTGTAAATTACGGAGCGCCCATCGTCCTTTTCTCGCTGATAATATTAGAATGCATGCCATGGTTTTTTGTGCATCCAGATAAAAAATGAGATTGCTGCGTAAATATAGGTAGGACTTGAAGAACATAGAACAGTTTTGTGAGGAATATCATTTTACTAAGTTTTATACAACCAATATTAAGGGAAGAGCTTTCCATTTTGTATGAATGTGTATCAGATCCTTGATAGTATGTTCATAGTTTAGGGGTCTGACCTTGATGTTAGCCAGATCCCTAAATATAAAGGTTAAGGCACAATAAAAGGGCTTGAAATATTCTGTGACCAATGGGAAGGATTTGAGTCTATCCTTCTTGAGCTAATATCCTGACGAAGAGCTGAAGGCAAGAGCCTGGTATTTGATGGCCGGGAGGGCTTCTGAAAAGTCAGTGTTAATAATTACAACATCGTTGGCAAATGCCAAAAGTGTATATGTTTCTATTGGATAGTACTGACTATATAGGAATATTAGGAAAGGCTTCATGTAGCTTGCATAAAGAAAAATCGCCAACTCTGCGATGCAGCACGCGTAAGGTAAATTGTTTTATTTATTTAATTAATTACCTTTCCCCTGTCTGTCGTATGTCGGACTCAAAACCCCCCCCACCCTGCTCTTTCCCCGCCTCGCCACACCGGCCCGCAGCACTCCCAAGGCGAGCCGCCACTGGGCTGATGACTGTTGATGGTAACTATTGCTGGAGGAGAATGATAAATAGCTGAAAGCCATATGATTAACTGAACTCAGAAGGCCATCCATCTCATCTTTGACAATAGAAATGCCCACTTGACCTGTCAAAAGCCTTTTTGGCATTCCCGCTACTGTAAGATGGGTTGCTTGTCCTGAGTCAATTAGGGCAGCTAAGCAACAATGTTGTTGAGGTCTGTGGTGTCTCTGCCCGATTTGAATTTGTGTGTAGCTAGTTATCTGGCATATGCCTCGCCATCCAAATGAAATAATGATATTGGCCTGTAGAAGCCCAGTGCTTCGATGAACTTACTTTTTGTTCAAGAAGGTCATGATTTAAGCTGATTCCCAGGACAGGGGGATGATGGTAACATGCACAATATCCTGAATCTCATGAAGTGTCACTGGCTACAGGGCGTTTTGAAGGTGACATCTCATTCACTAGCTAGAGCATCAGTGATGGCAGTCTTGACAAAGGACTAGTTGATATGACTGCTGATAATTCACCTAACATTACCCTGACTATTAGCTCTTCTGTTTGTTCCAGAGAATATGATGGTAAAGTGAGTGAACCGAAGCATTGCTGTAGCTGAGCTAAGCGGGACCTTGCATTATCAATCATGGTGTATTACTGCTTATAATATTGGCCAAATGATTTGGTAATCTTAAATGAAATACCAGCATTTGTAAAGCACACTGCTACCTCCGGAGAGGTGTCCCGGCAATGGGGGCCATCAGGAAGATTAAGCGAGCTATTGCCCAGAGTCACATGGTGCTAGGCTAACCTGACACCTCTGTGCCGGGGATTGAGCCGTGAACCCCCGTGGTCCGGATTCAGGAACCCTGGCTGCTGCACCACACCTCTTCCACTTAGACGATGTTCATTTATTATTGAGTCTATTATCAACCTCTAACTTATGTTGGTGGGCTCTATTTTCATGACCTAGAGTAGCTAGTGATGAGTGCATCTTATCGCTGAGCTCAAGCATTTGAAATATTGATGTTTGGGACTGTTGTGTATGTAATGTGTTCCATTGCAAGTGCAGTGATTTGAGATCATGTGGAGTTCATAGTAAACCATGTTTCAGTAGGAGGTAAATCTGTGTTCTGGATTATGGCAGTGTGTTTAATTTCTGTCTCGCTTAATAATATTCACAGTTGACTTTCCTATTTTTTTTCCAGAGTTTTATAAAGCTCGAACTTGACCCGAAGCAGGGGTGTGGAATTTAAAAAAATATCTACTTGTCTATGGGGCAGGTTGCTTCATAAATCTACTTGTCCTGTAAAAAAACACTTGTCCCTTTGGTGCCATGTAGTGCGGCAACAAATTATGACAACAATCTCATTATATAAGAGCTCTGATATAGCCTCTCCGATTATGCCAGGGCTCATACCAAAGTAGTGTTTGAATACTTGCAATCCCCTTAATTACCATGTTTCCGTAGATCTACATACTGGGGCTGAAGGTAGTGGTTACCAATACTTCCAGGGTTAGAATGCCCTTTTGAGTCAGTGCAAACCTACTTACTTGCATGTTTTAGGGGTTTCAACAATTCTTCTCTAATCTTTTCCCATACTGAGAAATGTTGGAAATTTACTCCTGACAATGGCAGACGTAAACCTTCTTCTGGAGTTGTGAAAAAAGTCTTTTGAGAGAAAGTGAAATTGCAAACACTCAGATTTTTGCACGAGCAAATATACATATGCATATGCTCATGCTAAAATGCAGTTCACAAATATTTTATAGGAAACTATTTCTTGTCCTACTTCTGTAAAATCTTGGGAATTCATGAAAGCCGCATAGCTGCACTTAATGCAAGGACATATACCATGGGTGCACTTTTGGGACTTTATTTAATAATTGGGCCCCTCATTTGGTCTGGCGTTGACCATGAATTTGGCATTTATTAAACTTCTGTCTCTCTCTCTCTCTCTCTCTCTCTGTATCGGCTGTCTTCACTGTGAGTGACAGCATTCTGCTCTTAAACAAGGAGTATATTGGCACACAAAGTAGTTTTGTTCAGTGCCAGTAACTACTGTGGCAGGTTGTACTTTTTGAGGCCAAACACATTTTTTGCTTTTGCCAATGTTTGTTATATTAGTGAGGGCCCGGCAGCTCCCACACCAATAAGTATTTACAAAAACCATGCCAAAACAAGTCACACATTGACAAAACTAAAAAGCTGACCACCCATTTCAGACCTACTGGCTTTGCAAACGCTTGTTTATTTTTGTTTCCCATAATCTTATTGAAACTGGTTACACTGATTTTCCGTTATGAATATTTTTTGGAAATACTAGCATGCATCAATACATTACTAAATGATGCTGCAAAGAAATGGTACCTGAAATTTTACTATAGTTTAGAGAAATGTTGTTTTTCCTGCTTTCATTTTTTTATGAAGATTTTATTTTAAAAGCAAAGAATCATCAATCTTGCTTTCAAGCTTCTGCAAATATTTGCATCAAATCAGAGAGCATTCTGGGAGTATTATACATAGCCTCATATTTCTAAACTTTGAAAATGTGTGTACGCATTTTTATAGTGGAACCACTGTCAGTAGTGCTGTCAGAGTTTACAACATTTACTTAGAGAGTGCACCTTAATAATAAAGGTTTTCAATTAATAAACCATAAATACAAGTTTGAACAGCATCAACATATAGACAAAATGATTACATTAACTGCAGAAATGCCCTTCCCTGTTCCATAATGTGGTTCTGCAAACTGGCAGCTAATGTACACATGAAAACTTGTTGCCCCTGACCCCAAACAATATGTCCTGGGAGTCGTGATATAGGAATTCCACATCCATGCCGAAGATATCAGAGAGCTTTACATGAGCACCAGTTGTGTTACTGACAGACACATTAATTTTTTGTTAGGCACAGGGAGATTAAATGATTTGCCCAGAGTCACAGGATGTTGAGCGTACCTGCTGAGACTCGAACCCGGTTGCCCAGCATCAAGGTCTACCGCTCTAGCCATAAGGCCACATCCTCTTCCTTATAAGATTTCAGTTGCAGGTAGGCTAATTGGAAATTATGTTCACAAACTACTACTTTGATAGTGTCTCATACAATGGGTCAAGAACCTGATTGAAGGACAAATTCTAGAAAGAATTAATGGTGTTTTTGATAAAGGAAATACATGAATGAATGAATGAATGAATGAATAAATGAATGAATGAATGAATGAATGAATGAGTGTTTCTATAGCGCCTAGCTACCCAGAGGCCTCATAGCGCTGAAGAAAAGAAAAACAGAGTGAGATCAAACCGCAGAGCTATACAAGCATTCCAAACAAATGGGTTTTTAAAAGTTTATGGAAGACCAAAAGATTTTTGTTTCCCCGCACGGCCTGGGGAAGGGAATTCCACAGCTTTGCAGCAGTGAATGAGAAGGAGCGTCCGCCCAATCCATCCTTCCTTATTTTCTTGGTGGTGGCCAGATATAGAGAGCTAGAGCGTAAAGTTCTATGCAGGAGATATGGAGTTATTAGTGAATGCATGATCGGTGGACCGGTTTTCCATATGGCCTTATGTGCCAGACACATAGCTTTAAACTGCATCTTGGCTGAGATCGGGAGCCAGTGTAGCTGTCTCAATGCCGGTCTTGCCGATTGCCATCATGGGATCTGGAGAATCATCCGTGCAGCACAGTTCTGGGTCACTTGCAGTTTATTTATTGTAGCTTCGGGAGCTCCAAGGTATAGGGCATTCCCGTAATCCAGGCGAGATAGTATAAGTGCTTGAACCATTATTCTTCTCGCCTGGAAGGGAAGGAGGGGGATCATTTTGCGAAACATTCTCATCAATACGTAGCAGATTGCTGAAAGTGCGGTTGCCTGGTATGCAAAATTAAGGGAGCTGTCGAGCCACATACAGAGACTCTTTATCTGTGGCTTCGGGAGGGGTGCGGGACCCAATCACGGCGGCCACAGGGAGAGATAAGAAGTGGGTGATGAATTACCCAACAGCATGATCTCTGTTTTATCTCCATTGAGTTGAAGGTAGGAGAGCTCCACCCATCCAGCCACTGTCTCTAGGCAAGGGCCCAGGGAGCTAGATGATCCCTCAGCGTGATGTAAAGACACCATTAGCTGGGTGTCGTCTGCATAGCTGACGATCTTAATACCAAATGGAAGGACAACCCCTGCCAGAGGCCTCATGTACATATTAAGGAGTGTCGGGCTCAGAGCGGAGCCCTGCGGCACCCCACAGCTCAGAGGTAGTCTAGAGGACACCACATCCCCCTCGAAAACCTGAAAGCAGCGGTCACTGAGGAAGGACATGGCAGATCTTTTAGTAAGGAACGTTGAAAAGTTTAAGAAGAATATGAGTTCTGTAGCCATTGAATATTCAGATACAAAGGGGCTTTTTTACAAGCCCATTGCGCCGCTGGTGCATCACTTTTAATATGCAGAAAAAGTGACATACCTGCAGAGCAAGAGGCTTGTAAATGAGCCCTACAGAGTGTAAAGCATGGTCTGAATCTAGAATAGGATGGCCTTGGGCCTCAGACATCCTACATGTTTATTACTCACTAAACGTAATTGATCCTAGAACAGTGGTTACGTACAGGAATAAAAAGTTATTGGCTCTGACTCCTGGATTTCTTCTGAGAAGGGATAGAAGACCTCCACCTATGCATTCACTCTCACAATGTGCTGGAATAGGGACCTGCAAGAGCAAATGTTATTTCCAAAGAAAAATATTTTTATTAAATTGTGCAAAAGTCTATATTAAATAGCACACATGTTAAAAATGAAAATTTGTAGTAGATAATCATACTTAAATGCAATAGGCCTAAAAGTGAATTAAATAAGTCCTGATTTAAGTTGGCCTAACTATTTATGCCATGTTAACTGAAAACAATAGTGTTGTATCTTGCCTATGTACTAATGTTTCTCCTATGTGATTTATTGAACATTGGGTGTTCCTGTACTCTTCGGCTCTTTTGAAGCCAGGATGAAATTATTATTGTGATTTTGTGGATCTTACTTCTTTGTCACAATTTTGAGAACGTTGCACAAACACTACTTTCACTTGCACGCTTTCACTTCTAGGGGCACTATTGTCGTTTGATGAGAACTGTAATTATTATGCTAACACTTGTGATTAAATAACAATGTGTTCATATTTTGTTATATGTATTCTCATTCTTTAAAATTCAGTGTGTTTTACATATAAATTGTTATTGGGACCCCTCTTTCCTGTCCCATATTTCGCCCAGGTCCCAGTGACTTACATGGGTATACCCTCTTACTGTAACGCATTGGACAGTCTGGCAGCGGCAGAAGGGCTGGTCGGACAGGTCAGTGTGTGAGTCCATTTTTGGCATTTTGCGAGCCCATTTTATGGTCTGCAGGGATAGCTTTTACTGTTGATTTCCATCAATCAATCAATCAAAGACATTTATAGAGCGCACTACTTACCCGTAGGGTCTCAAGGCGCTTAGGGGGGGGGGGGTGCCGTTACTGCTCGAACAGCCAGGTCTTGAGCTTCTTCCTGAAGGAGAGGTGGTCTTGGGTCAGGCGCAGGTCGGTCGGGAGGGAGTTCCAGGTCTTGGCGGCCAGGTAGGAGAAGGACCTTCCTCCCGTTGTCGCTCTACGGATGCGTGTGACGGCGGTGAGGGCATGGCTGGCTGATCGGAGGTGGCGTTTGGGAGCGTAAAAGTTGATTCGGTTGTTGAGGTAGCTCGGGCCTTGATCGTGTAGGGCTTTGTGTGCGTGGGTGAGGAGACGGAAGGTGATTCTTTTGTTGGCGGGGAGCCAGTGCAGGTCTCTCAGGTGTCCGGAGATGTGGCTGTTACGTGGGATGTCGAGGATGAGTCTGGCTGAGGCGTTCTGGATCCGCTGAAGTCTCTTCTGGAGCTTGGCGGTGGTTCCGGCGTAGAGGGCGTTGCCGTAGTCCAGTCGGCTGGTGACGAGGGCCTGGGTGACGGTCTTCCTGGTTTCCGTGGGGATCCACCAGAAGATCTTCCGTAGCATGCGCAGGGTGTTGAAGCACGCCGAGGAGACGGCGTTGACTTGCTTGGTCATGGAGAGGGAGGAGTCCAGGATGAAGCCCAGGTTGCGTGCGTGGTTAGTCGGTTTGGGTGCGGTGCCTAGGGCGGGGGGCCACCAGGAGTCGTCCCAGGTGGTGGGCGTGGAGCCCAGGATGAGGACCTCCGTCTTGTCTGAGTTCAGTTTCAGGCGGCTGGTTGTCATCCACTCGGCTACCTCCTTCATCCCTTCGTGCAGGTTGGCTCTGGCGGCGGCGGGGTCGTTGGTCAGGGAGAGGATCAGCTGGGTATCGTTGGCGTAGGAGATTATGTTGAGGTTGTGCTGGCGTGCGATGGCCGCGAGGGGGCTCATGTAGACGTTGAAGAGGGTAGGGCTCAGCGAGGATCCTTGAGGGACGCCGCAGATGACTTCGGTGGCTTCTGACTTGTACGGTGGTAGGCGGACTCTCTGTGTTCTTCCGTCGAGGAAGGAGACGATCCATTCCAGTGCCTTCTCCTGAATTCCGACATTGCTGAGGCGTTGCACTAGGGTGCGGTGGCAGACAGTGTCGAAGGCCGCGGAGAGGTCTAGGAGGATGAGGGCCGCTGTTTCTCCGTTGTCCATCAGGGCTCGGATGTCGTCGGTGGCGGCGATGAGGGCGGTCTCGGTGCTATGGTTGGCTCGGAAGCCGGACTGCGAGGGGTCAAGGGATCCGTTCGTCTCGAGGAAGGCGGCCAGCTGTTTGTTGACGGTCTTCTTGATGACTTTGGCTGGAAACGGGAGGAGCGAGATTGGGCGGTAGTTCTTGAGTTCGGTGGGGTCTGCTGTAGGTTTCTTGAGAAGAGCGCTGAGTTCTGCGTGCTCCCAGCTCTCGGGGAAGGTGGCGGTGTAGAAGGAGGTGTTGATGATGTCCCGCAGGTGGGGTGCGATGACAGCGTCGGCCTTGTTGAAGACGTGGTGAGGGTAGGGGTCGGTCGGAGATCCGGAGTGGACGGAGTTCATCATGCGGACGGTGTCTTCGGTGCTGATCAGAATCCAGGTTCGGAGGGCGGCGGTGGGCGGCGTTGCTGTGGTCGTGGCGTGCGTCGGTTGGGTGCTGAAGCTGTTGTGTATGTCCGCGATCTTGTTGTGGAAGTAGGAGGCGAGGGAGTTGCAGAGATCTTGCGAAGGGGTGATGTCGTTGTTTCCGGCGTTGGGGTTGGAGAGCTCTTTTACGATGTTGAAGAGTTCCTTGCAGTTGTGTGCGTTGTTGTCCAGCCGGTCCTTGAATGCAGTTTTCTTGGCGGCGCTGATCAGTTGGTGGTGCTTCCGGGTGGCGAGTTTGAGGGTGGTCTTGTTGTCCGGTGTAGGTTCCTTTCTCCAGACTTTCTCGAGGGCTCGGCAGTTCTTCTTGGAGCTCTTGAGTTCGTCGGTGAACAATGGGGCTTTCTTGCTGCCAGGCCTGCTGGGCGGGGTCCTCAGCGGGGCGAGTTCGTCCGCGCAGTTGCTGATCCACTTCGTGAGGTTGTCGGCGGCCTGGCTGGGGTTCGCTGAGCTGGCAGGAGGGTGCTGGCTCAGGGAAGCGGCGAGCTGGTCGGCTGTGATCTTGTTCCAGCTTCTACGGGCAACCTGTTGCTGGTGGTGGTGGATCGTCGTTCTCTTGAAGGTGAAGTGTACGCAGCTGTGGTCCGTCCAGTAGAGTTCTGTGGCATGGCTGAAGGCGATGTCTTTGCTGGATGAAAAGTCGGCGTCGAGTGTGTGTCCGGCGAGGTGGGTGGGGGTGCTCACCAGTTGCTTCAGTCCAAGGTTGGCGAGGTTGTCCAGCAGGGTGCTGGTGTTGCGGTCGTTGTTGTTCTCCAGGTGGAAGTTGAGGTCCCCCAGGAGGATGTAGTCAGCGGAGGGGAGGGCATGCGGGCTGACGAAGTCGGCGATGTCCTCGCTGAATTGAGTGCGTGGTCCCGGGGGTCGGTAGATCAGGGTGCCTCTGAGGGTGGTCTTCGGGTCGGTGGAAATGCAGGTGTTCGGCGGTGGGTAGGGTGTTGTCGGTGCTAGTCGTGATTCGGATGGTGTTCCTGTGGATGATGGCGATGCCTCCTCCCATCTGGTTGGCGGTGCGGTCCCTCCGGGTGATCTTGTAGCCCTCTGGGATGGCGATGGCGATGTCGGGCGCAGAAGAGGCGTTCATCCAGGTCTCCGTGATGAAGGCAACGTCAGGGGCTGTGGCGTCTAGGAGGTTCCAGAGTTCGATGGCGTGTCTGTGGACGGAGCGGGTGTTGAGCAGGATGCACTTGAGGTGTTTGCTGCTGGTGTACGGCTTGGCAGGTGCTGGGGCCGGGCAGGTCCGGATGCAGGTGAACTTGCAGGCGTGGCAGCAGAAGGGTCCGTGGGTGCATCGTGGGGTGGCTCGGTAGCATCCTGAGATTCGGCCGGTGTTGAGTGCGTTGAGGGTGGCGGCGGTGTACGTCAGACGGGTGGGCAGGGGTGTTCGAGGGCCAGGGGTTCTGGCAATGGGCGCGGTCCAGGCGCGGACAGGCGCAGACGGGCTTACCTTTGGCGCGCCTTCGGCGCACAATCGGCGCGCCCGCTGTGCGTGACCGCTGCGCGTTCGCACGGTCGCCATATATGGCGAAGTGCGCGGGGGGCGGAGCAGCTGGGAGGCGGGAGCGGGGAGGGTACAGAAGAAAAAAGGGGCGGGGTTTAGCGGCCGTGGCGGGAAGCGGGGAGCGGGGAGGGATGACGAAGGGGGTTAACAGCAGAAAATACAGAAAGAAAATACAAATTACAACAACCAGGCAATACAGAAACTTCAACACAGTTCAAGACCAAGATAGAACCAGCAGGGGCAGGTCGGGTGGCCACGGATCGCGCTGCTAGATGCAGGGGGCGTGGTCACTCGCCGGCAGCTGGGGCAGCGAGGCAGTGAGGGCGGGGAGGCACACGCAGCAGCTGGTGGCCGTGCGGCGCGGGGGTGTCCTAGAACTAGGTCACACTCACCTGCGCCGCACGGTCGCCATATATGGCCAAGTGCGCGGGTGGCGGAGCAGCTGGGAGGCGGGAGCGGGGAGGGTACAGAAGAAAAAAGGGGCGGGGTTTAGCGGCGGTGGCGGGAAGCGGAGAGCGGGGAGGGATGACGAAGGGGGTTAATAGCAGAAAATACAGAAAGAAAATACAAATTACAACAACCAGGCAATACAGAAACTTCAACACAGTTCAAGACCAAGATAGAACCAGCAGGGGCAGGTCGGGTGGCCACGGATCGCGCTGCTAGATGCAGGGGGCATGGTCACTCGCCGGCAGCCGGGGCAGCGAGGCAGTGAGGGCGGGGAGGCACACGCAGCAGCTGGTGGCCGTGCGGCGCGGGGGTGTCCTAGAACTAGGTCACACTCACCTGCGCCGCACGGTCGCCATATATGGCCAAGTGCGCGGGGGCGGAGCAGCTGGGAGGCGGGAGCGGGGAGGGTACAGAAGAAAAAAGGGGTGGGGTTTAGCGGCGGTGGCGGGAAGCGGGGAGCGGGGAGGGATGACGAAGGGGGTTAACAGCAGAAAATACAGAAAGAAAATACAAATTACAACAACCAGGCAATACAGAAACTTCAACACAGTTCAAGACCGAGATAGAACCAGCAGGGGCAGGTCGGGTGGCCACGGATCGCGCTGCTAGATGCAGGGGGCGTGGTCACTCGCCGGCAGCCGGGGCAGCGAGGCAGTGAGGGCGGGGAGGCACACGCAGCAGCTGGTGGCCGTGCGGCGCGGGGGTGTCCTAGAACTATTTCCATGATATTACCACAAACATTGCCAGCAGCAAGCCCAAATTACGCTGTCTCCAGTACTTTGCAAAACACCCATACAGATTGCCTTTACAAGTTTATAAAAGTGGGTCACTTTTTTTAGTTATGTGATTCGCTAATGAGGGCCACGTTTATTCTGGTTCCAGATCCTCCTAATTTCAGACCTATTAAGTCCAAAATGCGATTTGGAACTTTGTGTACAAAAATCCAGTCATTTCGTCCAGTGAAGGCTTTCTGAATGCAGAATCCCTTGAATCATGTGCTCCATTGTACCTGAGCACTGTGTGTGACAGCGTCAGCATCAAAAGCTTTAATGAAAAATTGGACTCGT
Organism: Lissotriton vulgaris; assembly: GCF_964263255.1. Taxonomy (NCBI): domain Eukaryota; kingdom Metazoa; phylum Chordata; class Amphibia; order Caudata; family Salamandridae; genus Lissotriton; species Lissotriton vulgaris. Next base: position 1,662,732,728 of record NC_141694.1, read on the forward strand.
GCTTACCTTGTTACAACCCCAAACGTGTACACTGCTCCAGGTGTTCAACACTGTAGAAATCCCATTCGCATCTCTCTTTATGATTTGCCTTTGTGTTTATGCATGTGAATTAAAAATCTGAACCAAAGTAAGACTACTTGCCAAGTATTTCTACAGATTTTAAAAGGGAAAACAGACAAAGCAGCAGCATGTTGATGCCCTATGGATTAGAAAGACTAGAGAGGGATGGCTACAATGCGACCATCACAGTCACCAAAAGTGCAGCCAGCCCATCAGTGCGGCAGTGGGGCCCCTGCAGAAAAACTAGAAATAACCTCTTTCTCAAATGTCGGTGAAACTAGAGAATTGAACCCCGGTGTGTGTCCTCGCTCCTGCGCCTCCGAGGCGCTCAGTAATTGTTTAGCAATCTGAGCCTGCCAGCATCCTTACCTCCCTGCTGCGCACCTCTGCTGCTTGCTCTTTCATAATAAAAATAAGGCAAGCATCTTGCCATAAATGCAGAAAAAGACAAAGGAGACGAGTTGCGCTTCCAGTCTGACTCATTGCAAAAGCCCACGTTTTCACTTGTTTAGCATAAGAGCTTAATTCTGCAAGCTTTTGCTCAGTTGAATAGGTTTTATGTTCAAATCTTTGCTAACTTGGATTCTGCTCCAGGGGCTCCTTGGCTAACAAACAGAACACATGTTGCCGCGCATCCTAGTTTTCTGACAGTGTTTGGTTGGATTGCAGAATCCTGTTCAAGCGCATCCAGCTGCCTTCAATCAAACAGCTTTTCTGTACTGCTAAGAACGCGATAAATATTTTTCAGAAATCCATCCTGCAGTCCGAGTAAGGATTCTTCCAAGGGCCGTGGCACTGTGGATTTGAGCCAAGGTGCAACGGTGCAGAGCGCTTTAAGGCCTGAAGCGCAAACGATGCTGCATTTATATTGGGAGCTCGCAGCAGAGCCGGACTCGGACGGCCAGCACCAAAATAAAGGGGCGTCCATTAATGAATTAGGAAGCTAAAAAAGTGGTCCATGTTTGCAGGTTTGGGCAGTTTTCAAGTTGCAAAGACGCGCTGTACAAGTGTTTTGTAGTATGGAAGAGCGCATAGATAGAAGCTTGCTGCAGGCAATGTTTGTGCTTAAATCGAGGAAATCATCAGTAAACATCTGCCCTACAGACTATAAACAGGCCCACACTCAAAAAACCGACCCACAAACTGACCTGTCAGACCAGCCCTTCGGGGACTGCCTGGTTGCCCCATAGGGCAGTCTGACTCTGATCTATAGAGTTTTTTTGATTATGCCAATTTCAGGCTATTGGCCTGTGTTTTCTTCGGTTAGGTTGATAAAGGAACTAAGGCGTTACGTGTCCCATGGGGCTGCCCTCTCTCCAGACAATGAGGATACTTTTTTCTTTGGATTAGAAAAGCTCCACAAAAGGAGCCAAACTTCAGATCACACTTAAAAACAACAGAGGCCAGGTTTAGGATTGTTGCATAATGTCCCCTTGGTATTCATATGAATTATGCTACAATTAAGGCTTTTGAAATGAGTAATACTGGTCACCTTGAATGGTCTGTTACAATGGAGTGGAGAACCTTATTTGGAACTACAAACAGAAACCTGTGGCATTGTGCAAGAAATGGTTAGTAGCAGAAAACACAGCCAGCGATTTCATTAAGGCGTAATGACGGTATGAGAATACTGGGTTAAGTACATCCATTTGAGTTCCTTCCATATATGCTGCAGGTTTAGTTTCCTCTTGCAAATATACTTTGTATCTAAGGCACTGACTCCACTTCTGAGATCTCTGGGACCATGAAGAGGCTCACCACTGCCCCAGCCACTAAATCTTCACATTGCGTGGCCCGTGGACCTAGTGCCAGACTAGGCCAATATCCTGTTTCTTTCTGTCTTGCAGCTCCTTCCTGCACTCCTGCTGTACAGTGTCTCTGCACTGCAGGGTTTAGAAATCAATGCCTGCCCCAACACTGTGCCATCCATTGGCTAGCTCCATGGCCCCCACTCATCTTCTGCACCTCTTCCAGCACTATCTCTCCTCACATAATAATAATAATAATAATAATAATAATAATAATATTAATAATAATAATAATAATAATAATAATAATAATAAAGACATTTATACAGCGCACAGTTACCTCGACTGAGGTTTCCCGGCGCTAAAGTGAACAACAACGTAGCCATGCTGGCAGAGATCTAGTCTCTACGGGTAAACAGCCAGGTCTTCAAAGTCTTTCTAAACTCCTGTTCAGAGTGCATCATCCATAGTTGAAGGGTCATTCCAGCATTTGGAGGTTCCCAACTCGAATGTTCTGCCCCCATTCTTGCTTTAGCGCAAAGCGGGGGATGGAGAGGTAGCGTTTCAGGTTGGACCTCAACGATCTGCCCTGCTGGTAAGGGCGAAGTCTCTTGCTAAGATAATTGGGGCCTCTTCCCTGGTAGGCCCGGAAAGGCAAATGTGAGGGCCTTAAATTCAACTCTCTTGGCCACCAGGAGCCAATGGAGTTGTCAAAGGTGGGGGGAGATATGGTGGTGTAGAGGGACCTTGCGGATCAGCCTAGCACTGGTTTGAGTCTGTGTCCCAAAATCACCATCATGATTCCTGATCCACTTCAGAGGGGAAGAGAAGGGAGCACGGACCCATTTGACACCGTTGGAGTCCTGTCATTCACTTAACCCCTTCCATGCTGATGTGGGGGCCGCCGTCATGCATCACGGTGCTCGTGTGCTGATGACGGCTGGGGGCAGTCATGAACCCGCCCACTCTTAAAAACGGCTGCACAGGCGCAGAATCGCGGCCGCGCCCAAGGGGTTAAAGGTGGGCCATAATCTTGAGCTATGCTTCTACATTCTGAAGACCAGCTCCCCGGCCAGTCCAAGCCACACAGAAGGAGAGACAGCAGAGGAGTTGGATCATGGTACTCTGGAAAACAGCGGCATTCTTCCAGCTACCCTGGTTCTGTCCCTGGTAAATGCTTTGGAGCATTGAAAATTAGATGGGACTTCGTATTTTAAAACATAAAATATCAAAGACTGGGATTGTGGTAGTAGATGATCCCATCCTGATTATTCATTTAAATTCTGCATCTCAAGGGGTTGCCCAAATGAGGAAATACCTTGGTATCTCTAAAGACTCACACAGAAGCTTTACATTGCCCACATGGAAAAGCATAGCTTTTCAGCTCCGCCTGAGAAAGATCCTGCCTTATTTCGAAGAATGACAGAGTCTGGGGGCACTCGTATTCTTGGCGTTGTGGGCTTGACAGCATTTAAAGCAGCATGCCACCCATTCATCATGAAGACATCGGTGCAGCAAAATGTTTAATTCTTGTCGATTTTGGGTGTCCTGTGAGAGCATATTTCAAGAGCACCCACAAGTCCAAACTTGTTACCAGTGGAAAATTCTAAGTTTACAATACTATTCATAATCAGCCCTGCTATCCTCAAAGCCTGGTACCTTTAATCGTGTGTGAAACTATTGTTAATGACAAGCCCATATGGACAATACGCTGTTCTTCAGAAAAATTGTCGAGATTGTTCCATTTTTTGTATTCCTTGAACCATTTCTGCCTTGGCTGCCACACTGTGAAATAGCCTTCCAGCATCTCTTTGGTGCCTCAATAATGTTCTTTTTTCGAAAGTGCATTAAAACTTTGATATTTGTGCTACTGGTACACGTAGGTTTCACTGCATGGTAGGTGCAACCAGTTGCAGAATGCTACCTTTGGTGAGGTTTAACCTATAGAAATAGTGCTTTCATACTACAACATAACACTGCAGGCATGAAGTGGAGTGACATTGTGTGGCATGGAGCCGAGCAGCATTGTGTGGAGTGAGTTTGTGTAGCGTGGAGTGGAACTGAGTGGAGTGGAATTGTGTGGCGTGGAGTAGCGTGAAAGTCTGTGGCATGCAGTGGTACTATGTTGCGTGGAGTGGGGTGGAGTGGAACAGTGTGCTGTGGAGTGGAATTGTGTGGTATTGAGTGGATGGTAATTGTGTGGCGTGGACTGCAATTGTGTGGCTTGGAAGTGTGTGGCAACTCACAAGGCACCACCTGCCAGCGCCCAGCAATGGTTCTCAATGCCAATAACGTCCACGGACATCAAATGCAAATATAAATTGCTCTTTTTTATTTAAATCAGGGGCAAAGTGCATGCTATGTTATAACCCTCAGCAGCCCTGCTGGTGGAGAGCATATGTGCCGCCAGAACCTTGCTTCACCAGAGCACTTGACACTGGCACATTCTACACCATCTATTACACAATTTAAACAGGCATTGGTAAATCCAATAGGTCTGGTGTTGTCTGCTAGCCTTTTGACTATTCTTGTTTAGTTTAGTTGTGTTTTTTTTTAAAACAAGGAAGCCAAGAAATTGAAGAAAAGCCAGAGGGTATTTTTTTTGTCAGCGCCTTGAGTCAGGTTATTCCTCATATTGATAACAAAAACCTAGTTGTATTTTTTAGGTCTCGCGACCTGAGGTGCAGTGCGTAGCAGTGCCCACGCAAGTGGCGTGAGCTATAGTAATCAAAAAACGGGGATTGTGAACTGACCTAGGAATCGCACACGCTCGTGCATGTGCGTTTCCTTTAAGGCTCCCCCATTGGCCTTTGCGTGCGTCTTATTGTAAAAGACTGCACGCAATTGGCCTGAAGCACGCGCATAGCTCCTCCCATGGCCTATTGGTGTCCATTATGCGCACCAAGCGCGTAATCGACACCAATAGGCCGTGGGAGGAGCTATGATTGTGCCCACACAGGCGTGACGTGCGCGCCACTTGTTGTTTATTGGAACGAAGCAATTAAATGCTTCAGTAATGCCAGGCCTTACCTTTTTTTGAAAACTATTGATTTCTTGCCTCGGCTTTATATGCAACAATGTTTTTGATTTCACTTGACAATCCTCCTTGGAGTGATAAATAAAATTGCAGCCGACGAACAGGTGTGGGAGATCATCAGATCGCCCCCAATCACTCGGCTCCACTTCATATTCTGCCGCCTTTGCATAATGAATAGGGCACATGAGGGGATGCAATGTCTTCATCAGCAGAATTAGCATCTTAACTTTTTTTGTTTTAACTGTGACATTGCGTTGCACGTGCATTATGTTCAACTGACCGAATGCTGGTAGTTTAAGGTCAGTCTGTAAAAGGGACGACCATTCCTCTGTATTGTGCTGAAGTGTACAGGGGCTGTTACCATTGGTCTAACAACATTCGAGAGGGGTTGGGGGGGGAGTGGTTGGGCGGACGGAAGACGACGATGGAGCTGTGCAGGAGAAATGATAACACCTAATTAAGTCACGTTTTTGAACTTTTGAACTTGGAGATTAACCCAGAGCTAAATTAAGGCTGTTGCCTTATGGCACCACGCAGAATCACCACAAGAGGGCGCCAGATTACAACAAATAGCCTAATGAAGGTGTTACAGCTAGGGGAAATGCAGCACCAGAACTGCAATGGCAAGTGATGCACTAACAATTCAAATTGCACCATACGCTAAATTGTACTTGGTATACAATTTTTTTTTAAATTGTTTCTTAATCACACATAAAGAATATTTTGTTGTGACCTGGTACAATGTGACAATCATTCAAATTATCCATGTAATTACAAATGCGCACAACAACAGTAGAATAAATATTCTACTGCAGTAAATAATGGAAGAAGAAAACAATTAGCTTGGTTTTTAGTTTTTCCTAGTACGATTCCTGACACAACCATTTAGAAAAATATATAGTTTACAGCCAAGATAAGTTGGAACAAATCATTTTTCCAGTCTTGTGAAATAGGAAGTACCTTTTTCTGATTTAATTCCTTGTGGGTGTAAACCTTGTGCGCATTTTTGTGATTGTCTGCTCCTTGAATGCTCCTAATTTGATGACTATGCTGTGTGGTTTTGCCTACTAAACCCTTTCTCTGGCCATTTTTTGTTACCTATTGCCAGTTTTCACTTGCCTGATTTATATGCATGCAAGTTAAGCTACACAATTATGCAAACTAAGTTACACCACACTCACTATACTTTATGGAAACAAGTTAATCTGCAATGACAACCAAGCATTTGCAATGCAATAGGTCTCGCATTATTAAAGTTTGAGCTATTGGTGTTGCATTATTTAGCAATGCCAATTGCTCAAACTTTAATAATGCGAGACCTATTGCATTGCAAATGCTTGTTTTTAATGCTGCAGTCTTTTGTTTTTTAAGCATAGTCTGTGCTTCCGGTGGTGTCTGCAAAGTACTTTATGACTCAGGCCAGACACAGCACCTATAGCTAAAAATCGCTTAATCTCCCCGTGCCTAAAAAAAATAAAATGTGAACCTGTGTAATGTAACTGGTATTCATGGAAAGCACTCCCACACTTTACAATACGTTTGTGGTCGGGTCAAGTTTGTGCTATCTAAAAGTGTCAAAAAAGAAGAAATAGTACCTAACTGACAGCGCAAGCAGCGGACAGACACTAATTAAGATTAAAAAAAATCTGTACTTGGTCCTTGGGCCATAAACAAAGAATGTGAACAAAGGACTAGGGAACCCTGTAAGTCAGGAGGGACCAAGAATAGCAGAATATTATTAGAGACAGTGGAAAATACAAAATCATAACCAAACAACTACAATCAGAGTTGGGTATATTCCTGTCCAAATGGAGCATATTGTATTTATTTACATATTCGATAAACATGAGGCAACAAATACCCTTCCTCTAACCCCTTCTCGCAATTCCTCCGCATCAGACATAATTGTTTTTTCAAAAAAGACTACTTTAAGGAAGCACAAACCCTCTCAAAGAAATGAATCAATAGAGGTTACCCCGACAAACTTGTCCAGAATTCACTCAAACATATTGGTACTACCCGAGAGAGACACTCCTGACTCCCAAATCTAAAAGTAATGATGAACGAATGGTATGTGTTATGTTCCTGGAGGCACGCCCCCGACGCCCTGGGCGTGCGGCGTGCCAGTCATGTGACTCCCTATAATAAAAAGAGGTCTTGCACGCACGCAGGCATTCTGATGCGCGCAGACCGAGCAACCAAGTAATTCCCAGTGTCCGACTGAGTTAATTATAGGGCCACGTGTTAGGCCTAGTCAGGTTTAGATGCCCCGGAGTGTAGGTCCCAGATTGATACCCCTAGGGCAGTCACTCCCCTGCTACAGGACACAACAATTGGCGACGAGGGTGGTTGCCGACTCCTCGCTCGGGGTGTGTGATGCCCACTCTCGCGTGAGGCGGCTGCGAGCTTTGCCTATAGCTCGTGGTGCTCGTGCCTTGCTATCTCACACACCCCCACACAGTGCACCTGGAGAGACGACAACTTCCACCCCTGGCACATCGAAGGTGAGCCGCGCTGCCCTGCGCTGACCTGCTGCGCATCGTGGCACGAGGGGCCGTGTGCTGAACTCCTCCCGCAAGGCCTCCCCATCCGGTGCCGCACCGAGCCTCACGGCACGTGCGTGAAGCGCACCTCGGCCCGCCTAGCACGGCGATCAGGGAGGCGCCCGGTGTTGCCTGGTTGCTCGAGGGGACGTGGTGTCCGCCCGTCCCGAGGCGCACCGTCATCATCCGAAACCGGAGCGCCGGTCGCACGCGCTCTGCTGCCCTTGCTGAGGGGCACGCCGCGGCCACTGTCTAACCTGCCTGCGGGCACCGACACATCCTTACAAGGCCATAGTCGTCAGCGACTTCCTCTGTGTGCCAACTCGGGCCCCACCCCGCCGGCCACGAGCCTGATCAAGCGCGTCCCGGGCGATGGCTACCATTCCGCCCATTGAACCGTTTGTGGTGGAGGGTGCGCCCTCCACTCTCGCTCCGAAATGGAAGGAATGGGTGGACAGGCTCCTGATATTCTTTGAAGCCACGAAGGTCCACAAGGAACAAAAACGCGCCATGGTCCTCCACCTTGGCGGCAAAGATATTCATTCCATTGCTCGGACCCTCACAGAGGCGACCCCCAAGACTCATCATACCCTGATTAATGCCCTCAATGCACACTTTAAGCCCATGGCGAACCAGGACTACGAACGTTTTGTCTTCCGACAAGCACGGCAACTGCCGGAAGAGTCACTGGACGCATACCACACCAGACTCAAGAAACTGGCACTAACTTGTGGGCTCCAAGATGTAACGGAGGAAATCAGGGGACAAATAATACAGGGTTGCGTCTCTGCAAAATTGCGAGAGAGAATTCTGGAAGAATCGAGGAAGCCTCTGCCCGACATCCTTACCCTCGGCCGCACAAAAGAGCTTTCCAAAGCCAGGGCGGCACACATGGAGGCTGCACTACAAGCTAATGTGAAAGTGGAACCGATCAGCAAGCTACAGGTCCAGACACCATCCAAGTGGCACAAAAGAACGACACCCACCCAAGGTGGGGCATCGGGACACTCATGCGGATACTGTGGAGGCCCGCGACACCCGGCACCAGAATGTCCGGCACGGGGCAAACGATGCTCCGGATGTGGCAAGATGAACCATTTCGAAAAGGTGTGCCGATCGAAGAGGTTCCGCAAGCCACGCCAAATGGTACAGACTGTTGTGGAAGGTGATCCAAGCAATAGCGACATGGATGATGATGAAGAGGAGGAGCGGTCCGTGCACAAGGTGCACATGATCGGCACCGCCACCAGACGCACCAGGACCTTGCCTCAATGCTCCATCCAGGTGGCGGATCAGGAGATCATGGCGGTGGTGGACACAGGCACGTCAATAAACCTCATGAGTGCGTCACTCTACAGAACTATGTCTACACCTCCGATCCTCAGCCCCACCCCCATCACTGTGTTTGCCTATGGTCAAGATATTCCACTCCGGATCCGAGGAAAGTTTCGAGCGGCAGTCCGCCATGGGGACAAAATCACCAGAGCCAATATCTTTGTGTCGGAAGAAGGACAAGGCATGCTCCTGAGCTGCAGAACAGCCGAAGACCTGGGAGTGGTTACGTTTGCTTTTGGAGTCCATGAAGAGTCGGTGCAGCAACTACTCATGGACTTTCCGGATCTATTTGAGGGCATTGGATGTTTCAAAGGTCGGGAAATACATTTACACGTGGACCCCACAGTGCAACCCGTAGCTTTGCGACACCGTCGCATTGCATTCCATCTTCGGCCGCTAGTGGAAGAAGAACTACACAAGCTGGAAGCAGCCGGAATAATCAAGAAGGTCTCAGGCCCCACCCCCTGGGTTTCGCCCATTGTGGTTACTCGGAAACCGAAACAGCCAGGAGCGGTCCGGATCTGCGTGGATATGCGCCTCCCAAATGCTGCCATTAAACGGGAGCGCCATATTACTCCCACAATAGATGACTTAATCGGGGAAATGGCCGGAGCCTGCTGGTTCTCAAAACTAGATCTCCGTGCGGGATACCATCAGCTGGTGTTAGACAAAGAGTCAAGAAATATCACCACCTTCTCCACACACATCGGACTCCGCAGATACACTAGACTTAGTTTTGGGATCTCCAGTGTGGCTGAAGTCTTCCAAAATGTAATTCAGGAACTGATTGCCGACATACCTGGGGTGATAAATGTCAGCGATGACATAATGGTGCATGCTCGCACCATCTCAGAACATAATCACCGGCTGACGCAAGTATTCCGCAGGCTCCGAAGGGCACTCATAGCGGTAGATGCCGGACCGGCGGGGTTTGGGGCCGTGCTGATGCAAAGGCCGAGGGATGAAATAGATTGGACCCCAGTTGCCTTCGCCAGTAGGTCCCTCACGGACACAGAACAGAGATACTCACAAATTGAGAAGGAAGCAATTGCAATCCATTGGGGATGTCGACACTTTCACCTGTATGTCTATGGGAAGCCATTCACGGTGGTGACTGACCACAAGCCGCTAGTGGCTCTATTCTCAGGGACTTCATCAAAACCACCCCCACGAATAGAAAAATGGCTATTGCAACTGCAGGAATACAACTGCAACATTGAGTATCAACCCGGAGCGAAGAATCCGGCGGACTATCTATCGCGCCATCCCAGGCCCGCCACTCCGGAGGAGATGGATGAGGCGGAAGAAACAGAAGCGTATGTAAAGTGGGTAGTGGCCAGGTCATGCCCGCGCCCCATATCCCTGGAGGACGTTGTGAACGCCACGGCCCAAGATGCCTGCATACAGCGAGCCAAGGACATCCTTCGGACTGCCAACTGGCATAAAGCCAAGGAGAGCTGGAAGGCGCTCACCCCAGAGGCCCAGAAAATCATGGAGTGCCTATACCACGTCAGGGAAGAACTCAATGAGGACACGGCGGGATGTCTGCTGCGAGGGCATCGCCTGGTAATACCCACAGCCCTCACAGGGCAGGTCATACAACTAGCGCACGTGGGCCACCAGGGGATGGTCAAAACCAAGGCCCGGCTGTGAACAAAGGTATGGTTTCCCCTCATGGACGACATGGTGGAGAACATGGTGAGGTCGTGTGCTGCCTGCCAGGTCACGGGAGAAGCTCCTCGGAAGGCCCCGATCATTGTGGAGCCCCGACCCCAGGGACCCTGGGAGCGGGTCAGCATGGACTTTGGCAGTCTCCCGGATGGGAGACACACGCTGGTGATGATAGACGACCACTCAAAGTACCCAGAAGTAGAAATTGTGACAAGCACAAGTGCAGACTGTGTAATCCCGAAAATGGAGAAAATTATCGCCACCCATGGTGCCATGAGGGAGCTTCGAACGGACAATGGGCCCCCATTCCAAGGGCAAGACCTGGCCACCTACCTGTCATCCCTTGGAACCCGTCACCGGCGCATAACACCCCGGTGGCCCCAAGCCAATGGGGAGGCCGAGAGGTGTATGAGAAGACTAAACAAAGTCATCCGCATTGCTCATGATAAGGGACAGTCAGTGGAAATGGCCATTTTCCATTTTCTCCGAAGTTACCACCAGACCCCACACTCCACAACGGGGGTAGCCCCGGCACATCTTCTCCTAGGGCGAGTAGTGAATGACTCCATTCCCCATCATCCACAGTGGTCACCTGAGGTGGTAAATGAGGAGGTTGTTGCGAAGAAAAGGAAGACCACCTTTGCCAAAATCAGCCAGAAGCGACGGGCGGTAACGCTCCAATTCAGACGAGGAGATGTGGTGCTTCTTCGCAACCGAACAACTAGTGGCAAGTTCCGACTCAACTATGAGAGAAGACCGTGGCGAGTGATTGGGGTGAAAGGCACCCGTCTAACTGTGATCCGAGGACGAGAGACAGTAACTCGCAATGTATCTCATTTCAAACTCTTTCACTCAGCAGCTACAGAATCAGATCCTCTGCGGAGTGTTGAACAAACTGAAACTGCAACTAACATGCCATGCGTTGAATCAACACCCAGTCACGAGGTCAGTCCAAGTAGTAATCTGAGAGCAGCAAGTGAAGAAGTGAGAGGTGACGCGGAGGCCCTCGAGGAGACTCCAGATCCGGAGGGGGCCGACGGAGAGGCGCCAGGTCCCGATTCAGGGGCTGGAGCGGAAATGCTGAGTCAAAGGGGGTTGCAGCACCAGCTGAGAAACAATCCTACTCCCTCCTGCTGGCTACGCGACTACTTACGTAAGACTGTTCCCACTGAATGTCTATGTAGAAGAAAAGAACAGTAGATATGATGTTACTGCAATCAAAGGACGCTGAAGGTGTTTACAAAAATGTTACATGAGACTGTTAAAAAAACGGTTGAGTTTGAATTTTGTTGTGTTCTGGTTTTTCCTTATTTTAGGAGGAATGTTATGTTCCTGGAGGCACGCCCCCGACGCCCTGGGCGTGCGGCGTGCCAGTCATGTGACTCCCTATAATAAAAAGAGGTCTTGCACGCACGCAGGCATTCTGATGCGCGCAGACCGAGCAACCAAGTTATTCCCAGTGTCCGACTGAGTTAATTATAGGGCCACGTGTTAGGCCTAGTCAGGTTTAGATGCCCCGGAGTGTAGGTCCCAGATTGATACCCCTAGGGCAGTCACTCCCCTGCTACAGGACACAACAGTATGTGTGACAACATTCTCTCCCATTTCTAACTTGGTTAAAAAATGTATTCTAAAACATTGGTCAATACTCAATGCTGGAAAACTGACATTAGAATGTCCACTATTTGCTTTCAAGAAAAACAAGAACATAAAGGATCACTTAGTCAGGGCAGCTTTAGACCCTAAAAAATCATCACACACAATTACAGAAATATGGGGCTGCCCATCCACACTGGGCCACTATCGCTGTGGAGGGTGTAGTGTTTGCCACCTGACCATTGAAAGTAAGAACTTTGTTTATGGAAGCATTGATGTAACCTTAAAGCATTTCTCCAACTGGAAGACTCATAATGTTGTGCATGCAATTACATGCCGATGCAATCATATTTATATCGGGCAGACCACACAGAAAATCAGGATCTGAAAATGTCAGCACTGGAGCAGACTGAGATGCCAAATACTTGCACCCCTGGTGGAACACTTCACTTAGAAGTTATACTTTTTTTTTTTTAGGAACATTTTGCGTTTTAGTTCCGTAGAAGGTTGTGGGTTTTAGGGGAATAGGGTGGGAAGTAATTTAATTATAATACATGTAATAATAATTTTTAGACGTTATTAATTATTTTTAATTAAATGTTGCATTTTTATTCCGTAGCAGGTGATGGGTTTATAGGGGAATTTAATATATAGTGTACAGTAATTTAATTATAATTAATTATTATTTTTTATTAATTAATATTTATATATGTAATATTTTATATTGTTAATTGTGGTAATTCATTTATTATCAATTAGTTATTATTTGGTTGTTAATTATTTTTAATTATTTGTTAAATACATTAATTGTGTTATTTTCTTAGGAGTGGGTTGTGGCTTTATAGGGCTTGGGAAGTAATTGAAATATAATTACCTATTCATTTTTTTAAATTAATTATTGAGTATTTATGAGTTTATATTGTTAATTGTGGTAAATAATGTATTATTAATTAGTTATTAATTGTTAATCATTAATAATTAATTGGTAAATATGTAAATTGTGTTATTTATTTAGGAGTGGGTTGTGGGTTTATAGGGGAGTAGAGTTGGAAGTAATTTAATATTAATTAATCTATTTATATTTTTCATTATTTAATATTTATGTATTTAAAATGTTATATTGTAAATTGTGGTAAATAATATATTGTCATTATTTAATACTTGTTTATTAATATTCATTAATTATGTTATTTGTGTCATTTTATTAGGGTGGGTTGTGGGTTGATAGGGGAGTAGGCTGGTAAGTAATTTATTTCAATATGTATTTTTTTATTTTTTTATTATTAAATGTACTTCAAGTTGTTTTATACTGTTAATTATGTGAATTGAATTATTATTTATTGTTTTTAAATTGCTTGTTAATTCTAATTAATTAATTAGTTACTTATTAATTATGTTAATAGTGTTATGTTTTAGAACATTGGTGGTGTCATTTATAGGGGAATATGGGGGAATGCAATTTTTTTTAAATGTATTAATTGTTAGTTCATTAATTTGAGTTGTTTTGCTTGAGTGGGAATAGAAAATTATTCACCTATGCAAACCAATACTTTCCCTACTTTTGCACTTGCTGAAGTAGGAATAGTAAATTATTCCTCTCCACTATGCAACACCTCACCGCTATCTAACACTTTCCCTACTGTTGCACTTGCTGGAGTGGGAATTGTAATTTTTACCCCTATGCTATCCAACACTTCTGTGCTGTTGCACTCACTGGATTGGGAATAGTTATTTTTACCCCTATGCCATCCAACACTTTCCGTGCTGTTGCACTCACTGGACGGGGGAATAGTAATTGTTACCCCATCCTATCCAACACTTTCCCTACGGTTGCACTCGCTGGAGTGGGAATAGTAAATTATTCCCCTCCGCTATCCAACACTTTCCCTACTGTTGCCCTCGCTGGAGTGGGTATAGTAAATTATTCCCCTCCGCTATCCAACACTTTCCCTACTGTTGCACTCGCTGGAGTGGGAATAGTAATTGTTACCCCATCCTATCCAACACTTTCCCTACGGTTGCACTCGCTGGAGTGGGAATAGTAAATTATTCCCCTCCGCTATCCAACACTTTCCCTACTGTTGCCCTCGCTGGAGTGGGGATAGTAAATTATTCCCCTCCGCTATCCAACACTTTCCCTACTGTTTCACTCGCTGGAGGGGGAATAGTAAATTATTCCCCTCTGCTACCCAACACTTTCACTACTGTTGCACTCGCTGGAGTGGGAATAGTAATTGTTACCCCTCCGCTATCCAACACTTTCCCTACGGTTGCACTCGCTGGAGTGGGAATAGTAAATTATTCCCCTCCACTATCCAACACTTTCCCTACTGTTGCACTCGCTGGAGTGGGGATAGTAAATTATTCCCCTCCACTATCCAGCATTTTCCCTACTGTTGTATTTGCTGGAGAGGGAATAGTAAATTATTTCCCTCCGCTATCCAACACTTACCCTACTGTTGTACTTGCTGGAGTGGGAATAGTAGTTTTTACCTCTCAGCTATCCAACACTTTCCCTACTGTTGCACTCCCTGGAGTGGGAATAGTAACTTTATCTCCTTCGCTATCCAATATTTTCCCTACTTATGCTACTAATGTAGTGTAAAATGTAATTGTAAAGTAATAAAAATATTTTAATATTGTAATTTTTTATATATTTATATATATTTTATTTGTATTTTACCAGTATATGTATATATTCTTTTTAATATGTTTCTAACATTTTATAATTTATTATAATATATTTTTCTTAATATTGTTGATTGCAGGTGAAACCAGAAAGGTAACGACAGAGGCGGGGAAACATGGTGGCCGAGAGGTGAACGGCTGCGGACGCACTCCCCCCGATGACTACCTCGATCCTGTCTGGGGCCCTGCAAATGTTTTCGGAATGTTTTTTGACTAAAACAACATATCTCTGTTAGCCTATCTTCCCTTTAAACGTTCTATTCTCCAAATCTCCAAATTTCGCCTCTGTACTTGAGAGGCTCGGGCAGCTTCTGTGTTTCCCTCTCACGGCGAGTGGAGTCTTGTTTTCTGGCACGTCCCGAAACCGAGGCACAGGGGGCTGCGGGCTGTTGTCTGGAGGCCACGAATGGAGCACAACGCTCCACCGGCGAGGTTCTCACCACCGCGAGCCGTGGGTGCAGCGTTCGAGTGGAGGAGGCAGATCCCTTGCCTCCAGCTTTGGGCTCCATACAGAGGTAGCTCCTGGGAACGTGGGGGGAAGGCGGAGGGCGGCAAACGGCTGGGACTGAAGGCTTCTGAGTGCAGTAGATCATTATTACTTCGGGACTGTTTTGGGGGCTGAACACGCTGTAAGGCGATATTTGACTGAATCTATTGAGGCTTGGTCTCAGGCTCAGCGAACCTGTCAGACTATTAAGTTTTTTGGGACTACCGGGCCGGTTGAATTTTTGAGGGTCTCCTACTAACTGCATTATCTGTGTTTTTCTGCTCAGCTGGGCACAAGGGATCCATAAGAAACGCTCAGGCCTGACCAGGGGGAGAGAGCTTGAAGCTGTATGGAAATTGCCATTAGTGGCCCACAGTCTAGTGTCCCCTTCAGGCCACAACGGTGCCCAAATCCAACTTTGTGCAGGTACACCCTCCGTAACCAAGGGGTTAATTTCGACGAAGAGGTTGATAGTGCCATACGCATTTCTCCCCCGGTTACGGAGGTAAAAGTTATATCCAGGAGGCGTGTGGGCAAAGGCACAATGGAGTCCAGACCTACGGGGGGAAAGGGAAGGGAAAGGCTAAGAAAATCTCAACTTCAAAAGTAAGAGTAACTCCCTCCCTGAAGTCCTTCTATAAAGTAATATCAGCTCCCCCAGATAAGGGTTCACGCAATAAGATCAGTATGGCTGCACAAGTGGTACATCCTGCTCAATCATTGACCCCAGATTGCCAAGAAAGCACTTCCCTGAAAGTCTCACTATTTACATCTAGACCCCCCGAGAGTGGCGATACTCCGGTAGAGCAATCAGCCACCATGCACCCAGCAATAACTGTATCCAATAAATATGAGGTTTTGGAGCATCAAGGAAACACAAGAGTCAGGTCGGATATCTTGTATGATACGCCCCGGGCTGCCCTCGCTCCTGCTGTGAATCCTATCCCTTCACCCTCTGTGCCTCCACCAGGTCTTCCACCCATGCCAGGTCCCTCAGAGCCTTGAGGAAAAGAAGCACCCTCCAAGATGGGGGTTGGATCCCTGGCTGACATCTTGATGGCTCTGAGAGACGATATTGGGAAAAGATTTACCACCTCTGAAGCCAATCAAGCTTCTATCAAGTCCTCTTGTGAAGTTCTCGCACAAAAAGTAGAGGAAGTAACCCGGAGAACTGATGTTTTGGAACTTGAAATACTATAAAGCAAGGAAGCCTTGCACAGCTCTTCAGTCGAAATGGACAAGTTAGTCGCTCAGAATAGGGAGTTGAAGGATGATATTGAGCGTCTTGGAATCATGCCCGGAAAAATAACCTGAGAATACTGAATATTCCTGAAGACCTTGAGGGGGGACATAATAATTTTTGTGATTTCCCTACTAAAGGATACAATTTTACAGGAATCAGAAGGAATTGACTTGGTGCATGATATTCAGCTAGCCCACCGGGACCCCTATAAAAGAAATCCCGCTAAATCTATTCCAAGAAAGATCTTGGTAAATTTTCTAACATACTCATTAAAGGAAAAAAATCTCTCATTAGCGTTGAAAGCCGGCACAATAAAATTTAGCTCTTTTTCCAGCTCGTTTTCATTTCTCATAAGGTCCGACATATCACACATCACGGCCACAAAACAGTGGGAGTTGGGTAAGAGAATTGCGGTTTCCTACATCACTAGGGGCCAAGGCCCAAATGAGGTTTGTGGCATCCCTCCGCGTTATGTGGAACAACCACATGTATAACATGAGGCAGATAGGGGAGGTCGACATCCTTATAGACAAAATCGGATGCGGAAGTAATGTATAGACCAGGGCAGGGAGACTTGAAGGTTTTCCACCTAGCTAAGTGTTTATTTTTTTTTGTAAGATGGTTTGTCGCAGGGGTCCCAGATAGGGCGATTAAGGTTAACATATTTTTGCTTTTAGACCACATTAGGGGAGGCCTCATCCATAGGGCTCATGCCCGGAGGATCAGGGGGGGTTTCCCAGGGTTGTAATGGGGAACTGAGAGTGGGAGGGGTTCTGGGTGGTGGGGGGAGGGGGAGCACTGGTGGGGGCGCATTGGGAGAAAAAAAAAATATCCTCACTCTCAGATCTGTGCAAGAAATTTTACCTTCTATACAATAACAAATGTCACTCCTCTGAATAGATTGTTTTTATGGAACAAATGAGCAACCAATTTAAATATTTATCTTGGAATGTTAATGGGCTCAGGTGTTCACGTAGGCAGAGATTAGTGCTTAAATACCTTGAACAATCTGCTGCGCAGATATGTCTTCTTCAGGAGATATGTCTTCTTCAGGAGACACACCTGAGCAACGCCGAGTGTAAGAATGTTGTTGCTAAATATCGCTGGATTGAGCATTTTTGCTCTTAAGAGCAGGTTGCACATAATAGGGGGTGGCAATCTTAATTAGGCTCGGGGTGAAAGGCATTATTAAATCAGTAGCCTCAGACCATTCCGGAAGATGGATCATAAACCAGATAGAAATAGGCGGTGTAGAATTAACTATCGTATCATTGTACGGTCCAAATGTTGACGACCCATTATACATCAATAATCATTGGAGGAGATTTCAATGTTCTCCTCAACTCCTTATGTGACAGGTCCAATCTTAGCCATTATGTTGGCGCTCCATGCATCCGCCGTGCCATGATCAATATGATGCAAGACTTGGGACTGGCCGATGTATGGAGTACCAAGAAGGGAGATAATGTAGGCTTTACCTTCTTTAGTAAACAATATGGTCAAGGATTGACTACATCTTAGTTGATAGACTGGGGTTGGAGAGGATTGGGGATATCTGTACCTTACCAAGTATTCTCTCTGACCATGCCCCCATCTTCTTCTCCTACTCAAGTACTAGACAAAGTGTAGGCTCTAGATGGACTCTGAAGAGGGCAATACTTACAGATCTCGATTTAATTAACAGACTTAAAACATCTATTAAAGATTTCTTTGAAAACAATATCAGCTCTACTATGCTAGACTTTGTTAGGGACGCCTGCAAGGCAAATCTTCGAGGTCAGCTACATAGTTTGATCTGTTGAAAAAAATAGGGAGGAGGTCCTGGAGATTGGGGGGCTAGAGAAGGAGAGACTTAACACTCCCCAGATTTCTAAAGAAGAATTGACCTGCATTAATGAAGAACTGGAACGTCATCATCAAGGCTATAGGGGGAAACTCGAGTTGAAAATCAACACATAATATGCAGCATTTTGAATATGTGGAAAAGGCAGGGGCCCTTTTGGCCTGGAAGGCACGAGTAGATTGTGCAAAGAATAATATTAAAAAGTTAATTACAGATGAGAACAGTGGAACTTCTTGTAAACATGAAGACATGCAGAACTGTCTTCTCTCCCTGTTCTCAGATTTATACAGGGAGATCTTCCCTAGCCCGGAGAGTACTCAGGATTGGCTGAGACTTAAAAAATTATCAGTTTTAACTGAGAATAGTCAAGCCGCCCTGGACGCCCACATATCGGAGAGTGAGGTATTGGCTCATATTAATAAGATTAAGAACAATAAAGCTGCCGGGACTGATGCATTACCAGGGGAAGTGTATAATATCTTACAGGGAGAACTGGCCCCAAGATTATGTGAGCTTTTTAATTACGTGTATAGTGCTGAAGGGAAAGTACCTAAATCTTGAAAGAAGCCACAATTGTCCTTATTTTAAAGCCGGTAAAAGATCCTCTTAGGGTTGACCAATCTCCCTGCTCAACGCTGACTATAAAATCTTTATGTCGATCTTGGCAGGGAGATTGGTCAAGTTAGGTCCACAGCTGGTAAATACATACCAGAAGGGATTCATCCCTGGCAGGTACATACAGGAACAGACCCTGCAGTTGATAGGAATTATTGATCTTGCTGTGGCGCGGTCGATACTCCTGGCTGTGGCAGCATTGGACGCAGCGAAGGCATTCGAACGTGTCTGCTGGGCCTTCCCCTGGTAAATCCTAAGAATAATGGGTTTTGGCCCGGTCTTTATACAGACACTTATCAACTGCTATCAGGGGGCCTCTGCAGTGATACTGTTGAACGGTGTAATGACATTGAGTTTTAATATTGCAAGGGAAACGAGGCAGGGCTGTCCCATCTTGCGCCTGTTATTTGATCTATACATAGAACCTCTTACCCAAGCAATAAGACTCGAGGAATCAATTGTCCCATTCAGTGTTCATTCTTAAAGCAGCAAGTTGGCCCTATATGCGGATGACCTGCTGTTGTACACCGATAATCCTGCCGAGGCCCTCCCTAGGGTGGAGGCTCTTCTCGAGGAATTCGGCTCATACTCAGGATACCTTGCAAATTCCTCTAAGACTGATGTAATGGTTTGGAATGTCGACAATTGGACGGGTAAAATTAGTAGCGAGTTTAGATATTTATGAATAACAATAGTAAACACCCTAGAAGATATCCTCAGGATCAATCTTAAGAGGATATCTAAGGAGATTGACCGCTTATTCTCAAGATGGGCAAATCTGCCTCTCACAATATATGGCAGGGTAAATCTTGTAAAAACGGTTATATTGCCGAAATTGACAAATCTTTTTAGCACAATTCCCCTTGAGTTCCCACATAAAGACATAAGTAGAATACAAAGCAAAATAGGAAGTTTTATTTGGTCTAACAAGACAGTTCGACTTTCATTGAAAAAATTAAGTCGCAAGCTCCAGAAAGGCGGCCTGGCTCTTCCCGATTTACTTTGGTATTCCTTTGCTTTTCAGTTTAAAAACATTTGGCATTACTCCATATGGCAGGGGGATCTAACTTGGGGAGGATTCCAAGTAAAATGGTGGTCTTTGAAGGGGGTGGGGAGGGCTTTTTGTATAAGTTTGCCGTGCACAGAATTTTCAAAAAGGTTCGGTTGAAGGTTTTGACAGCTTCATTGCATCTATGGTATAGGGTCAGGAACATATAGGGGATAGGTTACTATTCTGATTTTGCTCCCATTTGGGAATCACCGGGGCTACCTGACTGCTTGAAAGATAGCCTGGCACTCCCCATAAAGAAAGCTGGTCTCCGAATTTGGTGTGATCTAGTATCTGTTGATGGGATCCATCCCTGGGAGGTCTTGAGGATAAAAGTAGGAGATTCTCTTTCGAGATTTAAATATCTACAACTGGCCTCCTGGTTTGCTGCAGAGAGATCTAATACAGGTGGAAATTGGGAAATAGAGCTCCAATGCCAGAATACTCGCATCATAAAAAAGGAGGTTGGTTTCTGGTACAGGAAGATTCTGGAAGTGGCTGTAACAACTGTCCCACTACAACACGCAGTCTTGAACTCTTCAGCCTTGGAGACACTCACTGAAGATGCTATATAAAGTTGTTAAACCCTCATCCATAAAAAAGAACCACTTCTTTTCTCCCCCACCCCCCCTGCTCCCACCTTCCCCGGGAAAACCCTCCCCTACTTACTCTGACCTGGTGGATGGCCAGATTTACACCCACAACAGCTCTCCAACCTCACCTCCACCCTGCTAATATAATCTGTCAACAGACACCTATCCAGTATGGATATTAGGGGATATTAAGGGGGAACCTAAATTATAGTGGGGTAGGGCCTTTATTAGGTGCAAGGAATCTGGAGTGTGAATTATTCTTGCTATTATTATCATCAACTCAACTCTCCTCTTTACCTACACCATTATTTATACGCGGATTCATATATATGTATATATATATATATATATATATATATATATATATATATATATATATATATACATACATACACACATACATATATTAAGTTTTAGTTTAAGTTGTGCTCCCCCTACCCCCTACCCCCCTTCTTGTGCAAAAAATAAAAAAAAGGCAAGAGAAGCTAAGAAAAAACCTTTTTTTTTCCCATTTACGTATTTTTTTTCCTTTTTTTCCCCCTTTTTTGAATGCAGGTGTATCTACCATATAATATATACCTTTCTATCTACCTTTTCTACCCCCTATTTTTTTTTTCCCTTTCCCTTCCTGTTTTTTCTTTCCCCCCTACCATGTTTTTACCCGTTTCAGGTCTGGGCTAGAGATACTATGGCTGAGCTAATAAGGACCAGCCATAATTTTATATTGGCAGTTAGCCTATTCGAACCTACATAACCCACTATCTTTTACTTTGGGCCTGGGCATGGTCTTTAATTGAAACTAATAACTCATCTGCTTCCAAGGGTGAACGGATGTTATGCATTTTATTATTGTACATAATACGCAAAAAGGCCGGGAACCTCATCTGAACTGTGGCACCTACCGCCCTAAACTCTTCCATGCGCTGCCCCAACTCCCATTGCCTATCAAGAGTGGTCTTAGATAAGTCTGACCGCACCTCGAAAGAGAAGTAGTGATCTGGCTTTCAGTGCGAGGTTCAAGATCTTATCTTTAAGTGAGAACGTCTGGAAGTTAATCAAAACCTTTCTGGGTTTGTCTCTCCCTGGCTTTAAACGGAATGGGTCCCGATGGATTCGCTGAATGTTGTTGTCTAGCTCCTCAACTGACTCCTCCAAATTAAGACAGTCTTTTAGTATCTTAATTACAAAGCTTTTAAGAAATCCTCATAAGTCTGCCTCTTATTTTACAGGATGTTTGTTCCTGATATCTGTCCAACATCAGAAGCATAATTGGCCAATCTTAGGATTCCCGCAGGAGTTGTTGGGAAATGTAGATGTGAGGGGTGTAGTGGTGACATCATGACAGTCCTCCACTATATGTCTTGGAATATTAATGGTCTGCGAGTGAGAAGAAGGCGGGAACGCATAATGCAGTATTTGAGGGACTCCCCTGCGCAGATTATTGCTATTCAGGAATCACATCTCCTTAAACCAGAGGCAGTGGAGATACTCAAAAAACAGAGATGGGTTGACAAATTTTGTTCAACTGACCACAATGCCAATATTAGGGGGGTCATATTTATTTTTAAGAAAGCTGCTAAAGCCCAAATCCTGGAGATAATAGAGGACCATACAGGGAGATGGCTGATACTGAGAGTTCAGTTGGTGGGTCAATGTTATATCCTGGTGGGCTATTATGGCCCAAATTTAGATGACCCGTCTCATATGGCTGCCATTAGGAATCACCTACTACTTTTTCAGGATCCTGTGATTTGGATGGGCGATTTTAATATCGTGCTGAACTCTAAGCTAGATAAATCGGCAAATTCAAGGGCCTGTAGTTCACCAAAGTCTAGGCGAACTCTTATAACAATCATGAATCAGCTAGGCTTGGCGGACCTATGGCGGGAAAGAGTAGGTAGTAAAATGGGGGTTTCCTATCGGAATAGCCGTTTCAAGCATGTATCTAGAATCGACTATGCTTTCTTTACTTATAATTTGAAAGATTCCTTAACAGAGATAGAATATCTCCTGTCTCACCTGTCAGACCATTCGGCTCTTGTTTTCTCACTTAGAACCAACAGTAGGAGGGAACATCCATCTTGGTCTTTTGACCGGACACTCCTACTTGATGAAGGGGAAGTGAATTTCCTGGCCGCAGAAATAAATGCCTTTTTTGAAATTAATCTAGATTCCTCCTCTTCGGCAGTGGTTTGGGAGACCTTTAAAGCCTTTACAAGGGGGTGTATAACAAGTAGGTCCTCATATCGAAGTAAAAAATATAAAGATACGGTATCCAGTTTGGAACAGGAAATGAAGGACATTGAGTTCAACCTAGGTCAGTCTCTAGGTTCTACTGAGGAGATGTCCAAACTGGCTGAATTAAAGCTCCAATTAGAAAACATCCTACAAGAGAGGATTAATAAAAGATGGAAAGCAAGCAAGATCTCCCATTTTGAGTTCGGAGAGGCCGCGGGAAGAGTATTTTTTTTAATTTATTTTATTTATTTTTTTTTCACATGGAATTTGCCAACTGATTGAAAGATTACATTCTTTTTCCAAATTTTGAGGAATAATTATGACTAATGTGTTAAAGAACAGCAAATAAGATTGTTTTTTATATATACACAATTGTTTCATGACACCGGGACCAGTATGAATGGTGTATAGTATGAATGGACGGCCAAGAATGTGTTGGATGTGAGTTTGTTTGAATCACTGTACATACCTATTTGTGTTTTTTGTTTGTATATAAATGTAAAAATATTTTTCATGCTTTTGTATTCCCATGCACAAAAAGAAAAACGACTAAAAATCAAAATAGTCTTCAGATAAAAATTAAAGTAAAAGTTGCAATTCAAAAAGCAAGTGTTCATACTATTTTTCATGTATGCTTTAATGACGGTTGTGCCTAAAAAATAGCTTCTCAGTATAGGCAAGTTTGTTGTTTCTTCAGTTCATTGTTGGCTCAGCCTTGCTGAGTTTTGAGTCAAGACCCTCTTTGTTATTTAAACTTTATAGCGGGCGCCTGCTCGCGAGGTTCTGTTGGGCAGAGAAGTAGCTGCCACAGGACTAACCCTGGTCCACTATTGATTGGTGATCAGTACATTTTTAGGTTTGTCGTGGGTCTTAGTACTGGTTTAATATCCTTTTCTTCGTCATCTTATCTATCTATCACACTATCACTGTGTTTTCATTTTTTAATTTTATTTTCCCCTGCACGTGTGTCCAGTTTTGGTATGGCTGAACAGGACACGGTAGCCTACACTGAGGAACATATTCAAAACCTAATAAGAGATCCGCCTCCATTTGCATCAGCAACCCTTAGCATCGCGGCGAACACCCTAAACGAATCGGAGAAACTCATACGTTTACGTAAAAAACAGATTAGAACGGATCTTCACGGACATTTTCTACTCCAGCATTTAAGATCGGGCACGATCCCTGCAGGACTTCAAATTCGTAACATTCCTGTCGTGTTCACAGATGACCCTGAATATAAAAAAAGGATTCAGTGGTGTAGAAACAAAGTGCAGCAGGGACCTGATGGTCCTCACAATTGAGACAGCACACAGAATTTCGGTAAAAGAACTAGAAGAAATTGCAGCGTTAGAAAAAGAAATCCAAGACAATCAACTAATAACTGACTCTAAAGGACTATTAGAAAAGGTGGAAAAAGAAATTGGTGAATTCAAGGATTTCACAGTCGCCCAAAAAAACAATAAATTTGAGCTGGACAAGAAAAATTTCTCCCTGGAATCCGTATATCCATACTTAAGAAAAGATTTCTATTCGAACTCTGACTCACGGCGGTTCCTTCAGGACAACCAAGGCCGATCACGCCGTAAATTTGTCACATTCTCAGATACATCATCTTCGGGAAGTGACTCAAATAATTCGAACAGATCCTATCAAAATAGGCAAGGCAACCAACAGGATCAGCAGCAAAGACAACAACAAAACCAGGCTCCTTTTTTAGGACAAGGCCAACAGAAGAGCAGAGGACGCTCACGACCTGTCCAGCCATGGGAAATGAGGACACGATCCCGGTTCTACAAGAACTAGATCTTCCATCTATATTTAACCTATCTGATAGAATTTTGACAGAAGCTGAAACATCCATTTTGACAAAGGGACTTGGTTTTGTCCCTTCGAGACCTACCGATTTCGTCAAGATGAAGTTAGAGACACTTGAATTCTGTCGCAAAATACGATTGAAAACATTCTTTTCGGACATATGCGAGAAACACCAACCCGAAGTAACGGGACTAAGAAAGAAATCTACTTTTTGCCCAGCCGGCTCAAAAATACCTAAGGAGATTATTACTTTTGAACGGACGGTTCTATCAGGAATATCAGCCCTTGAAAAAAAGAGGAACTTCGTCAAATACAATCTTGCGAAAACTGAAAAAGACGCTTTAATCACCTTGAAAAAGGACAAAACAGTGGTCATAAAGCAAGCAGACAAGGGAGGAGCGGTGGTCGTCTGGGACATTAATAAATACAAAACAGAAGTCTACCGCCAACTGAATGATAACTCATGCTACAGACGCATCACAAAAAATCCCACAAATGAAATTCAAAGTGAATTGTTTCAAACGATTCAAAAAGGATTCGATCAAGGTTTCGTGGGACCCAAAGAACTGGCATTTCTACAGAATAAAAATCCACGAACCCCAGTTTTTTACTTACTACCAAAAATTCATAAGGATGAAGTAAACCCACCAGGACGCCCAATAGTCTCTGGGTGTGAATCCTTATTAGAGCCGGTTGCCAAGTATATCGACTTCTTCTTAAAACCCTTCATTGAAGCAATCCCAGCTCACCTTCAAGACACTACTGCTTTCCTCCATAAAATCAGCACAATAACCTTCGAAGAAAGTACACAGCTATTGGTGACGCTAGACGTCGTATCGCTGTACACTCAGATTCCCCAAGATCAAGCCCTTGAGACACTGTCATTTTTCCTGGACACACGTGATAGACCATGTCAGGTACCTTCAGAATTCATCCTGCAGCTGGCAGCTTTCGCACTGAAAAAGAATTTTTTTACTTTTAATTCCGAATACTTCCTCCAGGTTAAGGGAGTAGCTATGGGGTGTCCATTTGCCCCGGAATTAGCAGTGATGTTCATGGGTCTCTATGAACAAAAGTTCATTTATAATGACAATCCCTTCAGTGACCAGATTTCGCATTACATGCGATATATAGATGATATTTTTCTCATCTGGACCGGGAACCTTGAAACTCTTAATGAATTTGTAGATTGGCTCAATGCACGCACAAATGAAATAAAATTCAATTGTACGTCCTCAAACCAATCCATCACATTCCTGGATATACAAGTTGTACCTTGCAATGGAAGCCTTGAAACGACCTTATTCAGAAAACCAACGGATAGAAACAAGGCATTGCTGTTCAAGAGTAATCATCCGCGTAGTTTGAGACAAAACTTACCCTTTGGACAATTCCTCAGGATTCGGAGGAATTGTTCACGTAAAGAAGAATATTTTGACCATGCCAATTTACTCAAGGAGAGGCTTCTCCTACGAGGATACCCGAAGAAACTATTAAAGATGTCTCTTAAAAGAGCATGGTGGACGCCACGTGAGACATTAATGCAGAAGAAAACAAAAGTGGAGCAAAATCGAGTGGTGTGTGTGTCGACTTTTTGCCCTGCGGCGAACCAACTCAAGAAATTGATAAACCTGAATTGGCATCTAGTGAAAGACCTGCATGAGGATTTCAGGAATCCGCCTCTGTTTGCCTTCAAAAAAGAAAAGAGCGTGGCAAATCACATTGTTAGGGCAGCTCTACCCATTGAGAAAGGCCCGACTCTCAGAAGTCTATTCGGTTTTCCACAGACAAAAGGACATCATAAATGTGGAACTTGTATTTGTTGCCATGAAACCATAGAGGATACTTTGTTCTCGTTCAATAACATCAATTGGAAGCATGAAGTTTTCACCAATTGTAAAACTAGGAATGTCGTATATGCGATTTTATGCCCGTGTCCCAAGTTATATATTGGGAAAACAACTCAAGAGGTCAGGCAATGCATAAATCAGCATAAATCCAGACTGCGCAGAGAAGTTGAGAATGCGCCCTTAGTACATCATTGGTTGGCCCAGAAGCATGACAAAAACAAACTCAAATGGGCTGTCTTGTCCAAAATTGAAAATGACCCAAGAGGGGGTGATTTGGAAACAAGATTGAACCAAAGAGAAGCTCTGCTTATCACGAAATATGACACAGCGGTCAATGGATTAAACGAGATCTCTGAAATTTATAAAACCAATCCTTGAACCCGGAAAGAGGACTTCATCTCCCACAATCCTTCTGTTTCTGACATACTACCGACAGCACTACAACTCCCAAAACCCTCCAGGGCGAAGCCACATCCATAAGCAACATCATTGTGAGGCTTCAGCTACCCGCTATTGACTGAAGGGTGAGGAGTAAGGAGGACGAACGATTACAGACTTCGAGCACCAGAGTACAACCACGGTAAGAGTAATGCAAATGGCGTCAGTGAGAGCCAGCACTTAGCGTTGGACTAAGCTTTTGAATCACGCCCGACGGTAACACTCGATTCCCGCATTGATTTTCCCCAGCTTTTTCGGCGCCGGAACCGAACCATCGGACCGAGCCAACTGGGATTAACTTTCAAACGATCACGCACCGCAGTTAAGGTAAGCGCGTACATCCGCATTGAGAGATTAGTCTAGACACAGTGACGAGTGAGACCCACAGTGAGACTTAGTACACTTTTTTATGTTTTTTCAGCACCCTTCGCTCCCCCTCCACTTGGGATACATCTGTCTTCTCTTTTGTCGTTGGAGCCTTGACCCAACAGTTGAGGCAGGCTGAGGGAAACTGGATAGCGATTGAGACGTTGATCTCTAGAGTATGGCTAGTGATTATTGTTTCCTTTCTCTTTGTAGTAAAACTTTGGTCCTGAGGAGAACCCTAAGACTTTCAGGGTTTGAAACGCGTCGACCGACCCGGTCCCGTGTCATTCTTTTTCCACATGGAATTTGCCAACTGATTGAAAGATTACATTCTTTTTCCAAATTTTGAGGAATAATTATGATTAATGTGTTAAAGAACAGCAAATAAGATTGTTTTTTATATATACACAATTGTTTCATGACACTGGGACCAGTATGAATGGTGTATAGTATGAATGGACGGCCAAGAATGTGTTGGATGTGAGTTTGTTTGAATCACTGTACATACCTATTTGTGTTTTTTGTTTGTATATAAATGTAAAAATATTTTTCATGCTTTTGTATTCCCATGCACAAAAAGAAAAACGACTAAAAATCAAAATAGTCTTCAGATAAAAATTAAAGTAAAAGTTGCAATTCAAAAAGCAAGTGTTCATGCTATTTTTCATGTATGCTTTAATGACGGTTGTGCCTAAAAAATAGCTTCTCAGTATAGGCAAGTTTGTTGTTTCTTCAGCGGGAAGAGTATTGGCATGGAAAACAAAAGCTGACCAAGCTCTGAAATACATCAGAGAAATTAAGGTGAAGGGGGAGGCGGCACCAAGGACATCTAATCAGGAGATAGGTAAAGCCTTTTATGAGTTCTTTGAGGCAATCTACAGGGAAGAGTTACCGGATGATCAGACGGCACGAAACACGTGGCTGGAAGGAATAGTGCTCCCAACTCTATCAACAACACAGAGTAATAGTCTAGAGACCGCAATAACGGAGCTAGAAGTAAAGGAAGCAATACGGCAGGTAAAAAAAGGGAAAGCATCTGGCCCAGATGACCTTCCTGGGGAGATCTATAAAGTCTTGGGGGACAACATCGTCCAAGTATTGACAACTCTTTTTAACGGTATCCTTAGGGAAGGAAAGCTACCACAAAAATCGTGGGGTGAGGCCACAATCGTTCTCATTCGCAAACCAGGGAAGGATGTATCAGATTGCGGGTCTTACAGACCAATATCGTTGCTGAATAGCGACTATAAGATCTTTGCCGCCATACTGTCAGCAAGACTGGGAAATGTAATAGGCTCCATTATCCACCACGACCAGAAAGGTTTTATTAAGGGTCGCCATCTTTCAGACCTCACACATGATTTGGTAGGGGCCATTGATATTGCCTCAGCTTTCTCCCTTCCATTGGCCACCTTAACCCTTGATGCAGCAAAGGCCTTTGATAGGGTCAATTGGCCCAATCTAAATGAGGTTCTAAAAAGGTTTAACTTCGGGAAGGGCTTTTGTAGAACTATTGCTTTGCTTTATGGAGCCCCTTCGGCTAGGCTTTTGATTAACGGGATTTTGACAGAACCCTTTAAGATTACTAGAGGTACGAGGCAGGGCTGCCCGCTCTCTCCACTCCTTTTCAATTTATATATTGAGCCGTTTGCCCAGGTTTTGCGAGCAGACGAAAATATACCATCATTTAAATTTAAGGAGTGGGAGAGACGGACAGCATTATATGCTGACGATATCTTAATCTTTACCTCGGATCCGGTATTGTCCTCCTTCCCTGCGGTAATTCAAAGGGCAGTAGAGTTCGGTAAGATCTCGGGCTATAGTATCAACTCAAGTAAGACCGAGGTCATGGTATGGAATATTCCGGATCCACGGCTAGGCATAAATATTACCACCTCTATGCGTTATCTCGGGATCCGCATCACCCAAGACATTGATACCATTGCCCAAACTAATCTAGATAGAGTCTCCAGGGAATGTAAGGGCCTACTGAAATCATGGACTCACCTAGCACTTTCTATAATGGGTAGGGTGAACCTAATAAAAATGTCTATCCTACCTAAGTATATATTTATTTTTGGCGCCATTCCTTTGGGGTTTGATGTGAAGATGTTGGACAGATGTCAGCGAGAGATTAACTCCTTTATCTGGAATATAAATCCACTAGAATTGCTTGGACGAAGTTGAGGAGGAGAAGGGAAAAGGGGAGTCTTGCCCTACCGGACTTAGTTTATTATGCATGGGCCTTCCAGCTGTGCTATTCTAGGATGTTACTAAAAACACCATCTAATCTTCCAGAAGGGACAATATATAAAGCCATGTTATCCGGAGCAAATCTACCAGCAGATGGATTTCTATATAAGTTTGGGAGCCAAATTTTTTTAAAGAAAATAAAGCTAAAAATTATACAGTCAAGGGCTAGGGCTTGGCTAGCCATTAGAAGAAGATTGGGCCTGTCCTACTATTCTGATTTCGCTCCCATATGGGACTCCCCAGGTTTACCGGAGTGCCTAAAGGATAGCTTGTCCTCCCCATTAGAGGAGGCAGGGATTGTTAGATGGGGAGAGCTAATGGCGGATGGAGCGATATTACCTTGGGATGAACTACATGAGCGTATAGGTTCAGCATTTTCTACATTTAAATTCATCCAGCTGGAAAGCTGGGGGAGAGCCCAGCGGTGCAAGGATGTACACTTTGGGAAAACAAGCTCCCTGGAGCAGCTGTTATTAGAAAGACCAAGGGGTGGCAAGGAGGTGGCCTTCTGGTACTGGCAGCTGCAGGAAGAAACCGATGGGGAGTTTACTCTTCCAGATGAACTATGGGGAGAGGTAACTGGCTTTCAGTGTGAGGAGATATGGGTAAGATCTTTTCCATCCTGAATACATCATTAGTAGTTTCATTGCCACTTATCATCTTTGGCTTGGAGGACAGCATTTCTGGCAAGGCGAGATCCTTTTTGTTCTATGCCATTTTGTTGGCTAGAAGGCAGATTTGCATACGGTGGGTGGAGAAATCTGCTCCATTATACTCGGACTGGCTTACGTCCTTATATGAAACATCAAAGGTGGACATGGCCAGAGCTGGAAACAATCGTAACTTGGCCTTTTGGGATCTGTTGATACAGTGGAGATAGTGTTCCGGGGTTTGTTTTTTTTAAAACATTTTTTTCCCCCGGGTCCTATGATTATGCCATCATTACTCCTTGGACCGGGTCTGGCCTCGATACAGTTGTTGGTCCTACAGGTTGAAATATACCTAGATGGAGTCAGCGCAAGATCTTAAAACCCCTCTTCCTTGTGGGACTTTTCTTCCACCAGTAAAACATTTCGGGTTCCGGAACCAGGGATGGGTATCATATCATGGTTCTCTCTCTCGGTCAGGAACACGTAAGGTGGCTGGCATGTCCAAGTTAGGGGGTAAGGCAAATGAGGACAAAAAAAAAAAAAGAACCACTTCTATGTAATCAACAGGTTCTATTACACCCCCAGTAAAACGGCTAAATTTGCCCCTTCTACATCCCCGAAATGCCCCAGATGTAATTCCATTCAGGCTGATGATATACATATATTTTTTGATTGTGGGGCTTTAAAAAGGGGTTTTGGCAGAATGTAGAGTGTACGTTTGGTGCCATTTGTAAGATAAATTTTAAGCTCAATTTATCCACGCTAATGTTTGGTGTCGATAAAAATTCCCCGACCACATTGTCTGTTGAACAAAAAGGTTTATTAATGTACTTGAACCTCATTGCTCGGAGAGAGATCTGCAGATTATGGAAGGATCCATCTTCCCCATCCTATTAGAATTGGCTGTGGGCTGCTTTGGCTATGGCTCAGTTGGATTGGGCCATGGGCGACACATCTGGGCCCATCTCCTTGACTGGGGTAAAGAGATGAGGCTGATTTAAGATCTAAGTCCAATGATTACACCAGGCTTTGTATAAAGAAGCTGGCCTGGTTTGGCCTATAGCTATTGCAATAGCAGGAACCCTGGGCGCGCAAGTTAGAAGGTTGGTTTATTGCTAATATTTGCAGATGCTTTATGGTGAGATGAGGGCTAAAAAAAAAGTAAAAAAATAAATAAAAATAATTTTTTATTAATATTGTTAAGTAAATATATATTATATTTTATATATATATATGTTTAATTCTCTTTGACATTATGTTTATTATTTCTAATTTTAAACATTTTATAATAATAGTAAATATCTTTTTTAATTATGTGTATTATTTACTTTAGTTTATATTATTTTTTAAACATTTGAAAAATATATATTTTTAACTGATATTTTTTACCAAAATATTCTTTTCTCGATATTTTTGTACTTACCATGTTGTAGATAGGATGTTGATATTCTTGACATCGATATTTAGGCCCCGATAAGTCCGCCCACCACCCAAGCGCCACCCTAATTATGATGTGACCACCACCGCGGCGGTTGCATCTGGCGATATAACATTGCAGCTGGTGCTTCTGGCTGCAGCACACGCCACAATATGAAATTGCTATGTTGTGCATTTCCCTGCACAATGTAGCAGGCACTGTGTAGTGCCTGCCACCTTGTGCATGGAAATGTAGGGGGTACCATGGGTACACTCCAGTGCACAGCTGACCCCACCCCGGGGCCCGCAATGGGCCCCCAAAAGCCAGTCTCTGCCTGCCTTTTTGCAACGGAGAATCCGCTGCAAAAAGACAGGTAGAAAGGCACATTGTAATCACTACAACGGTACCTGTAAGGCACCGCCACAATAATTGCCTGGTTCCAGGTTCCGCAAGGCAGGCAGAAAAGGAACGCCTTGTGAAACTGTGGTGGTCCATCTTTCCGACCGCCGCAGAACAATAGTGATTTCCACCGCCATCATAATATGGCCGTAGGTAAATCACCTTTTGATGGCAGGCGGATCGCCACCACCGGGCCGGCGGTGGCGATCCACCCGCCATCATAATCTGCCTCTTAATGGCTATGTTGAGCACAGATATGTGGCGATAGATCCCACACTGTAGGAAATACTTACTGGGTTTAGGGAGGACAGCAATAAGAGCCCTGTTAGTAAGTGTTTTCTAAACTACTAGTGCCGTCTGCCTCCTTGAAGACTTCATAGAGGGCGTCTACAAAGTCCTCCTTTGCCCATATGCTTTTTGGGGGCATCTTGTAGAGGGAGACATTCAGCCTCCAGGATTGATGATGGGGGTGCGCATGCGCTGATCCAGGGGCTGGCAGACTGATCTATGATCTGAAAATGAGGAACCATTGGATTCAAGATCAGGAAATAATACAACTTGGACTGTAAACCATGGGCTGTTGAGATGTGTTCATATTCATTGTCAGAAGGGTGTAAGAGGCTCCATACACCTGCCAAACCATGATCTTATAAGATATCACCCATGATCGTTCTATCCCATTATTAATCTTTTGTGTGGAACTTGTCCTATCCAACACAGTGTTTGAGGTGAAATTCCGGTCACCCATCACAACATTTGGGGTCCCACCTATCTCAATCACAATCCTGTTGAGACAGAGTAGAATGGAGCACTTGCTGGCATACACGGAACCCACACAGAACACTCTAGAACCAGTGTGCAGTTTTGTCCAGGCCCAATGCCCTTCCTTATCCATCCAAGATTTCAACACATTATACGGAAGTGATATCCTCACCAGGATCAACACTCCACATGTGATTGAATTAAACTGTGGGTTAGACATTTTGGAAGTGGAGGGAGGGCATCACAACTATGCCTAACCATCCCTACCAAGTCTCTCTGCAGTTTTTCGAGTAAGGTGGGTTTCCTGCAAGAGGGCAATGTCTTTGTGTTCGGAGGGTATGTATGATACAATCTTCTTCCCCCTAAAATCAATCAGTAATTAACATTTAGTTTGACAATAGACAGTGGTCAGGTTGCTATTGAGGTGCACGGAATGGGAGGATTATGTGGTGTGTCACTGATTGATATATTATCAAAAACGTGAAAGAGAGTCTCCCTAAAAACAAGAGTGTATCGTAGAGGTCCTGGGAGGCAGTTTTGGGGGGGGGGGGAGGAATGGGACGGAGGAGATGATGGAGGTGAGCATCAGTAGACTTTGGGTACTGTTGAGAGCTGGGATGGAGGAATCAGGATCCAGTACTGTTCCCAAGGACATATAAAGGGACACCAAAAGTCATCCTGGACCAACAAATGTCAGGACTACATAGCTTTTGACAGGAGGATCCTCCTCTACGTGTACGCAATTGGTGCAGTGCATGCAACCTTAAAAGGGGATACCTTGATGTTCCCAACATGGAGAGAAGTGTTCCCAACCTTTCGCTGCATCTACATTGACAGATGATCCTGCGGAGTAGATAACTCCCAAAGTAAACTCCAAGAGGCCCTCCGGAAATCAAGAATATGTAACAGAAAAAAACAAGAACCACAAATCAGAGTGAAGGAAAGTGATAATCAAAGATGAGAAGAGGAAGTAATGCACAGAGGAATATTAATACACTATTCTCAATGCAACAACAATATGACAACATGAAGGAGGTACTCAGCCAAGTCAGCCCGTTATTCTGTGTTCATCCGTGTACAGTCTTCACCAGGTGGTGATGTGGGTTTCAGCAGGGACTGGGATTTGTCTCTCTGAGAATCGTTTGTCAGTTCCTCCATTCTGCGTATCCCCTTGTCCCATTCCCACCATTGCTTCCTAAAAGAGCACATGTCCATCCAGATCATTAGGATGATATTTACAAACCGCTGATAGAATCTACCCCACCTGTTCATGTTGCAGGAGGCACGAGAGGAGAGGACAAAGTCCAGCAGGACCTCTTGAAGGGGATCTTCTATTCTTAATCCAGTGCACCCTCTGAAATTTCAGTTCTGGACTGAGAATAAGACCTGTGATTTGAGGTAGGAGTACCACCAAGAACCCTTGACATTGCCCTTCTTCAATTGATCCAGGTCCCTATACAGTCAAATGGTGTGGCACCTGGCACGGCCTTCGAGAGCAGTAATTTTCCAGTGCCCGTGGAAAGATCCTGCCCTCATGAGACCATTATTTCCATATGCAATTTAACTAGCTTGATGCAGCTTTGCAGCCCCTCTAGTCTGCTGTTGATGGCCCCTAGGTTAGCATGCATGGACTTTACCTCCGCCGTTAGGGTGGCCATAAAAGTATCCATGGAGCTAAGTCTGGGCAATTGTGATTTCCTTCATTATGGCACTCATAGCAATTTCGGTGGGGAGGGGGCAGGCGTTCATCTAATGGCTTGGAGTTCCCTACAACCTCCGTGCAAAGCAATGTGTGGCAGAATGTGCCAAAAGCCTTGGCTTCAGCTTCCAAGAGCGTGACAATAAGGAGACGGCCAACCAACTCAAGAGTTTGAGGTGCATTGTCACAGCGTCATATACCAGTGCGGCACCTAAAGTATGCAGAAGAGGCCAGTGTTCCTACGACCACAGAAGGGCAATACAGGAAACTGAGCCATGTCACTCTGTAGTCCCCTTAACACTGGATAATAGAAGGGATATCTCAATCAATGTCATAGGGGGCACAAGTGATCGGATCGGCGTTGCATAGATAGGCAGAAGCAATGAAGACAGGCAGCCCATGGAAAGCCTAGCTGAAATGCATCTGAACGGGTGGCAATGTGGCTGCTTGTGGTGCACGCAGAGCCTGATTCACAGAACTAACCTAAGACAAAATCCTAAACTCACTACCATTTTGGTATGCACAGAAGGCACTTACTCATTTTGGTATTCACGGAAGGCACTTACTCATTTTGGTATCCACAGAAGGCACTTACTCATCAATCTGTGAATACCAAAATGAGTAAATGCCTTCTGTGAATCCAAAAATGAGTAAGTACCTTCTGTAAATACCAAAATGAGTAAATGGTACTAAGTTTAGGATTTTGTATTAAGTTAGTTCTGTGAATCGGGCCAGCCATGTGCCAGCTTAAGAGCTGCATACTAGAGCTGCATAATACCACCTTAGTGCTGCATACTAGCACATCCCTGCGCTCCACTCTTTAGGACCCCCTATGGGAGTCCCCCATGTCTGGATCCTTTGCCGGGTCATTTCCGATGCGCAAGTGGCAGGGGTCAAGTATTTATACCTGCCCCACCCACAGGCTGTCCTCTTGGTTCCCCCACTTCCCCCATTTCCGATGTGCAAGTGGCAGGGGTCAGGTATTTATACCTGCCAAACCCACAGGCTGTCCTCTTGGTTCGCTCACTGGACATGCAGTCCTCGTCACACCATGTTGTGTCCCACTCTTGTGCCTGCAGGTAGCGTTGATGTTTCCGGGGCCCGTTGGGGCAATTTCTTTAGCCTCTGGGTGGCCCCCTTCCTTTTGGAGATCACTGCTCCTGCCTCTGGACTTTTTGGGACATGCTTAGCCTGGCACAATGGGGGGGACAACTGAGCTATTTCCTGCCACAAGCTTAGCTCCGAGGCAAGTTTCTTTTTAGGCCAGTGACAAGAAAGGTTCAGGTCTTACTACGGGCAGCAATACGTAGGATGGTTTCTTCCTTTATTTCGGGCAGCGGAGCAGAGGCAAGGGCCTCTGCATTTGATGGTACAGGCCTCTCTAAGGCAAGTGATCACATCCCCAGAAGTGGTGGCAAGGTAATCTTTTCATGCCTGACCTGACACCGTTTTTCACATTTAAGTCCCTCATATATCCCTTCAAATGAAGGTGTGCATCGCATTGCTGGTTAAGAAATCTCCTCAGCCAATTTCATAATTTAACAATGTCCAAAGTACCGTCACTTCAAGGGCGTCACAGTTAAAGGGGCACTCACACAGCACAGCCAGGTGCAGCAAGTAATGGCTCTGTGGTTTCCAAGATGGGTTGGGCTTGCAACATAGTCTAAAAAGAGCAGCAAGTGAGGTAGTGAGGTACAGAAGATTTTGTGTGTACCCCATTCAGATCAATCACCCCCATAACAAAGTAAATATAATAATTTTGATTGGTGTGTATTAACCAAAACACACACATTACATGTGGGAAATGCTTTGCACTAACTGGTTTGAGTAATATATTAATTAATGATGTACAACGCATGTTTAATCTATATTGTACATTTAAGTGGTGTAATAGTGCATGTCTCTGCTGTAGTGTGCATTGCATGCTGCTTTTCTGCTTCATTTTTTAATGGCTTCCAGTGTGATACTTTTCTGCTAGGTAGTTGAGAAATGCATGGACAGTCGAATTTGTATCCGTCAGCTTTTTAATCAGGAAGCTACTCATGGACATCCTGAAAGTAAAAAAATATATACATTGTCAATTAACGGACATCCTGAGAGCTAAGAACTGCAATGTCATGACCAATCAGAGAAAGGGAAACGGAAAGGTTTGAAACATTTGAGGGTAAAGAGCCAGCAAATACAGTATAAATATCAGACTAAAAGTGGGGTTTAGTGTCACAGAAGCTGATCACAGAGAGAAGCTGATTGCACTGCAGCTCTTTGCAGAGATGCTGGGAGCCTGAAACTATGCCAGAAGGCTCACTGATAACCCTTGTAGGTTGGAGAACGTTGCGGGACACTAGCCTGGGAGATTGTGCCCGAGAAGGCCTGGGTTAGTAAGTATAGCTGGTGTTTAGTGCTGGGTAGGAAGGTTTTAGTGAATAAATCTTTAGAATTACATGCATGTTTTACCTATGGTTCTCTGATCTTTTTCATGAAGAATTTCTCTTTCAGTTACATAACCAAGGATTAATTGATGTTTATTTTAGAGAAAAATGGAATTAATGTGAATCTGAATTTTCTCTTCATGTCTTTTATTAACAGTTTCTTGATTTATTTCCTGAATAAATGGCAATGCTCAGTGAGAATTAATAATGACAGAATACATGCTAATTTTCTTTTATGCAAATCAATTATATAAAATCTTTTAAATGATTTCAGGTGTTTGTGATTCTTTTAGAGTCAATTAATTATGCAAATCAATGTATTGTTGTGGTGGGATTAAGCTGGTCTTGATTAATCACCATCAACTTGCTCAACTAATTGGTCCATCGACCTAATTGGCGGGATACATTGATGCATAGATTAGTTTAGTAGAATTATTGATGAAAACAAATGTTGGTGTTAAAATCTGTGCTCAAAGGTATCCTGTCATAGGAGAGAATTCACTCAACCCATTTTTGTTTATATATATTTTTAATGGTCTGGGGTAAAGTGTGTGTGTGACTAGGTGTGTTGCACTTCAGTTTTATGAGCCCCACCGGAGTGACCTGGACCCTGGGTTGGTGATAATTCTGGGTGAGCTCTGCTTCACAAGCAGTGAGCGCCCCCGCCGCAGGCAAGGCAAGTTGCAGTCTTCCCCATGGAGTACTGGAGCTCTACATAGGGGCAGCCATCATGATCCTTGGCTTCAACTGTGAGAATCCATTTTCTAAACTAGAAACAGTATAGAATCCAGTCAGCCATCAGGATTTCATACCATTAAAAGCCTGTGATCAAAATGTAGAGACAACACATTGCACCATAGAGGCATGGTCTGGTCACAAATGAGCGCTGGAAGCCCTTTGGTGCTGGATTTATTTCTGAAGGTATTTGATTTAATAAGCACCTTACCAACATTTTCAGAAACATACAAGTTAATATATTGAATCCGTATACTTACAGTTATTTTGTTAGCCTGCTCCAGGCGAGGTCGCCCCCACCCACCGCTGCTCCTGCCCGCTGATTGCCAGTGCGCTGCCTGCTGCCTTCTGTGTACCTCTCCTCTGACTGCGATTGCCTTCTGTGTTCTTCCCCCCCCTCCTGCTGCCTCCGTTTTTGCCGTCTGTATTCCCCTCTGTTTTGCCTTCTGTTTTCCCCTTTTGCCTGTTGTATTTTGCCTCCTGTACTCCCCTTCCCCTTTTGCCTTCTGTACCCCTATTTCCCCCCTTCTGCTGCCCTCCCCCTACCTGTTAGCTGTCCTTCTCAAGCCGTCGGACGACCCAGCCGCCGCTGAGCTGCCCTCGGCCCTCCTTCCCGCCACTGACCTCCAGGCGACTCCGCCCCCCCTGCCCACTGGCTGCCCCGCTCCCGCCACCCAGCTGACCCGCCCTCCCGGCTCCTTACTTAAGGGGTCCGAGTGCAGGGGGAGGGAGCGAGCGCTGAGCCTGCTCCAGGCGAGGTCGCCCCCACCCACCGCTGCTCCTGCCCGCTGATTGCCAGTGCGCTGCCTGCTGTCTTCTGGGTACCTCTCCTCTGACTGCGATTGCCTTCTGTGTTCTTCCCCCCCTCCTGCTGCCGCAGTTTTTGCCGTCTGTATTCCCCTCCATTTTGCCTTCTGTTTTCCCCTTTTGCCTATTGTATTTTGCCTCCTGTACTCCCCTTCCCCTTTTGCCTTCTGTACCCCTATTTCCCCCCCTTCTGCTGCCCTCCCCCCACCTGTTAGCTGTCCTTCTCCAGCCGCCGGACGACCCAGCCACCGCTGAGCCGCCCTCGGCCCTCCTTCCAGCCACTGACCTCCAGGCGACTCCGCCCCCCCTGCCCACTGGCCGCCCCGCTCCCGCCACCCAGCTGACCCGTCCTCCCGGCTCCTTACTTATAACACCCCTTCAGCGACCGTGCATCGGACGCGCGCAGCGGGAGCACCGATTGAGCGCCGAAGGTGCGCCAAAGGTAAGCCCGTCTGCGCCCGTCCGCGTCTGGACCGCGCCCAGCGCCAGAACCCCTGGCCCCCGCAGACGCCAGTCCACCCGCCTGACCTATGACACAGCCACCCTCAACGCACTCAACCCCGGTCGGACCCCCAGTTGTTACAGAGCCACACCGAGACGCACCCACGGACCCTTCAGCTGCCACCCCTGCAAGTTCACCTGCATCCAGACCTGCACTGCACCAGCACCCACCAAACCGAGCACCAGCAGCAACCACCTGAACTGCATCCTGATCACCACTCGCTCTGTCCACAGACATGCCGTCCAACTCTGGAACCTGATCGACACTACATCCCCAGACGTCGCCTTCCTCACGGAAACCTGGATGAACGCCTCCTCAGCGCCCGACATCGCCATCGCCATCCCGGAAGGATACAAGATCAACCGGAGGGACCGCATCAACCAGACCGGAGGAGGCATCGCCATCGTCCACAAAAACACCATCCGCATCACGACCAACACCGACGACACCCTCACAGCCTCCGAGCACCTACACTTCCAGATCCACACCGACCCCAAGACCACCCTCAGAGGCACCCTCATCTACAGACCCCCGGGACCGCGCACACAATTCAGCGAAGACATCGCCGACTTCATCAGCCCGCACGCCCTCCCCTCCGCTGACTACATCCTCCTCGGGGACCTCAACTTTCACCTGGAGAACAACAACGACCGCAACACCACCACCCTGCTGGACAACCTCGCCACCATCGGTCTCAAGCAGCTGGTGACCTCCCCGACCCACTACGCCGGACACACACTCTACCCCATCTTCTCATCCAGCAAGCACATCGCCTTCAGCCACGCCACCGGACTCCACTGGACGGACCACAGCTGCGTCCACTTCAGCTTAAAAAAGAACACGATCCACCACCACCAGCGACAGGTCGCACGCAGAAACTGGAACAAGATCACAGCCGACCAGCTCGCCGCAGCCCTGAGCCAAGACCCCCCGCCAGGTCTGCGAACCCCAGCCAGGCCGCCAACAACCTCACGAAGTGGATCAGCAACTGCGCAGATGACCTCGCCCCAATGAGGACCCCGCCCAGCAGACCCGGCAGTAAGAAAGCACCTTGGTTCACCGATGAACTCAAGAGCTCCAAGAAGAACTGCTGTGCCCTCGAGCGAGCAGACAACATGACCACCCTCAAGCTCGCTACCCGAAAACACCACCAACTGATCAACACCACCAAGAAAACCGCATTCAAGGAACGACTGGACAACAACGCACACAATAGCAAAGAACTCTTCAACATCGTCAAAGATCTCTCCAATCCCAACGCCGGAAACAACGACATCACCCCATCACAAGACCTCTGCAACTCCCTCGCCTCCTACTTCCACAACAAGATCGCAGACATACACAACAGCTTCAGCACACAACCGACGCACCCTATGACCGCACCAATGACCCCCACCACCACCCTCCGCGCCTGGACCCCGACCACCACCGAAGACACCATCCGCACGATGAACTCCATCCACTCCGGATGCCCAACCGACCCCTGCCCTCACCACATCTTCAACAAGGCCGACGCTGTCATCGCACCCCACCTGCGAGACATCATCAACACCTCCTTCACCACCGCTACCTTCCCAGAGAGCTGGAAGCACGCCGAACTCAGCGCTCTACTGAAGAAACCATCAGCGGACCCCACCAAACTCAAAAACTACCACCCCATCTCGCTCCTCCCGTTCCCGGCCAAAGTCATCGAGAAGACCGTCAACAAGCAGCTTGCCGCCTTCCTCGAGACGAACGGATCCCTCGACCTCTAGCAGTCCGGCTTCCGGGTCAACCACAGCACCGAGACCGCCCTCATCGCAGCCACCGATAACATCCGAGCCCTGCTCGACAACGGAGAAACTGCGGCCCTCATCCTCCTGGACCTCTATGCGGCATTCGACACCGTCTGCCACTGCACCCTAGTGCAGCGCCTCTGCAACGTCGGAATCCAAGAGAAGGCACACGATTGGATCATCTCCTTCCTCGCCGGAAGGACGCAGAGAGTCCGCCTCCCCCCGTTCAGATCAGAAGCCACCGAAGTCATCTGCGGCGTTCCTGAAGACTCCTCGCTCAGGCCCACCCTCTTCAACGTCTACAAGAGCCCCCTCGCGGCCATCGCAAGCCAACACAACCTCAACATCATCTCTTACGCCGACGACACCCAGCTGATCCTCTCCCTCACCAGCGACCTCGGCACCGCCAGAGCCAACCTACACAAAGGGATGACAGACGTAGCCGAGTGGATGATGAACAGCCGCCTGAAACTGAACTCAGACAAGACGGAAGTCCTCACCTTATGCCCATCACCCTCCGCCTGGGACGACTCATGGTGGCCCACCGCCCTGGGCAGCGCACCCAAACCCACAGACCACGCACGCAACCTGGGCTTCATCCTGGACTCCTCCCTCTCCATGACCAGACAAGTCAATGCCGTCTCCTCGTCGTGCTTCAACATCCTGCTCATGCTACCTAAAATCTTCAGGTGGATCCCCACCGAGACCAGGAAGACGGTCACCCAGGCCCTCGTCACCAGCCGACTGGACTACGGCAACTCCCTCTACGCCGGAACCACCACCAAACTCCAGAGGAGACTCCAGCGGATCCAGAACGCCTCAGCAAGACTCATCCTCGACATCCCCCGACACAGCCACATTTCCGGACACCTAAGAGACCTGCACTGGCTCCCGGTCAACAAGAGAATCACCTTCCATCTCCTCACCCATGCACACAAAGCTCTCCACAACCAAGGCCAAAGATACCTCAACAGCCGCCTCAACTTCTACACTCCCACACGCCAGCTTCGATCGACCAACCACGCCCTCGCCGCCGCCCCCCCGCATCCGAAGAGCCACCAGAGGAGGAAGGTCCTTCTCCTACCTGGCCGCCAAGACCTGGAACTACCTCCCGACCCACCTCTGCCTGACCCAAGACCACCTCGCCTTCAGTAAGCAGCTCAAGACCTGGCTGTTCGAGCAGTAGTGCCCCCCCTCCCCCCCCCCAGCGCCTTGAGACCCTCCGGGTGAGTAGTGCGCTATACAAATGCTTGATTGATTGATTGATTGATTGATTGTTATTTGCCAAGCCATTAATATCCTTTCTAAAGTTATTTATCAGTGACAAAAATGTATAAACATCCCTGGGCTCACAAGTCATGTAAATCACGAGGCACTGCTTTTTCTCAATTTTCCTCTTGGCCTCGCACTCCGTTTTTTTATAGTTATGTTTTGTGCTTTAGTATCACTTAAACATGCATGATTATTGGGTGTTTGCTTTGCAACCTGACTGTTTTGTTTAGATTACATTTAAGCTGAAGTAGCTCAGATGTGAATTATGTTTAGTTATTATTACCTCTACCTTTTTTTGCGAGTCGACGCTTTCTAATCTAGTTTTCTTATTAGCATATCCCTGAAATTGATTGTTAAAAGGGTCCTGTTTTCTTCCCTATATGGGATACTTTGGCTGTCATCTCTTAAGTTCAAAAGCTTAACCAATTGCTAACCAGTCGAAAACTGGTTTGTAACAGCTAAAAAGGTGAATGCCTATGTTCGAAGTGTTCTTTCGTATACATTTCTTAAAATAGTGATGCAAATTACATTTTTATCGAATCGCTTTTTGGTAACTTGAATTGTTAGAGATTCGCAAATAGGTATTTTTTAATTTGAGTTAGAGATTCAGCATTCTTCTGTTCAAACCATTCCCTATTTGCGATTGGTCGCAAAACACACTTTTTGCATGCCAAATTTACCACCAAATAGAAGCAGGTGGTACCATTTTCAAACTGTAAGTTGGTCCCAGAAAGCTTCATATCTTTTCGCATTGGCTGCTGTATATGCTGTGGTGAGATGGAGGTACATTTTGGCTGCAGTCCAGACGAAAAGCAACAGGCAAGAAAGGATTTATAGCGCAATGTTACATTCTTTGACCAAACAGAAGAGGAGATTTATGACCAGTACAGGCTTAGCAGTACTTTAATTTTAGATTTCATACTAAAAATGCACCCTTTATTACAAAGAGATACACATAGAGCCCAGGCCTTTCCCTCACACTTTCAAGTGCTGTGCTCTTTGCATCTTTTGGCATCTTTTGGTAGCTATCAAGCCATTGTGGCTGAGGCTGGACCATTTTACAGAGCACACTCGCCAGGGTTTTTCTGGAAGCCATGTTGCTCAAAATAAATAATGACATTGTATTTACTCATACACCAGGGAAGCTTCTAGGCAAAAAGGTTTCATTTTTCAGAGTTGCAGAATTCCCTCACATAATTGGGTGCCCTGATTGCTGTCACTTTGCAATTCATCCACCATCTAGGACAAAATGTTTGTACAGAAATTGAAAAAAATACCAATCTTTAAGTATACAGGTTATTTGGAATAGCAAGTGAGTAATTGCTAACACAGTAGCACATTATCCTGACAGCACCCATGACTCCTATATGTTCTGGCGCTGTGGTCAGTACACCCATCTGGCTAAAACAGTTCTCTATTGGGTATGTAATGCAATATTTTATATTTATATTAATAAGAATTATCATGATGATTACAAATGTATTTTCCAATTTCAGGGGAGAGTGAATATGCTCTTCACCCTGGATTATCACACCCTACCTACAGCCACACTCAACCAGCCAATAAAGATATGAAAGAGGACACTGTCAAACAAGGTCTATAATAGAAAGAACATTTGGACTACTCAAAGAACGGTTCAGATGCTTGCATAAGAGTGGTGGAGCATTGTAGTATGCACCAGACATTTCCTACAAAATAGTGGCATGCTGTGGTATGCTGCATAATACATCTACACAAAGAGACCCTCAATTAGAAATATTAGCAGACAACAGTGATGACAACAATATACCTGCACCTTACCTACATCATCATGATCAGGATGCAAACAGATCCCTTGAGGAAAGTCACCAACAATTATATTTAACCTCATGTGCACTAGCGGAATTCCGCTCCTGCGCTGAGATTTTTTAAATCGCACTTTACATGACGAGCTGGGCTCGTCATCAGCGTGCAAGGAGGCTACGCCATGACGAGTCCAGCTCGTCATCAGCCTGGAAGGGGTTAACATAAGTTTAATTTTGGTTTAAGTTGCTCAAAGGAGATTACATAAACTCTAAGCAATGTATGTTTTTTTGTTTTTTCACAAGCCGGAGAAGAAAAAGTATACTTGACATACACTTGGTTGAATTAACAATATAAATATACACTAACCAGGTATATTTTTTAACTCTTACAATTGTAAACAAACCTACAAGTACTACTACAAATTTGTTAGATTTAGTAGATCATGTTTTGCTTTGCATTCCAGTCACTCTGTCACTAGAGGTAGCGATGTGTGGACAAAATATCGAGATGTAAATATCAGGAGACAGAAATATCAGAAATAAAATATTGTGACACATACAAAAATAATATGATGCAAGAAGATTGCTGTGTTGGAAAGTGGTTTATTTGTAGGGATAAGGAGGGACCTACCACTAGTAATAAGGCCACAAAGACAACAAAAAGCTCAATCAAGGTCTCAATAAATGATTCCCTTGCTCAACCCTCGGTAGCTGGCAAAGAGCAGGCAGGCTTACCCTATGAGACAGTTAAAATTAATGTAGATCCGTATTTGGAAAGCACAAACTACTCACCCTTACTGGTCTCAAGGCACTGGGAGCCCATTGTGGAAATTAAGTGAGATATTGCCTAGAGTCACATGGTACTGAGCTGAGCTGCCGCCGGAACCGGGGATCAAACCATGAGCCCTGTGCTCCGAAATCATATACCCTGGCCGCTGCACCACACCTCTTACAGTTGTGTAAAGTATTTGAAAACACCAATATATTAAATAAGTAGGACACAATACACAAAAAAATCCAACACCAATTTATAAAAATAGGTTAGATTTGTATGAACAAATAGACACCAAAATGATAAACATCTCATGTAGGGAAACAGATATTACTTTTTTTAATTAAAAGTAAAACTGGTGCTTAGAAGCAAATAGGTTAAAA
The DNA here is from genome assembly GCF_964263255.1 of Lissotriton vulgaris. Taxonomy (NCBI): domain Eukaryota; kingdom Metazoa; phylum Chordata; class Amphibia; order Caudata; family Salamandridae; genus Lissotriton; species Lissotriton vulgaris. The sequence goes on from NC_141694.1 coordinate 1,662,777,584, forward strand.
AAGTGATGAAAAAAGGTTACGTGGACCTGGTCAAAGTGCAGAGTTCAGGCCACCCACGATGTAATGTAACACTTTTACACTTACTTCTAGAAGTGTTTTTTGATGCAGGAAAGTGGTCAGCACCAGATGCTCTTGTTTGCCTCCTGGGGTCTGGGACTACAACTCCCACAATGCACATGTTCATCTCATGGAGCTTTTTTGCAAAAGTTGCTCCAAACTTCTCTGAACTTCTGAAATTTCTTCCTGAAGTTCCTCTTGTGGGTTCAAAGTGTCCAAAACACCAATCCAAGGGTCTAGAAGTTCTGAGACGGCCCTTGGGATGGTGGGACTACAATTTCCACAATGCACCGGCTAAATCCTTAAAAGTCCGCTCAATGCATTCCAGGATGGGAAATTCTTGGTGGAGATGATGCAGGTGGGCTCTGTTAACTTGTAGCTATTACGGAGTCCACACCGTAATCCCTGTGAAGCCAGGCAAATTCCGTAGGGCTGTAGTAACAGATTGTGCAGCAGGTGCAGCCCTTCAAGGTGCAGTCCCTGGGTGCAGAAAAGAGTCCCAGCAGGGCAGTTCTTCTTCTCCTGTTTATTTCAGGCAGGGATCTGAGTTGCTTGACAACTGTTATGTTATGTTATGTTAGTGCTATTTGTATTGCGCACGGCTGCTCCAGCGAAGGATCGTCCCGGCGCACCGACAAGGTGGCGAACACAACACAACTGGGGAACAGAAATAATTATTAGGAAATTGGGGAGTGAAGGTTAACAAAGCTCTCCCATATTTGTTTAGTGTTCCTGGGCATCAAGCAGAGGGGCACAGTTGACCAATGAAATGCAGGCAGGCCACTCTCAGGTATGACCACTTCTTCCAAAGTGTGGCATATTCTTGTCCCATAAAGAATTATTCTTTCAAAATCCAAAATGGAGAAACTCTCTCCTGGAGCGTTAGATTCTCCCCTTTCCGCCCCGTCACTAATCTAACTACAGAGACTCCAGTGTGGCTGGGAGTGCAGGATATGGGGGTGAATCTGTGCTGTCCTAAAGTGCCATTTTCCCTCTGAAGACCAGTTTGACTACTCCACCCCCATCCTGTCTTTATGCTTCTATAGCTGCAGTTCTCAACCCACAGGAAATCCTTTGTCTCTCTTGCAGGCCAACTTCACACCTCATTAAGACAGCTCGGTTCAGCCTGACAGAGGCTGGCCAATCAAAAGAGGGCAGCTCAAAAGCTAGATTTTGGCTGACGGAAAAGAAAGTTTCTGTATTAGTTATTATATATCAAACAGTTGTAACTATCAGGTTGAGTCTTTAAATGAGATTTGTAGCTCGCTCCTGTCAATAGTTATACTTAAATAACATATTTCCATGTTAGCCTATGGAGCTAGTTTTCTACAATGGGGAAAAATTAAATTGGCAGTTTTTCCCTCACTAGGGTGTATAAAATATATTTTATAATGTCCCTTTTTCTCTGCACATCTTGTCCATCTGCACATCTTCAACCACCTCTCTGTCCTCTTCAGCACCCTCTTTTCACTGTTCCCCAACTGCACTTGTATCTTCTTTACTTCACCACTTTCAAACATACACTGCACTCACTCACATTTGAACAATGTATTTACTTTTGGTTTGGCCCTGTAAATATTTTGTCATCTGTGCACCCCCTTTACACACATTTCCACAAAATTACAATTACAACTGGAATACATGATGACAATTGTTCTGCTTGCTCTGCAGAGAGGCCAACCCACTGACAGGTACTTTTTTTTGGCTTCAGCATAAGAGCTCTCAATCAAAGCCCCTTATAAACATCTGCACAGCTCAAAGTATGCACGAAACAAGTACAGAAAGAAACACAACATGATTAAATAGCTAACTCTTGAGGGAGGCAAGATTAAGTAAAATTTGAAATAAGAGAGGAACATGCATTGCCTTAAGTTTTTTAACACACATTGTTTATAAATCAATGCATGTGTTTGGCATTAATGTTGTTAAGGACATGTTACTGGAGTGCAAGACTGAGGTAATGCGGGCTGGAGGCCATGCTTCGGACTACTATGATCGCTAATGTCCACCTTTGTCTTGTAAATGAAATTTAAAAAAATACACAGTGATTTTCTTTTCAAGATTATTATTACATGAAACCTTGGGAACAGAAAACTGTACTATTAATACCATGTTATTGTAAAAGTCTGCATTTCATGTGCTCGGGCTGGAGACTAAGCATCATGGCCATGCACCTGCAGAGATGTAGTACTTGCAATGAGGCATGCAGCTGATTTGAAAACACTGCAGGCAGACCGCATTAGAACTGCAATGCATTTATATCAAATGAGCCAACATTGTTCAGGGGGACTGGAGAGACTTTAAGGCACACAGCATGTACTTCTCTGCAGGACTCGGTATCAGGGACAGTTTTAATGTCATACAGCAGATAACTGCCTACTGTAAGCACATTTTGCTCTTGACTCAGATATTTTCATCAACTTCACAAGGGAACAAGAACCCTGGCCTGCTCGTGTTTTGGATCCATTTCGCAGGGGAACAAATGCAGTAGCTCCACTACTAATGGGGTTAGCAACGTGCAGCTAGGGCCTAGGGTGCTAAAGTGGCGGCGGTTAGGGTGACGAGGGGTCTCAGAACAATATAAATAATGGAAGATTAGCATTTTCTCACTTATTATTACAGAGAACAATGCACCAGATCACATGTGCTTGCCTCTACTACTACGTGTGACAAATGGGAAAGGGTAAGATCTATGCCTGAGAATGACAGACAGCAGTAGCGGTCGGTAGCGGGAGGGCTGCCTGGCGGTGACGTGGGAGGGGGAGGGCAGGGTGGGGCGTAGTAAACTGTGGAATACGGACAAATATAGGTAAATTAACATAAAAATAAATAAGACAAATTTTGTTGCGCGCACTGCATTGCAAATCCATTTTGTTTATTTTTATGTTTACTTACCTGTATTTGTCCGTATTCCGTAGTTTACTACCCCCCCTATCCTGCCCCTCCCCACGTCACTGCCCGGCAGCACTCCTACTACAACCGCTACTGACGGACAGCTGCTCTCACGCAGGGATAAGACTTCAACGCCCAAAACAATGTCACTGAAAGCATAACTGGCCTACAGTGGATACTGCCATAGTATGCAATGGTAATGATTCATTATGAACGGCTTTAGATCAGTAAGCCAGTGTGTCACAGTTCAAGAAGTTGATTTACCTACTGGCTTCCGTCTCCTGCTTCAGAGTGAGGAGGGCCAGGCAATCTGGGACACGTAGCCTATACTTAAATACATCAATTTGTTTAGAGATATGATCTTATATCTAAATAAAACAATCTATTTAATATTTGTACATGAATGTGAAGGAATATCAGGGGGGCGCAGCCCCAGAGCCCTAATGGAGAATGCACCCCTCTATATATCTAACATAAAGCACATATAACTGAAGGCTAAAACTCCTTCAACCAGACTCCATACTATTGAACTATGAGAATTGAAACATTTTGAAGGTTAATTATTTATAACAAATCCTTGTTGTTACTCATTTATGTTAAACAGCTAACAACCATTGACAAAGCCAATTGTACTGTTGTTTTAGGCGTAGGTCAGTTGTTGTGGTTTATGGATGCAATCACATCTCAGAGAGAAACCAAAATACTGGTCGGGTAGCGATCTATGGGAATCACAGAAATTTATTTTACGTGTTCCCTTTTAGAGAGTCAGCACATTTTGCATCCTACTTGAAAACCTGTCTTCATATATTTCTATATGACTGATTGCAATCAGCAGCTATGGGTCCTTCCCAAAACCTGGTTAGAGCAGTTTCTTCCAAAGTTGATGCCACATGCAGTTCAAGACATTGGGCAAGCACACACCATAAGGGACAGAAGTTGTTGTGCTGTACAATTTGTATATTACAGTAACTGTTGAACATATTAATGCAGTAAAATATAGGGCAGTTTTTAATGTGTTTAATATCTCAAAACTATACGTTACCATTCGTTTAGAAGCCTTGCTTTACCACTAAATTAATTTGCTTTAAAATACACAATTTGTCAATCGTTTCTTCAATTTTTTTCTCTGGAGGAGGATCCAGTCTGGACCCCACGTTTCTTTATTAAGTTGCCTGTGTCACTCACTACACAAAAGTCATACCAAACTTTCACGCCTCACCACTTTCAAACGCCACCAGCCACCACGTGAACATTCTTCATTTTCTACAATGGAGCTCAAATTTTTCAGCCATTTCAAGGTTACCAATAGGTTTCCTATTGCCAGCTTAATTTTCTAAAAACTCTGGTTGGGCAGTGCTTTCTGTAGCAAAATCACACACATTTTGTTCCAAAATATATCACAGATTGACTTAAATTAAAAGTGCAACGCTTTAAAACATCTAAGCACACATTTACATTTCTATAATAGATTGACAATATGCTTCTTGGTTAAAACGGTTTACTTTCAGATTGCATTTTGGTATTTGTATTTCTGAATATATTAGTGTTGGTTCCTAAACGTAAATGTAAACTTTAGTATATGTATGTAGTTTATATATGTTGGCAAGTTTAAATAACATTATTAAGATTTAACTGACATTAAATACATTTGTTGATTTTTAAAAAAATATTGCTTTCTAACCTAGTTGGATGGAAGAACATTTGAATTGTCGATATCTGTAACTTCGGGAAAAGCTTCTGGTGCTGAGGTGCTTACTCTTATTTCCTCCATTGGATTTACTGGGGGTACAGAGGAAGAGCCGCCTCCTTTATTGTGAGCATCAGACATTCTATGTTTCAACTTCTCATGTGGGCAAAACCAAAAGTCATGTGAGCACTTACGTATTTCATCAATGGTGCACCTGGTGGCACCACAGCAGTTATTCGCCCTTGTATTGTCACTGAGGATCTTTTGTTGGTGGACTCTGGCACATTCAAAGATGTTTTTCCAAAATTTTTGCCATAATTAGAGGCACATTCGTCAACCAAAATCTTTAATTTGACATCTGAAAACGTCTGTTTCCTTTTCCGCCCATCATCCTCCTTGCCTGTAACTTGGCTGGACATTTTCACCACTCCCTAATCCTCTTGGGCTCCTCAGAGATGTGTGGCTTACAATTGCTACACAGATAATGTAAAGCAGGTACATCACTTTCTGGTTCCGGGTTATGAAATAAGAAATTGCAACCTGTGTGGCATTGAAAATTGGTGGTTTTCTATTTGCGCAGTCCAGAGTGCCCAGACGGTGGAAGTTGAAGTGGTGTCTGAATTAGATCATGTCCCACGATGAATCTAGGGACCCACCCCTAAGGAAAGAGTTAGGACGATCCAGGGGTCTCTCCCTTAGGAGGACTGGACAAGAGGGAGGATACTCCCCTGTCCTTTGTCCAGTTTCCACCAGAGTGGGTGCCAATGGCTCCCTGAGCTGGTTTGAACTGGACTATGCATGGAGGGCACCAAATGTGGCACTGGCAATCGTTCCCACTCTGTCCCAATACACTAAACCCTGTCTGGGAGGTTGTCACACCTCCCTGTGACAGGATGCCTATTGTTCTGCCTTCCCCTGCTCAAGCTTGACTCAGCAGCAAGAGGGCAGAATCGTGTCTCTGGTCGGCAGCAGCCATGTTGTTCTGTCCAGGTCTAGAAGACGAGCACCGAGGGCCTTACAGAGGGCCTTTACAGTGCTTGAAATCATACCTCTAAAACCATTTATGATGTGGGGGTATGATTCCAACATGTTTAATACCAAACATAACAGGGTTTGTTACAGCCAGTTTCGAGAAGGTCATTGCGTAATGACGCGGTGCGGCTCTATATGTTAAATGTCTGTCTCACTTACAACCCGGGAGAATGGACTCCGAAGGATGTTGGGGTGTGCTGCTCATGCAGGGGCACCCTCACACTTAGAACCAAGCATCCTGCCTTCAGGATTGAAAAGGCCTGCTGTAGGAGTGACTTATGCGTTTTAAGTGCAGTGACCCTTAATATAGGGAAACCTATATATTTCGTAAGTGGTGCTAGCACCAGCTTACACAGGCTGCAATGGCAGGCTTGTAATGATAGTTTGAATGGTCTCCCATAGGTGGCATAAAACATGCTTCAGACTATGGGGGATCTCTGGGGTACCTATGACCTGGGTACCTTAGTACCGTACACTAGGGTCTTATAAGGGTATCCCAGTATCCAATATGGGATGTACTGAAGTACTTACCATGACAATATTATGGGACAAAGCAGAGAGACTAGGGTCCTGATTAGCAGGATCCCAGTCAGACTAGTCAGCAACAGCAAAGTACCAGGCAAAAAGTGGGGGTAACCATGCAGAAGGATCCTACCTTCCTACAACGACTAATTCCGTTTCACTATCATAGATTTTTTATTTACTAGTGCGAATCTGAAGAAATAAAGACAAATACCTATTCCAATATATGATTTCGGGATTCCATATTTGCTATTTTGTTATTATCCCGAAGGAGAAATTGGTAAATTAAATATTTGAACATAAGGTTCCATGTTTCCAGTCACACAAGTGTAATAGCATTAATTCAGACAATTATACTCTTTTTCGTTTTTCACTCCTTAGCTCATTGACCACATTCCTCAAACTTGGAATACAAATTACAGTAGTTTTGATGCCGTAACAGTTATATAACTTAGCCTATGTCTCTTGGAATTCTCTCAATTACATTTTTCGCTCATATTCAACAGGAAATGTTATATGAAAAAGTTCAACATCATATTCATACCACCACATTTTTAGTACTAAACATTAAATCTAGTTTCACAGTTTAAACTTCAAAATGATTTGCTTAACTGTTCCTTAAATTCAATGGATCAAAACTGATGCATGACTCACTGGGCCATTTAAGGATATTTGCTTTTTATAATTGTTCTTCATATTTCAAAATAACGAATCACCTGCTTGATATGCAATTATTCAGGATTAGCACATTTCTAGGAGATGAATGACTCCAGTAAGAAGTAAGTTTGCATCAGAATTTTGAGTCAGGCATGCCCAGGCTAACAAGAATATACACTGTTACATTTTGGCTCTGTAAAGTCTGCAAGAAATGTGCCTTCTGCTGGAGAAACCTCCCTTCACATCTATTTAGGGAAGGTAAATGTATTCGATTCCATTATTCATGACAATGCTCTGAAGCAGTGCTCATCAAAACATAATAAATTATGCTTGCAGTTATTAAATATGTAAGCATAAGATAGATATGAGAAGGGCCACCTGGTACATTATCTGATGTGATTTACTACATAACAAATATCAAAAATCTCTAACTACAAAGTGGAGAACTCCATAGAAAAAATGAATGACCCATTTGTTGTCGGTGTTAATAATCAAAGCTGCATAAAGTAAACACTAGGGGCCTCATGCAGTTCAAAATAAGAAATCGTACATTGGGAATGATACCGATAAAAATGTGGGATTTATATTGAGTGCACTAAAAACTATCAAAGAGTGTTTACAAATTGTTAAGACTTGCTCTTGCAAAAACACAAGTCAGTAATATAGAACTACAATGAAATATTTCACTTTATTACTGTCTCGAACTTAGGCTTGATTTCTTTCTGACTGTAATTGAGTCTATAATGGCTCTCCATTCCAAACTTGTAAAGTGCCACTTGTTAATACATACAGCACACTGACCCTTGTGCTTAACAGGCACACCTTTGGAAAAACTTGTAAGCAAAGAATACTTTTTCTTCCATGGCAAAGACACTTTTCGGTTCCATGTGTCACTGAAATGCAGCCCATCCAGAGCACAGTGGTGCTTCTACGAGCCATATATTTTTGTTGTACATATATAAGATATTTAAGAGTTCTGCGAATTGGTTTTTAGAGTGTTCAGAAGAATGGCGCACAACTTGTTACGGTATGGTCATAGTCAATGAGATCTAAGAAAAGGGATATTTTGGTTGGTGCTTCTTGGCCAGAGGAAAACCTTAACCTCTGTAAAAAAAAGGAAGGACAGAGACCTCCTTTTCTGGGAATTAGGCAAAAGTCCAGAGCACACAACAGTATAAATAGACTGGTTTGTCTAAAAGTAATGATCGTAGGGATAGACCGGACAAAGCGTATAGTTTTCAAAGGTTTTATTCACCACAGTGTTCCTGACCTGGGAATCACTGTGAACACAAATCAAGCCGACACGTGTTTCGTCACAACATATGGCTGTGATTCTTCAGGGCTGGAAGAAAGTAATCAAATAATAATTAAGAGGTCAATGTATAGTATGTACCATTCACATTTGACTACAGTCAATCAGTACGCTTACTCGCTATATTTCCAACTAGATCTCATCAATGGGTTATGATACCTTTAATGACCGATAAAATCAGATCCACTTACCAGAGATGTCATTACACTATACTTTGAATAATTCAAGCAGACTATTGCCATAGATAAACCTTTTGTTGGTTTGCATTATCAAACTATAGTTGATGTGATAACACAGTTCTCAAATGTATATCAATTATGCACTACTTTGTCTCCTGCATTTTCCCACAGGTAGTAATTATGCACAGTTAATTAACTTTTGATGAAGCTCTCCAGTCAAAAACCACGTCGCATATATCGCATTATCAATTGTTTTATCTCAATTTTGAGAGTGTCTTTGTTTTGATTAATTCATGGCTTATATTGGTACAATGTGACTTACGTATGTCTTCTGTTAACTGATTATATGTACCACTGAGTCCGATTCTATGTTTCTATACCAATATTTTATCTCACCGCACACGTGCACTAGATCTGTTATATTATGTATATCTAGACTGTTTGACCTACTTTTTTACGGATTACGCCGAAAGTCACCACACATTGGTTCTATCCTTGATTATAGGTATTTACAGCAATTTTTTGTTAAACACACTACAGCAAATACGGATAAACACATATGATACTTCCGTGTCCCTACCCCTTTTGTGTTGGTTTCCACTTCACAGGTGTTCCTTCTTACCACATAAAACGTAACTTCCATTGCGGCTTTTGACCTCTTAATTATTATTTGAATACTTTCTTCCAGCCCTGAAGAATCACAGCCATATGTTGTGACGAAACACGTGTCGGCTTGATTTGTTTTCACAGTGATTCCCAGGTCGGGAACACTGTGGTGAATAAAACCTTTGAAAACTATACGCTTTGTCCGGTCTATCCCTACGATCATTACTTTTAGACAAACCAGTCTATTTATACTCTTGTGTGCTCTGGACTTTTGCATATATAAGATATTTAACTTTTATGCCACTTGCATCTTTTTTGTGCCAGCTATATATATGTATTCAAACCAACTCCTCCCAAGGAAAGAGCAGAGGCCACACGGGGGACGGGTAGAAAAACACTTTATGGGAGTTCAGACGGCATAATGCATTTCAGCCGCAACGGGCCTTCTTTGGATGCCTTAGTATTTAGGTGGCCTTTAAAACACTTGAATTTGTAAGTCCAGCTTCTTCCCCATAGATGGGAACCCGCTCCGCCCCTTTCCCTAATGCTTGCTTACCATCCCATAGTTCGTAGGAACTACAGTTCCCTGGATGCACCGGCGGTTCAGGTAGGTGCAGCAGGGGAGATATGCTGTCCCAGTGGAATGGCGGGGTGCTGGTCACACAATAATGTAGAAATTGCCATTTTCCTGCATGTCATTTTCTCCCAGCGTCTCCTCGAGTCCCCAAGCACTGCTTCAGCCATTCGCTCCAGGTACCTAGGTAGGCAGAGGCACACCTTTGGGAAAACTTGTAAGCAAAGAATACGTTTTCTTCCATGGCAAAGACACTTTTTGGTTCCATGTGTCACTGAAATGCAGCCCATCCAGAGCACAGTGGTGCTTCTACGAGCCATATATTTTTGTTGTACATATATAAGATATTTAACTTTTATGTCACTTGCATCTTTTTTGTGCCAGCTACCATTTCCTTACATGAAAATTAAATAGACTAAGGGCTTTATTATGAGTCTAGCAGACTCACGGGGACACAACCGTGGTGGTCTTTCGACTGCTCCACCTTCAGACCACTGCAGCATCCCTGGAAGTGCTGCCCTAGTCTTGAGGCAGCAATATGCCTTGCGGGCCACAGTGGCCAAGTTTCCTCACTGTCACACTTTTCATGGCGGTGCGACAGCCATGAAAAATGTGGTGTTAGGAAAAATGGGGGCCCTACAGGGCCCGCTGTTGCTTCATGTCATGTGGATACACAAAGGGGGCTCAGCATGTGCCCCCTGTGTGCATGCACAGCAGTACCTACATGGCATGAACTGCAGCAGTCCATGCCATGCAGGTACTGCCTTTGATGTTCCCATTGAGGTGCCTATTTTATAGGCACCACCCAGGAAATGCCAAAGAACTGTCCACAAGACAGGAGGAAACACCTAATCTGACAGTTCAAACATGGGGTTAGCGGTGTGGAGCGGTCCCGCTCCCGCACTGCCTAACTCATAATGTGGCCCATAGGGCCACATGTACGATCGTGTTTGCACTAGCAAATGGGAATGCAGGCATTTTGCGACAGTAAAAAAGGGTTGTAGCATGTATCAACCCTATTTTGCGAGTCAGTGACATGTTACTGATGCGCAAAAAAGGGTTTACCAGTTGCTATTAGGAAGGGACATGCCAAGGGCGTCTCTTCCTAATAGCGAGTCGCAGGAAGATGCACAATTGTTTTGACGGATTGTGGTCACAAAACAATCGCAGTTTACAGCCTACTTCAATAATTTGGTAAGTCACTCACAAACAGGAAGAGATCCCCAGGGGACCTGTTCCCCTTTGCGATTGGCAGCGAAGATGTATATTAAGAGTAGGCAGTGGTCCCACTGACCACTGCCTACTCTTAACAAATGGAAATTAAATGTTTAATTTGTAGGTCGAGCTAGAGAAAGCAATGCGAAGCATTGCGTCTAGCTCGACAACGAATGTTGCCCGTTTCTGGGAATGTGGACACGAGTCGGACGCGCGCTTTTTCTGTCTCAGATTTGTCCTTGTTAGCGCGCTTTTGCTGCTGGCTGCTTGCTGTGTGGGCGCGCTTTCGCTTTCGGTTAACGCGCTCAATTAGAAATGAAATGCTGTATGGGGACGTGCACGTCCAGGCCGGCGCCGTGCACATCACCTGCCTCAAATTCCCAGCAAGTCAGCACACAGATACAGCATACACACGCACACACACACACACACACGCACCCCCCCTCCAACGCCACTCCCACCCCAGTCACGGGCTCACGCGCACACACACAGCCCCCCCGACCCCACTCACCGGGTCTCTTGGGCTCCTCTCTTCCCGCGGTGGTGGCGGCTGCACGGATTGGTAGGCGGCTGGGGCAGGCACTGGCAATGTGCCTCGAGCCCCCTCCGCTTCTCTTCCCAGACTCCTGGTTTATTTTTATAGCCATCTCTTCATCAAGCGAAAGACCGATCCGCCTTTGTCCTAGGAGCGTCCCTGCCACGGAAAGCTTAAAGAGCTTTCAAGCACGTTTTTGCGACGTGGCCCCTCCTCCCCACCACTGAGGGTAAACAGGAAGTGTAGGAATGCTGGGGGACATAGTCCCGCCCCAGCGGAAGGCAAGTTTATGCCCGGGGAGCTTTAAACGCTTTTAATCACATTGTTGCGGCATGCCCCCTTTGTGCCCTGTGCCATGGTAACCTTACATCGATTTTAATTGCGTTGGTGCGGCCTATCAGCCACCAAGGGCAAACCAGGAAGTGCAGGAATGATCGGGGCCACCTCCATCCACCTTCTTGGGCAGTGAGGCGTCCCTTTCAGCAATACATCACTGGGGAGAAGAGGCGCGCTGAGAGGTGACTGCGGGGACGATTAGTGGCAAAGCATAACTTGTTTCTTTTCTGTCAAACGCTGTCAGAGACTGGATATCCAAGCCTCGATGAGATGCAAACTGAAAATAGGCCGAATAGCCGTGATAAAATAAATACGTAATTATTCATAATAAAGTATCCAGCTGTTTTTTACTTGTACACAATTTGCCAAGCCTGGGCTGCAAGTACATGACATTTAAAGTAGGGATTCTAACGGGAAAAAAGCATAACTCAATTATCTAGGAAAGTTGTTTGTAACGTAAATATAACACATATTGCATTACTAATGCTATAGGTGTCACATTTGAGAAAGTTAAAACTATTGGCATTGTAAATGACAAAGCTATTAATTTCGCTACTTTCAAAACCAACACATAAATAAAAAAAATTGTCATTTACAATACCAATAGCTCAAACTTTCCTGATGCGAGACCTATTGCATTGCAAATGCTTGTTGTTTTGGTTAAGGAAAACAGGCTGCATTTAAAAAAGAAAAGTTGCTGTATTTAAAAAGAAAACACAGACATATCAGTCTGCTGTCCCCGGCAATGAAACTGAAATGTTTCATTTTTGGTTTTGTTCAAGGAAATCAGGCTGCATTTCAAAAAGAAAAGTTGCTTCATTTAAAAAGAAAATACAGACACGGGGGTCTGCTGTCCCCAGCAGACCACCAACCCTGTGTTATTACCAATTCCAAACGGGTCGCAAATTGTGACCTGCCTCATGAATACTGATGAGGATGTCATTTGTGACCGCATTGGGAATGGCAAAATGTGTCTGAGACACAATAGTCCACAAATGAAATGGTCGTACATATAGACCAAATTGAGTGAAAACAGATTTAACAGTAGTGTTTTAGGTCCAGAGTGTACACACTGAATCACAGTGTCACAGTGCATACAGTCATACTGCCAGTAAAACGGGGTCTAGAAAAAGGCTGAAAATGCGGGGCAATCATGCAGATATGGTCACTCTGCTATAGGGAGGCTATGAAATCCGCACCCTAATCCATGCTGGCAATATTATATCATTCTATCATGCACCAATTTCCTGACAACAAAGATTCCAATTAATCATTAATTATTGTAAAAAGCATTACCTGTAGATTAATGTAAATAAAAGTAAAATTACGATTTTATCAAAATGCACTAAAAGATGCTGTTTAAGTAGATAAAAGGGTCCACCCAATTGGAAAGAGTTAAGAATCACATTTACTTGTGGGTACACTTATATCAGAATACGTTTAATCTGGTCCACATAAACCATTACACTTGGAGTTAGGCTCTAAAGATTTTACAGTATCAAGGAAAAATATTTCTCCCATCTACTTAAGTTGTATGAGGTTAATATTCCCCTGAACCTTTTATATGAGGCAAACAGTATTTCATTTGGTAAATTGGACTTTTTAAAAGACAAAAAGTAGTAAGATTTTCATGTCCATCTTTCTCAGTACACAATCCACTCAAAGTGGTCGATTAGGATGGCGGACAGACTTGCGTCCGTCCGCCACCCCTGAGGTGGAGGGACCCTCCGCAGGGGCAGCGGCGTTCCCTCCATGGGGATTAGGATGTGACCGCCACCGTGGCGGTCACATCCTGTATATTTAACATTGCGGCGGGTGCTGCTTTAAGCAGCACCCGCCGCAAGGTTAAATATGCATGCTTTGCATTTGCATGCACAAAGCAGCAGGCACCGCGCGGTGCCTGCCGCTTTGTACATGCAAAAGCAGGGGGGTACCATAGGTACCCCCCATTTGCACCCCCCACCCCTTGACACCCTGGGGGCCCGCAAGGGCCCCCCAGAAGCTAATGTCCACATGCTTTTCCACGGCGGAAAATCCGCTGCGGAAAAGCATGTTTACATACCCATCGTAATTTGGCTGGCGTTGTCTTGCAGACACCGCCACCAAATTGTGGCCAACACCAGCGGGTCAGCGGCGGACAGACCTGCCGTCCGCCGCTGCTCTCACCACCATCATAATCTGGCGTTTAGTGTTTTGCAGGTTCGCAGCGGTGAATCCGCATCCTCCGGTCCAGCGGTGGCTTCCACCGGCCATGAGGATGCGGATTCACGGCAATCATAATCGAGCCCTCAGTTCGGAGGACACAGTTTGAAGTAGAGTTGATTAGCCTTTATGTCAGAGATTTAGGGGTAACTCTGAGATGGACTAATTGGACATATCAAACATTAGTTATTCACTTGTGAGAAGTAATCCCTAGGCGTAATACAACAACAAGTTAGGTCTAGGTCTTTAAGGAATGTGAGCATTAAACATGACCACTACAAACCAAGCCAAGTTATCAATGGTGGAATCCATGAAGATCTATAGTTTTATTCAATGTTCTATACCTCTATCAAACCCTATGCCATCGTGAGGAATTTGCAATGATCAGGCAAAGTAAACTATACTTGGTCAATTTAACAGAACATAAATTACATACAGCCATTGTGAACTTGCAGGTAAATGGCCTATCTTTATCACCTTGTGTTGAAGGCTGGAGGGTTTGAGATATCAGGAATGTATATATTGATTATGAAAGACAGGGCTTCAGATTATGTGTGCCCTTCTTTACTATTTGAGGAAGGTAAATATTTGAAAAGTATGTTTTGGGTTATTTATTTCTGCTCACGCCATAAATGTGATATTATTCTCTCTTAAAATAGATAATTTCAGTGAAGATACATATTGTAAATGCTTTTTGGGAATTAATATTTAAAATGAGCCTGAAATTCATGGTAATGTTGTTCTGTATCATAATTTATTGTATATACATATTTTCTGAGTTTTTACAAATGTTAATATTTAAGCACTAATGTTTTATTGGAAGGAGAATATCAAGAATTAATAAATCTTAACATCATGTGACAGTATATAGAGTTCAGGGAAGCCGTGGCTTCAGTTATCAAAGAATCTGCATAGTTAGTCACAAATTCACATTGGAAAAATAACTCAATCAAACACTTAAAGTCATTCATGAAAGACAGACTGCACTGGTTGGAATTTCAAATAGAATATGTTTCCATTTCTCAAACACAAGAACATTAAGATTGAATGATAAAACATTTTTATATCATTATTTGCCCGTTTACAACAACTTGAGGGATGAACTCCCGCAAAAGCCCCCTTCCAATGTAGCACACCCTGCCCTTAAATTGAGAATACTCGGCTAATTGTGCACCCTGATTATTGACCCCAGAATATTGATGGAACACAATATCAAGAATAGGATATAAAAAACAAAAACAGCAACAAGTATGTCTAGATTGCCTTTACTTAACACCACAAATATGTACCCGTATGGTACATATATATTCAAGTATGCAGTTTGGAGTTAGGAACAGTAAATCAATACCTATCTATATGCACTTACCATTTGATATTTGGCCCCTTGACATTCTGTCCTCAATATTCCAACACCACAATATTCTGGGGGACGATGTTCAATAGTATGTCACATAATTATATTCACTGCATCCTGGTCACACTAACATGTCCAACACAATGCACACAGAAATAATATGGCACAGAAATCATCAGTTCAGCCTGCTATTTATGTATGTCAGAAATATTTTGTGGGAGGGCAAGAAGTAGCAACACCTTGCAATTAATGCTTGTTCATCACAGCACTGGGAACTGTGACATGTAATAGGAGCACTCTTTGGCAGGAGGGTCGAATGACATGGTGATGAGGTTTGTCACATATCTGGGCCTGATTTTGAGTTGGAGTACAGTTTGTACTCCACCAGTGTGACGGAGTGAAATACATAATTTCCTTGATGGGGTACTCTTTCTCCGCGTTTAGAGATGTTTGCTGGCCCTGCATACATTTATAGTGATCGGCAGGTACTGCTGTCACAATGATTCCTGTCAATATTGTAAAAGAGTGACAGATGGCACAGTCAAATTGACAGGCATTCATCAAACTTTGTCAAAGCAATGTTTTGGGGTTTTCAAAAACTCTCAAAAATCGAAAACTAATGACCCCCCACCATGGGAGATGTCTTCATGGTGTTGGGTTAATTTAAACATTCTCAAGTGCCGAACAGTAGAAACTGGCAATTCGACCGCCACTCTCATTTGGGTGGGCAAATCGCTGGCATACACACTGTTGGATCACTATGTTTGCAATAGTTTTGGAGTGGACTCCATCGCCGAAATACTGAAGGTCCATACGCATGTAAATCAGGTGGGTGGACCAAGGTTTGGTGAAGGGGGCACTCTGTCGCTGCAGCGATGAAGTGCATTCTCCGTCAAACTCTAAATCAGTCCCTTAGTGTCATGATCCCCCTCCTTCAAACATCAGAGCAAAACATCACTCCTTAGAGCCTGTATTGCATCTCCGAAATTAAAGATTTTTTTGAATATAGGCTACTTTGTCTTCTTTTTCTCTGTTTTTAGGAGTTTTATTTTTTCAAAACGTTTTTAAAGTCACTGGCTTGTATCTTAAATTATTGCATCATATATTTGAATTTCTCTAACCTGCATAATGGACACCAGACCAGCTTCACAAAATAATTTCACAACTAAAGGAGTAAAAAACTGTGATAAACTCACAGCTTGCTCTTGCAGCCTATGTCTGAAATATTCAAACAATAATTAACAAGAAGTGCCCCTTGGTGTGCGCATTTGTTTTGGTTTTTAGAGTTTATTCTTATCTATTCCTGTAATCTTGAAAAGGTTGCCTGCATTAATGCTAGCTGCAAATTTGTTCCAGATCTGTCTGTCAGTAGGCTTAGGCTGCGACAATCTTATTAAAAAATGTATGACTACACAAAAGCTGCTGATTTCATTCTGCATGTACAGTTTTGAAACATTGAGCTATGTTTTTTACTGGATTAATGTTTTATAAATTGAGTAAGGCGGCCATCATGCATCGTGCTATTTTTATCCAAAGATGTCATCAATAATAATGCAAATGACTGTATAAAATTCCATTAAATAATGTTTAATTTCATAGTGACACCAATTACAAACCAATTAAATGAGCAATGCCTACAGATATTGAGCTAATATTCTTTATAAATATCTGCTTTCTCTGATGCAAAATGGTGTTGGCCTCAATGCGCATGATGCCAGTGGGAAAATTATAGAAACAACCAGGCAAAGGCAATGGATGTAGTGATGAAGGGGGGGGGGGGTGCTGAAATACCTAATACCCCACAAATAACTATGGTGAGGTTCAAAAGTAAATGAGCAATCAAGATGTATTTATATCTTCTCTCATTTTCTCTGTGTTCAAAGACAGAGGTCAAATGTCATGCTATGTACTCTGACAAATTGTTGCTTATTTTTATTAACATGGAGATTGGTGTTTACTTTTCTTTCTCTTCCTGCAAATTGAGAGGTGTTTGTAAACTGAAACATATGCCAATCTTGCTGGGTTACAAAGAGCAAAAGTTAGGCTAGAGGCACTCATTTTTTTTAAAAACACACCAAAATTCTAAAATATGGAAATGAACTGTTAGTTAGTTGAAAATATATCAGCAGTGAGAAAAGCACAAATGAAGCACATTTTTAAAAAAGATTCTGAGGTGTGATGGCAACAAAGATTTTAATATGAGCAAAGCAAATAAAAATACTTTCCTTGGTGATCCACAAATGTTGAATATTCGCTGTAAACCCTATTTCCACACATTATCTGTTATGAGCTTTATAGTTTTATTTAAACAACTGCCTGTCTGTGCAAATGTAGTGGCGATTTAAATGGAATAATTGCTATATGTAACTCACAATGTGCTACCACACGATGCTTTAGTAAAAACGTGTGCTCTGAAATGCACCACCAGCTATATACTACACCCTAACCACTCTGCTGCTGAAGGGGCTCATTTGCTACACTTGTTCTTTGTGCAATGCTTCAACTTTTTTCAATCCGTGTGCCATTTTTCAGAATCCCTATGACCTCAGTGATGTGACGGTAATAGCAGCACCCCCTACTCTGAAAATTGTTCCAGCACCATTGCAAACATTCATAAGTGCAGAATGCCATGCGTATCCTTGTTCAGGTAAATAATTGCTTCTGATTGTGCCCAATGTTTTGACCGTTCTTTAGCTAATGGAAGGCAGGTTCCGGAATGCATGGGGTGTTTTGTGATGGCTGTAGCCCCAGGGTTCAACTATTCAATATGTGTAATGATGATGATATGTGAGGCTTGGAATATAGCACTGAATGCGTAACAATAGCATATCATCAGCTTCACTTTCGTGGGTTTAAGATAGGGGTGGGTGTAACTGGCGTAATTCTCTCTAGCTTAATTACACCAAAATTACCCATAACACTGTGGAATTAAATGGGATGCGTAATAAATCATTTAGCGCTATTTTCGTCATGCAACATGCACTCTTGTGTCCAAAATGTGTCAGAGGATGCAAAACTAGCACTAAATGCGAAAGGACATGAACAGCAGTAACCAGCATCCACTCACCCTCTCTTAGCTAATTGTTCCAGAGCTCCCGCAGTATGAGTTTTACCCCAAATTACTCTTAGTTACTCCAGCTGGGGTAATCGCATAATTTTGGTAACATCAACGGAGTAATGAGTAATTACCGAAATTAATCCAATTACTCCGGCGTAATTAACATTTCGCTCAAACCTAGTTTAAACGTCTCTAATATCTGAGATTATATGTCAACAATTGCACAATATTTACAACGCAAATGCTTGCATTTTACAGCTTGCTAATCTATATGGAATGCCCGTTGAACTGTGGACTGCCGGTGTGAAGGAAATCTGTGGCTTTGTAAGGTGCATTCCAAACACTACTTTGAAGCGCTGCCGAAGCAAACAGATCGAAATTGCAGTTATTTTCGCGGGAACTCCTTCGGGCTGCCTGGAGTCTGTTGAGCATCAAAAAACGCCTTCCAATTTATAACAGTCTTCAAAAATAGGGACAAAAACGTGTTTCCAGCTGCTTTAAACTGAGAGTCGGAACGATGACACCTTGGGGGAGGGGGTGCTTTTCAGATGCGAAGTGAAGTATGAAACGAAAAGCAAGGTGACACCGGATACATATTAGCTCTGTGACGTACATATAATACACCCACCTCCACGTGCTAATCTAATTGTGTGACCTCACTTGCATTTCTTGTACTGCACATTCCATTCCTAACAAAGAGTGTAACAGCACACGCTAATCTTGTTGTCACAGACACACACAAAACGCATCGTTCTGAAGTTGTAACAACTATTCGCAACCTTTAATCACTCGAGAATTCTAATATGGGTAGATTGCGTAACAATGCCTAAAACACGGTGATATTTTAGCCCTCTGAAAGCCTGGAAATAGAAGTTACAATTGCCTAAGATTAGCTCGAACATTGTTAAAGTCTAACTCATCATTTCCATGGCTAGAGGTTTTGCATTCCAGGGTGAATGTTTGTAATTTTAAGGTAGGATGACTAGAGTTTTAAAGCAAAACAACGGGACATTTCCCAAAAATAGAAGAAGGACTACAATTTTACTTTAACCGAGAGCACAAAATGGCAGTGCTCCTTAGCAGAGAATTACAGAAGAGGCACTAAGAACAGAAATAAAATGCCATTTTTAAAGCTAGTAGCAGGCCTGTTAATTCAATTGCTTTCTTATAAGAGCTGCTTACTATCCCTGTTTTGCAAAACATAAAAAGATACCTCCCACCGTTTTCAGTCGAGCCACTCTAAAAATGGGGACATGAGCTAAATTTCATGAAATCTGCCGGGACATCTGGTGGAAAACCGGGACTGTCTCAGCAAATCCGGGACACCTGGTCACCCTATTTTAAGGGTATATTTGAGATGCTTAACTGTTTTTATGTTTGATCCAGCGCGACACCTAATCAGGGAGCAATACTCAATAACATCACTAAGCATGGGCGAATTTTGCGGATCTCGCGTTCGCGGATTTTGCGGATTTGCGAACTCGCAATCCGCAAAATCCGCGAATTCTCACGAATTTGTGGATTTTTTTTATGTTCGCACGGGTTTCTGCAAGTTCGCGAGGGTTTTGTACAATTTCGCAAATTGCAAAATTGTACAAAACGCGTGCGAACTTGCAGCAACCCGTGCAAACACAATAATATGAAGATAAAGAAGCTCCTGGTCACAGGAACAGCACGAGGATTGCGCTCATGAAAGTCAAGGATGCAAAGGCCTCTACCCAGCATCACAGCTGACTTTCCACAGTAGATTTGGGAAGAGGCACACCTGTCCAGCCTCGAAGACGCTCATGATTGTTTTTGGGCTAATGAATGAGTCACTGAATTTGAGCATCAACTAGTTCGAGCAACCATGTGTGTGTTACTATGCAATCGCCCCGAAGGGCGCAGGGGTCCCTTGAGTGTGCTGTAGAAGTCACAGGAAGGGCATGGTAAATATTTTAGGATGGCGCCGGCAAGCTGCCAGCGCCATCCTAAAATAGTTACTAAGTTAGCTTCAACAGGAAGCTCTAATAAATAAAATCGAGCACCTGCTTTATTTTATCTATTAGAGCTTCCTGTTGAAGCTAACTTAGTAACTATTTTAGGATGGCGCTGGCAGCTTGCCGGCGCCATCCTAAAATAGTTACAACAGGCCAGGCTTTCAAGTTTTGAACTTTTGCCCCCGGAAAAATCCGCCGCTCGCGGATTTGCGAATTCTCGGTAAATTCGCGGGAGTTCGCGGATTGCGAATTTACCGAAAATCCGCAAAATCCGCGAGCGTAACGGATTTTCCGCCCATGCTTAAACATCACATATAAAAGGCCCATACACATTCACTCAAACCCAATATGCGCTGGGGGTCAAGTTTTAATGACGTGATCAATTGTTTTCCTCTACAGATTCATATCTGACATTTCTAAATACATAACTGAATCTGCATGTCAACTCTCTTTCCTCCGGTCGATGGACCATTAGTTGAGAAGATGATGGTAATAATAGTACTATCTATCTATCTAGTTAGCTAAATAATCACAGGCTCTCAGTAAGATTAATAAAGGTTATCGCAAAATAATGTGAGAGAAAGAATGCTCATTGCATACAAGTTACAAGGCAAACGAAGAAAATGTACAAAAGGAAGAGATAAACATAAACAAAAATACAAACAGTGCCATGCTCATCAAATGAACGAAATGCATATGAAGGGGGGATAGAAGGAGAGACATAAGTTTCAGAGACAAAAATACATTTGCAAATGATTATGCAAACTGTAGGAGAACATGAAACTATTCTAATCCAAAAGATCTCTTAGATATACTACCATCCCTGGCCAAGGCGGTAGAGGTGGTTCCCTGTGATAGAGTCAGGGAACAAAGATTTCAGAATACAGGAACGGGACAGGATCAGTTAGGCCTCTCTGCAAATCGATGAACAGCGGCAAATCATCCCTCTATCTCTCTCTCTCCTGCAGCAGCTGCTCCACCCCACCCCCAGAGCACCCCAGTTATACCCTAAAACCTACAAGTACAACCTACAATAGTTGAAAATTGTTTCGGAACTCAGTCCCTCATTGGATGGTTTGGGGGTGGTCAATCACACCACCATGATCACATTCATAATCTACAGTCTTCTTTGTTTTACATCGTTCTCATTACGTGATCCTCGACTTGTTTATACTTGTTTATGCATTATGATACATGTAACAAATCTCATCGTTCACATGAGTCCTTTTTCCTGTGTCCGCTGAAGAAGTATAAACACTTACCTAGGGTCCCACGGCCACTCTCGTCTCTTGGCAGACAAACAATGTTTTTCGTAGATGATCGACCATGGCCTTTCACACTTCTTCTGCAGCGCTCAGCTTTTCTGTCTATATATTGGGTCATTCATGCTTTTCTCTAGCCCCCATTCTACCATGTCAATTTTAGAAAAATGCAGGCTCATTCAGCTCACTATGACGAATAAAGCATAGGCATTTATTAATTAAATTAAATGCACTTTTCACTGTTCACCATCCACCTCTGCATTATCCCAGGTCAATAATTTTCTTAGCAAACCTTTAAGCAAAAGTGTCTGTTAGACCTGGCACCATTGGCGTGGGTCTCCCTTCCATTTTTGCTGTTGCCTGATGAATTTTTGCTGGTGTTAGATGCTTTGGGCACTGTGCCACTGCTATTCAGTGCCACAGTGCATGTGCTCCATATTGTAAATTGATGTATTAATCAGTGGTTTCCATGTTTGGCTATTAGGTTTACTTGTCAGACCCTAGTCTAGTGCACTGAGTGTGTCCAGGGCATGTAAAACCAAATGCTGCTGGTGGGCCTGCAGCACTGGTTGTGCCAACCACAGAAGCAGCCTTGTAAAATGTGTCTAAGGTCTGCCATTGCAGAGCCTGCATGCAGTCTGGTACTGTCATGCTGACTGGGCAAGTGCACCCACTTACCAGTTCCTAAACCTTTCCTTTTCTTCATATCAGTCACCCCTATGGTAGGCCCAAAGGCAGGGTGCATTGTAAGTGTAAGGTAGGACAAGCCATGATGTGTGTGGCATGTCCTAATAGTGAATTACAGCCATTTTCGTTTTTCACTATTGCAAGGCTACCTATTCACCATAGGCCAGAATGGGCAGTTAGAGTTATTACAATTTATAACCCTAACTGTCTCAGAGAACATGGTAGAACTTCGGTTTAGTATGCCTGAACTCAGAATAATAAAGTACATATTTTAGTAAAGTTTATTTCAATATTCTGTGTTTGCAAATACCACTTTTAGAAAGTAGGTATTTGCTTGTCTAACCATTCAAACCTGCCTCTGCTAGGTTGTGTATTCCTATGTCTGGTTTCGCAAGTGACAGGGTTGGGGAATTCCAGGAGACAGGCTGAGTCACCCAGTAGTGAATAGAGAGATCTGCATCTAGATGGGAGGGCGGAGTTGCACCTGAATCTTGAATAGGGCTGTGCCTGCCTTCCACAATGCTGGCTCCACCTCCTGGGGAGCGGCTGATGTCTCTGCCCTGCACACTGAAAGAAGAGAAGGAGTAAACAAAGTGCTCCAGGACTGTACTTGCCTTCCACAATGCTGGCTCCACCTCATGTAGGGCTTCTGATGTGCCTGCCCTGCACTGTGAAAGGAAAGGAGAAGTCTGGTAAACAGAGTGCTTCAGAACTGGTTTGGACTGGGCAAAGGCCCCTCTCCCCTCAGAGAACAAAGGATTTTGGGGTATAAATATTGGGACCCTGATCCCATGAAATTAGATAACTTTGGACTATAAGAAGAAACCTTTACTGAGGAGAGGAACCTGAAGAAACTCGCTGTGCCTGCCGTCGCAACTCCGAAGGAGGGTGTCGCCGCTGGAAGTGTCGCATTGCACCGCATCGACCAAGAGCACCTTGCATCCCGAGAAGCACGCCGACGTCGGAGCTGCTGCCGTCGCATCTTGGATGTTGCCACTGTAGCTGTCGCATCGAGCGGAAGTTTCACGAATCGTGGGAGAAGAATGTCGCAGCTGGAGCTGTTGCCGTCGCATCGTAAGGGTGTTGCCGCTGCAGTCGCCACAACAAACCGAGGACTTCTCGCATCCCTGAGAAGCGTGCCGCATCTGGAAGATCTTCACGTCTTTATTTCTTTATATCTGAACCTTGCCGCATTTCCCATCGCTGCGACATTGCTTTTCGTGGAAGCGCAACGCAACCTAAGGTACATTGACGCAGAGTGTCGCATCTAACCCCCAGATGCATCAAGCATCCATTTTGCGATTCCTTATTAGCGAAAAATAACGATTCGCTAATAAGGAATTGCAAAATGCAATGCATGAAGAAATCACTTTAAAAATAGCGATTTCTTAAAATTCCTTAATTGTGACTCGCAAATTGCGAGTCGCAATTAACGAACACCTCCCCATTCATTCCTATGGGCCTAGAGGCCCATAGGAATGAATGGGAAGAAATTCTCAATTTGCGAATCGCATTTAGCGAATCACAAATTGAGAATGCATTTTCAAGGTTGCAGGGGTGTCCAAAGGACACCCTGTTGCACCCCTGAAATTGTTCGGTGCACATATGTTGCGCACACACATGCCCTTAGGGCATGTGTGTGCGCAACATGAAACTTTGTTTTTGCAAATTACCATGAAGTTCAACTTCATGGTATTTTGCGCCCCCTTTTAGCGAAATCGCAAATTTTTCTACTTGATGCATTGCATTTAAGAAATCTCAATTTGAGATTCCTTAAATGCAATAGCAATTTAAGAAATCGCAATTTTGCGATTTCTTAAATTGCGATTTTTGCATTTGGGATGATGCATCCCAAATGCAAAAATACCGGTCGCAAAGGGGCAGATTCTCAGAATCTGCCCCTTTGCGAGCGGATTTAAGCTTGATGCATCTGATCCTTAGAACTGAACTGAACTAAGCTTAAATCTACCATCTTAAAGTAATCATAGTGTGTATTTTTGTCATTTATGGTCTTGTGGAAACTCTATATAAAGTCTACTTATTTTTTATATAAAACCTGTGCGGTGTCCATTTGTAGTGTTGTCACTGGGTTACTGTATGTGGTCACAACTGCTTAACTTACAACGCCTCTGAAATAAGCCTTAACTGCTCGTGCCACGCTACCTAAAGGGTGAGCAGGGGTTCTTTTAGGAGTGTAATCCCCTAACTCCGACTAGAGGAGAGGGTCCCTATTTGTCACAAGTACCTACATGTGCCAACTAGAGACCCCCAAATCTAACAGTAGCATAATTTATTATTATTTTTAAAGCAAGATAAAAATGCAAAATGCCGCCTAGTTCTTCCATGCATTAGTTCACATTAGTGCACGCATGCGCAAAGTGGTTTCTCGTGTATTTATGTAATTCATACATTAGTTTCCACTGCACATTGTTAGTTAATATTACAGGGGTGTCAATTCAAGCAGGTTTTCTTTTTCACAAAACCCTGCTTCATCATGTCTTTCCCTGATTAGCATAGGTTTATTTTTACATTGACATGTAGTAATCTGTAATTGTAACCGTACAGAACATAAAGCGTCAGAAGGGGTATAGACTGCCCTCCTCCATGGCCCCAAGAAGGCCAATGTGAATGATGGTACCTAAGGGGGTTCGATCAATAGTCGGTGTGGCAACCTTTGCTTTACCTACTTTCTAAATGTGCGAATGACGAAGTCTGCAGAAAAAGACTTGCCGTCTTCTGTGAAGAGTAGTCATTTGGCTTGTTGTTGTTCTGAGACAGGGAACGAGATAGACAGATAGATAGATAGATAGATAGATAGATAGATAGATAGATAGATAGATAGATAGATAGATAGATAGATAGATAGATAGATAGATAGATAGATAGATAGACAACAGAAAGATAGAGAGATAGAGAATTAGATAGATAGACAGAAATGAAATGCAAATTTAAAATAAATGTAAAAAAAATATATGTATTATTTTTTAAATAAAACATATGCATTTTAAATACTTTAAAACATTTGAATAAACACATTTAATCTATTACTATATTAAAATATACAAATAGTAACCAACGTTAAAGTATTTTAATACATTATGAATGTAATTAAAAATTGTATATGTAGCCTAAAAAAATTAACAAAAGTGTTCTATATAAACCAGTGGTTCTTAATCTTTTGACATTTGAGGACCACCCACTGAATCAATACTGGATTCCGGGAGCCCGCACTGAGTCATTTTTGGAAGCAGAGGTTCCCTGGCCTAAGCAATATCTGTGATTTGAAGCTGTTCTGACCGGGTTTTCTGCCCCTTTTTGAGTGAAGGTGACTTTAGCCTGCTATCATTCTAATAGGAGGATTAGAACCTCAGACCTGGCCTATTTACAAGGTGTTTGATGTAATTCCCTACCCTTTTCTTTATTCTAGGGCCTATAAACTTATGTTAAGGGATAGATTCCTTAGTATTAGTATTAATCCGTCCTTTTGTAAGGTTGCTAGTATATTTCTAATGAAGTTATGTCTATTTCGGGCATTGTAGGCCTCGAACAGGAGAGACTTCATCTTTCTTTCTGCCTCGGCTGCTTGAGATGCTTTTAGGTCAAATGTAATGTTTTAGTTATAAGGTGTTGTTCGCTTGGAGAGAACCGGCTCAAGCTGACCCTTATCGAAAGATTGTATTTTTCTTCGTGTCGAAGACATAACATCAGGCCGGTGTCCTTGGCACGGGATGGTACAAGAATTTGGTGGGCGGCAGGTTACTGTCCGTAAATTTCCATGCATGATCAAGGTTCCATATTAGCGAAAGCACGGAGAGTTCAGGAGTCAGTTAGTAGTCGTTAGCATTATTGCAGTTAATCAACTTAAGGCAGACAGTCGCCATTTTGAAGTCCGAAAAAGACCGAGGGCTGATACTCTCTCAGAAAGATTGAAGTTACTTTAGTAGGAGCAGCTTGCGAGCTTTGATACTGAGATCAGAGCATGCAGAGTGAAGAAGCTAGTGGAGCGAACGAATTCCAGAAAGGTCAAAACTAAGTTATAAGATCGAAGTTGGGAGGTGAAGATAGTCCGTGATTGAGAGGAGAGAGGAGTAGTGCAGAACAGCGAGAGTGAAGCAAACGAAACAGAGAATAAGAAGGAGGTTCCAGTGACTTGGAGGGGAGCAGAGGAGACAGGGCATAGCGGTGCTGACGTGTATCCGTGACTGCAAGGGTGATCCTAAGATGAGCCAAGGCACAGACGAGAAGGGAACCCAGATGACAACTGAGTCAAGACTTCGTACTCATAAGGTGACGTCGCCCCTTTCTTATTCGCGTGCACACAGATTCTAATTCTTTCCTTTGCTTTTCAGGCTATATGTTATATTGCAGTATTATATTGTCGTTATAATTTACTATTGTTTAATAAAGGGACCCCAGTTCTTAGTGAACCATTGTGTAATTGTTGTTTTCTTATAATAAAGTTAACCTTTCTTCTAGTCAGATGCTGTTATGTGGACGGATGCGTTTCCCGTCCGGGTAAATGGTAACTGAGCAAGGGAGCAGAGGAGCACTTGAATCAGAGAATAACCTTTGCATGTTGTAATTTGGCCATTCTTGTGTGAGAGGATTGAACTGTCTATCTATCACATAACCTATAATATTACATCCCCATTAGATATTAGATATATAGAGAGAAACTTCCCAATGCAGAGAGAGAGAAAACTGAAGGTATTCATAGGACAGTGATCGTCGTTGTGTAGTGGCGTTAGTGAGAACATTGATCGTGATCAATGTGTATACCCACAGGATTGTGGCTTGTGAGAGCACCGGAAGGATACGGTGTGTAGTGAGATCGCCGCCAGGGAGAGTGTCGTTAGTGAGAATATTGACAGTAGTCAATGTGTATACCCACAGGATTGTGGCTTGTATGTGTGTGAAAGAGTGAGAGCACCGGGGGGATACGTTGTCTATACCCACAGGATTGTGGCTTGTGTGAACACTGATTGTGATCAGTGTGTAATGGTAAGTAATCGGAACTGCCTCAGGGTAGTCTAGTCTGGGCCTATGTTGCTGCGAGACTATAAGGTATGAGTGCGGTGTTTTAGAAGATCTAAGCTTGTATATTGCTAATTCCCCATCCTTAGGTAGGTACCCAGGTGCCTTGGTAAGTAGGTCCTGAGGAGGGAGGTGGTTACGTTTTGGCTGGGTTGGTGGTGTCTTGGTGATCTGATTCTATCTGGTCCGAAAATCCGGTCGTTACAGAAGCGCAAAACAATGCACACAAATATAGAAAAAAGACCACACTAAACAAATTCTAAAATATTGACACATTCTGTTTAATTCACAATCAACTATAGAACACATTTTCAATTGTGCTTTTTTATTTGTACACACTTTATGAATTGTAGATTTATTTTAATATTATTTAATTGTTTAAAACAGTCATGGACCCCCTGAGTAGGCCTGGGGGATCCTCAGGGTTGCTCAAACCATAGGCTATAAACCCCTGATCTATACTTTAGTAGTCAAGACGTACTTCGCTATGACCTCTGCCTTCTTAGTGGTGGCAGGCTAACGGCGAGGTCGCGACCCTCTGAATTTCAGCAAAAGTTCTCTCAAAGGTAGAGAATACACCGAGCCCCAATTTGTTGTTTCAGCGTGTATTTAATTCATACAAGATGCGGCAAACAACTCCAGACGTGTTTCGAAACCCGTAGGTTTCGTGGTTACAGGTCAGATTGGTGTTTACCATGGTCACATGATATAGTCCGATCACTTTAAACAAATTCAAAAAAGGACTACAGCTGCTATACTTTCATTAGGCAACGTGACCACCATTTTAGAACGGGTTTAAGAAAGTCGGGATGCAATGACATTTGATGTAATCATTGATGCACTTTAACTTAGAGCATGTTAATAGTTTCAAAGGAGATAGTAGTTCCTTTTCATTAATATTGTAACATATTACATAAATTTAAAAATTCATGAAAACATCTCATCCCAAGTGGGTAAAGCCTGAATGAAAAACTTAAGAAAATTCAGCCCAAGTGGGCACATCGGCATGAAATACATTAAACAATTCTGCCCAAGTGGGCAAATCATATTCTGCCAATCTGGCTTCCAAATCCATATATCACCCTAGAAGGTGGTCTCTATCTGCATAGTTTTCAACATATAGCAAAAACGCCATCTCCTATAAAAATAAACCAAATAAGTATATCAATATAAAAATATTAAAAACCATGTGATAAACATATACTTCTCGGGAGACAACACGATCATTCATCAAAGTATTTGCACAAAATACATTTCTCAACGGTCAGGTAATAATTACACAACTCAGCCGAGATGAACTGATAACTCCTCATCCTTGTTCAGACCCCCCTGGCTGTACCGTTTCGTATTTGATAATAAAACATGATTCCAGCCTATGTAGTTCTTGAAGTCTGAGAAGAAAAGACTTTTTATCCCCTACAATATCTCTCACCATGAGAAGGATGCCATAAGCACACTCAAGAACAATCCTTCCCTAATAATAAAAAGTGCAGACAAGGGAGGGGGTATTGTCCTTCAGGACATTGACTCCTACAAAGAAGAAATTTTGCGCCAACTAGCGAATACAGACCATTATCAAAGTCTACCAGGGAACCCCACTAAAGACATCCAGGAGACTGTATTCAGACTCACTTCTGATGCCTGTGCCGAAGGGTACTTGAGCAAGAAGGAGTTCAATTTCCTTAACGTAAAAACTCAGCACCTACCGGTCATATACACTGTCCCTAAAGTGCATAAAAACATTGACAATCCCCCAGGCAGACCAATTGTCTCCGCCTGTGGGTCAGTTCTTGAACCATTGGGTGCCTTTGTCGACTTCTTTATTAAAGAATTCGTGCCAGGAACCATCTGCTATGTAAGGGACAGTATGTCCATGATAAACCTAGTTGAACACTGTCCCTTTGACCCAACACTCAATACACTATGCACAATGGATGTAGAGTCGTTGTATACAAACACCCCCCAGACAGCGGCTCTACTAGTCATCCAGAAAAGACTTGACTCTCGCCCACGCCCACATAAAATACCAACTGTCTTCATTCTCCAACTCCTTGAGTTATGCCTAACTAGGAACTTCTGTATCGTAACTAGGAACTTCTTCATCTTTGATAATGTCTATTATCAACGGATCAAGGGAACTTCCATGGGGGCAATTTTTGCCCCTAACCTGACAATTCTCTTTAAGGACAAACTTGAAACTGGATCGATTTTGTCAGACAGTAACCCTTTCCGATCAGGGATTGGGTTGTGGCGCCGCTACATCGATGATATTTTTATTTATATGGGATCTTGACATCAGTGCGCTACACCAGTTCCTGTATTGGCTTAACAGTAATTGCGCTGATCTTAAATTCACACTTGCGCATGATAAAGCACAAATTGCGTTCCTGGACCTTACAATGTACCACAATGAAGGTGAACTACTCACACGCCTCTTTAGAAAGCCGATGGAGCGGAATACGCTCCTCAGCTATGACAGTTACCACCCTAGGGCACTAAAAGACTCTCTACCTTATTCCCAATTTTTGAGGATAAGACGCAATTGTTCATGCAAAACAGATTACTTCAGGGAGGCCAATATCTTATCCAACAAGCTGGAAGACCGTGGCTACCCGAGAAGGCTAGTTAAGACTGCATCTAAAAGGGCATGGTATTGCCCGAGAGATGCTTTACTGACACCTAAAGTACATGACAAATCAGAAAGTATAGCCTGTGTCACTACTTTCTCGCCTGTGTCGCACAAAATCAGACAATCTATCCTCAAGCACTGGCCCACAATTAATGCTGGCCCCATTAATCTAGAGAGACCCCTTTTTGCCTTCCGAAAGAGTAAGAACCTTAAAGACCATCTAGTTAGAGCGGCCCTACCTGCCCCTGTACCTAGATCAACCATTGAATCAAACTGGGGTCTTCCACCATTGCAGGGACATGTAAAGTGTGGCGGCTGTATTGTTTGTGGTTATACAATTGAGGCACGCAATTTCAGTCACAATGGTGTCACTGTTGAAATGAAATCTCTTTCCCATTGTAATTCTAACAATGTTATTTAAACGATACTGTGCCCTTGCCCTAAAATGTATGTGGGACAGACAACTCAGAAAGCAAAGACCCGTATTTGTCAACATAGGAGTTGCATTAGGTGCAGGACTCCTAATGCACCATTGGGCGAACATTTCTCTGAAAAGAACCATACCAAGGATGATATTCGGTGGACAATCCTAAAGGTTGTCAAATTGCCACAAAGGGGTGGCAACCTAGCTCAACTCTTGAACCGCGAGGAACTTAAGAGCATAATCCAATTTGACAACATATGGCCAGGCTTGAACAGGAGCGAGGACTGGACTACCTTGCTTTAGTCTGAAACCCACAGTGAACTTGACCACATAAACTGAACTCTACACCTCTGCGGTGGCTTTTTTGTGAAATGACCTAGATCTAATCTCTAGCTGGACAATGTAAACTGTACATTCACCAACTGCCGCATTGTATCAA
Organism: Lissotriton vulgaris; assembly: GCF_964263255.1. Classification (NCBI taxonomy): domain Eukaryota; kingdom Metazoa; phylum Chordata; class Amphibia; order Caudata; family Salamandridae; genus Lissotriton; species Lissotriton vulgaris. Next base: position 1,662,808,256 of record NC_141694.1, read on the forward strand.
AATGTGAACGTGTAAAATAGTTCCTAATCTGTTTACACTTCATAAGTTTTTAATTGAATGTCACTAGGGGTTGTTATTCACTTGCGCCGTTTTTTAATCCACATTGGTGTTCACTCACGACCAAATTCCCGTCCATCACTCACCATTCCAAGATGGCCGCTACACTTACGTGCTCACCCAGTTATGCCTCACACACTCCCCCTAGGCACGTGACCCAGGCTCGCGATCACCTGACTCCGGATCCTAGGTTTAAACAATATGGCTGCGCTTGGATTACCAGGCTAACCAGGCAGCAAGAGTACACCGGCGTATCCACGCTCTCTCAATGCCCGCAGATCCTGACAATGCTCACAACTCCGGTAAGTGCATTTTCCCTCACGACCGTGGCTTCCCGCTCCTTATCTTTTCACGGACATCTGTTTCTGATTAATATAACCCCAGAATTTTTCTTCACACAGCGTATCTTCTATCAAATCAAGACCGCATGCAGCACCGTGTAATCTTATACCGAGCTGCCTCTTGACCCCAATACGCTGATTACGGCTATTGCTTTGGTAGGTCCTCATGGCACCAGCTCTATCGGCGACCAGTGCATGATTTGTCCTTTATGGGCTAACTAACCCCCATTTTTGCCCCAACAGCGCAAGCCTCCGTACAGTAAATTGAGCATCATTACCCGAGTGCTCCTAAGTGGTTGTTGCTCCGCATGCTATCCCTAGCACTGCGTACCCTCTGAATCGAGGTAAGCCATACAGTTCCCAAGGCATTCACATTGCCTGCTACCATCACCCCATTCGCCCATAAACTCAGGCCTATGTTTTCCTGGCTCTGCTATAGTACTATGGGCATAATACCTGTTCATAGCTCTCGTCACTGCATGCGTATATGCCCCCGGCCCGAAACGGAGCACAATTGACGGAGTTACAACTAGCGCACCTTCACGCTGGAATTAAATACCATGATTCGCGTTCACGTCGTTCACGGGGTAAAAAACTGATCGATAATCATTTTACAATGTGTTTCACAATGTGCTATTTCTTTATGATCAATGTAGATTGCACGTTCCGACACACTCGTGCACATGCCCTCTAAGAGGTATAACACCAATAGGCTCACTGCCGTTCCGAGTACTGTAAATGTGTACAAACCATTTAAAATGCTGACTTCTCAAATCCTGGCTTTCTTAAAAACTTTATTGTCCTTTTTCCTTCCCTGTTCTTTCTCTAAACAGGCGTATTGTTTATACCAGGCAATATAATCTTGTTTTTAGTCCTGATGATGACCCTTTCTAATCAGAGCAATGGATCGAAACGTCGACTCTTTTAAGTGGATATACATGTAAACTACTGTGTATCATTGTGTATGCTCTACTCTGGAGAACACTCCCTATACTGATTTAAAAAGTGTCCAGGTTGCTTACTTTCTTTGCCTGTGAAAATTCTCTCTTTGTATTACCTTTTCTCTCCCACTGTGTTTCTTTCACTAGTACGGTACAGGACTGTGCCCTACTTTAAGTAACTGCTGTCTTTGTATTCAATTTTATTGTGTGATTCCAATTAAAATAAATTCCTGGTCCGGCTGGACAGGAAAAATATATAGTAATCTATCGTGTTCTATATTACATTTGTTTATATATTCAAATTTGCTTAGGACCTTTGTTTCTTTCAAAAGGGCTTCTTTCTAGGGCACAGAATTTGAGGAGAGTAACATCTTTATTATGACATTCCTTGAAATGTCGCGCAACAGGGTACTGTTTGTCTTCATTGGTTATTGCTCGCATATGTTCTAAAACGCGTAGCTTGACCTGCTTGATAGTACTCCCAAAATAAATTAGTTCACATGGGCAGATTAATGCATATATGACGAAGTCACAACTCCGGTAAGTGCATTTTCCCTCACGACCGTGGCTTCCCGCTCCTTATCTTTTCACGGACATCTGTTTCTGATTAATATAACCCCAGAATTTTTCTTCACACAGCGTATCTTCTATCAAATCAAGACCGCATGCAGCACCGTGTAATCTTATACCGAGCTGCCTCTTGACCCCAATACGCTGATTACGGCTATTGCTTTGGTAGGTCCTCATGGCACCAGCTCTATCGGCGACCAGTGCATGATTTGTCCTTTATGGGCTAACTAACCCCCATTTTTGCCCCAACAGCGCAAGCCTCCGTACAGTAAATTGAGCATCATTACCCGAGTGCTCCTAAGTGGTTGTTGCTCCGCATGCTATCCCTAGCACTGCGTACCCTCTGAATCGAGGTAAGCCATACAGTTCCCAAGGCATTCACATTGCCTGCTACCATCACCCCATTCGCCCATAAACTCAGGCCTATGTTTTCCTGGCTCTGCTATAGTACTATGGGCATAATACCTGTTCATAGCTCTCGTCACTGCATGCGTATATGCCCCCGGCCCGAAACGGAGCACAATTGACGGAGTTACAACTAGCGCACCTTCACGCTGGAATTAAATACCATGATTCGCGTTCACGTCGTTCACGGGGTAAAAAACTGATCGATAATCATTTTACAATGTGTTTCACAATGTGCTATTTCTTTATGATCAATGTAGATTGCACGTTCCGACACACTCGTGCACATGCCCTCTAAGAGGTATAACACCAATAGGCTCACTGCCGTTCCGAGTACTGTAAATGTGTACAAACCATTTAAAATGCTGACTTCTCAAATCCTGGCTTTCTTAAAAACTTTATTGTCCTTTTTCCTTCCCTGTTCTTTCTCTAAACAGGCGTATTGTTTATACCAGGCAATATAATCTTGTTTTTAGTCCTGATGATGATCCTTTCTAATCAGAGCAATGGATCGAAACGTCGACTCTTTTAAGTGGATATACATGTAAACTACTGTGTATCATTGTGTATGCTCTACTCTGGAGAACACTCCCTATACTGATTTAAAAAGTGTCCAGGTTGCTTACTTTCTTTGCCTGTGAAAATTCTCTCTTTGTATTACCTTTTCTCTCCCACTGTGTTTCTTTCACTAGTACGGTACAGGACTGTGCCCTACTTTAAGTAACTGCTGTCTTTGTATTCAATTTTATTGTGTGATTCCAATTAAAATAAATTCCTGGTCCGGCTGGACAGGAAAAATATATAGTAATCTATCGTGTTCTATATTACATTTGTTTATATATTCAAATTTGCTTAGGACCTTTGTTTCTTTCAAAAGGGTTTCTTTCTAGGGCACAGAATTTGAGGAGAGTAACATCTTTATTATGACATTCCTTGAAATGTCGCGCAACAGGGTACTGTTTGTCTTCATTGGTTATTGCTCGCATATGTTCTAAAACGCGTAGCTTGACCTGCTTGATAGTACTCCCAAAATAAATTAGTTCACATGGGCAGATTAATGCATATATGACGAAGTCAGATTTACAGCTTAGGTGTTATGTGATGAGAAAAGGTTTACTAGATTTAGACAGTGTTATCTGTTTGCGGTTAGTGCTGTGTCTGCAAGCTTTACAAGAAGCACATCGATTAAAGCCCTGAACATTGCTTTTAAGTTCTTTTTCGTTCATTAAAATACTACTACACAAAACATCTTTCAGAGCAGGCACCTTCTGAAGGTAACACTCGGATAGTCTTCAATGTCTTTTTCAAATGCCTCATCAATCTTTAAAACACTCCAAAATTTATTAAGACACTTCCTGACCTTTTGGGCTTGATTACTGAACGTGGTGATGAACCTTAAAGGCTCAGGGTCATTTGGAATTACTTCCTTTTCGGCAAATAGATCCATCCTTTTAATAAGTTTGACCTTATTACATGCTGTTTCAATAACTTTATGAGGATAACCTCTCTCCTTAAATCTTTTTCTCATGGTGTTCATTTCATTTGTAAAGGATGCTTCTGTACTGCAATTGCATCTAGCTCGTAACAGCTCTCTGTAAGGAATGCTGGTAATACGATTTACTGGGTGACAGCCAGACGCGTGTAAGATACTGTTCCCTGCTGTTTTTTTGCGGGATAGTTTGCTTTTTAACTGATTCTCGCCTACTTCAATAACAGTATCAAGAAATTCAATAGAATTTCCATCAATAGTACACATGAATTTTAAATTCAAATTGTTGATATTGAGTAAATCAACAAATTCTTCTGCCTCTTTCTGTTCTCCTCTCCAAATGCAAAATATATTGTCGATATACTGAGCCCAGAGGACGACGTGGCCAGTAAAGGCACTGATGTTATTGGCCACCTGCTCCTCCCACCAGCCCAGGTACAGACCCGCGTAGCTGGGGGCAAAGTAGGTCCCCATCGCCGTCCCCCAGGCCTGACAGTATATTGTATGAACAAAGATAAAGAAGTTATTTTCTAGACGAGTACTCATCATTTCTAGGAGCATTTCTGTATGTTTCAAGAAACATATTGGTCTGTCTTTTAAATAATACCTGCATGCCTCTAAGCCAAGGTCATGTGGTATGCAGGTATATAAGCTGTTTACATCCAACGTAAGGAGTAACATGCCACTCTTCCATTTGACACCTTCGATAAGTTTAAGGAAATGCCCGCTATCTTTCACATATGATGCTAAATTTTGGACAAATGGCCTTAAAAAGTGGTCGATGTATTTTGAAGTACCCTCTAGCATACTTCCCATTGAAGAAACAATTGGTCGACCTGTTGGGGTTTCCTTGCACTTATGTATTTTAGGCAGGAGATATAACACCGCCAGTTTAGGATATTTACAATACAAATATTTATATTCATCATTCGTTATGAGCTTTTCTCTTTTCCATTCATCCAACCTTTTTCTATACAGGTCATTACTCTTTTCATACAATTGTCTATTGCTTTTGGTGTAACTTTCCACATCATTCCGTTGTTTTTTGCCCTCCTCCAGATACATCCGGCGCGGCCAGATGACAACATTCCCCCCTTTGTCTGCTTTTTTGATGACAATTGATTTGTTCTCCTGTAATTCTTTTAATGCCAGTTCTTCTTTTTTAGTTAGATTACTTATAAACTGTGGTTTCTGTTTGACTAGTTTCTTAAATTCCAAAAGAACACCTTTTTCGAAAATTTCAATAGTTTCGTTGTGCAGCTGGGTTAAAAATAAAGATTTTGGTTTAAAACCACTCTTACCCGGGCTATCTATTGTCAATTCCTCCTCTCGTAAGGTAACAAGTGGATCATCCACCCAATTCTCAACCCCCAACCCTCTCAATGTGTGCAATGTTTCAATATCACCAATTGACAACACAGGGTCCTGATCTGCCACCAAGTGGCTAGTCTGTTTCATTCTATCGAAGTGCCATTTTTTTAACTTGCGCTTTCGAGTAAAGAAAAACAAGTCAATTCTACTTTCAGTGTAGTTAAAACTTCAGGTAGGGCAGAAAGTCAAACCTAGTGACAATACATTGATTTGATCTTTAGTAAGAGTAAAGTCTGAAAGGTTCAATACCGTCAAGTTGTCATTCATTTTGTCGCCGTTTTGCCACGTGTCATCACTCCCAGGAGGTTTTGGATATTTCCGGGCTGCTTTGCGGCCTGCTTGGCGCATCTGCAAGTGGAATCCTGTGTTAAAATATCACACCTCTTTTTGATAATTGTCTTTAAGTCTGTGGACTGGGTGTTCGTAATCAGTCTAATTGGGGCATCCATGTCATCTTGTAACACTCTGGGTCTCTATATAGAGCTTAATTTCTCTCAATGTTGTCTGCTTTGCGGGCTCCCAGTTTGAGCATTTTAAAGGAATAACTTTGTGCTCTAAAGCTACCCATCATCTCCTTCTTGTTTCTCTCATAATTACTCACTGAACTATAGTTCCTTTTAGCCCGTAAGAATTTGCTGATGGGTATACAACATCTGAAATTGGGGGGGTGGAACCTTGCTGAGTGAAGTATAGAATTTCCTGCTGTTTCCTTTCTGAACAGATCAGTATGTAATTTGTTGTCCTCAACGGTTAGTCTGATATCCCAAAAATCTACTGTATGTTGACTAAATTGCATGGTAAATTTCAAAGTCACAGTATTACAATTCAATTCAGTTACAAATCGTCATAAATCATTTTCATTTCCCTCCCACACAAAAAACACATCCTCATGTACCTTAGCCACAAGTTTACCCTGCTTGTTCAATGTTCCAAAGCTTCACTCCAGAGCACCTTCTTCTCCCACCAGCCTACCAAAATATTGGGGAAGCTGTGAGCGAAGCAGGTGCCCATCGAAGTCCCTTGTATTTGTTTATAGTGTACCACATTGGAGGATCTGCGTTTCCCGATGCGGGGAAAAAAAATCGAAGCACTGGCTCCCACGATTTGTTCCTAATTAACCCCTGGGGCAATATATCATAGTAATGGGGGGCCAAGAGGGGCCCCGCAGCCCCGGGGACCACCACCCGGGACTTTTTTGAAATATGTGGTGGGGGGGGGGGCTCTCAGCCCCCCCAGCCCCGGGGACCGCCACCTCCGGGGCATTTTGCTAATTGATGCGGGGGCTCACGGCCCCCCGCAGCCCGGTCTTTTTTAAATTAAAGAAACCTGTGTGGGGGGCTTGAGCCCCCCCACATGCCCTGGGGACTGTCATCTCCCCGGGGCACTACGTTTTGTAAATTTGGGTGTCCGTTATGGATCCCCAAATCCCGGGGACCACCACCGCCCGGGGATTTGTAAATTGTGGGAGGGGGATGTGCGGCCCCCTCCTGGAGCCTAGTCGTGGCCATGGGGACCGCCAGTCTGCAGGGCCGGCTCCTGCAGTGTCCCAGGGTGCCCACCCCTGGGGCACTCTAATTTGCAATGACAGGGCAGGAGACTCGCGTCTCCCGCCCTGTCATTGTAAATTGCTTTGCTTCATTGAAGCAAGAGCAGGGAAACCTGCTCTCGCTTCAATGAAGCAAAGCAGATTTCTTGTCCACATGGGGAGCAGCATGTTAGCTGCTCCCCATGTGGAAATGCAATGCCGGCTCCCGCAGGACACGTTTAGCCGGCTGGACCCCCCCCCCACGGTCCCCAATGAAGAGGGCCAGCCCAGGAGGGGAGCCACGCGGCCCGCCTCCTCAGAAATAAAAAAATAAATAAATAGGAAAAAAAGACCAGCCCCGAGGGATGGGGTCCCCGGGGCCATAAATAGCCTAAGGAGGGGGGCAAAGCAGCCCCCCTCCTAAAAGTAAAATAAAAAATTTTTAAAAGCCAGGCCCCTGGGGATGGGGTCCCTGGGCCAATTATGGCCTCGGGAGGGCGGCCACGCGTCCCCCTTCAAACCAAACAAATTCCCCTTGAGTACTGGGGGTCCCTGGGGGCCAACTAGCCCACCAGGAACCTCCAGTATGCGCCAGGGGGCTGCGTTGCAGAGAGGTGTTCTGAGGCCACGCCCCTTTTTACACCTCTCTTAAAACGAGGCTCTGTGGCGCTTAACGGAGGTATCTGGTGGACTATTTGTGCCCCAGGAACCCTCAGGATTCAAGGGGAATTAATACCTCAACTTAAAATGCGCCACGGGGTGCTTTTGCACAGTGGTGAAGGGAGGGGGCGGGGCTTTAGGTAACATGTGTGCAAACATGCCCTGTGGCATGTTTTAAGTTGAGGAATTAATACCTCTTTAATCCTGAGGGTCCCTGGGGGCCAACTAGCCCCCAGGGACCCTCAGGATTGAGGAGGAATTAATTCTCCAACTTAAAATGCACCACAGGGCGTCATGTCACCTCAGGCCACGCCCCCTTCCTTCACCATTGTGCAAAGGCGCCCCTTGGGGAGTTGTAAGTTGGAAAATTAATTCTCTTTCAATACTGAGGGTCCTTGAGGGCCAACTAGCCCACCAGGTACCTCCAGTATGCGCCACGGAGCTGCATTGCAGACAGGTGTTCAAAGAACACGCCTCTTTTTACACCTCTCTGCAACCCAGCTCTGTGGCGCTTACTGGGGGTACCAACTGGGCTAGTTTGACCCGAGGGACCCTTAGGATTCAAGGGGACTTAATTTCCCCTACTTAGAACGGACACAGGGCTTGTTTACACAGTGATGAAGGGAGGGACGGGCCTGAGGTGACGTGTGCAAACACGCCATGCGGCGTGTTTTAAGTTGGATAATTAATTCCCCTTCAATCCTGAGGGCCCCTTGGGGCCAACTAGCCCATCAGGTGCTTCCAGTAAGTGCCACTGCGCTGTGTTGCAGAGAGGTGGTGCTGGCCGTGCCGCTTTTTACACCTCCCTGTAACAGTGCTTACTGGAGGTACCTAGTAGGCTAGATTGACCTTAGGGACCCTCAGGATTCAAGGGGACTTAATCTGCCAACTTAAAACGGCCACAGGGTGCGTTTACACAGTAGTGAAGGGAGTATATGGGCAACACTGCGCTGTGTTTCAGAGAGGTGGCCCAGGCCGTGCCCCTTTTTACACCTCTCTGCAATGCAGCTCTGTGGCGCTTACTGGAGATACCTAGTGGGCTACTTGGACCCTAGGGAAACTAAGGATTCAAGGGGACTTAATCTCCCAAATTAAAACAGACACAAGTGCGCGTTTACACAGTGGTGAAGGGAGGGGATGGGGCCTGAGGTGACGTGTGCAAACATGCCCAGTGGCGCATTTTAAGATGGGGAAATAATTTGCCTTCATCCTGAGGGCCCCTGGCGGCCAACTAGTCCACCAGGTGCTTCCAGTAAGCGCCACTGCGCTGTGTTGCAGAGAGGTGGTCCAGGCCGTGCCACTTTTTACACCCCTCTGCAATGCAGCTCTGTGGCGCTAACTGGAGATACCTGGTGGGCTAGTTGGACCCATGGGATACTCAGGATTCAAGGGGACTTTATCCCCCAAATTAAAACGGCCACAGGGCGTGTTTGCAAACGTCAGCTCAGTCCCACCCTCCCTTCACCAGTGTGCAAACGTGCACCGTGGCGCATTTTAAGATGTAGTTTTAATCCCCCTAACCTATTATGTACTAGTGGCTTACAGAGGAGGTAATTCTAATCACAGGGGTACCCCAACGCATAGTGTTAGCATTCACTAGCTCTAGGACTGGTTAGTCAGAGTCAGTTACCACCAGTACCCATCTGAAATAATTGTAAACACTGCACCAAAACCCAAACACTTATAAATTCACCCTGGCACTCTCTTTGCAGTACTCTAATCATTCAGTCACTACCCAAGTACTCATGCACTGAGCCAGGCCTTAGCACATGGACTGCTTCAAACCCCTATCCACTATGCATACAGTCCTCTAACGACCTACACACATGTCTTTCACACCTTCCATTCCCTAGTCAGTATCCATACACTCCCAGCAAACACCCTGTCACACCACTTGCACTCCTCTACTGATCCTTCAACTCCATGTATTAATGCATTTACTGCGCCAAAACTCAAGCACTTATAAATTCACCCAGGCACTCTCCTTGCAGTACTCTAATCATTCAGTCAGTACCTGAGTACTCATGCAGTGAGCCAGGCCTTAGCAGATGGAATGCTTCAAACCCCTATCCACTATGCATACAGTCCTCTAACCACCTACACACTTGTCTTTCACACCTTCAATTCCCAAGTCAGTATCTATACACTTCCAGCAAACACCCTGTCACTCCCCTTGCATTCCTCTACTGATCCATTCAGCACCATGTACTAATCCATTCACTGCTCCAAAACCCAAATACTTATAAATTCACCCAGGCACTCTCCTTGCTTTACTCTAATCATTCAGTCAGTACCCAAGTATTCATGCAGTGAGCCAGGCCTTTAGGGATTGTAATTGTGGTCTCCTGAGGCGGAAGCCGGGAGCTGTGAATGCGCGAATTTTAAAAACCTGTTTATTTGCACTGTCTCTTGATTTTAAAAAGAATCACTTCCCCACCTGTTTCCCAGGCATCCCTCACCACCGTACAGCGGACTTTAGCGCTGAAACGGGAGCCAAACACCCAGGCTTTTCTGACGCCATTGTAGCGAGGAGCACGGACACGCCCCTTCGCTTAGGCCACGCCCACTTCAAAACCTAGTATATAAGCGCCACGAGCAAAGCGACGCTTGTATGTAATTGTGGTCTCCTGAGGCGGAAGCCGGGAGCTGTGAATGCGCGAATTTTAAAAACCTGTTTATTTGCACTGTCTCTTGATTTTAAAAAGAATCACTTCCCCACCTGTTTCCCAGGCATCCCTCACCACCGTACAGCGGACTTTAGCGCTGAAACGGGAGCCAAACACCCAGGCTTTTCTGACGCCATTGTAGCGAGGAGCACGGACACGCCCCTTCGCTTAGGCCACGCCCACTTCAAAACCTAGTATATAAGCGCCACGAGCAAAGCGACGCTTGTATGTAATTGTGGTCTCCTGAGGCGGAAGCCGGGAGCTGTGAATGCGCGAATTTTAAAAACCTGTTTATTTGCACTGTCTCTTGATTTTAAAAAGAATCACTTCCCCACCTGTTTCCCAGGCATCCCTCACCACCGTACAGCGGACTTTAGCGCTGAAACGGGAGCCAAACACCCAGGCTTTTCTGACGCCATTGTAGCGAGGAGCACGGACACGCCCCTTCGCTTAGGCCACACCCACTCCAGGCACCTCCCCTTCCTACAAATATGTGCCATCACAGAACGCGCAGCGGGCAAGCGCAGCGAGCGCGCGGTATGCGCAAACGAAGGCACGCCTAAGGCAAGCCCGTCTGTGCCCGTCCGTGCCACGACCGGGCCCAGGGCACGCCACGCCGTCCAATTTAAGGTATGTACCAATCCAATGCCTACTCTCACCAGAGAAAAAATTCTCTCCCTAAACAACAATTGCAACAACTGTCACAATGTGATCAATGTCGACAATTGGTTAGGGCCTCTAAGCTGCCACTCATGTAAAATCTCTCTCACCCCAGAGAAATCGTTACCCGTTACGGAAGATTCGACCCCTGTCCGAGGAGCCCTAATCAACGCTAGGTCAATATGCAAAAATGGAGCTCATATTTATGACCTAATCACAGAAAACGACTTTGACCTACTATTTGTAACCGAAACCTGGCTAAAAGCATGGTGCAACCCTGTTATAGCCCAAGCTGTTCCACAGGGATACCTTATTCAATGTATCGACAGACAGGAACAAAGAGGTGGTGGCCTTGCCATTATCCACCGGGACTCCATGAAATGCTCCACGTTCGAACTTTCGGACATTAAGGGAGCAGAAAGCATGGGTTTCTGCATTCAGACAAATGATGAGAACACCTTTGCCGGTGCCCTCATCTACCGCCCACCAGGACCGCAGAACGGTTTCTCACTTAGTTTGGAAGAGGCACTCAGCACTCTCACCATGAAATACGCCAACTTCACCGTTTTAGGCGACTTAAATTTCCATTTGGACAAACCTAACGACCCTAACACAATATGGCTCAATGAACTTACCGATATTCTGGGACTAGAAATACTAACCAAGAAGCCCACACACAAAGCAGGCCATATCCTGGACTGCATTTGCACCAATCTCACTACCCTAACTATAGCAACTCCCCTGCCTCAAACATGGACTGACCACTGGCTAATCCCTTTCAACCTCGCTCCAAAAAAAAGGACAAACATTCCCAAACCAAAAGTCGACACTCAGGCACAGACAGATTGGAAAAAACTAGCAAACTCCCCCAATCTGCACCTCGTCGCTGAGAACTCAAAACCCCTCCCCACTGGCTGCACTGAAACAGACTACAGCAATTTCTGTACTTGGATCACAGATCTCGGCAGATCCCCCAACCCGCAAAAAGTGAGGAAAAAGCAAAACAAAAAATGCGCCCCATGGTTCTCCCCCCACCTTAAAGATAAACGTTCAGAGGTCAGAACCCTCGAAAAGAAATGGCGCCGCACCTATAGCGGCACTGAACTCCTAGACTACAAAACCGCTAGGAAACATTACCACGAAATGATAAAAACCGCCAAAAAAGAGCATTTCCTTGAAGCCATCACTAGGTCCAACAACAATCAAAAGCAAATCTTCAAAATAGTTGATGACTTCATGAATCCCAGAATCCTTAGGCAAGAGATTCCACCTTCACCCGCCCTGTGCAACTCGATAGCAGACTACTTCGAACAAAAAATTCAAAACCTAATTAAAGACTTTCCAGACCCCCCTGAATCCCTTCTACAGGAAAACTTACCAACTACCAACAAATACCCGCAGCTAAGCAAATTTGCTCCGGTCAGCCTTGAGGAAACTCGCCAAGCTATCCTCTCCACCAAGTCAGGCTCCCCTTTCGATCCATGTCCCCCTCTGTTGCTCCAAACCATAGTGGACACAGTTAATCCCACTATAAACAACATCATCAACTCTTCCCTTGCTACCGCTGCCATTCCTTCTGAATGGAAACTCGCTGCCGTGAAACCCCTTCAAAAGAAAACCCTTGCCGACCCCACCATACTTTCCAACCTTCGCCCTATATCGCTGCTTCCACTACTGTTCAAACTCACAGAGTCAGCGGTAAACAAACAGCTGACCACATTTCTGGAGGACAACAACTTATTACACCCTAGCCAGGCAGGTTTCAGAGCAAAACATTCCACGGAGTCAGCCCTCCTACATACGATAGAGACCCTCAAGACAGCAATGGACCAAGGTAAAAAAGCCGTCCTGATCCTGCTCGACCTGTCGGCGGCCTTTGATACGGTCTCTCATCCCGTATTAATTGGCCGCCTGGCAAACTCGGGACTTGCAGGAACCGCCCTAAACTGGCTAAAAAACTTCCTTAGCCATAGAAAGCAAGTCACCATATTGGGGAATTATCGGTCAGACGAGAAGGCACTAAATACAGGGGTGCCACAGGGCTCTAGCCTAAGCCCAATTCTTTTTAACTTATATATGACCCCCCTGATAGAACTCATCAGCTCCTTCAACATCAGCACAATATCGTATGCTGATGACACGCAGCTCATCCTTGTTCAAGACAACACCACCTCAGCTGAAGAAAATATGAAGGATTGTCTCACCGCCACTTTTGAATGGATGAGAACTCACCACCTCAAGTGTAACTCAGGAAAAACGGAAATCCTCCCTTTTGGTCAGGACAACCTCTTCTGCCCGAAACAGTGGTGGCCCCAAGATGCTGAGGTCCCGCCAAACACAATCAAATCAGCCCGCAATCTCGGGATTAAGTTTGATGAGGCCCTCTCTTTCAAGCAACAAGCAGGTACCGTGGCAGGGTCCTGCTTTAACATCATCAAGGGCTTGAGAAGGTTCTTCGACCTCCTCCCCCTGACGGCCAGGAAGACAATCGCAGTGGCCCTCATCACATCCCGCCTGGATTACTGCAATAGCATTTACGCAGGTTCCAACAAAAGTGTCCTGCACAAATTGCAGATGGTGCAGAATACCGCAGCCCGCCTGGTACTAAGGCTGCCCAGGAGGTCATCTGCCTCAGCAGCACTTAGAACCCTACACTGGCTGCCCATTCATAAGAGGGTACTATTTAAAATCCTACTTATCACCTTCAGAGCCTACCACCAGTCGGGTCCCTCCTATCTGTCCCAAAGGTTTGGAAAATACACCCCCCCTCGATCACTCAGGTCCTCCAACCTGAACCTACTGGTGGTCCCCAGATTTAGGCTCTCAACTAAAGGTGGCAAATCATTAGGTTTTTTGGGAGCTAGAGCTTGGAACAATCTCCCCTCCCAGATGCGTCTGATCCCATCAGAAATCCTATTTCGCAAAGCTCTCAAAACCTGGATTTTTAATGCACCTGACACATTAGTTCTAAAACTAATCTAACCTAACTCATCTCAGTTCAGCCCCTCCTCCCCCCCCCCTATTCACCAGCACTTTCCCTTTTCTCCTTTCCGGTGACACTCTTACCACTAGCGCCAAGATGCTCCTTGGAGTGTAAGCCGCGCTTTACAAAAACTGTATCATATCATATCACTTTATCCCCCAAATTAAAACGGCCACAGGGCGTGTTTGCACACGTCAGCTCAGTCTCACCCTCCCTTCACCAGTGTGCAAACGTGCACCGTGGCGCATTTTAAGAGGTAGTTTTAATCCCCCTAACCTATTATGTACTAGTGACTTACAGAGGAGGTCATTATAATCACAGGGGTACCCCAACACATAGTGTTAGCATTCACTAGCTCTAGGACTGGTTAGTCAGAGTCAGTTACCACCAGTACCCATGTGAAATAATTGTAAAAACTGCACCAAAACCCAAACACTTATAAATTCACCCTGGCACTCTCTTTGCAGTACTCTAATCATTCACTCAGTACCCAGTTACTCATGCAGTGAGCCAGGCCTTAGCACATAGACTGCTTCAAACGCCTATCCACTATGCATGCAGTCCTCTAACCACCTACACACTTGTCTTTCACACCTTCAATTCACCAGTCAGTATTCATACACTTCCAGCAAACACCCTGACACTCCCCTTGCACTCCTCTAGTGACCCATTCAGCATCATGTACTAATCCATTCACTGCACCATAACCCATATCCTTATAAATTCACCCAGGCACTCTCATTGCTTTACTCTAATCATTCAATCAGTACCCAAGTATTCATGCAGTGAGCCAGGCCTTAGCACATGGACTGTTTCAAACCCCTATCCACTATGCATGCAGTAATCTAACCACCTACACACTTGTCTTTCACACCTTCAATTCCCCAGTCAGTATCTATACACTTCCAGGAAACACCCTGTCACTCCTCTTGCACTCCTCTAGTCATCCATTCAGCACCATGTACTAATCCATTCACTGCGCCAAAACTCAAACAATTATAAATTCACCCAGGCACTCTCCTTACAGTACTGTAATCATTTAGTCAGTACCTAAGTACTCATGCAGTGAGTCAAGCCTTAGCACATGGACTGCTTCAAACGCCTATCCACTATGCATGCAGTCCTCTAACCACCTACACACTTGTCTTTTACACCTTCAATTCCCCAGTGAGTATACATACACTCCAGCAAACACCCTGTCATTCACCTTGCACTCCTCCAGTGACCCATTCAGCACCATGTACTAATCCATTCACTGCGCCAAAACCCAATCACTTATAAATTCAACCAGGCACTCTCCTTGCAGTACTCTAATCATTCAGTCAGTACTCAAGTACTAATGCACTGAGCCAGGCCTTAGCACATGGACTGCTTCAAACGCCTATCCCCTACGCATGCAGTCCTCTAACCGCCTACACAACTTGTCTTTCACACCTTCAATTCCCCAGTCAGTATCCATACACTTCCAGGAAACACCCTGTCACTCCTCTTGCACTGCTCTAGTGACTCATTCAGCACCATGTACTAATCCATTCACTGCTGCGCCAAAAGCCAAACACTTGCAGTACTCTAATCATTCAGTCAGTACCCAAGTACTCATGAACTGAGACAAGCCTTAGCACATGGACTGCTTCAAACCCCCATCCACTATGCATGCAGTCCCCTAACCAACCAACACACTTATAGTTCTGCACTTATACAGTCAACAAAAAAAACAATAGTTCAGTTTCAATATTTAAAAAAAACTTTTTATTTCCATTAATATTAAAAATTTATATAACATAATTTAAAAAATAAAATATGTAAAAATAAAGTTGAAAAACTTCAGAAAATCAGTATCAATATAATTATTATTGTCATTTAAAAAACCTTTCGAAAATCACTGAAAAAACCATAGGTTTCAGACATATTATTGTTAGAAATTAGCATTTAAAAAACCTTAGAAATTTACTGAAAAAACTATAGGTTTCAGGGCTGTTATAGTTAGCTGGACATTTCACTCGTACAAAACCATTGAAATTCTTCCGTTATAGTTAGTACTGCTAACTATAACTCGCTCGCCCGCAATCCACTGCTGATAATGTCACATATTACTTCATTCATGACATGGTCAGTGACATCACGGATGACATCACTGATGACATCTCAAATGATATCACTGATGACATCACTGATGACATCATCCAGTGAATGTGGTTTGGTCTGTTATTTAAATATGTATTATATATATATATGTATATAGCAATCTGCATTGAAGAATGAGTGGATATATAAACATACATATCTGGATGGAGGATTTAGTAGCAGTGTGATTGACGGTTTACTTGACTAATTTATAGTGTCTCACTAAATAAATTGGATAGTGACTAAACTGTGTGAATATCTGTATCACTTTGTCAGTTGTTGTGTAAACTGCTGCACCAGTTGGTTACTAGCTATGTGAAAGTCTATATTAGTTATTGATTACTTAACTGAGTATTTGAATGGGAGAGTGAATGTTTGTGTGGTTCGGTGGGGGGTGTGGGACTCCCCAAAGATGTGTGAATAGTTGATTCAGTAGGTATATGAGGTTAAGACTACATGTTACAACCGTTGTTTGGGTGAGTGAATATCATAATGGGTGTGGTGATGAGCAAATTAATCTCTCAATGGTACATGTCCAACAAACTAGAAAAATAAAAGGCAGTGTATGTGACAGTTGTTGTATATAAATAAGTATACATAAGACTCAGTGATTGTATGAGTGACTGTATGGATAACTGTATACTTGTAATAGAGATTTTATAACACACTAAGTATGAGTTACTGAATAAATGAAGTGGTATTTGTATTAGTGTGTAGCTGAGTAAATGTAAGTATGACCCATTGTTTGCATAAGTGAGTAGGATGACTGCATAAGTGAATAGGATGTATGTTGGTGTGTAATGTCGATACAGTTGTATAAGTATATTTGATAGTGTTCTAGTGATCATTGACAGAATGTATGAGTGAATCTATAGGTTAGTGATTAGATGTGTGTGTAGATCTAGGAATCACTGAGTGGGTTTTTAGAAACTTGTATTGGTGTGTCAATGGATTCAAATATGGTACTCTGTATTTTACAGTGAGTGATGAAAGGTTATACTAGTGTATGATTAGGTGTATCTGATTGTCACATGGAGGATGTCATCAGTGATGTCATTTGAGATGTCATCAGTGATGTCATCAGTGATGTCACCGACCATGTCATGAATGACATCATCAGCAGTGGATTGCGGGCGCGCGAGTTATAGTTAGCAGAACTAACTATAGCAGAGCAGTTTCAATGGTTTTGTACGAGTGAAATGTCCAGCTAACTGTCAGAAATATCGCCGGTGAGAGACGCTGTCCGCATTTTGCGTATCGAATGGTGACCGTCTATGACAAACTACACTTCCCAGAATACCGGGAGGCAACGTCACGTAGCGACGCCAGCAACGCAAACCCCGGAAATAAGTTCATGCCGGAAAACACCCACAGTGCCGATAATTCTTGCTACGTTGTCCTGGCGGTTGGTATTCTGGAGAGGCGGTAGGAGTTCGTGTGGAGTTCTTCATCGTTGGGTCCTTGGGCACCTCGTTCTGGGTTAGGTGCCGGTTTCCAATGGATCCTTAACAGTTTACACGCGGCTGCGTGTACTATCCTGTTGCAAGTCGGTTCTCTCTGTTTTGAGCAAACAATATATCTCCCTGTTGGACGAGAAAGGCGCTACGCTTTCTCATGCAGGGAGAATCCTGATTTCTGTCCATTACGATCCTGACAGACTTTTGGATCATGAAAAATACCATTGTTTTGTCCTTTTGTTTATGAACACGGAGATCGGAGCGGTTTGGGCTCCAGCTGCTCTCTGACTGTGAAACCTGATTCCTATGCATAAAAAGTGTCTAAGGGTATTTGGACACCTCAGGATTGTATGTACTATCTGTTTACAGCAAGAAACTTATGAGAGTGATGTAACCTTGTCTGCTGTTTTCTTCTATGATTTATTGCCACAACGTTTTTTGCCTTATTTATCCTAAACTCAGGAGAGACGGTTCAGGGGGGTATCTGATCAGAGGGATTTGTCCAACATTAGACTGAACACAGTGCTCTTTTGGTATGTAGTGCAGAATTTTGTTAACTGACATAATCCTCACACAGGAACAGAAGTTCATAGTGTCCTTATGTTTTTCTTTTCAGTTGGTTGCACTCCCTGATATCGCCCTGTATCTATTTCCCCTATATTCAAGGTCTGCTGTATTTTCCTTTTCAGGTAGGGATCTAGGATACACATTGTCTAGTGTAAGGAAGGGCTGTAGGGGTTTCCCAAGTGGGACCGCGGGGGTGTTTTCTAAACAATTGTCCTTGTCATTTCAGATCTCCCTCCCCGCTGTCCCCTTCCTTTCCCGCCCTCACGGGACTATCCAGGTAGGCTGTGTTTGTCACTTCAGACTCTAGGATCGTTGTGTGGGGGAGGGTACAGGCCATTCAGCACAACCCAGAGGAGAACAGAAGACGGAGCCTGACACTAACTATAACAGCCCTGAAACCTATAGTTTTTTCATTGAATTTCTATGGTTTTTTAAATGCTAATTCCTAACTACAACATGTCTGAAACCTTTGTTTTTTTCAGTGAATATACATATATATTCAAACCCTTCCTCCATAAGCCCAACATTCCACTACTAAAAACTACAAATTATATCTAAAATTTCATAAAAATGTAAACATATATTCATAAAAATTATAATCTTAAGCATTTACCTACCCTAATTTATTTATGAAAAACACAGTAAACTAAAAAATAAACAATAGAACTCCAAATAAATTGCACTAAAATCAAGGCTAACATTACAAAAATATTCACAAATATGATTTTGCTTACAGCAATACTTTTAATGATAATAAAAACAAAACTGGAAAACAATATTCTTACCAGCTTTTATTTTTGATTGTTTTACTGTGATGGTTATTTATTATTGTGTTTTTTAACCCTTTAAATATGGCTGAAATGTTCCCGTTGTGCGGTAAAATTTCACGCGTTTGCAAATCGGACGGCTCCTGGCCATCCGACGCACACGCCACCGATGTTGTCGGACGGCCCCCGGCATCCAAAGGTTTAGTTGATATTGACATAATTATTTTGCATGATTTTGTTTATAGTCAAAAGTTTATTGAGTTTGTAAACGGAATCTAAACCAACAGACAGTGCATTCATACTGTGAAATCACCAATTATTGATGTTCTTCATGAGGCGTATCTGCATTATGATGGACCAAAGCAGTCCCAACATTTACCTCCATACCTCCTGTGCAGACCCCCTATCGCATATATGGGTTTCTCCATTGTTGCACACCAGTCCATGGCTAATCGTCATTCAGTGAGTGTCGGCAGGACTGTTGAGTTCCAATTTTTTGCAATGTCTCTTTTGGCAGGGAGGGTGCCATTCTCACCAATGTACGTTCTCCCCAGATCCTCCAAAATCCTAAAGAAAGCAACTTGAGTGAGGGGTCTATCTTCCTGCCAGTATGCAGCAATGATGGGGCAACCACAAACCTTCTTCTCTGGGCAATAGATGCATACCAATGTAGGAGACCCGCCTACCCACCACAGTCTTTTGGGTGTAAGATAGGTAATATGCAGAGAGTTAA
This sequence comes from Lissotriton vulgaris, assembly GCF_964263255.1. Taxonomy (NCBI): domain Eukaryota; kingdom Metazoa; phylum Chordata; class Amphibia; order Caudata; family Salamandridae; genus Lissotriton; species Lissotriton vulgaris. Next base: position 1,662,827,572 of record NC_141694.1, read on the forward strand.
GTTGAACAAGGCAGAACTGGGAGGATATGGCCAGCTTACATAGGGCTATGTGTGCATCTCTGCAGTCGTCCTCATTCAAAGGACCTACCCATGTACCCAGTGTGCCTTTAAGTAGGCATGGGCGGAAAATCCGTTCCGCTCGCGGATTTTGCGGATTTTCGGGAAATCCGCAATCCGCGAGATTCGCGAATCTCCCGCAAAATCCGCAAATCCGCGAGCAGCGGATTTTGCTCGCACTGCTCGCACTGTTCGCGTGAGTTCGCGCCCCGCGAATAAGTGCAAAATTGCAGAAATACGATCTTAGCAAAACTGAAAGTAACTACTTACCAGGTTCAAAAGTTCAGGCTCATCATTAGTAGCCATTTCCTGTAGTGCTTCCTGAGGGGCCCCTCCAGAGTTCAGTTGCCAGTTGACACTATTATGTGACCCTGCTCTGAACCTCAGAATAGTTACACATATGCCACAAAGGTCCTGAATTACAGCTAAGGGAGACAAGCAGGAGCCAGGCTGGAAGTTAAAATCCATTAATCAGCCCCTAATTCATTATTGTCAGTTGGGGCAGGGCAGGTGTTGTAACTAATTTTGCAACAATGAAAGCACTTAGCAAGTGCAAAAGATCACTAATCAGGGCGCACTAAGGAAGCAGGTGCCAGCTAAAAAAATATTCTGTGACACATTAATCAGCCCCAAATTAATTCAGGTCACTTGAGGCAGGGAAGGTGTGCTTTGCTTTGCCGAAAATAATGTACACTGGACAACCAGAGGGTGTGGTGATGAAACAGAGGGTGGCATGGGTGGGCCAGAGGGTGGCATGAGTAGTCAGAGAGTGGCAGTGGTGACAGAGAGTGGCAGTGATGAAGAAGAGTGTCCCAAACAGGCTGGACACGTAGAAACAACAAGTTCGCAAAACTTGCGACCCGACAGGTAAGTTCGCAAATTGCGAAATTGTAAAAACCCTCGCGAACTGGCAGAAACACGGGCGAACACAAAAAAAAAAAATCCGCAAATTCGCGGGAATTCGCGGATTTTGCGGATTGCGAATTTGCGAACGCGAGATCCGCAAAATTCGCTCATGCTTACCTTTAAGGCCATAAAGGGATTGGTAGAATTAGTAACCAATGATTTTTATATTCTGGATACCCCTCCAACCCCCATGGACTTATAGGGATCTTGGTGTCCATTTGGCTGAACTCTGGAACAGCTGTTAAAGAGTCCCAATAATGTGTAAGAGCTTGACTCAGCTGTAAATATTTATAAAACTGAGATTTGTGGAGGTCACACTGCCACAAAAAGACTTGGGACCTATTTTAGAACTTGGTGGATGGGTTACTCCGTCACAATGTTGACAGATATCCCAGAAATACAAATCTCATAGGCCATAATGGGGTTTATATTTCAGCCGAAGGGATACTTGTCACCGTTGTAATGCAGTAACCCATCTGCCAAGATCTAAATCAGGCCCTTAATCTGCTAACCTTGCAAGATATCTCCCACCCATGAAATACCAATAATGTCCCATATACGAAACCCTTCCAGCTCTGTGCAATGTTTTAGCCAGAGACTGAGCCAGAGGTGGGTCTCCATTGTGATCTTTCACTCCCACCTCATTCTTCTGAGGATCGATCACCATGTGTATGATATCTTTTATGTTTTTTGGTAACCAAACAAAGATTTCTTAAATGGATTGATACTGGAAGAAAGTTTTAAGGAGCGAGCAGGCTTGAGTGGCAATACTGGGACCTTTTTAAACCTCTAGGTCAAGGGGAAGCTGGTGTATCCAGCCCTGGCAAAGATGTGTGAGAAATTCCAAGACATGGCTGAAGTTAATTAGCTTCATTCCTTAGCAGACATAAATTCTTCCATGCTGCATTAGGCATCAAACTCTACAATCGTCTTCTGTTACAGGCAGATTCTCACTTCAGTTTGGGTCAAGCAGAGAATTCTTAAGGGTAAACTAGTCAGGTATTAGTAATGAGATTTAGGACCATCCTAACAAAGGGTCTTATTTAGAACTTAGTGGACAGAATTCTCCATCACAAGCTTGGTGAATGTCCTGTCTGCTGTATTAAAAATGGATTATAGCAGATGGCACTCGTAGTACAATGGACAGGATATCTGCCATGTTTTGTTGGAATATTCCATCCACCAAACACCATACAAGGCCAAAAATGTCTAGGTTGTGCCCTCACGGATAATCATCAGTGTAATACTTCTCATTTCTAAAGAGCACACCTTAGACAGAAAACGTATTACAAAGTTTCCTGTATTTATTGCATGTTGTAGCTTTATAAAAAATGGACTTAGCCCATAGGCATTATAGCACTTCCTAAGAGAGCAGAAAGTAAACTCTGTATAACATATATCACAAAACAACAAAATACCAACAAGGACCCAATATTAATGTGGTAATTATCTACCTCAGTTGCGAGGAGCTCTGTTCAGTCCCATAACTCCAACCCTGAGTTGCCCATGTCATCCATAAAGGCAACGTTCCTCCATTAACCCCTATGTTTCTCCGGCATCTTGCAGGGCTTGGCTCCAGAGAGACTGACATGGCTCTAGTTCTGAGAGGTAGTATCCTATAGAGGACTATATAATGGTCACACTAAAGCACTGATGAAGAATTGATTCAATGATTCAATTCAATTGATTCAAAATAAATAAGTTGTTCAGTGCCGCAGCCTTCTAGCAACTTTGGAAGCATACACATCTCACTCAAAAAATCTTTTATAATCTGTTGCTTGACACAATCCTCCATTACCCTCACTGTATATACTCTCTTCATCTGACACAAATATGTAAAATAATTTCCTACCCACTGTCACCTTCTTCCACCACCGTCAGACTCGTCCTTCCCCACTTAGGCACTGAGTTGGCAGGTGCTTTGTCAGAGCCACTATCAGGGGTCAGAGAGTAAATCTGAAAATGTATCTGCCAAAATGCTTACCGCATCAAGGCACAATCCTGTACCTCAGTATAGGGGCCAAACAACCTATGAGTGGTTATAGACCACTTCCTTTCTTATTAATTACTGAAGAAAATTAACCCCTCTTCTCAGACCTCTAGTGCAACAACACAAACACCAATCCCCTTTGTTCAGAAGAAAATGCAAAGGCAACCACCTTTTGTTGATCTACCTTTTGGGTGTAGTAACCCAACAATCATCAGAAAATAGCTAACAAACATTACTCCAACGAGGTAAAAAAAGCTACAGTGATCTCTGTAGACTCTGAAAGAACTAAGCTCCTGTGTGTAGTCCACTCCTCAGAAGCTCCAGAATCAAATTGATCTATTTCGTCACAACTATCTATCTATCTATCTATCTATCTATCTATCTATCTATCTATCTATCTATCTATCTATCTATCTATCTATCTATCTATCTATCTATCTATCTATCTATCTATCTACCTGGATCAAGATTTTTTTTATCTCAGGATATGTGGATACACTTACATCTTTATATTGATCCACACAATACACACACGTTCTGGAGCAGAAGAGTATGGTGTGCTACACATAAGTAGGTGAGGTGTTTCCTGGAAAAAATCCTCATGTCTCTATGAGCAATTCAGTAGAGAACCCAATAAGTTCACATTGCTCTTTGACTATTGTCAGTTGAATGTCATATGTTAAGCTATGACTTTTCAAGATTGTCAAACTAAAGAAGTGTAGGTCTTTAATTGTTACTAATGGAGACTGGCCTGAAGAGAACAGATCTGCATTGTACTATTAAGATTTACGAAGTGAACAAACAGATGTATTGGCACGGGTAGTGAATCCTCTCACTAACTGCAAGGAGCTCTTAAACTTTGAGGTGTAGCTAACCCATTGTTTAGCTGAGCAGCACTCAGAAAAAAAAGATTGCCTTAAAGTGATTGTGGTCCATCTTAAATTAGCAGGGAATGGAACTTTTCAAGTTTCAGAACCTATGCAATTAGGTAGTATAAAAGATCCTCTCTCTAAAGAAGAAAGAGACAGAAGACTTATGCAAAATGTATCTATGTATTGTGGCAAATCTGAACACTTCTGAAAAGAGTGTTGAAGTAAATATAGGGCTCCTAAGAGTCAAGCAGTGGTAACATTACAGCTACAAAAGATACAGCCAGAGATAAACTGGACTCTGCAACAGTGAAATGAGCTGCCTTGATGAGTGAAGAATTTGAGTCACCTCCGAACAGGGTATTAAATACTTTGCAGTCTTCAGTTGTACACATGATAGTCCCTATGAAAATCACATTACCAGGTGGGCAAGGAAAGCCTGTTTCCAGACTATTAGAGTCAGGAGTCTCAGGGAATTATATGTATGTTAAATTTGCTCAATCTGTACAGATAACAATGATTAGGAAAAGGTTCCTAAAGAGGTTAAGACAGTAGATGGCTGTCAGGTTCTTGTTGATCAGACCTGCTGAAAGTTCTTGCCATCACTGAACACCTATGCAGGTGTTAACTGGAATAACCCAGCTGCTGTAGAAATTGGGAGAAAAAAAGGAAAAGGGAATGAGATAGAAAAATTGGACTAGAGCTCACTCTCATAATGAATCGCCACAGTTTGATGGCAGAAATGGTATGTCGATGAACCAAGTGTCAGATACGTGGGAGACCACAGGTAAGTAACAGATGCAGATTGTAATGATCTATGAAAACATATGAGCAGTTTAAGCTTACTGCTGTTGGTAGCGGATGTTGATATTATGAGCTAACAGCAGACTAGGATACCAGATGAAACCACCAGGATACCACTGGAAACCAGCTTTACACAGGTTATGCTAGCAGTGTAGATAACCAACATCCATTGTTTCCACTGATTTTGTTACACTTATTTGCCCACATGCAACAAACATAAAGTTGTATTTAATTCTTAGCAAATGTTGGTGAAAATTGGCTTCAAATATTGCACTTTCAACTGTTGTCAGCTATCTACTAGTGCACAAAACATGTCTTCTAGTTTAGGAGAATGCAACAAAAAGATAAATCCCATCAGTCACCTTCACTGCCTCCTGTTTTTGACTTGAAAAATGTGTGCTCTGTTGTTGCACTAGAAAATTAGGAGGTTATATAGGAGGTAAGCAGAATGGAGTACCATAATGTGAGTGACTTCATATTTTACCAGGATTCCCACTATCTTCTTGGTCTTGACATCTGATATTTGTATGTCTACAGGCAGAGGGTGAAGCTCTAAAAAGAATCCTAGCATTGTTTAGAAAACATATTTTTGTTTTCAAAATTTCCACATCATTTATCTATTGAATGGCTATCAGTAGTACATAGGGTTTCTGAGCAGCTTAATAGAGAGCAGCCAGTAGGTGAAGGACTTAAAAAAATACCTTCCTACTTTTCTGTTTAAAATAACATGACATTTTAATTTTTTCAACAGCCCTGCTGCAGAACCCTTTGAAAGGTGCAAAGTGCTGATGTGTATTTAATTTCCAGTATAAACAAAGGAAGGAGAATCACCATTGGACCTAGTAAAGATCCTAATGGAGCGTGGGGAGAGGGAGAAATCAAAAGAAAATTGTTCTTTTGTTAGAAGACCCCTCACTCACCAACCTGGTTGGTGACATGCTTCATCATCGGGGTAGCACCCGGACAGCCGAGTGCCATCCGGGTGTGCTGCGACACCTGACCACAGTGGAGAGGGTAGTTTTATTGTGAGTGTGGTGTGAAAAAAGTGAGATTAAAAAGTGACCAAGTATAACTTCATAGAAAAAGTTTTATTCTGAAGCTACTGGACAATGTTAAAAGCCGTTCTTCGATACTTCTGTTGGTTAGGTTGACCGACAGTATCTATGTGAGTGTGAAAAAGGTCTACCTGTTTCAACCTGTTGTGCAATATACCAGGTTTTCGTCAGGACCAAGTGATGGGAAACCTGGGCGGTATACACTCGCTAAGGTGTATCCAACCCTCGGCCCCAGTGACCTAACTGGGGCCGAGGGTTTATATTTGGGTGACATAGGGTGTTATTGAGGATGGTGGAGGAGGGTGCCAACATGTCAGATATTTTTTTTTATTAAATTTTTTTCAGGAACCAAAGACAAGACATTGGGGGCAGGATACACACAGACACCCCACCACACAAACACATATACATGTATATGTTTTTAACATGCAGCACAGAGGTGAGGTACTGGTTGGTTGGAAAAAGTAGTGCATTGCTCCCCCTGCACAACTGATTCCTGACTTAAACTTTAAGGGGAGCTGGTGGATTATACATAACATTATAATGTAGACCACTGTCTGTCAATAAAATTTAGTTTTCCATTTCCTAGTTCCAAGTGAAAACAATGAAAATGATACTTTAGTATCGTTGTACATGATGTCACATGTAACCCTTCTGTGGAAACAACCCGTCATTGACAGCTACCCATCTACAATTCTCTGTGCTCTATGCTAATATTTCATAGGTTGAATGCGCATGTCCAGATATGAATTCCATGCTTGCTGTGCCTAGAGAGTCAAGCTGCAGCTCATCAATAGGACAGAAATAGTTTTGCACCTAGGGCTACACGGCTCCATTTGGGGTGTGGTTGAACTGATTTTTATAACAATACGTTTGTTTCGTAATAGCACAGAAAGGTTAAACAATAAAAATCAATCCTGTCTTTCAATCTTCACTCAAGCATCTTCTGTTGTTTGCTCTTTGTGTGAAGACTCTGAAAGGGCTGGGCCCTAAGTTCTAGACCGATTCTAGTGAAACATTCAGATAGTTCTTTTTTGCAGCATGAAAGTGTAAAGGGGAGGAAAGTCGTTAACAAGCATTCAATTGGCCAATAATTCTCTTTGATACATAATAACCCCCAAACAACTATGTAAGGTTAGTTTATTACAAAGCCAAAAACAACTGGACATAGAGACAGCTCAACACAAGGGCATAGAGATACAAGGGAATATGCATAAAGCCAAATCTGCACATCCAATTTAGAACAAAACAATCAATTCATGAAGTTGAATACAGAAAATTAGGAGGCATGAGCCCAGGTTTCCCTGCATCGAGGGATGGTGGGTGAAAAGCATAAATCTCTCCCTACTCTAACACTAAGGTGACATCCCTACATGAGCATTTTCAAGAAAACCCGATAAAAGGTGTCAGTGTGTGGAGTCTTCCTAAGACGTTTCTCTACCATCAACGGGTCAAGTGCCATAAAGCCACCATTGCAAGAGTTCCCTCTGAGATGCTCCCTCTCTGAAGGCAAGAAAGAAATGGGCACTTTTCCTGGTTTCAACAACCAACAATCCACAGGTAGCATTCCCATCATGCACTTTGGTCATGCGATTCCACTCTGGGTACACTCCTACATGCACTTTTCCACGATGTCATCCGTGTACCTTTCTTGCAACAAATTGTCCTTGTTTCCCAGACCTTCTCCTGTGTGAATCGTATTGTCCTTCATTTATCCGCCAAAGTCGTACAATTGTAACTTTTTCCCTCCTTGCATATTCAGTAAAACAAAGTTATTATTCTGTCTAAAAGAGAGTTTCTTCACCTGCAATACAAAACGTGAAAAAGAACAGATCTTACAGCACACAGGGAATTATATTTCAGGCCTACAATTTCACCTAACATAAGAAAGCACCATGTAAGCTTTTACGATTTCACATAAACATTAGAGCTATTTCAACTACTGCATTTGCCTACATTGAGATGTCAAAATTAATAGGCACATTTATTACATGAATATTTGTCAGGTTCACAACACAAGTTCTTTACCTTAACATTTTCTGCTAGTTACATTCATTTTGTATGTTAATGTTCCTCAATCCTAATAAATGGCCTAAAATATGTCATGTATTCATGTTAATACATTTCACTTTTCTAACACCTCATGTTAATACAGTGGATGATTATATGCCGGTGCGCTATACACGTGATATGATGCACCCCTACAATCGAAATGAGATTTCTGCTCCATCAGCACCATCTAAACCTGTGCGCCAAGTGGAACAAGGGCACTCCCAGATCGGCTATATAAGTAGAAGTAGAAAAAACTCACAGAGAGATGCAACAAATACTCTTTTGCCACTTGAGGTGGCCCCACACTTCATCTCAACTCAGTGTGTGACTGAGTGATTTTGGCCTGCACCCTGCAGGGTATATAATACTCCCAGAAGGTTGTACGATTGAACATCAGATGCGCATGCAAAGCTAATAGCACAGCAATCTGTGACCAGGAGAGAAGGGTCCAGAGAATTCACAGGCAATGGAAGTACTCCTTTTTACTAATCAAACCCTCCTCTCCGAATTTGGCTAATGCCAAACATGAATAAAGAATAGCTAACCCTAATTAAATCATCTTCTGTTTAAATGGAATATTATCCAATAAACAATTTATATGTAAAACAATTATTACTTAGCGTCATTTTTCTAACACCTCTGGACAACAGCAAGTCGACGTTTGATGGTTTTATGAGCAAGGCACCTTACAATCACTTACACATATAAAGTACAGAATGATTCCAAGTACTGAGGAAAAGAAGAGCCAAAGTTGAGGTTGGCAGATGACTCCACGTCACCAATGACATGGCCCACTCTTGGTATTTTATTTAGAAAGCAAATACATTCTTGAAACTATAGCTTTTAATGAAACCAACTGAGGTAAAGTTCAAGCGGAAAAAGTTCATTTTCATTTTAATGATTTTATTATTGCAAAGTCAACAAACCCAAGTGACAAAGGAAGTTGTTAATCTACACTCATAGATTTCCACCTGCACGTGGGTGTAGATTTACTACAGGAGCAGGTTTGCATCAGGCTTCCTTTGTAGGGTTTGTAATATTCCTGCAGCGGATACCCCTGCTTGAGGGTAAAAGAGTTCCTTGTGCAAACGTAAATTTTTGGTATTGTGTTTTTCGCCAAGGCAGAAATATTTGTTCCCCCCTGGAGAAAGCCTTCTCCTACATCACCGCCAAATCTGGAGCAAATCATGTCTCTCCTCACCCTGAAAAGGGCCAGCACTGTGCTTGAGTGAAACTCCTACTGTTGTCAGGCTGTAAATGGGATCAAGAGGCTTTTGGGAATTTCCATAAACATAGTTGTTGGTGCCTGTTCACAAACTTCCAAGGCTAACTATGCATCAGAATGCCCAAATTTCCAGCTCTTGAGTGGGATTCACTGTTGGGGAAAACTCTGCCTATTGGTGGAAATGACAACACATGTAACTGGGTTTACAGCTGCCAGCAATCCCTATGTGAATTCCAGACAGGACAAAACAAACATTTAGTTGTAAAATTACATTTAGGATCAAATATAACTTTGTGAATCGGGTCTATGGTGTATGTAGTGCAAGGTTCAAACCATAGCTACAAGTAGGAAGCACCATGAAAAAGGTATTTTATTTGAAAAAGCGAACTCTGAATTATAACTTTTTCACAGCCATAAAACAAAGCAATAAATGAAGACCAATGAGTGTATAATATAATTAAATAGTGATGCCCTCTTTACCATGAGCAAAGAAAAGAGCTTGAAAGATCTCCCATTCACGTGGTTGGTGTAGGTCTGTAAATCTGCTCAGACTGGTAGGAGACAAGTTACGATTACACCTTCTTGGCACAACAAATGCGTGTTTTTACTAGTCTTACAGACTGACCACGAGAAGTCGGAATGTATCCAATCCTGTAGTTTCCTTTTATGAATTGTCTTGGTCATGTGTGATAGTTTAAAGATTTCAGCTAAACCAAACCAAGACCACACGTTCCAGAATGTACTTGATGTGCTAAATATAAGCCTATAATTCGAATTAAAGGGTTCTTGTGACAGGAAGCACTATGCTAACACTGATTGTCATGTGAAATGGTGGTTTCTCCAAAAAGTAATGATTAAAGATTGTTAGACACAATAGTTGCAGCAAAAGCCAAGAAGGAAAGCAAAATGACTCAATGGCAGAGCAAGTACTCAAGTGCTTGCAAGCACAGGGCTTAATTTGAGCTGGTGGTAGCTGATGTGGGCCACCAGCACTCAAATTGGAGACCAGCACTTATTTTTCCTCATTACACATTTCCCAAGAGCAAGAGAGGGAAAGACACCTAATGGGAAAAATGAGGAAGAGAAATACGGAATCACTGTCACCAAGGGAGAAAGCAGGGACTGGAAAGAGTGAGCTAAAGGGACAGGGAATGTAGTGTAGTGGGTTAAAGAGGAGTGATGTTGATTCATGACTATCCAGCCATGTTATTTGGTGCAATGACCATTAACAGCGCTGACCACAGTTTCAGAGCAACGCTTTGGGCACCGACATTCATTATTTTACAAATAAAGCACTGCAAGTCCCTTCCAGCCCTAAGAACTCGGCGCAGAGGATGCCCATCTACCCAACAGCGGGACGTCTTATCTCCCTTGAGCCCACACACAGCTCGCATGTTGCATGCAACTTGCACAACAATCTTACACATTGCAGAAATTCTGAGCTGCACAATGTACTGTTCACCACCCTGCTTATCTTAAGGCACTGTTCTGGTGAATTCTCATTCTCACTACAAGTCAATATTCCACATGACAGCCTTGCAGCTTCTAAAAGTAGTCCCAGCAATGTTGATTCTAAGGTTTTGCCTAATGGCTTGCCTCTTGCTCACCTCAGCCATATTTTAGGCTATGACGAAAAAAGTAAGTTTAAGATAGAATTCCCTTTTGTCTGCATTCTATCTCAACTCAGAACGAAGTGGTGTTATTCAGCAAGGTTGGTCGCTGAGTGTTTTTGATTCCCATGATCATACATGCCTGTAAATGTGGAGCCTTTGTTCCTTAAAAAGTAAAGTCAAAAAAAGTTTTTAAGCCACATTGACCATAAAGCAGATTTTGTTGCTGGCACTCTCAGAATTGTGCTTAGTGACCTCACTCATCTTGGAAGAAGCTGCAATGTCCACCAACCCAAAGCTGCTGCACAGCTCCACAGTCTTCTTACACACTGAGATTTATGTAACCAGTAAAGCAACCTCTTAAAGCACAGAATCTTCCCCAGATCCAAGTTCCTAGAGACAGGTTTTGACACAGGCAACAAAGTGACGCCGGCAGATAAGCGTTTTACTACTGGCCTTTGTAAGGAACAGATAATCTTACTTCGTGGAGCTTATGCTGGGACTTCAGAGATTAAAAAGAGGTTGAAGCAGCTTTCTCTAGCAGGTAGCATGCAGCAGTTCTTGATTTTTAAGAAAATGTTTAGAGCCCTCTCATCTGTTTTTCCAACAGTGTCTGGTCCTTCCTGCGTTTTAGGAATGACATCGAATAGACAAATGCCCCCAATCCAAGCAGGCAAACAATGATATGATGGAGCTCTTCTCGAGATATAAAAACACAAAAAAACCTCTTGCTAATAAATGAGTTCATCCTTTGGTAACTAACTGTGCCCCTCCGAGCTACAAAGAAAGTTCATTACCTTGCAACATTATTCTGTCAAGGTATTCCATCAGATAGGCAGGTTTTATGGGAGGGGCTTTCAGTTGAATAGGTCAAGGTGATAGCAGGCCTTCTAGCATTTAAATGGCAGAGCTCACTACCAGAGTCAGATCTTTATATCACTCTCCTGGCATCTGAGTTCAATCCCTTTAAAGTTGAACTGAGAAAAATAGGGCAGTCAAGTCCATTTCTGTATACTTATTGTATTCCCCTCCAGCCTGAACAATGCATAACGTATTATCTCTCTTAACTTAAAAACAAAAAGGCACAATTTAATTTAGTTTTTAAATGTGATCTTTTCAAGAAAGAAGCCAGTAATTTGGTATCAATAGCTAGTACCAGGCTATAATTAAGAATTCATAGTCAAATAATTATTTTCTTTCCTCATAGGAGAATGGCAGCATAAAGGATGTCAGCCTCAGCATACTACTCTATGTGAGACACTGTAAAGAAAAGATGATCCTACTGCAAACTCATACAAACTATACACTTGGCAACATCTTTGCCTTTGATCAGTTGTATAAACTAGGTACCAGGATGACCCAGAGACATGTAGTTGACAACCCTGGAGTTTGCTTTAACTTAGTTCTCTCTTTTGCACACTTTCCTACCACAGTAGTACAAATCTCAACTCTCATCTCCTATTACTGAGAAGGATACTCTTGCTGATAGAACTTCTTCACTCACTGAATCTACCAACACCAGTCTTGGTGCCATTGAGCTTTGACTACTGCTTTTTTGTATTAGGGTCACAAGATATTAGTAGGAGACTGGTTTAGGAATAAAATGTCTCGTCGCGGTGCTGATGGTCACGGTGCAAGCTTCAGCAGCTGTCGAAGATCGGCGGTCGATGGGGCTGGCATCAGTGGGCTGTGGCTATAGTGTGGAACGTGACGTGCTGCGTATAGCTGACGAGTAGTGCCCCCAGATCATGGTGCAGACCTCGGTGGCGAAGTCAGCTATCAGCTGGAAATGGCGTTGCCTGTGAGACCAGGGTGGCGGAGTGAAGCAAGGCAGTGGGGAGTGCGGTGTCCACAGGTCGAGGTGCAACCAGTAGCTCGGAGGTGGTCGTCATCATCGGTGAGACCAGGGTTGCAGTGCAAAGTATGACAGTGCCCTCTATGGTGCCTTCAGGTCAGCAAACCGCTGGCAGTCTTGGTGACGGCGTTGGGTTGCGGTTTCTCTCTGTGACAATTGAGGCACGTAGTCCCAGAGGAATAGAGGAAGGTGAAGTTTTTGATGTTCCTGAGACTTCTAGAACAGAGGGAAAGCTTTACCTCAAGCCCCTCTCTAGAAACTCAAACAAATAAGTTGCAGAAAGTTCAGTCCAGTCCTTTCTCTGCCCAAGACAGAAGAAGCCACTGCAGGCCAACACAGCAACACACACAGCAATGCGGAAGTTCCTCCTCACAGCTTCTCCAGCAATTCCTCTTGGCAGGTTTCGGAGTCCCAAAGAGTTATAAAATCCTGGGGTCTGAGCCCCAATATGTATACCACATTTCCCTTTGTTCTCTTGTGGCAGAGAGTGTTCGTGCACAGTCCTACCCAGTTCTGTCCTCTATGGCCCAGCTATCTGGTAGGAAGTAGAGACAGCATTGTCCAAGGTAGACCAGGCCCATTCTGGTGCAAGGCCATTTCCTCCCACTACTCTAAATGCATCCCAGGTCTATTCACCCCAGCACAGACTAATCCAGGAGAGGCAAGACACACCTCACCTCCCCCCCCAGTGGCTGTCTGAAGAGAATGCACATCACCAGCGCCTGTCACTCCAAAGCCAGACAGTCAATCCACAACCCAGCAGAGGCACAAAGGATGGCTAAGCGAGAAAAAACACTCTTCCTAAAAGTGGTATTTTCAATCGCAGAACATAAATATAATCTTTACTAAAAGATGTATTTTTACATTCTGAATTCAGTCATACTAAACTCCATTTCTCTATATTACCCCAGTGGGAAGTTTTACTTATAAGATATTATAAAGTGTCTCCCATTCAATGCTATTGGACAGATAGCCTTTCACTAGTGAAAAAACAAATGACACTGTATATCGCTATCAATACATGCCACACACACCAGTACATGTCCTACCTTTCACATACACTGCACCCTGCCCATAGAGGTACCTTGGGTCTACCTTAGAGGTGACTCACATGTCATAAAAGGGAAGGTTAGGGCTTGGCCAGTGGGTGCACTTACCAAGTTGACATGGTGGTAAAAACTGCACGCAGACACTGCAGTGGCAGGTCTGAGATACCTTTACAGGGCAACTTCTTGGGTGGCACAATCAGTGCTGCAGACTCACTAGCAGCATTTCGTTTGCAGGCCCTGGCCCCCTCAGTTCACTTTACTGGGGACTTACCAGTGTAAATCAAACATGCCAATCATGGAAATACCAATCCATGAGATAACTTACAGTAGGAACACTTGCACTTTAACACTTAACAGCAGTGAGAAAGTGCACAGAGACACTAAACCAGCAATAAGTCAAAGTGAGGAGGTCATAAAGCAAAATGACAAGGGAAGCACGCCAAAAGAAGCCAGGTCTAACAACGGCATAGAAAAATTCACTTGTTCCAGTAGCTCAGAGAATCAAATTCAAAACCCTGTGCATTGCATTCAAATCTCACTAGGTTGTGGGAGCAAGATGGTGCTCGTGTAACTCTCTACCATACCGCCGTCCATGCCATAAGGGAAACTCGACCTTCGATTATGCTTCCTGGGTTGCCTGGATTGCAAACGCAGCTTCACTCGGTTGTGAAGTCGACTGGAGAATGTCGCTACTGCCGCTGTCACGACGGTGCTGCCCATAACCTCACAGGCTGGTTGCAATCCTGCTTAGTAATGTGGAGAAATTGTGACACACTTGCGCTGTTTGCTGCGGCTGTTGTTTTGGTGTCCATCTTGCCACGGGCTGATATTGTTCAAAAACCTGCGGACGGCCCCACCGTTAGCAGAGTAAGGCCTCCCGTGGAGCTCAAGGATAAATAAGGAAATCCACCACGGTCAATGCCCTCATTGCTGGACATGGAGATGTGGAAGGGTCAGCACAGGAGCCAGCCCAGAAAGGTAAAAAGGAGCCTGAGGTGATTAAAAAAATGACGGGGAGATTGGGAGAAGTGGTGCTCCTAAGGAATGTTTGAACCATCACCTTTAATTGTGAAACTGTTTTCTATGGCTAGCCCCTTTGCCCCCAAAGGTGAAACCACATCTACTACCTCGGAAGTGGAAACATGTGTGGATACTGTTAATCCAGTGCAATTACTTGTTCAAGAGACTCAAGTGGTCACACTTACTAGGCAGCCTCTGGGAACTGAAGGTCCAGCTAGTTTCATAGACTCCACTAAATTTGAAGCCTCCTTACAAGTCCATACGGATGGGGTTCACACAACCTAACCGACCCAACTTCCAATACACCTATAACAACAGCAGACTCTGCCCTTGGCAAACAGGAGGAGGGATTACTGGTCTGACAACCTCGGCCTCTGACTCTAACAGTATCCCGGCCCCCTCCCACTCTCCTGTAGCTACTGGGGATAATTTTATCTCGGTCTCAGATGGCTCTGACTCAGTGAAAGAAGAATGCTCGTCTAGCTCAGGGGATGGCGGACTCTCAGACTATAACGGTAAAAGCTCTCCTAAAGAAACTGGGACTGTGCAGTGCCTGAAGAGTGGACATTGTAAAGGGAAACAACACAGCCAGCTTAAATTGGATTACTCTGACTCTCATCTAACATTCCCTTCTGGGAGGAGCCCTCTATAATCTCTGACCAAACAGGAGCCTCTGCAGGACCTATACCCGATTCCACTGAAGGACCCTCGCTGTTAGCCATACTTGCCTCAATAAAACAATTTCAGGAAGAGGTTAGATCAGATAGCCGGCTTGCAAAAGGCGCTGCCAAGAAACTACAAGGGGGCATGAGGAAGCTGAACAAAGTTTCCTCTGATATAGGGGACTGGGCCACTCTGGCCGAAAGCCGTGTAGAGAGCTTGAAAACGGAGGTCATAGCCCTGAAAGAGCTTGGGTCATCTCAAAGCACCCTTAAGATGGACAGGATGTGGAAGCTGGAAGACCATGAAAACCGCCAGTGCCGGAACAACCTCCGCCTCCTCTGGATTCCTGAAGGCGTAGAAGTTGAAGACCCATGGTGCTACATAGTGAAACGTCTCCGGGGGGGGGGCCTTCCCGGATCGTCCCGAATGGAACTGGGACCATGCCCATCGTTTCCCCTTAACTTGAAAAATCGATTTGAGGGCAGCAATAACTGTGGAGAAAAACCCTGGGCCTTCCTTGTTTTTAAAAAAAAATTCTTCTAAGATAGTAAGTCTATGATCAGGCCTGACTTTACTCTCAAAAGGGCTTTGAAGGGGTATCTTTTTTTGAAAAGCCTGACTTCTGCCACTCCACGATGGAGCGGAGTCGGCACTTTCGTCAGCTCTTCATACCTTTTCAGCAGCTGGGGGCTCAATTTTTTTAATGAACCCTGCTAGATTGAAAATCATTGTAAATGGGTCAACTCGTACTTTCACCACTGAAATCAAAGCCGAAGAGTATCTTGAAGAAATAAAATCCAGAAAAAAGACCATGAAACCAGATTGATAGCAACATAAGTTGGGCGTATAAAACCCTAAGCCTCTTTAAATGCCTTGATAGAAATGGCTCTTTTCAAGTTGATGCCTATTCTGGCTTTGGAGGGTATTGGCCTGTTAGGGTTGAACCCAGTAGTGTTGTACTATAGGTCCAACATGTTTTTTGTATGCTGCTTGCAGGCTAATATTTTGGCCTAAAGACTATCTTTTTCTTTTTTGAAATGTTGGTTTGTGTAACTAAGGTGGGCTGGGTGGCAGGGATTTATTACGTGTAGCCATCACTCAGGTTTTTCCTGATTGCTCTGAGACATGGAAGGTGGCGGTTTGGGGTGCTGTGGAGGTGTGCAAGACAGTGGTGGTGGTTATTGGTATTTAATTTAGCCACTTGTATTTTTCTGCATTAATCATGTGTTGGGGCGAAGGGAAGAGGAAAGAAAAAAAATGAAAAAAAAGAAAAGAAGAAAAAAGGTTCAAAGAATGGTTTAAAAAAACATACTTTTGCTTAATTGCTTGAATGTAGACAATGTTAACCTTAGTTATATGCTGTGACATGTTAGTGTAGTTTCTCATAGGAAGCTATGTATGTTAGGGAGCAAATTTTCGCTTTTTGGTTCTTTGCCTTCTATTTTCAGCTCTGTATAATTATTACTCTGCCCCCCACCTTTTTTTAGCAAGGTTTTCTTTTTTTTCCTCCTCCTTGATTGGCAACTGTGATATTGATATTGCTCCCCCGGTATTTATTGTATCATAAACCATAACCCACTCATACTAAACATACCCAGCTTAACCTCTCACAAAGAAGTCTCGTCCTGGAGTTTTGAGCGAGCGCTTGTCTACGATAATGGGTATCAGATCCATATGAGGAAATGGATTCAAGAATTTCTGGCCAGTAATATTGGGTCTGCCTCCACATTGGTTGTTTGGGACACATTAAAAGTAGGTGTCAGAGGGAAAACCTTACAATTTTCTTCAAGGAAAAATACGCAGAAAAAAACGCACATTTTGGAGCTCCAGAGTGAGTTGGGAAAAGCAGAAGAGAAATTAACTAGAGCAGTTTAAAAAAGTGCAGAAATAGAACCCACACAATTAGACGCTTCAGCTATAAGGGCTAAAATTGGGATAATATTGGCTGAGAAATCTGCAGCTAAATGGGCCACTTCAAATTAAAAAATCTACTAACTTAGCGGACTAATTTGTCACCAGATGGCCATTAGAACAAGGCAACAAGTAATCCTTAATGAAATACAGTCAATACAGACTTTATCAGGGGAAATTACTAGCAATCCTAATAAAATTCGATTAGCCTTTCAGGAATTCTACCAGAAATTATATTCTGAAGAGGAGGCTAGCCCCCAGGAACTGGGCAGGGAAGAAACGGATAATTATTTAGATGCGATCTCTTTCACACAACTTAATCCTGAAGACAACGACCTGTTTTATTCAATCTTCCTGATGGTAAAGCGGCTGGGCCTGACTATATTCAGGTGGAATTTTATAAGATTTTTTTTCCTCAACTAAAGACGTTTTTATTACCCTAATAGAGTTAATAACTAAGGGCGCTTCACCACCTGCGCCATGGGCGACAGCGGAAATTGTTATATTCCCTAAGAAGGATAAACCACCTTCACAAATGGGTTCCTATCGCCACATTACTCTTATTAACGGGGATTCTAAGATCTGTGTCCAAATAAATTTGACTATGTTATCTTCTTTTATTCAACATTTGGTTTCTAAATGGCAACAAGGTTTTATCCCAGAGAAGGGCACTATTGACCACATTCGTCAAATCATTACTCTGTTTAATATGGCTCAAACTACAGGAGACCCGATTGCGTTGATACTTCTTGATGCTGAAAAAGCATTTGATTGGGTCTCCTGGTAGTATTTGTGGAGGGTCATGCGAAAGATGCGTTTTGGGCCTAATGCTATTCAAGCCATCAAAGCTTTATACTGTAGTCCTACAGCCAGGGTGTCAATAAATGGGCAATCCACTGAGCAGATTGTAATCTCATGTGGGACGCAGCAGGGTTTTCCCTGCTCCCCTCTGCTCTTCGCCCTATATATAGATCCTCTAATAAAAAGGCTACAAACCAACTTAGATATCAGAGCTATCAATAGATTTGGTTTTGAAACAAAAACAATGGCTTACACCGACAATCTATCCCTGATGACGTTGGACCCGGAAAAAGCTATACTGCCATCGAATTAGAAGTTAGAGAATTCTGTAAGATCTCTGGGTATGCCCTAACTAAAGATAAAACTCAGATTATTGTTAATGAGAAAATTAAGTGGACAGATACAAGAGTCGTCATCAGGGTGAAATATTTGGGTGTAAACATCGTTGCTGACACTTATTCAATCGTCTCTGAGAACTTGATCCCCCTGTCTGCAGAGGCAAAAATAGCATTGAGGAGAATTAACAACCAACATTTACCAATACTGGGATGAGACAATGTATTGAAAATGATATTCTTTCCCAAATTACTTTATTTTTTCAGAGCTATCCCTCTTGAGTTTCCAAATGTATTATTGCAGAAATTTGAACGCCTTTTCTCCCAATTTGTTTTGTCATATTGCCAACCAAGAAGAGCGCTCAAATTTCTTTCCATTCCTCAAGAAAGAGGGGTTTGGGCGCTCCCTAATATAGGATTATATTACTGGGCTACGGTTTTGCAAAATTGCTCCATAATGCTACAGGAACAACCTGCGATTATAACAACCGCACTTCCATCTCCTTTAGAATTATTACTGGGCCCGGAGACTTGGGGGTGTCTGAGGTGCCAGGTGGAATTTGGGTACTACAAAAAGGTTAGATTTAAATGCCTGATGGGTACTTTTTTAGGGTCTTTACCTCGGTTAGGGAACTTTTGGGGCTAGGCAGAAGGAATCATTATACTCCCAATAATCACAATGCTAATCTACCAGCCATCTTTGGGAGATCCTACCTGCAAAATAAGATTAATTCTGGTATTCTTAAATTAGGGGCCTTTTTTCCACTGAAGGTATTTTGACCTTTGATGCCCTTAAGACCCAGCATAATCTGAGCCATAATGATGCTAACAAATACTTAGTGATCAGCGATATTCTGGCTCAAAAGGCTGGGGGTCCCTCTGGGTTTACCCCAAACGATGTTATTAATGAACTATGCGGGCCTGCCGTGCCTCGTATCGGGTACATTTATTCATTTCTGAACGATCTTATGCCGGACGATCTAGCTAGAATTTTTTGTAAATGGTAATACAAATTAGGAACTACTGACAATGTTTTCAGTTTTGCACTGTGTGCTGCTCAGAATGACCTGCTATCAGCTAAGCTTCATGCACAGTTTTATAAAACTGGCTTCTTCCTTTATTTCACACCTAGCTGAATCGCCAAGTGGGGGACAGGCAGATGTGCGGAATTCAGGGCCGATTCCATCCATATCTTTGCCTCTTGCGTACATCTGAGGCCTTTACTTAATCAAATTCAAGATTTTTTTTTTAAAGTTCTGAGATGAGATATTTTGCTATCACCTGCCACCATATTGCTGGGTGCCCAGGACTCTGTAGATAGGAAGAACTGTGGTTCTCTGATTTTTGTTGCCAAGACAATCTACAGGTTATGTATTCCATTAGCATGGATAGACCCAAATCCACCCCCATTCTCTCAATGGCTAGCCAGACTCGTTGCCACCTGTTATCTGGAAAAAGCTATCTATGCCAAAAAAGGCAATAGGGCCAAAAGTATAGGTATAATCATATGGGAGCTCGTATCCAGGTGCGTCAGTCAGATGAATACCTAATGAACTGCTGGGTGGAAAATGAAATATCTCTGATTGGCAAGCCGAGTACTGTTTTATGCCTTCCTTACTTTATAGGATTCATGACCCTATTGAATTGAAAATCAATGAATTTAATTTTATAAATTACAATATCTGATGGTTTGCTGTAATTTGCTATAGTCCCTATCTTCTTAAGTTGATACTGGACGGAAGTGCCATTCTGTTTTTTATCAAAAATTGTTGAATCGCATACAAGATATTGTAACGTCGACCATCAGGCCTTAACCGGCCAACGTCCCTTTTTGCTAATGTTAACTTTGGCTGGGGGCATTATTTATCCTACCAAGCTACTTTGTATATTTTTCTCTTTTTTGCACTGGACACTTTAATATTTAAAAGAACAGTGAGCTTATGGTTGCTGAATTTTATTTTAGGAAATATAATATTTGCTCCTCGGCTATAACTGTTTAACGTTTTTCCATTCTAAAGCTAACTTTAGACGGTTGTATTATCTTACTTATTATGCACTTTGTTTTACATTGCAAACAAAACAGGTGATGGACCGAATGTGGATCAATGTCACACATTCATCCCAGTCCAAAGATCTGGGCCCAAATCCATCGTTTTTTTGCACTCCACACCACCCTGGGTTAGACAATGGCGATATGCAAATCAGCTCTGACCCTGTGCCCCATGGGAACAGTCCAGTCCGAACTACAAAAGCCATGTCCTTCCCAGAACGGAATCAAGCATCCGAGGACCGGACCGGTTTCGAGGTAACACCTCTCATCAGCCCGGCTAGCTTGACTCCAGTGGTGTGGAGTGCCTGGGACCCACGTCTGGGCATCCCCAGCGCACATACGGCGGCAATTGCAAACAAAACAGGTGATGGACCGAATGTGGATCAATGTCACACATTCATCCCAGTCCAAAGATCTGGGCCCAAATCCATCGTTTTTTTGCACTCCACACCACCCTGGGTTAGACAATGGCGATATGCAAATCAGCTCTGACCCTGTGCCCCATGGGAACAGTCCAGTCCGAACTACAAAAGCCATGTCCTTCCCAGAACGGAATCAAGCATCCGAGGACCGGACCGGTTTCGAGGTAACACCTCTCATGAGCCCGGCTAGCTTGACTCCAGTGGTGTGGAGTGCCTGGGACCCACGTTTGGGCATCCCCAGCGCACATACGGCGGCAATTGCAAACAAAACAGGTGATGGACCGAATGTGGATCAATGTCACACATTCATCCCAGTCCAAAGATCTGGGCCCAAATCCATCGTTTTTTTGCACTCCACACCACCCTGGGTTAGACAATGGCGATATGCAAATCAGCTCTGACCCTGTGCCCCATGGGAACAGTCCAGTCCGAACTACAAAAGCCATGTCCTTCCCAGAACGGAATCAAGCATCCGAGGACCGGACCGGTTTCGAGGTAACACCTCTCATCAGCCCGGCTAGCTTGACTCCAGTGGTGTGGAGTGCCTGGGACCCACGTCTGGGCATCCCCAGCGCACATACGGCGGCAATTGCAAACAAAACAGGTGATGGACCGAATGTGGATCAATGTCACACATTCATCCCAGTCCAAAGATCTGGGCCCAAATCCATCGTTTTTTTGCACTCCACACCACCCTGGGTTAGACAATGGCAATATGCAAATCAGCTCTGACCCTGTGCCCCATGGGAACAGTCCAGTCCGAACTACAAAAGCCATGTCCTTCCCAGAACGGAATCAAGCATCCGAGGACCGGACCGGTTTCGAGGTAACACCTCTCATCAGCCCGGCTAGCTTGACTCCAGTGGTGTGGAGTGCCTGGGACCCACGTCTGGGCATCCCCAGCGCACATACGGCGGCAATTGCAAACAAAACAGGTGATGGACCGAATGTGGATCAATGTCACACATTCATCCCAGTCCAAAGATCTGGGCCCAAATCCATCGTTTTTTTGCACTCCACACCACCCTGGGTTAGACAATGGCGATATGCAAATCAGCTCTGACCCTGTGCCCCATGGGAACAGTCCAGTCCGAACTACAAAAGCCATGTCCTTCCCAGAACGGAATCAAGCATCCGAGGACCGGACCGGTTTCGAGGTAACACCTCTCATCAGCCCGGCTAGCTTGACTCCAGTGGTGTGGAGTGCCTGGGACCCACGTCTGGGCATCCCCAGCGCACATACGGCGGCAATTGCAAACAAAACAGGTGATGGACCGAATGTGGATCAATGTCACACATTCATCCCAGTTGTTTTACATTGAGCACACGTCACTTTAATGGTTGTATTTTTGTGTTTTGAGATAACGTTTACTATGTCTGTGGCTTTAATTTTCTTGCATTTGCACTTTATGTGCTTTTCTGTTTCTGGGCTTGAATTTTATTCAATTAGACGGCAGCCTAAAGATCGCGAACGTGCTTTTGGTCTTTATGAACGATCTCTAATAAGTGGCAAATTGACTGTCCGGCTAAACCACTGGGAGGTGGAGATGGGGATTGAGCCACTTTTGAATTGTTCTGTTCTTTGTTGTTTTATTGCAATAAAAAAAATACCTCACTAGGTTGTGGGCCAGAATATCACCAATCAAAATATCTGCATATTTAGATTAGGGTCAATCAAAAGACTTGCAGCGGTACACAGATTTGTGTGCCGGAAGTCCAGCTCTGGAACTCTATCCATTCAACACCCAAGAACTTATTCATCTAGGCAATTTCAATTAATGCATAAAAACAAATCTATTGAAAGATGTATTTGAGTCCAGCAAATCGCCGCTGACATTATCTCCCAGGCACTGCCAGTAAACTCACAGGTCAAGCTGAAGATTGGTTTCCTTCTGAAGGTCCTAACTTATCTATCTTAGGAAGCTGTTTTTTTCCGAGTAATGAAGGGAACAATCAAGGGCTTCATACAACAATGTAAAAGTATATGAGCAACTAGTTTGAGAAAATCTAGAGCTATGACAGTTGACTCCAGTGTCACAGTAGCAGGGATTCATTTAGTTAGACAAGGTCAAACTATTCTGCAGAACACATGAACCTATTGTGTGGTCAACAGATGTCTACTAAGCCTAGGAGAATTTTATTTACTCTGGCAAAATGCATATGAAATTATCGTCAAATAATATAAATAGATTAAAACATCCATAAAATAAATGAATAAATATGTAAGCCGCCTTGATTCTAAAATGTTACTAATCAGTCTCCTGTCCTAGCCCTTACACTTCCTGGAATGGCCTACGTCTCACATAACACATAAGTACAGACCTGTGTTCCATGTTAAATATAACCCTTTGTAGGGAAATGAACCGCCACAAAGTTTTCGGACTCTCCACGATCAACTGAATCAGCAACCATAGTACATTTTGCTCTGTTGAAACACTTATGGCTCAATTACGATGTCAGTCTGAGTTATCTCTGATTTACACTGTCGCTGTTTCGGGACCAACTGACCTCTCGTCGGCGGTCCCAACACCACAAATACAACGTGACAGCACGTGCTGCGGTCGATTATTCCCATTTCACAATGGAGCTTGTGCTGCGGCTGTAACCCAGCCGCAGCACAAGTCTCCATTGAGAAGTGGGAGCTTGTGCAAATACCTGCACAGTGTGGCAGGCTCCTCATGGGGTCTGCCACATGGGTAGGAATTTTCAGGAGGGCACCATAGGTGCCCCCTTGGCCCCCAACTGGAGGCTACTGGGAGAATGGGGCCCTGGTAGGGTTCCCCAAAGTCACTTTCTGACAGGTTTTCCATGTCAGAAAGCCCAACATGGAAATCCTGTCGGAAACTCACTGGTTTCACTTTGGACTACCTAGATTGTAATTAAGCAGTCGAAAGTGGAACCGAGATGTGATTCGGAAAGCCTTCGAAGTGAAGTCGGAGGTTGTCCAAATCACATCATAATAGGGCCCTAATTAGGTATAGTTTTGGCTTTTTCTAACACAAGGTCACAGAAAATGTCTCACTTTTAATGTCAAGATACGCTATCTGGGTAGTAGGGAATAAATGCCATTGATTGACTTGATCCAGTCTCACAGGGATCTGATAAGACAGACTCTTTGCTATTATATGACAACTACTGTGTCTGCATGAAGAATATTTACTGTGACTTTATGGCACTAGTGGTCTATGCAGAGGTTCTGTCAGAGAATGAAAAGTCTTCTGAAAATATTCGATCAAATTTTCAAGCTTTGACTGCTTCCTTCGGCTGCTTCCGGGCAAGTTATTCAGATAAGGGTGCCATGATAATCCTACATTTTTTTACACACCTCCTGTAACTGATCCATTGATATTAGCATTCTCGTCCACCATGATCTGCTGGAAACTTGCATGCCTCAGAGCAACCATCATTCCCTTTAGTATCACTTTGTTTGCCCTAAGTTGGCAGGGTATGCCCAGACGTGGGTCCCTTGCTCACTTTGCCACTGCATGCCTGTTTCCGGTCCAGGGAAGACATGGCTTGGCAATTCGGGCTGGACTGTTCCCATGAGGCACATGGTCAGACTGATTTGCATATTGCCATGTCTGAACTGGGGTGATGGAGTGAGCTAAAGAATGATGATGAATTAAACCCCGATCAGTTGACTGGGGGTGAGTGTTCGATTTGCTCAAACGCACCGTCCATCATCCCCTTTGGTATCGCTCAGATCAACCATGGGGCATCATTGATGCAGGCCTGCTAGCCCAAACCTCAGGGTACAAGAAGGTGAAAATGTCTGGTCTTCTAGGCTCTTTAGGTTTCAGACAGTAAATCCAGCACTCTCCAGTTCTTCCATAGGTCCAGAAAGTGTTCTGAGGATGCACTGTGGGAGCCACATTAAGCCCGACACCAGCCTGTAGGTGGGAGTGACTCCTAGCCCCTCCCTAACCAGAAGGGTAAACTTTCCCAGGAGCAACACTCCCCACTGTTGCAGCACTTCCTGTGTGTCCTACGGGAAATAATCCAATAATTCCCCTCTCTGCCTAAATCCAAGATGGTGAAATACTTCTCTCTTTGTGCAGAGCCTGTGATTTCTCCCTAGAGGTATGGTCTTGGAAATAAGCAACCCCTCCTCTTTGGTCCCTCTAAACCAGTTTGGGGGCCTCTTCTCTCCCTTTGGGATTGGTGCCTGTCTGACAGGCGTCATCTAACATTTGCATGTGACAGTGTAAACCTCTTTGAAGTTAATCAAGTTCCTGGGCACCGAATAATCATCCTGCCATAGGAGCAGAAACACCTCCCCCAACTCAGGTGTTTGTCCTGCTCATGGAGCAATTTTCCCATCTCATCAAGGGGATTCAGCTGCATGCTGAGAAAGGTTAAACCCATCAGCATTGCAGAGGTGATTGACACTTGAGTCCATGTGTAGGTTGCTAAATACCTTCCAATTTCAAAAGCTTATAGTAAACTATCACATTTATTGAATGATGCCATCAGTGATGTCATCAGTGATGTCATCAATGATGTAATTTGACATTTTGTGAGTTAAGTAATATGGGAGGTCATAAACAGTGCATGACAGAAGCACAAGTTATAAACTACAGCTAGTTTTTAAAAACATGATTTATGTGTTATTCCAACACCTAACTATAACATTACTGTAACCTTTGGCTTTTTCAATGAATTTCAATGATGTTTTAGTTTTTTTTTAATGTCAGTTCAAATCTTATTTGGCATACCTAACTATAATGTCACTTGTACCTATTTTTTTTCAGTGACTTCTTGAGGCTTTTTAGCATAAATCTTATTACCATTCCTAACTATGTCATTTTGTTTTGAGTTTAGTTTAGAAAGCTATTGAATCAAATATACCATGTAGAAAATCATGACAATAAAATGAGCAATAAAAACAGGTCAAAACAAAAAATTACACAATAAAATGCTAGAGTCAAAAAGAAATCCCAAGAAAGGATTAATAGGAAATTATACTAAGGGAAAATGCTTTTTAAATTTATTTTGAAATAGGGGGAGGGGGGAGAAAGAGAAAGAAGGGGAAAAGAGAAAAAAGGGAGGGAGGAGAAGGGGGAAAGACAAACAAGTCATAAACTGTGAATGGGGATTAGGGAGCTTTTCTAGAAAGAAAATCAGTTAAAGGTAGCCACAACAGATCTTTTTTGATCAGAAGGGGAGTTGTAGTGGCAAAAGCACGATCAAGTCTATGGTGATGACACAACAAATTCCTCCAAGCACTGTATGAAATTTTTGAGGTATCCTTCCAATTAGTTGTGATTACCTGCAAAGAAATGACTATGAACAAATCAATAAAATTATGAACGTTGCAAAAAACATTCCAAATGGGGTAAGAACCACCTAGGAAAATGTGAACAATATCAAAAGGGTGGTTTGAACATAAAATATCATTTAGCTTAGACCATATATGGTACCATAGGGATTTGACCAAAGGACAATGAAAAAACATATGAAAAAAATTACTATATGCATAAGAACAAGAGCAACAATGCTTATTTTCAGAGGTTTTAAATTTAAATAAATCAGAAGGGGTAAAAAAAAGTTGATTATAAAAAAAAATAAAGTCTGTGTAGTACTTGCTGAGCGAGATACAGTGTGAATTTTAGACCAAATGGAATCCCAAACTGGAAAAGAGAATTCCTGCATTAAGTCCCTTTTCCAAATGAGCTCAAGTTTAGATTTAGGGTGGTCTGGAGCAGAACGGGAAAGAATCTTATAAATAGCAGCAGCTTTGAGAGGGATAGTGAAATCTGGCGAGGGGAAGTCTGACGGGTCAATATCGGGTAAGGAGCTACGTTGAGATATAAAGGTGGATAGGGTAATTTTGAGTGAGGGATAATGAGAGGAGTATGTGTTAGACAAATTATAGGATGTACGAACGTTAAAGAAGTCCATCAAAGAATCATCATTGAGAAGTTGATCATAAAGGATAATACCTTTATCAATCCATTCTTTCCAAAATAGTGCTTTAATATTAATCTTTAGGAATTGATCATACCATATCGGAGTAAGAGAGTGAAGTCGCGCTTGTGAAAAAGAAGAGCGAAATATTGACAGGGCAAGTGCTTTTGAATGCTTAAAATGGGTGTAAGGTATCGCTTGGGAGGTTGAGACAAACGGGTAGCTGTGAGAAAAGAGAAAGGTGAAAGTTGAGCTAATTCTATTGTACTCCAAGCTGTAACAGGGAAAGGGGACGAATCTGCTAAGAAAGGCCATATTTGTTTTAAAGTAAAGGCAGAATGGAAACGAATAAGATTGGGAAAGTTGACTCCAGCCAGATTCTTAGGTTGTTGAAGGCGAAAAAGAAAATTCAGAGATTTGCGATTGTTTCATAGGAACTTAGTGAGAATGCGATTAATAAATGTAAAAAAGTAAATGGGAAGAGAAATGGGAAGCATTGAGAGGTAAAAATTAATAGGGAGAAGCATCATCTTAATGGATGCCAATCTGCCCCACCAAGATAAAAATAATGGAGACCAACGGTCTATAAGTTAAGAAAGTTTTGCAAGAATATCTTTAGGATTAATTTTCTCTTTGATGTCATTAGTATAAAAGATACCCAAACATTTGATGTTTTTAAGGTTCCATTCAAAACCAGAACCGTGAAACATATGCGGGAGACAACATTTATTGAGGGGTAATACTTTAGATTTATGTATATTCAACTTGTATCCAGAAACTACGGAATAATCATTTAATAAAGAGAAAAGAGCAGGTAAGGAGGTGTCTAGATTGGAGATATAAAGTAGTATATCATCTGCATAAGCAGTGAATTTGATATCATTATTCTTATATACAAAACCAGTGTAGGATGTAGAACATCAAATTTGTTCGAGAAAAAGTTCTAATGTTAGAATAAAGAGAAAGGGAGATAGGGGACAACCTTGTCTAGTGCCTCTATGTAAGGGAAAGTAAGATTATTGAGCACCATTAACCCAAATAGAGGTAGAGGGAGAGGAGTATAACAAATGAATAAGTTTAATAACATGGGGACTGAAACCTGAGAGCACCAAACATAAAATCCCAACCAACTCTGTCAAATGCTTTTTCAGCATCAAGGGTAATAACAGCAAGTGGAGAATTCAGTTTTGAAGCAAGATGAATAATATTGAGAAGAGTCCTCGAATTATCTGTGATGGATCTGCCTTTAACAAAACGAGATTGATAAATGTTGATGACGGACGGAATAACAATGTTTATTCGGATAGCTAAAATGTTTGCAAATATTTTGCAATCGGTGTTGATTAATGAGATCGGCTGATAATTTTTACAAAGAGATGGATCATTATCTTTCTTAGGGAGTAAACATAACATTGCTTGTGTAAAAGATTCCCCCATGGAAAGAAAATTAGTGATCAATGAAAATAGGTGTGGCAATAAGATATTCTTAAAGTGAAGGTAGAAGCGAACAGTAAAGCCATCAGGGCCTGGTGATTTATCTTTAGGTAAGAGAGTAATAGCATGGAGAATCTCTTTTTCAGAAATGGGAGCATCAAGAGAAGAAAGATCTACATGAGCAACCGGAGATTTAGGAATCGTTTAAAAAATAATCAATTTGAGCAGAGGAAGGTGATGATTCAGGGGTATATAAGGAGGAATAATATTGAACAAAGCAGTCAAGGATCTTATCATTAGTGGAATGGCAATTCCCATGAACATCGTTAATAACAGCTATTTTGGATTTTTGTTTTTTGATTTTGAGATAATTAGCAAGAAATCTACCGGCTTTATTACGCCCGCCAACAATTTTTGCATTGAATTTGAGAAGATTGTTGCATGTAGCATCCCATGAATGTTTAATAAATTGCATTTTAGCTTTTATAAGGGAGTAAAGTGCATCTGAATAGTTAGAGGTAAAAAAAAGGTGTTCTAACTCCTTTATTTGCTTTAGAATAAGTGAAGATTGAGAGAGGCCTTTTTTCTTCTTACGGGAGACAAAATCAATAAAAAAAACCCTAGCGGCTGCTTTGAAAGCATCCCAAATTAAATGAAATTGAGAAGTAGAATTAAGATTATTTTGAAAAAATTCCTCCATAAAAAGAGTAAAGTGCTCATTGAATTGGGAATTTAGAAGAAGGGAATTAATAAAGCGCCAACGCCGAGAACTGGGAGTAGGGGAGGGGTAATCAATATCAAGGACAGCTGGGGCATGATCTGAGATAAGAAGCACAGAAAAATCGTTCCAGAAAGTTAAGTCTACACCAGTGGGACCATAAACATTACAAAATGATACGTTTGTATTATTAACCACTACATCCAAAAACAACCATCTACCATTAGTATCTAACAACTTGTTTTTTAACTGGATAGATAATGATTTATGAAACAAAATGATAACCCCATTTTTATTGTTTACAGATGGGGAACAAAAGATCTCACCCACCCATTGATTGCGCAATGAAGGCAAATCTTTAAGTGTAAGGTGTTTTTTTTGCAACAAAGCAACTTGGCATTTTAATCTTGCTAAGTGAGATAAGACCCGCTGCTTCTTAACAGGGTTGCGGAGTCCCTTAACATTCCAAGAGAATGACGCAAAGACCATTCATCTCTGGAGGTAACAAAAAAAATAGGCGAACAGGTAGGAGAGAACAAATGTAGAATAGTAGAATTAGACAAGAGTAGATAGTAGAGGGAAAGAAGAAAAAGCAATCGGAAAAAAACTAGCTGATGAGACATTAAGGCCCATAACCACCATGGAAAAAGGGATAGAGATGAGTGGAAAGTATGCAAATTGAGAAAACAATAAAAAGATCCGGAAATGAATTGTGAAGGGAAAAGGACATGGAGTAACTGGATAGGAAGAGAATTGCCTGAAAGAAAGAGAAGAGAATAATAAAAAAGGGAAAATCCAGGGAGGAGAAAGAGGTGGAAAAGAGGGAAAAAAGAAGAGGTAAAGTAAAGAGAAGAGGAGAAAATTGGGAGACATATCTCCCAAGATTTAAAGTGAAAAAAAGATGACAAAAAGCCGGGTGGCTTTAGTTATAGAGGACATTTGAACAGAAGACAATGAAGTGGGAGGGGGAGCAGCGAAGAACCAGACGACCGCACGAGCAGGAGACAAAGACAGAAATTAGGTCACATAAACAACAATTGTGGCAAAAAAAAGAGAAGTATAAAAAGGTCTGAAGATCAACTGTAACCAAATAAGACAAGTGAAGGGGACTCACCAAACAGTTGGGAAGGGATGGCAGCAAAACGGATTGCACATTACAAACATCGGGGCAGCACAAAAAAAAGGATTGTGCAACAACAACTGCGAAGAGGGGACCTATGAGACAAGAAGAAAAGAACAAGGAACATCATTACATCGATAGGCAAAATACAGAACATTACAAAACTTCAAACATGAAAGAGAAAAAAAAGTAAGGTTTGCTGAGTTCCATGAGTTCATCCTTGTGGGTATGGATAAACTTCCCAAGGACCGCAGGATCGTCGAAGCCGAAAGTCCTTTCCTCATAAGTCACTTTGAAAAAGCAGGGATGGATTAGGCCATATCGGGTATTCATCGATCGGAGTGCAGGTCTCAGGTCCAGGAACTCCTTCCGCTGAGCAGCAGTTGGTTTGGAAACATCTTGAGTGAGGAATACTTTATGACCAGACCAGAGCATCTGCTTGTGTTGTTTGGCAGAATGGAGAATAGCCATAAGGTCTGAATAAAGGAGGAAATAAGCAATGAGACCTCTGGGTTTAGAGGTAGAAGAAGAGTTCCTTGGTCCAAGGCGGTGAGGCCTTTGAATATTGACATCCAAGTGTTTAGGGAGACCAGTAATAGGAAGGACTTGAGTCTTCAAAAATTGGATGATGTCAGACCCTTCAGAACCCTCTGGAATACCATAAATACGCAGGTTGTTGCGCCAATTGTGATTTTCCAAATCCTCTGAGTTTTTTTTAAGTTGGTCAACTTCCTTGGTAAGGCTAGCAATCCTGGCTACAATGTCCTGAACGTCACTGACTTTTTGCTCCACATCCGACAATCTCATATCCAAACTAGACCATTTGTCATCAAGCCTCTGAAGGGATGTGGTGGCATCTGTCATAAATGGACGAATGAGTCGTAGTTCCTCCATAATGTCCTCCAATGTAACTGGAAGCAGAGATTTTGATGGAGCTTGAGGGTCTTTTTTAAAACATTTAGCAGTAGCCGCAGGGTACTTACGTGTACCAGAAGCAGCGCCATGAGCCTTAGAGGTATGTGAGAGTTCCATTGTGATGGAGGACACCAAAGAAGCAAGACTAAAGGCAAAGAAGGAGACAATCGCCAACAGCACCAAACTAATGACGAAAAGTGAGTTCATTCAGAACAGCAGACAATCGGGCCATATTCTGACTGAAAATAGAGGCAGCAGACGTTGAAATGAGGAGCCAAAAGGAGCGAATTAAGTTATCTGCATAAACTCGACGAAATGGAATGCCCAACTGGAAAAAATGAAATACTGCCTCCACATTATCAGAAGAGAATGCAAAAATACCTGAAAAACAGCTCAGATAGGGATTGAAACCCTGTTGCAGATGTGTACCTGAGGTAAGTTGCGTGAATCAAAGCAGAGGTACATTTGGTGCTTCTCATTTGATATAACAAGTCCAGAGAAGAGGCGAGAGGTCCAACATGAGAAGTAAAAAAAGAGGCCATGAGATATGAGCAGAAACAGCAGCA
Organism: Lissotriton vulgaris; assembly: GCF_964263255.1. Lineage (NCBI taxonomy): Eukaryota > Metazoa > Chordata > Amphibia > Caudata > Salamandridae > Lissotriton > Lissotriton vulgaris. Next base: position 1,662,858,906 of record NC_141694.1, read on the forward strand.
AGGGAAAGACGCTGCGTAAAGAAAAGCAGAAGACAAAATGGCGGTTGCTAGTGAGGGGGAAACAGTTCAGCCCAATAAATTGCTCAAAACGCCATACTTTATCTTGAAAGCTTGCCCATAGGTGGAGAGATGCTTCCGATGGCAAAATCGGCCGTTTTTAGCAGCAAAACGGCGCCATGGAATCTACCCTTTCTTCACGAGCACTGCTCGTCGATGCAGAGCTCCTCAGGGTGCGGCCATCTTGGGCTCTCTCCTCCCTAACTATGTCATTTTAACCATTATTTTTTCAGTGAATTTCTGGGGGATTTTTGAGCATTTTCAGCTAGCTACCTTGCTCAACATGACTTTTGGCCATGCACAACTTGGCCCTTGGTTAGGTCTGCCCCTTACTCAGCCATAGGCCATACATAAGGTGGGTTAGCAGGAGGGTTAGACACAGGGCCTGGCCTACAGCTGGACCCTAGACGCAACACCCCTTGGCCGGCCAACCCCACTGTGCAAAGTCTTAGGCCAGGCCCTGCTCCCAACCTCTCACTAGATGAGGCCAAACACCCCCATGGACGGTCAACCACCTGTTGCATGTGGACAAATGCCACCTTGTTGGCCAAGCCCTCCCCTTCCCCATTGCACAGGTATTTGGCCATGCACAGCAGGGGTTTGGCTGCAGACCATGGGCCCAATCCTCTATGGGCACCTTTCCTGCCACAAGCCCCAATTCCACCATGTATTTATTTTTTATTTTTTACATACCACTGTGTTCCCACAGTACTGTTTGGTAAGCTTTAGCTCCATGGCACCATGAGACCTTGCAAGAGTCACCGAATTAAGGTTGCTTAGTCCCACAGTAGCATGGGGTTGAAGCTTGAGTGGCAGTACAACACGGGTAGGTACTTCAGGGCAGCGCTGGACTGGGTTCTGCCGGAGATGCAGAATGCAGAAATTAATTTTTTTCTTGTTTTTGGCTCCTGGGGTTTATGGGTCCCTCTCACAAGTGATAAAGGGGCAATGTGTGTCTACCCCCTTATATTACTTTTTTTAAACAAATTTGGGACATGGTGTCCCAGTCTATAGGTCCAGTAATGGTGCGCGCAATATTTTGCAGAAATACATTTGTGTGTGTGTTTATAATACCAAGTGGCAGCCACCCCTTGGGTAGTTGTAGTTAATCCTGCATTTCTTTAGGAGATTCGTTTTTTTGTTTTGCTAATAACTTAGGAGCCGCTTGACAAATCTTTACAAATCTTTCCAAAACACTGCTCTATTTTGCCTAGTTTGTGTAAAGTTTCGAGGTGAGCCGTCAAGCAGGAGCCTACAATGCATTTTCAATAGATGCTTTTGGAACTTGATAGCACAAAAGCATTTTCAAGGAACTATACCAAATTTCGCAGGAAGCTAGGTCTTGCTCCAGAAAGCATACTTTTTGTGATGTGATGTAAATGCGTAGTTTTTGAAAAATTAAGGAACAATTATATATGTGTATCTGGATTGTTGAGCTCAAGGGACTTGCGGGAGTCCCTCAAACCCAACTTTAAAACATAGAGTGCTATAGTCGGCATACGTGTTTTTTTTACCTTGGGCCAATTTGCTCCCACAGAAATGAGCTCTAATTGGCTGGCTATAACATAAGGAAAAATTTTGCAGGCAAACATTACAGGACTCGAGGATTTAGACCCTATTCTGAGTTTGTTAATAAAAAAGATATAAGGGGGCAGGGTAGGGAAACGCTGCCACCTTAGCCCTTATGGTCAGCTCCTAGAGGGACCCGGCTGGTGCCAAAATAAAAATAGAAATGTTTTTAAAGCAGCAATCCTGCGGGACTCATGCTGGACTCCTGCTGGACTTAGGCATAAAAAAAAGGGAAACGCTAGCCAGCGTTCCTTTTTATTTTGATTAGTAGGCACTTGGATGGGCCAGGCCCGGGGTGTCTTCATCTTTTTATATGTGTAGAGGGAAGTGTGATTGGGGCCCCCTTCTCAGAGCCTCTTTTGAGACCCTGGGCACCATTCCCTGGGGCTGAATGGTAAATGATAAAGGAGAAGAGGGCACAGTCCTGATCCACTGGAGCAAATATTTAAATAACTGGGAGGGGGCATGCACCAAGACATTTTCGGCACCAGGGATACCATGCCTGGAACCAGGAGAATCATTGAAAGGGGAGGTGGCACGCCGCCTCCCTTGCCGAGCCTGTTATGGTCCTGAGGACCCCATATCAATGGGCCAGCTCAATGGCTGTGTCCTGGGGGGGTCAACCACCTGGACACAGTAGTGTCCCTGTCCACAGGAGTATGAGCAGAAAAGGCATGTCTGCTCCCACCCAGCAGAAGCTTTAAAAATGATTCCCACTGGGCGGGAGCAGACATGTTTCCCTGCCTGTGCTTTTTTTAGACAGGTTGCTCCAGCTCACTGGAGCATTGAAAAATACCTGCTACAGGGGTGTGTGCTGTGGATACCCCAGTTGGGCAACGGCGCACTTATGTAAGCACCCTTGGGATAGGGTACCTGGGGCCACTATTGGCTTGGGGAGGGGAATTGCACGCCCCCTCCACTTAAAAAAGGAAAGGACGATGGAGATGGGCACACTTGGCCCATTGTGGCTCGGGAAGGGGGCTGCATGCCCTTTGCCCTTTCGGTGTATTTACTGGCCCTGAGGGGATGGAGGTGCTAAAGTCTCCGGAAGTGAGGCTGCTTGCCCCCTCTCCTTTAAAAGGATTGGTTCCCCCATGCCAGTGTTGGCTTGGGTGGATGCACACTCCCACCCTTTAAAAAAGACCCCGGGGCCCTAAGGGTCGGGGAGGGAGGCTCCACGCCCACCTCCCCTTAAATAACATCAGCATCAACTTTAACTTGCCCTGCACCATGCACAATTTTCTCATAATTGCTGTCTTTTGAAATGTAATGAGTTTTGCTATGATTTAATGAATGTAGTATGAGTGAAGTAATATGAAAGCGTATGAGCGACCCTTGACCCTTGGTAGGTTGCTCCCCCCACCGCACAGCACCGCCTGTATGCCCGTGCCTTAGCCCAGCTGCCGCTGCTGCTGACAGGGGTTCGAGGCCCTCCCTGCTAGTACTGGTGTTTCTGGTATTTTTATTTTTACTGTAATTTGTATTTTTTGTAAGCTCACTGTGTGTTTTGCCCTTGTGCCCTTTTCTTTCTTTTCTGTATCCCCGCCGTTCTTCTCTCCAGTTCCTGCCGCTGTGTCCCCTGCGGCCCTGCCCCCCACTCTCACATTCACCCACTCCCACCTCCCAGCTGCTCCTCCCTTCCACCTCCTCTTCTTATGGCGACCGCGCAGTTGACGGGCGCAGCAGGTGCACCACTCGCAAGCCGAAGGCATGCCAAACGCAAGCCATCTGCGCCCGTCCTCGCCTGGACTTCACCCAGTGCCAGAACCCGTGGCCCCGCGATTCCCAACACTGCTTTGACGCCAACACCCTCCATGCACTCAACACTTGACGAGAACACGCATGCTGCCTGGCCTCCCCGAAGCACAGCTTCACGGAACTACAGCTTCACCAGCACATTACCCGCCAACCCACCGACCAGAAAAGAACCAAGCTACCTCAACTGTATCCTTCTCAACACCCGCTCTGCCCGCAAACATTCCGTTGAACTCTGGGACCTCTGGGACCTGCTCGACTCAACCTCCCCAGAGGTCTCCTTCCTGACGGAGACCTGGCTGACCCCTCCTCGGCACCCAACATCGCCATAGCCATCCCGGAAGGCTACAAGATCAACCGCAGGGACCGCACCAACGGAGTAGGAGGAGGAATTGCCGTTGTCCACATAAACACCCTCAGAGTCTCGACCAGCACCCACGACACCCTCAGCACCCCCGAACAAATGCACTTCCAGATCCACACCGACCCCAACACCCCCCTTAGAGGAACCATTGTCTACAGACCCCCTGGACCCTGACCACAGTTCAGCGACTCCATCGCCGACTTTGTCAGTTTACATGCCCTCGCCCCCACAGACTACATCCTCCTCGGGGACCTGAACTTCAATCTCGAGAACAACAACTCCACCACTCGGATCGACAACCTAGCCAACCTCGGACTCAGACAATTCGTCACATCACCCACTCACTCCGCTGGCCACAAGCTCAACCCCATCTTCTCCGCAAGCCCCAACGTCTCCTTCAACCCTACCACCGAACTCCACTGGACCGACCATTGCTGCATTCACTTTGCCTTCCGGAAACCCACCACGTACCACCGCACCCAACAGATGCCTCGCTGCTGCTGGAGAAAACTCGCCGAAGACCAGCTAACCACCCCCCTGGCCAAAGCCCACCCGCTGACCCCGCCGACACCGCCACTCGCAACCTCAGACAGTGAATTGAAGACTGCGCCAACACCCTCGCCCCGCTCAAGAAATCCTCCAACAGTCACACCAACAAGAAAGCCAGCTGATACACTGAAGACATCCAGGCCTCTAAGCAAACCTGCCGAAAGCTGGAGAAGAAGTGGCTCCGTGAACGAACACTGGAAAGCTACGCAGCCCACAAGAAGGCCACCCGCAGACACCATCAACTCATCAGATCAGCCAAAAGGGCCTCCTTCAAAGACCGACTACAATGAACAAAACAGCAAAGAGCTCTTCAACATCATGAAGAATTCTCCAACCCCAGCTCCAACACCAATGACATCCCACCTTCACAAGACCTGTGCGACTCGCTCGCCACCTTCTTCCATCGCAAGATCACAGACCATGACAGTTTCAACGCCATGACCCCCCCAACAACCACTGAGACCGCCAGCCCCACGACCACAATCCGCGCCAACTGCCTGCTCTCCTGGACCAACATCAACGACGACACCATTAAGACTTTGAACACCATCTACTCCGGATCTCTGTCAGACCCATGCCCACACCGCATCTTCAACTAAGCCAGCACCGCCATCGCACCCCACCTCCAGAAAGCCATCAACATCTCCTTCGAGACAGCAACCTTCCCGGAGAGCTGGAAGCACGCCGAGATCAACACCTTACTCAAGAAACCCAAGCCGGACCCCAAGGACCTCAAGAACCTCTGGCCCATCTCCCTGCTCCCGTTCCCGGCAATGGTCATCGAAAAGACCGTCAACAAACAACTGACCCACTACCTCGAGGAGAACAGCATCCTGGACCTGTCCGCAGCAACCACAGTAGCAAGACTTACCTCATTGCCGCCACCTATGACATCAGGACCCTGCTAGACAACAGAGAAACCGCGGCCCTCATCCTCCTTGACCTGTCAGCCGCCTTCGACACAGTCTGCTATGCAAACTACGAACACGCCTCCACGACGCCGGGATCCAAGAGAAGGCCCTGGACTAGACCACCTCCTTCCTCTCCGGCTGAACACAGAGTGTCCTGAGGTTCCGTGACAATTGTAAGTGGTGTTTTCGACTCGCACGAAAATGGTCGAGTCTGGTATCTATGAACCGCAAATGACGAGTTTAGTAAGTGTGCGCAGTTTCGCTGTGCTAACTTAAACCGTTCGTTTGTTATGTGGGTTTTTCATCTGTACCCACGGGTTCCATCTTAGATACGGCATCCATTTTGTCTCTTGCCCTCAAGTTGCCAGCGAACGGACGCTGTCCGCTTCGCGACCCTGGGACTCCCAAGATATTTGCGGAAGACACATGTTCTTTGTAAGTGTCTTTATGACGAGGGGGATGCTACTGTAAAGCAGATGGTGCCGCTCGAGGCTCATCTTGCCGCACGGACTTATTGTCTCAGCCGTGCATCTCATTAGGCACGTCCCTTTGATGCCTGTATCTCGTGTTTCCCGATACCTCCCCTTTTACACCCTTTTCGATCTCCCCACTGTCTCCGTCTTCCTCTGCACCTGTCCTTGTTCCTATTTCGATCTGTTTTACTGCTGATTGGAATTCGCTAATGGTGGGAAGATGGGTTTTTACAGTTGGGAACCACCAAATGTTTCCGCACTTATGTTCCGGACCTCATGTGTATCAAAGTGACCAAAGCGACCCCTCTGGGGGATAATGGTGGGAACCGGGTTGTAAACTTTTGTGTGCCATGTTGTCCTATGGGTAAAAACTGTATAAAAGGAGCGATCCACAGAACCAATTTGAAGCAGTCTCCCCGAACTACACTTGATGTACTTCCTGTGATTTCTGTGTTCCCTGCAGCAAATAAACCTTGAATCTTTGACGCCGAAGGAAGTGTCCCGTGTCTCTGTCATTCGTACGCCGGAGCAGGTTACCCACGAAGGTTTCAGGTGTTGTGCCCTGGCACCGCTGGGTCTTAAAGAACCCAGTCCTTCAGTTGGCGCCCAACGTGGGGCTGCATCAGTGGTACCGGTCCAAGCCCGACGATCGTGAGGAACTTCGTGTGAAATCTCCGAGGGAAGGTGCACTCCGCTTCATCGATCCTGTTGTCGAAACAAGTGGCCCGAAGACTTTTCCCGCGAAGATTCCCGCCTCCTGACGGCTGCGACGGACTGCTGCCCTGACTGTAGACCTGTTTTGGCGCCTGGCGTAGACCTTGGTATAGCGAGACGGTTGACGGGCCTTCCTGGTGACGCCATCGATCTTTGAGTTAAGTATTTGTGGGTCGCTCCCAGAGTTCTTGGTTGTTGACACTTTAGCGAGTGTTTTTGTTGTTAACGCTGTGTGAGTGTTTTTGTCGGTGACACTTTGCTAGCGTACTTTGTTGTGTTGTTTGACGACTGCAGCCGCCAAAAACCGAGGGTTTTGTTCTTTGCTGGGACCTGGTAAATCCCGTAACCCTTGAAGTTTGTGAAACTCGGCTAGTGTGCAAGATGCCTGGTCGCAGTACTTTGTTTAGTTGTTTCAGGCCTTGTGGTACGGATTCCCGACTGGAGGACTCGTGTCCGATACCTCCGGTTGGAACTCCCACGTATGAACTTTATAGCAAACATGGGCTAGGCCCGATTACTTTTAATGAATACTGGATCAAATATACGAAGAAAGATGGTGACCTTCGCTGGCCACCACATGGTAGCTTCGAGGCACCGATCTTGGATAATCTAGAGGTTAAATTGTTCGCGAAAAAGTCAAGTTTTGATGCCTTTCGGTTGTGGCGTAAAGAAGCCCGACAGAAAGAAATCAGACAGACTAAACGGAATCAGCGAGATAGTGCTGGTACCATTGTAAAGAAAGCAGAGCAGTTCCAGCATGATAAAGAGGTTAGGGAAAAGGAAGTGTTTGACAGATTACAGCGTATGACTATAGATAAATGTTATCCCGCTTTGCCTACGGAGTCGGAAAAGAAGGAAGATGCAGTTGAGGATCCTTTAATGTCTTATCTTATGAAGTCGCCACCTCCGTACGTACAGGGTACCACAGCCCCTGTGATTCCCCCTGTACCTGTTCCTGCACCTATTCTTCCTTTGCCTGTTCCTCAACCTGCACCCGTTCTTCCGACTGTTCCTGCTCCTTCCTCTGTTTCTATTCCTACTGCTCCTCCGCTTCCACATACTCCTGCTCACGCTACTGCTCCTGTTTTGTTAACCCCTGCTGTTGTTTCTGCCTCTACCCCTTCACTTGTTAGTCCTGTGTCCTATACTTCTCCCTCTACTCGTAGTCGTAATTCTCCTCTTGCGGCTAGCTTCTTTCATTCACTCGGACCTGTTCTTGGGTCCGCTGGTTCAGATGGTCCTCAGAGACGTAGTCAGCTTCCTGGTAATAGGGAACGTGCTTCGCTATATAATATGGCGATGGGTTGGATGACGCACCCCCTTAGAAATCCACCACGTGTTGTGCTCGACACGTTTTGTCAGTTCAATATACCAACCCAAAGATTTGTGTTTGAGGAAATGTGTAAGGTTCTTCGTGATCAGATATCGGCTGACGCGCCTGATGAGGTGCTGACCGCGTTGTCTGATCTACAGCTTCAGTTCTCGACTGGACTGATAGTGGATACCAATGTTCGACGTGCTGTTGAACGGTTGCTATCTTTTCGTCCCACTCCTATACCTCAAGCCTTGTTTGTCGAGGATGTCGAAAGACAGACAGATGAGTCTGGCCAATATCCCATGCGTGAAGTTCCGCCGGTTTGGATACCAGCTGATCCTAATGCTCAACCCCCGGTATTGGCACATTTCCAGAAAGTATGGATACATCTCCCATGGAAACGCTCGGAAGTGTTACAGGTGAAGCAATCTTTGCCTGATCCACGCAAAAATCCTACAGGGTATTATAAGGAATTATCTCAGCTCGTAGATGCTACGGTAATGAATCTTGCCGATATCGATATGTTGTTCGGCAATGTCGTACCGCAGCCGGTATGGGCTAAAATTCGCCATGAAAACCATCCAAATGAATTAGGTGGTGCTTGGGCTGCCATTGTAGCGGCAGATGCCGGACAAGCGGCTGCTACTAAACCCGACCAGTTGATTATTGACCTTCCTCAAAGAATTATAACGCTAATGAAAACTCTTATGCCAGCTATGAAGGTGAACTGGGACAAATTGTCAGCTTGTAAGCAAAAGAAGGACGAGAGTGTTTCCGACTTCTTTACGAGGTTCGAGGAGGCATTCATCGATCATAGTGGTCAGGATATGAGCACTGAGGGTGGTCAAAGGTTGTTTGTGGATAAATTTGTTTCGAATTTACTGCCCGATTTGAGCAATAAATTGAGGAATTCGGAAAGTGCATGGGCCGTTTCTACTTCAGCTCAGATATTGGCTACGGCACAATATTATGAGAACAGAGAGAAAGAAGAGAGCGACCGTGCCGATAGAAAGACGAAAGAGCTGAAAACTAAAGTATTGCTTCAGCAAGCGTATCCTCCGCGCTCAAATCAGAATAATTCGCAACAAAATAGATCACAGCAGCAATCAAACAGATCTCAAACTCGTAATGACTCCTCTTCCCAAAGATCTTCGTTAGGATACAATCAATGTGCTTATTGTAGACAAGAGGGTCACATTAAATTCAATTGTCCTGTTTTGAACGAACGTAATAGTGGTAACTCATCTAGAGGAGGTCGTGGTGGTTCGCAGCAGGCACCACGTGGTAGAGGTTGTGGAGCTCAGAACGATCGCTCAGATAACTCATCAAATTCCGATAATTGTTTCGATCAACGTGGATCGTCGCAAGGACGATCTGCGCAGTACAATGTAGACGATTATTACGTCGATCAGGGAACTGACGACAGTAATTACTAGGACAGCCAAAGACAAGGAGAGGGAGTGGTATCAGTTCCGGTTGATCAGAGAGGGCCTTACGTCGCAGTTGCTACATCGGGCGTCGTTGAGCCTTTTCTGTTGGACACTGGTGCAGCGAAAAGTTCCATTAAGCATTCGAAACTCCCTGGCGCACCTTTGTCTGGCTTAACAAATGTTTCCGTTGGATTCTCTGGCGCCCCTGTTAGCAATCCAGTTTCACGCCCTTTGCCCCTTAAAATTGGGCCACGTGAGCTAGAAGCTCCGTTGATTTTGACTACGGGTTGTGGTGAAAATCTTTTGGGCCTGGATTTGCTTAAACGTTTGTATGCGACTTTGTATTGTTCTCCTGCGGGTGTAAAGCTTACGTTAGGAGAGAGGGTTGTCTCTCCCATGTATTTGTCCCTCGATAAGCTCCCACCGGAATTGAGTTCTCTTCCTGCGTCTTTATGGGCAACGGGTCCGAACGATGTGGGCCTACTTGATATCTCACCATATGTTGTTCAGTTGAAATCTAATGTGCGCTTGCCACGTATTCCCCAATATCGTATCTCCCTTGATGGTGAACGAGCACTGTTAGCGATCATCTATGATTTGATCGAGAAAGATGTTATTGAGGAGACTCGGGGAAACGTGTGCAACAGCCCTGTGCTGCCCATTCTTAAACGTACTGATCCTTCAAAGCCGCCTGTTTATCGCTTTGTTATCGATTTACGGGAGGTGAATAAAATTGTGGTTCCTCAATTCCCTGTTGTGCCTGACATCACGGCGCTACTGACTCTGATTCCAGCTTCTGCATCGTGGTTTTCGGTGATTGACTTGAAAAATGCGTTTTTCAGCATCCCGATTGCCGAAGAGAGTAGAGACCTTTTCGGTTTCTCTCTTGGTGGACGCAGCTTCCGGTTCAAACGCGCTCCTCAGGGCTACTGTGAAAGTCCATCTATTTACAGCCAAGCCTTGAAGGGTCAACTGGATGCGTTTAGGTTGCCGGCTGGTGCGGCCTTAATCCAATACGTCGACGACTTATTGGTAGCTGCTGATACTCAGGATATTTGCAAAATTGCTACGGTGTCGTTGCTGCAACATCTCTGTGAGTTGAATCATAAGGTGTCCCCTTCTAAACTCCAATATTGTTGTCAAGAAGTAACCTATCTAGGTCACTTATTGTCAAAGGAGGGAAGGAGGTTGACCCCAGAGAGAATTGCAGCAATTGCGCGCATGGCTGTGCCAACAACCCAAAGAGATGTGCGTGCCTTTCTAGGTATCACGTCGTACTGCAGGCAATGGATTCCTAATTTTTCATTGCTAGCGAAACCATTGGTGGCTCTTACGTGCAAGGATGTTTCAACTCCTTTACCATGGACGGAAGAATGTCAGAAAAGTTTTTCTGAACTGCGTGATTCATTGTGTTCGGCTCCTGTGTTGGGTACTCCTGACTACAGCAAGCCGTTTACGTTATATGTTCACGAGAGGGAAGGTTGTGCTTTGAGTGTCTTAACGCAACCTTTTGGTGGTAAGCAACGTCCATGTGCATATTTTTCCTCGACCTTGGTCCCAGTAGCTAGAGCATTGCCGAGTTGTTTACGAGCAACAGCGGCAGCTGCGGTCTCCATCCGACAATCAGCAGGATTGGTCATGGATAATATGCTTACGGTGATGGTTCCCCATGCAGTCGATACTCTTTTGAATCGTACGAAAACTCAGCACTTGACGAGTGCGAGGTTGTCTGGGTACGAGTTGACGCTGTTGGCAAGCCACATTCAGATAAAACGTTGTAATGTTCTGAACCCGGCAACTTTGTTACCAATTAGCACAGAGTCAGATGAAGTAGCAGAACATGATTGCTACTTGAGGACAGAGGAGGAAACAAAAGGTCGAGTGGACCTTAAAAACACCCCATTGGAAGATCCGGACGGTACATTGTATGTGGATGGGTCATGTTTTAAGCTGCCGAATGGCGATGTGACTACTGCTTATGCTGTTGTAACGTTGAATACGGTTGTTGAGACTGCAAGGTTGAATCAGAATTCTGGCCAAGCTGCAGAGCTGATTGCTCTTACTAGAGCGTGTGTGTTAGCGAAAGGGAAACGTGTGAATGTGTTTACCGACAGCCAATACGCATTTGGCGTCGCACATAGTTTTGGACGATTGTGGAGAGAGAGAGGTTTCTTGACGTCGCATGGTACGAAGATTCAGCATGGCCAGCTTGTGAATGATCTTTTGGATGCACTTACGTTGCCTAAGCAAGTTGCGATTGTTAAATGTAGTGCGCATCGTAAGGTGACGGATGATGTTGGTCGTGGTAATGCGTTTGCGGATGAGACTGCTAAGGAGACTGCCCGGAACCTTAGCACTCGAATGTATGTGACGAGTTCGGTTAGGTGGCCTACAGAATCGAGCATGTGTGAAAACACTATCGAAAGTGTGAAAGAAATTCAGAATGAGGCCACCGAGACTGAAAAGGTGAAGTGGAAAGAAAGTACGGGAAAGTTGGATGCGAATGGTTGTTGGATTGATTTGTCTGATCAGAAAAGATGGATGTTACCGGATGCGTATGTGCTGGCCGTTGTGACAATGGCGCATGGGTTAGCACATATTAGCGCGAAAGGTATTTGTAAGTTGCTGTCTCCTGTGTGGAAGAATGATGGTATCACGAAATGTGCTGAACGTCTGGTGAAGAATTGTATGGTGTGCATGATGTACAATCCTGGCAAAGGAACCCCAACTCCTCCTGGCAGTTTTGCTCCCCCTTCATGCCCCTTTGAGGTGATTCAATTGGACTTCATCCATATGGAGCGATGCAATAACCTGAAATACGTTTTAGTTGTGGTTTGCGCATTCTCCCGATGGATCGAGGCCTATCCTCTCAAAGACAATACTGCTTTGTCTACTGCGAAAATCCTACTGAAGGAATATTTTCCTCGGTATGGAATGCCTAGAGTCGTGTGGTCAGATAACGGAAGTGAGTTTGTGGGTAGTGTGATGAAGAGTGTGTGTAAGGGCCTTGGAATTAATCAGAAATTCCACAGTGCCAATCATCCCCAGTCAGCTGGATTGGTTGAAGGGTACAACGGCACCCTCAAACTAAAGTTAGCGAAGATTCAGGCTACGACTGGTCTTTCGTGGCCTGACGCTTTACCTTTAGCATTACTGTCAACTAGGGCGACTGTACACTCCCGAGTAGGGCTTAGTCCCTATGAAATAGTGTTCGGCCGTCCTGCGAATGTGTGGGGGGTTCCTAGGCCAGGAATGTTCTGTGATCTTGAGTACCCAATGTTGATCGATTATCTTCATGACTTGACTGCTAAACTGAGGTTAATTCACCAACAGGTTTACGACGCATTGCCGACGCAGACGGAGGGTCCAGGCCACCAGCTCCAGCCCGGAGATTGGGTGGTGACGAGAAATTTTTCACGCAAGAATAATCTGGACCCGAGGTTTACTGGACCCTATCAGGTTCTCCTTGCCACGAGGACTGCTGTTCGTCTTGAGGGACGCAAGAACTGGGTGCATGCCACCCATACCAAAAAGGTCCCTATCCCTTTGCCGACAGACCCGTGGGTAAGGAGAGGCATTGCATCAACTGAAACCGAAGGATTGCCGGCGTTTGTACCATTCAGCGACGCGCAACTTGTTGGAGAATCCTCAGCGCAGCAGAAAGACATTGTTGAACAATTATCATCAAAAGACTCAAGACCAGAACACCCAACTGATCAGCGGGACGCTGTCTCTTCAACGGATCCTTTGTTTGACGAGCAGACACGTCCTGGGAAAACTCGATACTTTCTACGATCTAGCACTAAAGACTAATAAAAGATCCTGCTTTGCTGTATTGACAACTGCATTATCCCGTTTTCCGTGATCAGTTTGAACATTCGTACCACTGTAATTATTTTTGTACATATATTGAGCTTCATTCCTTATACTTTTTGCTTTCACAGCTGAGAGACTTTGTTTTTGCATATATACATATTGTGCATTAAAGGCCGTAGGGCCGCGCGCGTACTTCCTTCTGGATAGTAGGTCTTGACGCTAGGTTAAAGGCCGTCGGTTCCTGGGAACTCCTAGGGATTGACTGTTGCTACACAGAACGAAGTGCGTCAAGAAACGTTGCGGACGGTCGTAGGGAATAGCATTCTCGAAGCTGAATGATTTGGAAGGAGCTCAGGCTCATAGATTTAAGCTGCAGCAACTCAGTCGTACCAAATGTTTTATATTCCAACTGTTTGTATTGTTTTTGACTGCTTCTGCATTATTGGCGGGTGGGGTGTATTACACGATGTCTTACTTCTTACCTTCTGCTACACCTACTCCTACTCCTGACCCTAAACTTACCTCCACTGTTTCTCCTCATTCCTTTCATATGTTACCGGAACACGAACAGGCTAGACGTGTAGAATTCCGCAACAATTCCTTTATTCAGCTCCTTCATCAGCATCAATTAGTGGTTAACACTACTAATTAATGGGTGTGTGGGTTGATGCCACATACTACGGATAAGGGAATTCCATATCTGGTGTTACCGTATAGTTCCCAAGGGTTTGCTCGAGCATTTCAGACAATGTTTCGAAGCGCACTGGGTTTCCACCCCATTCGAGAACCACGTTCCCCCTACTCTGGTCCTACCTCGTATCAAAAACCTTTGTCGATAGCAATAGAGGATTTAGATAGTGATATCTATGATCCCTCGCTTATTCCCGAAGATACAGGCCTATAGGGTCCTAAGTAGAGGTGAATATAGTGCGTTCACTAGTGAAAAGCAGCTTAAAAGCTCGCCTCCGATATGGGTCGTACCCCACACTGGTAATTTTTGTCTCATGGGTCGTGGCCGAAGATCGCAAGCCCGACTTGGAGCAAGTGCTTGCACTGAAAATTACATACTGCCGATGTTCTCGTCCCCTGTATTTCTGGCTGCCAAGGGTACATACTTTATCTGCTATGATCGTGCATATGCATGGTTGCCCGCTGACTTCATGGGCTCATGCTTCATTGCAAATCTGTTGCCTCCGACGTTCACTGTAGATGCCGATTATCATAAGACTAGAGTTGTGCGAGGCATAATTAGAGAAGAGGATACTGCCGGTCAAGAGGCAGGAGACTTTTTCAAGGGTTTCCTCCCGTTTTGGGGACCTATGGTTAATAGTAGGAACCTGAGACAGTTGACTCGAGTGGTAGAATCGACAGCTAATATTACTGCCAGTGCCCTTGGTAATATCACCACTGAACTTCAGGCGGATAGACTTATGACGTTACAAAACCGTATGGTTTTAGATGTCATCTTAGCAGATCGAGGTGGGGTATGTAAGGTGATCCATTCGAGCTGCTGCATTTTCATTCCAGATAATGCTCCAACTGTCTATCAAGCCATCTCGAGGTTGCATAAGATCTCCGAATCCATACACGTGGATGTAGGGGATTGGACGCTACTTGGATGGTTTTGGGGCCTGATGTCGACTTGGGGTTGGAAGATTCTGATAATCATCGGAGTCGTTGTAGTGTTCCTGTTCACGTGTTGCCTTTGTGTGCAGTGTGGTCCTGCCTTATGTGGCCTCTGTGCTACAACGTGTATGAGACAACCACCTGTTACCAAGGGGACTCGGTTGGACAGAGCTATGCTACAGCAACATCTAGATGGTCTGATGAATATCGAATATGATTCCGACTAGTGCTTGCCTACATGAGGGCAAAAGGAGCGTCTGAGGTTCCGTGACAATTGTAAGTGGTGTTTTCGACTCGCACGAAAATGGTCGAGTCTGGTATCTATGAACCGCAAATGACGAGTTTAGTAAGTGTGCGCAGTTTCGCTGTGCTAACTTAAACCGTTCGTTTGTTATGTGGGTTTTTCATCTGTACCCACGGGTTCCATCTTAGATACGGCATCCATTTTGTCTCTTGCCCTCAAGTAGCCAGCGAACGGACGCTGTCCGCTTCGCGACCCTGGGACTCCCAAGATATTTGCGGAAGACACATGTTCTTTGTAAGTGTCTTTATGACGAGGGGGATGCTACTGTAAAGCAGATGGTGCCGCTCGAGGCTCATCTTGCCGCACGGACTTATTGTCTCAGCCGTGCATCTCATTAGGCACGTCCCTTTGATGCCTGTATCTCGTGTTTCCCGATACCTCCCCTTTTACACCCTTTTCGATCTCCCCACTGTCTCCGTCTTCCTCTGCACCTGTCCTTGTTCCTATTTCGATCTGTTTTACTGCTGATTGGAATTCGCTAATGGTGGGAAGATGGGTTTTTACAGTTGGGAACCACCAAATGTTTCCGCACTTATGTTCCGGACCTCATGTGTATCAAAGTGACCAAAGCGACCCCTCTGGGGGATAATGGTGGGAACCGGGTTGTAAACTTTTGTGTGCCATGTTGTCCTATGGGTAAAAACTGTATAAAAGGAGCGATCCACAGAACCAATTTGAAGCAGTCTCCCCGAACTACACTTGATGTACTTCCTGTGATTTCTGTGTTCCCTGCAGCAAATAAACCTTGAATCTTTGACGCCGAAGGAAGTGTCCCGTGTCTCTGTCATTCGTACGCCGGAGCAGGTTACCCACGAAGGTTTCAGGTGTTGTGCCCTGGCACCGCTGGGTCTTAAAGAACCCAGTCCTTCAGTCCGCCTCCCCCCTTCCACTCCGAAGCCACAGAGATCATCTGCGGCGTACCTCAGGGCTCATCCCTCAGCCCAAAGCTGTTCAACATCTACATGGCACCACTCGCCGACGTCGTCCGACTGCACGACCTCAACATCATCTCCGATGACACCCAGCTTATCCTCTCCCTCAACAAGGAACCCCACACCGCCAAAACCAACCTGCACAAAGAAATGAAGGCTGTCGCCTAATGGATGAGGAACAGTCCACTGACGCTGAACTCAGTTGAGAACAGCATCTAGGACCTGTCCCAGTCGGGGTTCCGCAGCAACCACAGTACCAAGACTTCCCTCATTGCCGCCACCTATGACATCAGGACCCTGCTAGACAACAGAGAAACTGCGGCCCTCATCCTCCTTGACCTGTCAGCCGCCTTCGACACGGTCTGCTACCGCACACTACGAACACGCCTCCACGACGCCGGGATCCAAGAGAAGGCCCTGGACTAGACCACCTCCTTCCTCTCCGGCCGAACACAGAGTGTCCGCCTCCCCCCCTTCCACTCCAAAGCCACCAAAATTATCTGTGGCGTACCCCAGGGCTCATCCCTCAGCCCAACGCTGTTCAACATCTACATGGCACCACTCGCCGACGTTGCCCGACTGCACGACCTCAACATCATCTCCTATGCCGATGACACCCAGCTGATCCTCTCCCTCAACAAGGAACCCCACACCGCCAAAACCAACCTGCACAAAGAAATGAAGGCCGTCGCCGTATGGATGAGGGACAGTCCACTGATGCTGAACTCGGACAAGAGGGAGGTCCTCATCCTCGGATCCACCCCTTCGACCTGAAACAACTCCTGGTGGCCGACCACACTTGAAACAGCTCCAACACCCACCGACCACACACGCAACCAAGATTTCATCCTCGACTCAACCCTCTCCATGACTAAGCAGGTCAACGCCGTCTCTTCCTCCTGCTTCAACACCATCTGCATGCTCCGCAAGATCTACAAGTGGATACCCACAGAAAAAGGAAGAACAGTCACCCAGGCCCTCGCCAGCAGCAGGTTGGACTACAGAAACGCCCTCTACCCAGGAGCTTCGGCCAAACTCCTGAAACGGCTTCAACGCATCCAGAACGCACTGCATGCCTGGTCCTCGACATTCCTCGCCGCAGCCACATCACACCCCACCTGAGAGACCTGAACTGGCTCCCCATCAACAAGAGGATAAGGTTCCAACTCCTCACCCACGCACACAAGGCACTCCACAACACCGGACCAGCTTACCTCATCAGCAGACTCAGCTTCTACATCCCCACCCGCCAGCTCGGTTCCGCTCTGCCGACCTTGCCCTCGCCACAGCCCCCCGTATCTGAAGAGCAACCTCCGGTGGCAGATCATTTTCCCACCTCACCGCCAAGACCTGGAACACCCTCCCCATCCACCTACGGAAGACCGAAGACCTGCTGATCTTCAGAAGACTCCTCAAGACCTGGCTTTTTGATTAGTAGCAGCATTCCCCACCACCCCAGCACCTTGAGACCCTCACGGGTAAGTAGTGCGCTTTAAAAATGCTATGATTGATTGACTGATAAGCAGTGGATGGGGACAGGAGTGCCTGTGCAGGTAAAAGCACTGGTGTGGTGGGGCGAGGTGGGGCGGGAGTTGACAGACGATGATGAGGGAAAATACAAATAAAAATAAACCACTTACCTGGCACTCGGAGTTGCAGGGATGTTGTTTAGCTAGTGAGTTCACAAGGTTATATACGGAGGTGAGCTATTAAAACTTTAAGTTGTAACTATAGCTTTTTAATTTCTAGGGTTAGGTACAAGTTCTCCTTGTGATGTACTAAGGCTGTGTTTGGCTCCAACGCCAAAAGTACTTGCGTTGGAGTGCAGTGCTTTAAATAAATCTTTTCAAATAAAAGAAAAAGAAAGTTTGACTTAGAGAACAGTCAGTTAACATAAGGCGAGCTTGAAACCCAACAAATCATTGATGCCTAACCACAAACAGAAGATCCCGCACAGTGCAATCTGTCACTCTAATCCACAAAAAGAATATATATTGAGCTCCTGTGAAACATTTTCTTCAATAAGGGAAATAGAAAGATTCAGAAAAAACTGCACCTGAAAGTGCTAAATCCTCATATAATTCTCTTTTTCTTCCGCGTATGTTTTACAGCGTATGAAAATATCTGACTTGCATTTGCTAAAGTTATATGAATTAAATTTCCAGATCCATAAAAATATTAGTTCATAATCACTTTTAAGTAATAAAGTGCATTTTGTCAAATAATCTCTTAACACAGTGTTTCGATGTGTATGGAAACTCAGATTGTATTAAGGCCATCACATCTGTGTCCAAGCAGCTTGCACTGGCTCCAGATGAGGAAAATTAATCAGGGTCCCCAGAGCCTCTAGCACATGGGCAGTACTTCTTTGAAGCAGGATTTTATCATCTTTTTTCATGATCAGTGCGTCATGGTTGACTACTTGGCGATTGCAACATTAATTATTAACTATCATCCATAGTTCATATGGAGCTCTTTTGATTTTCAAACACTCATACATACTATGCAACATCATGTAATTAAAACAGAATATGAAGGCCACATACTTTAAAAAATGCAGCTTTCTCACCTTTGAAATTCTGCCTTTCTCTCATTACTGTTGTTATTATATGAGAAGGAACGATACATATTTTCATTATATTGTTTATTGAAAATGTAAGCCTGCTTGACCTAGCAGTGGTTTAGCTCATGGGTGCATGAGCACACAGACACACACACTTTTACACCTGCTGGCACGCATTCACCCCCCACACAAACACAGCATGGTGTGAAGATCCCAACTATTGGCCTCCAGGTATTTCATGTATTTCCTTATTCCCTTTCCTGTGGTAGGGCAATGGGGCAGGAGAGGGGAGAGACGGGCAAAAAAAAAGAGAAAATTACTTATCTGCCAGTCCCTGCCTCTCCTCCGTCCTCTTCTGACTCCCGGCATCTCATAGGCTGCCAGACTCCACTAAGCCAATCACAACCCTGCTGTCATGCTGGTAATGTTATTACCGAGAAAAGGAACAAGGGGACCCTACTCACATAGAACCAGGGTTGTCTAATTATTTGTCAGAAATAGTGGTTCCTGTGGAATAGTACATAAATCTATACTGGTAATATTATGCGCAATCACAATGGAAAGGGTTAGTGTAATGCCAAAAGGAGAAATGACCAGATACACCTTTGTTTTACTAAATAAAAGTTATTTTTTATATATTTCTCAAATATATATACAGAAGTAATTATAAACAATTGTGAAAGGTGTCCACAGTGTAACTGGAACCTAAATCATGGGTGACATATTTGTGACAATTGTGATTGATTTGCACATTTTAAAGTGGCCCATTTATAAAACATATACAGAGTAACCAGTGACAATATACAATAATATGCACTGCTTTAATGGTTCGCTTTAGTTTCTTTGGCGACAACGTTTTGATCCTTTGTGCAATGTAGGGTCTCTTCAGGACCTAAGAATGTAGGGACATCTAAGAACAGAAAGATAATGCCAGTGTTTGGCCAATAATATGGCAACACTGCTCAAAATTGGAGGTAAAGGTCAAAGGGTTCCTGGTTTCACGAATGCGCAGCCGCGTGAAGAGGTGTGTGCCACAAGTGAGTGATAAGTTAAAAGATACTCACAAGGTAGCCAGAAGGATGCTACACATGTGAGAGGCAAGATAGAATAAGTTATAGAATAATAGAGCCAAACACCATAACTGCCAGGGCATAACATTCCAGTAAGACCTTCCTAATTGATAACTTACCCCAGTCATAGTGGGGGAGGGCTGGCAGTCTGAATATAGCACAGCGGTATCAGTCAGGTAGTGTAGAGTCTTATTTCGGCACACAACAGTATGTGCACGCAATAGGGAACTCTGTAGACAATGAGGACACTGTCAGTAAAAGGTAAAATGATAGGACTTAGAACCCAGCCTATAGAATCGTCCTTACCAGAAATATGAAGTACCTTGTGTAACACACAGGTCGTATGAACACGTCAGTCTGCATATGTAAATATGTGCCAGCCGCTATAGTCAAGACAGACAAGTCGGTGATAGATTCCTGTGAATTAACAGGAATTGGCAATTAATAATAAAGTAAGTGTTAATCGCTAATGAGACACAAGCGCAGCGGAATCAGTGTAAAGACTCTTACCTATAGGTGAATACATGGCATAGCGCGGTGGATACCAGTGCACACGAACGGGGCAACATGAAATAGGCAGATACAGCCCCCAATTTGATGATATTCTGTGAAATGACAGGAAAATGGATATCAGAATTGTGCATAAAAAGAGATTGGAGTATGCGGCGTGGGCGCATCCGAAAGATCGCGGCAGATCTTGGCTGATCTTACCTATAAACGAATGGAACTCCAAAACGCATGCCGGTCCAAGCGCGCAAAATGCAGAACAGCGTGTCTCTGTCTGCTCTTGGCCAAATGACAAGTGGCCGGCAGGAACCGCGCTTGTATACACACAACGATCCCGCCAAAACTGGATTGGCCAGCAGGGATCACTAGTGATTGCCACTTGTAAGTGTCATCCAGTTTTCAGTGTCCATAAGAAAGATAGAAGAAAGACCGAGCATGGAAAGAGGGAAAGGAAGAGAATAGAAGGTAGAAGGTAGATAACCTCTAATGTAGCATGTTTACAGCTGGCAAAAAGTGGCTACATGAATATAAGTGACAACATTCATAATTAACAATGCACGTGTGTTGTAGTACTGAGAGGCGCATTGTTAACTGAAATAAAATTGATAACAGGAATAAGGTGCAATACGTGATTATGGTAAACTAAAAGGGACACTAAAACATCACCATCAAAGCGCGTATATAATAGCGGTTCATTGCTGTCCGGAAGAGATAACAGGCTTGAGGTGCATCTGTGAAACTGAAATTAACAACATTGTAAATGTTGTGATCAATAGGAATATGTTATAGCACTGAAAGGTGCATTGCTATCCTAAAGAGAGAGAAGAGCATCCAGTATGTCAGAAAAATCTTGTTTTGTACACTCGGCGGCCAGGTGTAATGCCAAGTAACAGCGCCATTGCTATGCTGTTGTGTACGCATGTCAAGTGCCATCCACTGAGGTAGTGCGAAGCCACAGGGCTCTATGTAGGTGGCCCATTACCGGTCCGTAACAGCCGAAATTAACGAATTTCGGCCATAACCAACTGGTAATAGGCTTTTCTTATGTAGGGGGCCGAAATTAAGGATTCGGTAATTTACCAAATCGGTAATTTAAGGAATCAGTAAATTACCGATTTCTTAAATACCGATTCGTTAAATTACCGAATTCCTAATGTAGGGAGCACTTAAATGAGTGCTTATCCCATGTTAGGATTTACCACCAACTACAAGTTGGTGGTAAATAACGAAAAAAAAAAGCAATTGAATGCAAATTGCTTCAGTGCCATGTTGCAGACATACATGCCCTTCGGGCATGTATGTCTGCAACATGTGCACCCATAAACAATTGAGGGGTGCAACAGGGTGTCAAAGTGACACCCTGCCACCCTTCAATGTTTACCCCCTTTTACCGAATCGGTAAATACCAATTCGGTAAATACCGAATCTTAACGATTCAGTAATTTTTACAGAATTATTAGGTACATAGCATTTACCGATTCATAAATACCGAATCGGTAAAATTCGGTATTTACGAATCGGTAAATACTATTTACCTACATCTAGCCCTAAGTACTTCCGATGCAGTAGGCATAGCATAATATAGAGGGGGGTACTAATACAGTAGGAATATTGGTGATAGGGCAATGGTTATACCATCTCGAGAGTCACAACACAACATACACTGACAAGTGACCAGAGTGTGGCGTGAATTGGCAGCAGCCAGTCATAAACAATGATACATCAACATTATCAGCAATGAATGCTTGCATAAATCGTATTGACAGTGTGATACATCAACATTATCAGCAAAGAATGCTTGCGTAAATCGTATTGTTAGTGTGACTTATTAGAGCCTGACGTATACCGTATGATATGCAAAATTTGCTGCACGTGCAGATTCAATAGTACATATTTACAATTTGAGACACATATATGTAATAATCTTATTGGGATTATGTGTGCTCCTGGCCAGTATGAGCAGAGTGCCATACTGGTCGCTGTGCATAACCTTAATCTAGTGCTTAATGTGGTCACAAAGTCTCGCCGTTCCTCAGCGGAATTGAGGCCATGGTCTATAGAATTTGTCCTCTCTATCCAACGGCATTTTAGTCATTGGAGAATCTGAGTGAGCTCTCCGCCTCTTTCAGGGATGATGGCTTTTTTAATTATTTGCCATCTTATGTTGTCTGAGGTGTGGTTCTTCTCCGCAGAGTGAGTGACTAGGGGGGCATTGGCAACAGAATGCCATATATGACTACAATGTTGTCCAATGCATGCCTTGATTGGTTGTTGGCTCTGCCCAATGTAAGGTAGACCACGTGGACAACATATGCAGTACACCATATCACGTGGATTGCAGTTAGAAAAAATTTCTAAAGTTTATTTCATGGTTCCATGTTCAAATGTGGTGGTGTTGAATGTAAAGGCACAGGAGTCACAGTTACCACATTTATGGTGTCCTTTGACCTCTGGAAGGCCACAGCTGGATTGACATGTGCTGTTTTTTTGCATCATGCTTTCTGTGGATGATCTTATTAGGTGATCTTTAATATTCTTGCCACACTTGAAAGCACACATAGGGGTCTCGATCTCTGGGTCAATGCTTTTAATTATGACCCAGTTTTTTGCTATTAGACTGCAGATCTGACCTGACCTGGTCGGGCCGGTTGCTTCTCCTGCCACGTGGCCACCCCGAGTGTGCCCGCTCTCCTCCCAATGCTGCCGCCGCTGCCGAGCTCAAGACTGCCCCTGTCTTGGTTGGCCCCTGTTCCCTGACTGTCCCTGTGCCTGCTTTTTGTCGTTATCGTTTTTCGCTGATTACTGTACTTTCTTGCTGCCGTTCTCGTGTGTGCCCTTGTTGTCCCTCTGTCCCTCATTGCTGCCTGCCCCACCCCGCTCCCTGCCGCTGCTCCCCCGCGGCCCCACCCCCGCTTCCTCCGGCATCCCCGCACGCTCCCCCCCACTCGCCACCCCGCTCCCGCCTCCCAGCTGCTCCTCCCTCGCCCCGCCCCCCTCCACTGTCCATTTATGGCAGAGTGGACGCGTGCACGCAGAGTGCACGCGCAGCGGGCGTGCTGATTGTGCGCCGAAGGCGCGCCAAAGGTAAGCCCGTCTGCGCCCGTCCACGCCTGGACCGCGCCCAGCGCCAGACCCCCTGGCCCCCGTAGATGCCAGCCCACCCGCCGGACTTACCACCACGCCATCCTCAACGCTTTCAACACCAGCCGATTCCCTGGCTGCCACCGAGCCACCCCAGGACGCACCCACGGACCATTCACCTGCCAATCCTGCAAGTTCTCCTGCATCCGGACCTGCACCGCACCCGCCAAGATGAGCACCAGCAGCAACCACCTGAAATGCATCCTGCTGAACACCCGCTCCGTCCACAGACACGCCGTAGAACTCTGGAACCTCCTCGACACCACAGCTCCAGATGTCGCCTTCCTCACGGAAACCTGGATGAACCACTCCTCAGCACAAGACATCCCCATCGCCATCCCGGATGGTTACAAGATCACCCGGAAGGACCGCGTCAACCAGACGGGAGGAGGCATCGCCATCGTTCACAAGAACACCATCCGCATCACGACCAACTCCGACGACACCCTCACAGCCGCAGAACACCTGTACTTCCAGATCCACACCGACCCCAAGACAACACTCAGAGGCACCCTCATCTACAGACCACCGGGACCACGTACACAATTCAGCGAAGACATCGCTGACTTCATCAGCCCGCACGCCCTCCCCTCCGCTGACTACATCCTCCTCGGGGACTTCAACTTCCACCTGGAGAACAACAACGACCCCAACACCACCACCCTGCTAGACAACCTTGCAAACCTCGGACTCAAGCAACTGGTGACCACCCCCACCCACTACGCCGGCCACACGCTAGACCCCGTCTTCTCCTCCAGCAAGGACATCTCCTTCAGCCACGCCACCGGACTCCACTGAACGGACCACAGCTGCGTACACTTCAGGTTCAGAAGGACCACGCTCCACCACCACCAGCAACAGGTTCCTCGCAGAAGCTGGAACAAGATCACAGCTGACCAGCTCGCCGCATCCCTGAGCCAGAACCCTCCCGCCCGCTCAGCGAACCCCAACCAAGTCGCCAACAACCTCACGAGGTGGATCAGCAACTGCGCAGACGACCTCGCTCCACTGAAGACACCTCCCAGCAGACCCGGCAGCAAGAAAGCATCCTGGTTCACCGACAAACTCAAGAGCTCCAAGAAGAACTGCTGAGCCCTCGAGAAAACCTGGCGCAGAGACCCGACACCAGACAACATGTCCACCCTCAAGCTCGCCACTCGAAAACACCACCAACTGATCCACTCCACCAAGCCGCAATCAAGGAACGACTGGACAACAACGCCCACAACAGCAAGGAACTCTTCAACATCGTCAAAGAGCTCTCCAACCCCAGCGCCGGAAACAACGACATCACCCCATCGCAAGATCTCTGCAACTCGCTCGCCTCGTTGTTCCACAGCAAAATCGCAGACATACACAACAGCTTCAGCACACAGCCGACGCACCCTACAAACGCACCAACGCCCCCCACCACCACCCTCCGCGCCTGGACCCCGATCAACACTGAAGACACCATCCGCACGATGAACTCCATCCACTCCGGATCACCAACTGACCCCTGCCCCACCACGTCTTCAACAAGGCCGACTCTGTCATCGCACCCCATCTACGGGACATCATCAACGCCTCCTTCGACACCGCAACTTTCCCAGAGAGCTGGAAGCACACCGAACTCAGCGCCCTACTGAAGAAACCATCAGCAGACCCCACCGACCTCAAAAACTACAGCCCCATCTCACTCCTCCCATTTCCTGCCAAAGTCATCGAGAAGACCGTCAACAGACAGCTGGCCGCCTTCCTCGAGTCGAATGGATCCCTCGACCGATCGCAGTTGGCTTCCGGGCCAACCACAGTACCGAGACCGCCCTCATCGCAGCCACAGACGACATCCGAACCCTGCTCGTCAATGGGGAAACAGCGGCCCTCATCCTCCTGGACCTCTCCGCGGCGTTTGACACGGTCTGCCCCCACACCCTAGTGCAGCGCCTCAACAACATCGGAATCCAGGAGAAGGCACTGGACTGGATCATCTCCTTCCTCGACGGAAGAACACAGAGAGTCCGCCTCCCCCCGTTCAGATCAGAAGCCACCGAAGTCATCTGCGGCGTACCACAAGGATCATCACTCCGCCCCACGCTGTTCAACATCTACATGAGCCCCCTCGCAGCCATCGCACGCCAACACAACCTCAACATCATCTCCTACGCCAAAGACACCCAGCTGATCCTCTCCCTCACTAACGACCCTGCCACCGCCAGAACCAACCTACACGAAGGGATGAAAGACGTAGCCGAGTGGATGATAAACAGCCGCCTGAAACTGAACTCAGACAAGACGGAAGTGCGCATCCTGGGATCATCGCCCTCTGCCTGGGACGACTCCTGGTGGCCCCCGGCCATGGGCAGCGCACCCAAACCAACAGACCATGCATGCAACCTGGGCTTCATCCTGGACTCCTCCCTCTCCATGACCAGACAAGTCAACGCCGCCTCCTCGTCATGCTTCAACATCCTTCGCATGCTACGTAAGATCTTCCGGTGGATCCCCACCGAAACCAGGAAGACGGTCACCCAGGCCCTCGTCACCAGCCGACTGGACTACGGCAACTCCCTCTACGCCGGAAACACTGCAAAACTCCAGAAAAGACTCCAGCGCATACAGAACGCCTCAGCACGACTCATCCTGGACATCCCCGACACAGCCACATCTCCGCACACCTGAGAAACCTGCAATGGCTCCCCGTCAGCAAGAGAATCACGTTCCGACTCCTCACCCACGCACACAAAGCTCTCCACAACCAAGGCCCAAGATACCTCAAAGACCGCCTGAACTTCTACACTCCCACCAACCAGCTTCGATCAACCTTATTGGTATGTACTCCAAATGTGGTCACACAAATGAGTCTATCAACGGAGGTTTTCCCTTTGGTGACTAAAAGTTCTTCTCTGGGACAAAATCATGCACGTTTCAGTAATTTCTTGACTAGTCTGTTCGGGTAACCTCTTGCAATGAGTTTAGCTTTCAATGTTTCTGCCTCTGTTATGTAGTCTTCCTTCCGTGTGCAGTTTCTGCACAAGCGCAGAAACTGCCCGAAGGGTAAGCCATCCCGTAATGCTCATGGATGGTAACCCCTATATGATAGCAGTGTGTTTCTCTCAGTGGGCTTCCTGTGGAGTGATGTATACAAAACCCCATTGGCGTATTGAATATTGAGGTCTAAAAAGGCTATGGTGGACTTATGTATAGTCAAGGTGAAGGTAAGATGTGTCCGGATGTTATTGAGATAGACTTCAAAGCATTTGAAGTCTGTCTCACTCCCAGACCAGATAAGGAAGATGTCATCTATGTACCTTTTCCAACACTTAATATTGGAACGGTACGGATTAGTGACATTAGGGGCAAAATTCTGTTCCACATAGTGCATGTAAATATTTGCCAGATTTGGGGCAAAAACAGCTCCCATGCTAGCTCCGGAGTGCTGCTGGTAGTAATTGCCCTCTGAGACAAAGTAGTTGGATTGAAAGGCAATGCGGACCAGTGAAATGATGAATGTGGTGGGTACCTGGATGGGCCTAGGTCTTGTCTCTAATAGTCTCTCAATCACCTGAGTACTTTCATCTTGTGGTATGTTTGTGTAGAGCGATGAAATATCTAAGGTCTACAAGGTTAATCATAAACTTTGTATCCCTTATGTATGCGTCTTGATGGGGACAAACTCCTTAAGGAAAAAGTCTATATATTTGGCAATCGGCTCTAGGACAGACTTATTGAGAATTACGACAGAGGAAAGGAACCAGGGATATATTAGCAAAAAGGAGTTTGAGTTTCTGAATGCAGAGAATCCTAGAACCCCTGTCCTCTACACACTCCCAAAGACACACAAGAGTACCACGCATCCCTCTGGACGCCCCATCTTGACAGGCTGTGGATCCATCCTAGGGCCGATTGCCAAATATATATATAATTTTTTATTAAGGAGTTTGTTCCCATACAAGACACATATGTGAGGGATACAATGTTTATGATTAACCTTGTAGAAGGCATTTCCTACAACACTGACTCTGACTGGCTAGCAAGCTTAGATATTTCATCCCTCTACACAAACTTACCTCAAGATGAAAGCATTCAGGTGATTGAAAGACTATTAGCAACAAGACCCAGGCCCATCTAGGTACCCGCCACATTAATCATTTCACTGCTCCACATTGCCTTACAATCCAACTAATTTGTCTCACAGGGCAATTACTACCAACAGTGCTCTGGGACTAGCATGGGAGCTGATTTTGCTCCAAATCTGTACCATTCCAATATTAGGTGTTGGAAAAGGTACATAGATTACATCTTCCTTATCTGGTCTGGGAGTGAGAAAGACTTCAATAACTTTGTAGTCTATCTCAATAACATCCAGACACATCTTACCTCCACCTCGACTATACATAAGTCCACCATAGCCTTTCTAGACCCCAATATTCAACACCTCAATTTGGTTTTGTATACATCGCTCCACAGGAAGCCCACTGAGAGAAACACACTCCTATCATATAGGAGTTACCTTCCACAAGCATTATGGAATGGCTTACCATTTGGGCAGGTTCTGCGCTTGCTCAGAAACTGCACACAGAAGGAAGACTACATGACAGAGACAGAAACATTGAAAACTAAACTCATTGCAAGAGTTTACCCGAACAGACTAGTCAAGAAATCACTGAAACATGCCTTGTTTTGTCCCAGAGAAGAACTGTCATCACCAAAGAGAAAACCTCAGTTGATAGACTCATTTGTGTGACCACGTTTGGAGTACATACCAATAAGGTCCGCAGTCCAATAACAAAAAGCTGGGACCTAATTGAAAGCATTGACCTAGAGATCAAGACCCTTAAGTTTGCTTTTAAGGGTGGCAATAATATTAAAGATCACCTAGTAAGATCATCCACAGAAAGCATTGTGCAACAAACCAGCACATTGCAATCCACGTGTGGCCTACCAGAGGTCAAAGGACACCATAAATGTGGTAACTGTGTCTCCTGTGCTTTTATGTTCAACAACACCACATTTGAACATGGAATCGTGAAACAAACATACAAAGAAAATTCAAACTGCATACACGTAATGTGGTGTACTGCATATGGTGTCCATGTGGTCTACCTTACATTGGACAGACCCAACAACCATCAAAGCATGCATTGGACAGCATCATAGCCGTATACGGCAATCTGTTGTCAATGCCTCCTTAGCCATTCACTTTGAAGAGAAGAACCACACCTCAGACAACATAAGATGGTAAATATTTGACAAGCCATCATTCCTGAAAGAGGCGGAGACCTCACTCAAATTCTACAATCAGTGGAATGCCGTTGGATAGAGAGGACAAATTCTATAGACCATGGCCTCCATTCCGCTGAGGAATGGCGAGGCTTTGTGACCCCATTAAGGGTCCATTAGGATGTAGGACGGATCGCTACTGCCTGCATGGCGGTGGTGATCCACCCTACATCCTTCCCCGCCTGCCACCCATTTCCCGCCACCATATTAGTATGGCGGAGGTACCGAGGCAGACGGGAAGACTTTCCTCCGCTTTTCCGCCTGGTTGACAAGGGTCCCAGGCCTAAACGTATCCTCAGAATCAAAACGATGCTTTAGTGGTCCACCTCTCAATAGCCCCAAGTCTGGACAATAACCATACACAGACTAAAGGGTGGTTAAGCGGGGGAAGGGAAGGATGGCGACAGCAAGGAGGGAGACCTGTGGTAAGACACAAAGAAGAAGAATTATCAGAACCTCTTCTGCCTCTCCTATCTCTTTCTTACAGAACATTGGTACCCTTACTTCCACTAACCTGTAAAGGAAAATAACGATGACCAGCTGACAGGGGTGTTGAGCGAGAACCCTCTACTCATTCAGAATGCTGAAATAACCTAATAACATAACTGGAACAGTTCTGTGCTACCAATGGACTTCAGAGTACATCTTGTAATTTGCTATGTTATACCTGAGAATGCGAGGAAAGTACCAATGCCCAATTTGACACTATGCCAGTGAAACCCTTGTGGAGGATAAAGAAAAATAGCAAGCCAAATGAATGAGAATCAGAAATATAGTCAATGGTTCAGCGATGCAGGCTTTGACTACTCATAAGAACAGTTTACTCATATACTTCATTTGGAATAAACACAACATCTGCAGAGTTACGTCACTCTTTACAAGCTTTTACGCACTTCATGTGAAAATTGTCAGCTAAGGCAACCCCTAGTATGTATCCTTTCCTTCGCATGAACTCTGTAAACCATCAGGGAAGAGTTTGCCAATGCAGGGAAAGATGACTACCATATGATTATACTCCCCTTCTACACACGCACTTTGTGTATAGCACGGGATCCATGAAAACATAGGAATAGTAAGCAAATCCTTTAGGCAAATGTGAGAGCTTCTGGTTAGGTTATCGAAGCGCTCTCACACAAAGGTCTCATCAGTAAACACCACGTATTCCCTTCGAGGGATCCAAAGTCAATGAATATGGCTAAATAGGCAATCGGTAATCCAGACAGGGCAGTAGAGAAAGAAGCGGTGCACCAGGGACCCTTACCAGACCAAGGGAACAGGGGAAGAGCCAACAGAGATCCCGACATGGGTAAAATAATCAGCAGCGTTTCTCCCCAAGTCTATATCATATCAAGGCTTCCGCATCACGTGGATCGGGGAGAGGGAGACGCAGCGTCCTCATGTCAGGCTACATGCCGAGGCATATGGGAAATGTAGTCTTCCCGTAATCAGCACCGGCCAATGCGCTGGGAGCCACCATGACCCTTAACAACAAGTCATGAAAGGCATACGGATTTTGAAGTTGGAGACCCGTTGTAGGCCCCCAGGATGTTGGGTGGGTTCGGGGGAGGGCAGTTGGGGGTACCTATGGAACCCCCTACATGTGCATGCACAACATGGCAGGCACTGTGCAGTGCCTCCCACTTTGTGCATGCAAATGCACAACATGCATTTTTAGCATTGCGGTTGGTGCTGCTGAAAGCACCGCCAGCCGTAATGTTAAAAATACAGGATGCGTCCGCCAGTGTGGTGGGCGCATCCTAATCATCCCACGGGACCGCCGCACTTATGGAGGCGGTCCCTTTTCACGTCAGGATGGCAGGCGGACAAAGTCCACCCACCATCCTAATGATGTCCTTAGTAACTAGATTAAGGTTACGCACAGCGACCAGTATGGCACTCTGCTCATGCTGCCCAGGAAAACACATAATCACAATTAAATTCATTACATATATGTGTCTCAAATTGAAAATATGTACTATTGAATCTGCATGTGCAGCAAATTATGCCTATCATAGTGCATAAGTCATAATCTAATATGTATATCACACTGTCAATACGATTTATGCAAACATTCATTGCTGATAATGTTGATGTCTCACGCTGTCAATACGGTTTACGCAAGCATTCATTGCTGATAATGTTGATGTATCATTGTTTATAACGGTCTGCTGTCAATTCACTTATTGTAGCATGCTGTTGCCGGTGTCTGAGGCATTAGTGATAATGTAGTTGCCGTCTCGAAACTGGTGCATGCACGTTTTACCTTTCCTCCAAAAACACGAGGGCAAACGTTTATCAGTGTTTTTTTCAATTTTTAAAGCACACATTTTGAAGAACCACTTGGTAAGAACGGGACAAACATTGGGGCATATTACCAAGGGCCTTATTGCCGCTTTAGCAGAAATTTTTCCCGCTAAAGCGGTGATAATTTTATTGGCCTATTACCTAGCTGT
Organism: Lissotriton vulgaris; assembly: GCF_964263255.1. NCBI lineage: Eukaryota > Metazoa > Chordata > Amphibia > Caudata > Salamandridae > Lissotriton > Lissotriton vulgaris. The sequence continues at coordinate 1,662,889,717 of NC_141694.1, forward strand.
CGCTAACACCAGTTAGTGACAGCCTTAAGGAGATAGCGATCATCTTGGGGCCCACTTTGCATGTCAGCGATAATTATCGCTAATGACATGCAAAGTGGGCGTGCAAAGATGTTAGCGACTGGAAACAGTCGCTAACATCGCTATCTCCTATTATCTACTTTTGGATATTTTCGCGCTAAGCGCGAATATCTCCAAAAGCTAACGCCTGCCAAAAGCAGTTCTTTGCCATGTTATCCAATGGAAGGTGGATAACATGGAGCATTGTCACGATAATGCATGAATATAAATTGATACTTGTATAGCGCACTACTCACCCACAAGGCGCTTGTACGAATACCGCTGTGGAACCCATCCTGGCTTTCCCTGTGAGGCGTCCACTCCTGGGCACCCCCAAGGTGGAGGCCAGGCATCCTTAGCGTTGTGGGAGTCGTTGTGGAGATTAAGTAAGCTATTGCCCAGAGTTGCAGAGTGGGACTCCGTGATTGGAATAGGTACCGAGGCAAGAATTATCAGGTCCGTGGAATGTTTGAGCCCAAGACCCGCCGAGGCGGGGAATTGAACCCTGGTCCCAGGCTAGACATCTGCATCAGGGTCTGCCGCTCTAATCATTGAGCCACACTTCTCCACATCTCGCTGATTTTTCAGCAATGTTCATGCATTTCACAGGATTTTTACCGCTTTTGAGATAAACCTTGATAATATCAAGGTATTTCAGCGGTAAAAATCGTCGGTGCGCGGCGATATAATTTTACCTGCTAACCATGCATAGCGATAATTATCGCTATTGCTTGGTAATATGCCCCATTGTTCTCTGTTCCTAAGAACATCAATACATATTGTAGGATCACCTTGGCTGGCTGCTTGTGTTTCTGCGTGCAATTTAAAAATTAAGATTTGAGTTTTTAGACTGATGATTCTATTTCGTATTGGTGGCTGATTCACCAACAGCTACAACAGTCTACATCAATGTTAGACTTTTTGAGCAAAACATTTTTGGATTATTTTTTAGAGCGGGGCCTCAGAAACTGATACTCGAGCGGGATCCGAGAGAGGTGACCTGAACAAGTAATGGAAAGCACTTGTTTTTTTACAACATATATGTCCTAAATTTTGACATGTTGGCACTTATATTTATTTGCTGCAGAGACTATTTTCTTGTATTTTCATTTTTTCATTTCTCTTAGATTTTATCAATCACTACGCTTGTTTCAAGGGTTTGATACAGGATATACAAAGTATGTATGTATCATTTATCTAATGTTGCAGTGACATTATATCTTTAGAGGTCCTGACGAAAGCCATGGGAGCGCTGTCCCAAAGGTTGAAACATGTTGACCAAATAGACAGTGATTAATTCTTAATGTCTTTCTTTTCACTTGTACTTTTGATTTTAATTTGGAAAACTCTGCTTAATATATACCAAGGGAAGGGTTGTATTGGATACTTTAGGAGTTTATCCTATTTTATCTCACAATTTTCACTTTATGCACTGCTTTTTCACAATAACTTTGGAAGTAATATTTCCCTTGTTTTTGCACTTCTTTCTTGTGAGAATCCACAAGAGGATACAACTATTTTTCTTGTTTCTTCCTAATGCTGAAAGGAGAACTTGATATAGTTGTTTGGTAATACCCAGATGATGACACTGGGCACACACTCATGTGCAATGATGAGATACCAAAAATCCTAGAGTGATCATGGCTCACCCTTTTCTTTATTCTTCTCTTGATTTTAGTTGTCTGCATCATTGTGCCTTTGTCTCACTATTTTTGACAGGAAATAGATAGTGAGATCAGCAGTATATATCTAGAGACTATACTTCTGATACACATAGAACACTAGACCACCTCATTTCATTGTTGTTGTTGCTGTCAATTCACGCCACAGTCTGGTGACTTGCCAGTGTATGCTGTGTTGTGACCCTCCGAGGTGGTATAACCATTGCCCCATCACCAATATTCCTACTGTATGAGTGGCCCCTCTACATTATGCTCTGCCTACTGCATCAAAGGTACCTACAGGCACATGCATCAAACCTGTTTGTGATCACAAACAGTGAGAATCGCAAAAATCGTCTGTTTGCGATCGCAAAATTAGCTATTGCGATGCATGAAACAACTTGCCACTCGCACTTTAAAAACTCGCAATTATTTGCGAGTTTTCAAATTGCGATTGCATTTAAGGAATCCCAATTTGCGATACTACTGTATTGGCTGGTTAACCAGGAATCCTGGGACACCTCAATTAATACCATTGTCATTCCAGTAAGTCAAATGGCCTACTCACAGCTAGAGATAAATGATACATTTAAAGCTTATTTGACTATTTCTGTTCGGCTGGGGATACTCCACAGATATAACAGTACAAGAAGTGAGGGACCCTGTGAAGGAGATGGCTGAGGGGAAGATGAATGTGTCTGATGGGCAACCAGTTGAATTCTATGAGATGTTTAGGGACATATTTGCACCCAAATTAACGGAGGTGTTCAACACAATTAAGAAAGAGGGATCCCTATTGCAGACAATGAGTGAAGTAGTCATTGTTTCGCTCTTCAAAAAGATTAAAGATGCAAAGAATGCAGACTCATATCACCCGCTGTTGATGTTTAATGTGGACAACAAAATATTAAGCAAGATCTTAGCAAGTAGATCATTTAACAGAGTGACTACTCTGGTCCACCCTGTCCAGACAGGGTTTATTCCCAGATAAGTTATCATGCCTAATATCAGGAGACAGAGTCAGGTTATGGAAGACCCATTGATGATCTATGGCTTTAGTGCTTCTTATTGACATAGAGAAGGCTTTTGATTACCTTCAGTGGGAATTTCTGTACAGAGAACTGACATGCATGCATTGGGTCCTGGGTTCTTAGCATGGACTAGACTTTTGTATGCTAACCCAGTGGCCATAGTGAAGACAAATATTTTAATTTCAGACCATTTATAGTTGTAGGGACATGAGACAGAGTTGCCCCCTCTACCCTGTCATGTTTATTTTGTCAGTGGAACCACTCTCCCTGAAAGTAGGGCAAAAGGACTGTTAGATGGTCGACTGTTAGACCTGACATCTTTTGGCGTGATTACCCCTATCTTTTTGCCTCTGCCTCCTGTATTTTTGATGCTGTGCTGGATTCGTTTTTCTGGTTTAGATGCTTTGGACGCTCTGCCACTGCTGATCAGTGCCAGAGTGTAAGTGCTCCCTATGTAAATTGTTATCATGATTGGATATACACATTTGGCATATTTGTATCACCATGAAGTCCCTAGTAAAGTGCACGGGGTGTGCCAGGGCCGGTGATGACGAATGCTACTAGTGGGCCTGCAGCACTGATTGTGCCACCCACATGAGTAGCCCTAAAATGGTGTCTCGGGCCTGCCACTGCAGCGCCTACGGGCACTTTAGAACTGCCATGTCCTCCTGGTCCGCGTCTCCGCTGACCAGGCCTAACCCTTCCCTTTTCGTGCACATCAGTCACCCCTATGGAAGGCCCAAGGTACCCCCCTGGGCAGGGTGCCGTGTATGTGAAAGGTAGAGCATGTACTAGTGCAGGTAACATGCTCTGGTAGTGAATTACAGCCATTTTCGTTTTTCACTATTGTAAGGCTATCTTGCTCCATAGGTTAACATGGGGGATGCTGGCTACAGTGGTTAACGGCATTTCTTCCCATAGGAACAAGATAGGACATAAGTATCTAGTATCCCTGAACTCAGAATTTAATAACGCATCTTTTAGGAAAGGTGGTTTTTAGATCCTGTGTTTGAGAACAGCACTTTTAGAAAGTTGCTGTTCTCTTGTCTTACCCTTCTGTGTGCCTGGGAATGTTTGTGTATTGACTGTCTGGTTTGTGAGTGACAGGGGCTGGAGAATTCCCCCAGAGGCTGGATGAGTCAGCACTAGGCTGAATGGAGCAATTGCTACCTGAGTGGTGGGAGGAGTTAGCACCTGGGCTGAATAGGGCTGTGCCTGCCTGCCACAATGCTGGCTCCACCTCCTGCTGGGCGGCTGAGGACCCTGCCCCTCACTCTGAAAGGAAAGATGCAGCCAGCAAAACAAAGTGCTCAGGATCCACCCAGAACTGGTTCAGACCGGGCTCAGGGCCCACATGCACAGAGAGAACAAAGACTTTAGGGGTATAAGTACAGGACCCCTGACAACAGAAAATTAGATCATCCTGGAAATCAAGAAGGAACCTCTGCCAAGGAGAAAGCTGACGTGGAAGAAGGAAGACTGTCCTGCTGTTGCTCTGCTGGACTGACCTGCTGTTGCTTTGCTGCCAAGGAGAGGGGAAGGACTTTGCTGTGATCTGTGTCCCCTGTCTTGTAAGGAATCTCCAAGGGCCTGAGAAGAGCTGGCTCCCTGTTTCCGAAGTCCCAGGAACAAAAGGACTTCACCCCCAGTCTCCCTGAACTCTGCTCAGAGAGTTCTGTCCTTCGTAGAGTGCTTGATCCAGTTGTGGGGCCTCTAGAAGTTGAACCTGAGCTGGGAAGCTTGAGACTAAGCTGAGAAACTTGTGAAGCTGAAAAGTGTCGCATCGCTCGCTTGCGGAGCGCATCCCCGACAGTGCGAGAAGTTTCCCGCCGCTACGAAGGTCGAGATCGGCGCAGCGCCTGACATCGCTGCCGGAGCCGTCGCACCCTTCGTTTGCGGGACGCACCAGACCGGTGCGGGAGAATCGAACATCGCTGCGAGTGTCGTCGCAGAGCCTGTCGCCTGGGTGAGATTGCCGCACCGCTTGCTTGCGGACCGCATCACATCGCTGCGAACATCGTCGCAGAAACATCTCACCGAGGAGCTGCGAGAAAGAGGATCACCGCTGGACCGCGCATCGTCGCCCCGGAGATCGTCGCAGCCCCTACAAGATCATCGCATCGTGCCTTTGCGAGAACAGACTTCCCACAGGAACCTACGCACCGGAATCTACGCAAGCTGCCTTCCTCCCCATACAGACCGGATTCGTCGCCGCACGCCCGCTGCTGCAGCGGGGCTGTCGCATCGCCTCCCCAGGGTCTCAGGAGTAACGCATCGCTTGTTTCCACCGCACCAGCTTCCTGCTTGTGGAACTTTGTTGCCTCTAAAAGGTACTGTGAGTAAACGTGACGCAACTGTGAACTTTTCACGCATCTGTGGATTATTTGATCGCAACTTAAAGAACTTTGATTACAACCTGAAGAACTCTTTTGAAACCGTAACCTTGCATTGTGTATGTCGGATTTTTGCTGTTTTGGTCTTGTGTAGTTTAGAATAAATATCTTTTATTTTCCTAAACTGTTGTGGAATCAGTTTGTGGTGTTTTCACTGTGTTACTGTGAGTGTTGGTACAAATACTTTACGCATTGCCTCTGGTTAGCCTAGACTGCTCCGGCCAAGCTACCTTTAGGGTGAGCAGGGGTTATCTAAGAGGGTTATCCCCTTGTCCTGACTAGAAGCAAGGGTCCCTATTTGGACAGTGGTACCTACCTCTGCCAACTAGAGACCCCCAGTTCTAACATTGGTGGTCAGGCGGTGGGATTTGAACTTGTATTTGTACTTGACCCACAGTAATTGGCGTACATCACTAGTGAGTGCAGACCATTACGCCACCGCATACTATTGGTTTTTGAGTTCTATTGTTGAGTAACTCTTCGAAAAGCATCATGTCTCTGAATGGGAAGGCGCCCAGTGAGGAGGCAGAGATACATTTGGAATTCTCGATTGAAGATCTGTACTCCTACCCCGTAAAGCATCTTAGGTACTTCTGCCAGCAGTTTGAGTGCTCCATAAAGAGCGCCTACAGGAAGGAGGAGTTGCAGAGAATCTTGAAAACCCATTGGGAAGCACAGGAAGGAAACGAGGTTGTGGATGTAGAAAGTGCTTTTCAAGGCAAAGATCTGCCAGTGGGCAGAGTAGGCTCAGGAGCTGGCAGCAACCACTCCAGTAGGGGCCTCACCCCAGAAGAGTTACAGGAAAATCAAAGAATAAGAGAATATGACCTGGAGGTCATGAAAATGAAAATGAAGCAATTGGAAGTAGAGAAGGCGGCGGAGGAGAGCAAGAATGCCCGCGCCTTAGAGGAAAAGAAATTGCTTCTGGCTCACGAGTTGAGAATGAAAGAGCTGGATCTGAAAAACAAGGAGGTGGATGCCAGTTCAAATGGTTGCAGCGCGCAGCCAGTGAAAATAATATATATGGTAATATAGGGTAAAGTATATATTCCCAAAGACCTGGTACAGAATTACCATAGGAGTGAGGATATTTATGCCTGGTTCACTTTGCATGAAATTGCATTGAAGATGAATGGTGTGCCTGATAAGTATTGGGGGGCGGGCCTGTGGAAACATTTTGAGGCTTCTGGGAGGAGTGCTCTAGAGCCCTTAGAGTTGGCAGGTGCCATGACCTACCCCAATATGAAGGAGGCCTTATGTCTCAGGTATGGCCTTACTCCAGAGCAATACAGACTGCAGTTTAGAAACTCCAAGAAGAAAGAGTCTGAGACTTGGATGGAGTGTGTGAATGGGTACTCGCGTGCACTGGAAGGTTGGATGAAGGGCAATAAAGTAACTGATTTGAAGGGGTTGTTGCATTTAATCAGTTGGGAGCACTTGAGTAGTCTTTGTGTTCCAGAGCTGCGCCAGCATCTTTTAGACAGCAAGCTGACAGACCCCATTGAGCTTGCTAAGGAGGCGGGCCGCTGGACCAGTACCAGGGTCCACAGAGGAATTGTGGGTACCACAGCCAAAGGTGGGCAGGGTCCCCAGCAGAAGAGTGGGGGGACAAGGGTAACCAAAAGGAGTTCTCACAAGGGCCCCAAAATAGTTCCCCGGAAAAGGAGTCCCAACCCCCCAAGTCTAAGCAGCCATGGCCCTCTAAGGGCAGGCGGGACAATAGAGACAAAAGAAATAACCAGGGTCCCCCTACCTGCTATCACTGCAATGAGGTGGGCCATATTGCTCCGAAATGTCCCAAGAAGAAGCCCGCACCCACTGGTGCTCCCGCCCCAGCGTTAGCTAGTGTAGCTTTGGGTGGGGATTTGGTTTCTAGTGATTGGGGAGAGCTAGCAGTCATGACCCTTGTCTCGCTAGGAGACCGAGAGATGGTCCCGGAAACCTTACTGCCCTCTAACACTAAGAAATATGGGCAGAAGGTGACCATCAATGGGAGGGAGGTTGAAGCTCTGAGAGACACCGGAGCCAGTGTGACATCCGTGAGGTGTCAGTGGGTGTCGGACGAGCAGATCATCCCTGGCGTACTCCGCTCTGTAGAGGCCGCTGACAGCTCAGTGCGCCTCTGCAAGCTAGCGAAGGTTTCCTTTGAATGGGGAGGAGTCTCTGGTCTTTTGGAGGTAGTTGTCAGTGATGCCTTGCCTGTGGACTGTCTGTTAGGCAACGACCTGGCGAGTTCTCCATGGAAGGACATAGAACACCGAACTCACTTGGAGATGTTGGGTCTGCCTGCGTGGATCTGCGTGACCACGCATGCTATGGCAGCCAGTAAGGGTGAATCAGCAGAACTGGAGCCTGAAACAGTGGCCCAGAGACCTGCCAGGAGAGGAAGAGGCAGAGGGCGCGGGAAACCAGCCCCAGCCGTTCCCATGGTCCAGGAGGAAGCAGAACCTGAGGGGGATGCCCTGGAACCTACAGGGGAACAGGTAGCCGAACTGGGAGACCTACCTGAGCTGACCCATTGGCAGCAAGAAGGTGGTCCCTCCAGGGAGGAGTTCTGCCAGGCGCAGAAGGAATGCCCTTCCCTCATTGGTCTGCGGCAACAGGCTGTAGATCAGGCAGCAGGTGGAGCAGTCAAAGATCACTATGTTTACTGGGAAGGTGACCTACTTTATAGCTTTATATGCTGAGCCCGGTGCAGCCCGTGTGCTGGTGGTACCCGAGCGCTTCAGAAACTTCCTAATGGGTCTGGCTCATGACGTGCCTCTCGCAGGACATCTGGGGCAAGACAAGACCCTGAACCGGCTTGTCACCCACTTCCACTGACCCCAGATGAGAAAGCACGTTGGTTCCTTTTGCAGATCTTGCCAAACCTGTCAAGCTAGTGACAAGACTGGAATGAAGTTGAAGGCCCCCCTTCAACCCTTCCCAGTGGTGAGCACCCCGTTCGAGCGGGTGGGCATAGATATCGTAGGGCCCCTGGACCCCAAGACAGCCTTAGGCAACAGGTTCATCCTGGTCTTGGTGGACCATGCCACCCGGTACCCGGAAGCAGTCCCTCTCCGGACAATCACAGCACCCGTGGTGGGCCGTGCATTGATGGGGATCTTTTCCCGTGTGGGGTTCCCCAGAGAGTTGGTCTCCGACAGTGGTACCTACCTCTGCCAACTAGAGACCCCCAGTTCTAACATCGACCATCATATATTTCCTTAAATGCAGACGATATGTTACTATGCCTGAATGGGGTGGAATCAGATGTATAGGGTGCAGTTGAGATCTGGGTGAGTTTGGTCAGCTCCCAGGGCCCAAGGTGATCTAGGATAAATCATGTGGATATGCAATTAAGGAGATGGAAGAAATGAGCAGACCAAGTGTGGTAGAAGCAGTAATTAATCCTCTTAGATGCGGTATCTGGGAGTTCAAATGTATCATGCGCATTTTTCACCAAAAACGCGATGAAGAGGGCGGCCCATGGACGCCACAGCTAAATTAAGGTGTTTTTATTTACTTTTAACTCCTTTTTTAAAAGTTGTAACCAATTGTTAATAGGGCGGGTGGGAGGCGGGGGCTGGCCAACTCTCTCCGCCATGGAGTATGTAGCAATTTGCCTACTCCTCGTTCTATGCGTAACGCAGAGTAGGCAAATCTCGGACCACTCTCCGGGCGGAGCTGAGTTCTCTATCCACGGTTAATTAACAGGGCAAGTGATTGACAGGTCTGTGCCTCTCTGATGGAGGGCTTACTGGGACAGTTTCCAAGATACAAGGCCATCTCAGTAATAAGCAAATTCATAGATCTGGCGCTTACACTGGGCAGACGCTAATTGGAAATCCCCAGTGGCCCTGGAATACAGAGGTGGAGAAAAGAGCTAGACATCAGGGTGGAGCGTGAGGGTGTAGGGCTTAAAAGATAACAGAGAAAGGATCTGCAACAATGACCTAACACGCAGGCTTGGGATATGATCATAGAAACCTAACCAATGATAGATAGTAACGGGCAGATGATTAGACCTCAGAATGATGGGGATGACTTGCAATGATGTCCAGGAAAATGTCTGATCAGAAGTCAATTGGCTACAAGTAGAAGCAGCCAAAGTTTGGTAATGCTGCACTAACAGGGTTAGTATTGGGAAAGCACTGTATTACATGGCTTAATGACTCAGAACTTTGTATTTTTGGAAATACAGTTGTGATACACCTGTATATAATGTAATGTTGGTACAATCTCTTTCTGTCTCTTTCTTACCTGTAATGTATGTCGAAGGCCAAGACTTTGTCATGAGGAAGAGAATTTGTTGCACTGTTGTGCCTCTTTAATTTTATTAAGTAATACAAATTGTTTAAAAAAAGTCTGCCCATCACACAGACACTTTCACAGTAGTCTTTTATATTTAAGCACAAATACTCTTCTAGGCTAACGTGTTGCTCTGTGATTACTAGGCTGGATTCTCCTGCTCTCTTGCTGTTACATATTGTCTGAGAGGTTTTCAAATGCCACTTTGTCTAGAGTGATGTGGTAGGAGTAACAAATAATTATCTTTTGCTTCATTGCAGAATATCAGATGCAAGACCTCTATCCCTACATGTTACCTCTCTTCTAGCTAACAACAGTGCAAGTATTATGAAGCACATTTTTGCTACTGGGATCTCCTTAACATACCCTAATAAGACTAGATGTGAAGTGGGAATACATATGATTTCTACTATGCTGGGGATCTCAATGAAAATGTGATTCCAGAATGTCTTCACTGCTGGGCATTCATAGGCCAAATGAAGGAAATCTGCCTCTGGATGGGAACACCTAGCACATAGAGCATCTGGTCATAGCCTAAATATTTGCAGCCTGACCGGTGCATTGTAAAAGTTATGTAGGAATTTAAAGTATATCAGTTTGTGCTTGCTATAAAGGGATAGACCCTTAAATATGTCCACTGAATGTCTGTGTTATCCAGCACCAAATTGCTTGCCCTTGCATTTCTCACTCTGTAATCGCCATTAATTTTCAGGCTTCACTGCCTCGTAGATTTTTGTTGATACTGATCTTCATTTTTAATGACATGGGTAAGAGCGAGTAATGCAACAGACTCCCATGTGAAGGCAACTAAAATGCCCCTGCAATGTGTGATGGATTCCGAGATATATAAATATCTCTAAGGAGTAAAGTCGGGGGGCTCCACTTTCAGCTCTGCTAGTGTGCTAGTGTCTTACACGTTCCCCCACAAGAGAGGTCCCTCATCTTATTGCATCATATCTTGATTAGTTGTTTGGGTTGTTTTGTGTGCAGGGTGGGGGATCTGAGCGTTATTCAATAGAGAAAGCTGTAGCTAGTACGGGCCCCGCACGCCCAGCGTAAACACCAGTCACCCCTATGCAAAGCTTGTGCAGTTTACAGTGTCCATTTCACAAGTCACTCTACTCGACGGAGGCCGGGGTGGATGGCAGGTGGGGGGGCAGCAACAATGTATTCCAGGAAAGTGGTGTCAATTTATCCCTCTCACCTAACAGATGTGTGGCTCGCTGTGAAGTGTGAAACCCAAAATATGATAATGTCAAATGGCCATGAAGAAATGCATCTCTAAATAAAGGACTTTCAAGCCCACCCGGCTTGTAAGGCAGATCAGTAGTTTTCACCTGACCCCCAGCAGCATGTCTGCCCATGCAAGTGTAATCATCAGCATCTTGAGATGGCTAAATAAAGTCCTGGATAGGGTGATAGGCGCATTTGCAAAGATCCTTAGAAGAACTACCATGTTCATGATGGTAATCGGCCTGCCAGGGACCGGGAAAGCTTCTCCCGGCAATTAATTTGGTCAGTCAATCTGCCAAGTACTAGTCCATAGTTGTTTCAAATGAATTTGTATTCTGAGCTATCACACAGAATGATCAGACCAGTGAAATTGGAAATCTAGAACACTTTGTTTCTTACCCCTAGATGCATCATTGTAACATTTTGCGATTTCTTAATTGCGAAAATTAAGGAATCGCAATTAAGAAATCGCAAAATGCTATGCATCAAAAAGTCGCAAAATATTTTGCGTTTCGGTAATTTTCCTTAATTGCGATTCACAATTTGCGAATTGCAATTAAGGAAAACCCTTCCCATTGATTCCTATGGGCCAAAAGGCCCATAGGAATCAATGGGAAGGCATTCAAATTTTGCGAATTTCAATTTGCGATTTGCAAAATGTGAATGCAATTTCAAGGGTGCAGGGGGGGTTCAAAGAACCTCTCCCTGCACCCCTGAAATTGAACTGTAAGTGCAATTTACACACACACATAACCCAAGGACATGTGTGTGTGTAAATTAAAACTTTCAAATATGCAACTAGTGCATGTTTGAAAGTTTTCTGTAAATTAGCATGAAGTTCAACTTCATGCTAATTTACCCCTTCCAAATTGCGAATTCGCAATTCTAAATTAATCATGCATTGCATTTAAGAAATCGCAAAATTGCGATTTCTTAAATGCAATCACAATTTAAGAAATCGCAATGAAATTGCGATTTCTTAAATTGCGAAAAAAGCAAAATGCTTCATGCATCCCAAAAACGGGATTTGCATTCGCAAACGGCCGAATTTTGCGATTCGCACCGTTTGCGAATGCAAAATCCCTTGATGCATCTAGGCATTAGTGTTTGTCATAGGGAAGATCATAGAATTGTCCCAAATCATTTTAAGGCCCGAGATTGAATCAGATCCGATAATTTTATGCAATAATGGGGAGAGATTCACTTTTGTTTTTCTAACTTATAGCAGTACATCTTATGCTTATAGTGCAACTGTTATTGTCCCTCCATGGAATCTTATAACTCTCATTAAACTCTGTTCTCTAACCATGCATGCCAGAGGCTCCATTGCAAGGGCTTACAGCAGAGAGCACAGGGGAAATCCTTGACTCCTGCTTCAAGTTATACATAGTTGTTGAGAAAAAGAATAATTAATATTGTCATTTAGTTGATGGCCAGTATATAAAAGGTAGATCCACTGTAATATATGAGCCCCCAGGCCCACCATTTCCAGCAACTTCCTCTGGAATCAATATTCCATGGAGTTGATCTCAGCAACAAATGCGCACAAACTGTAGATCATGGCGCTTGTGGGCACATAATATGCTTTCCATTACAGCATCTGTAGCGGAATGTATTTTTGGAACCGGTTTGCTACTATCTTAGCTTAGATGTTCATGTCAATATTCTATAACGAGATGGGTCTATATGAACTGCCCTTTGTATCCTGCTTTCCTGGTTTCAATATCACCACTATAATTGCTTCTCATAAGAGTGGGTGGCAGGCTGCCTTCATCATGTGCTTCTGCAGACATGAATACTATTTAGGGAGCTATTATGTCAATATATTCTTTATAGAAGGCAGATGACAGACCATCAGAACCCCTAAGACTTTCTTTTCTCTGTGCCTTTAATTGCATGGTTAGAATTGTCAACCATCAGTGGTTTTTCAGCCCTACCATAATCACTTGGGTCCTGATTATGATCTTGGCATATGGGTTACTTGACGGATATTCCGACTGCCGAAATATAAATTCCATAGGATATAATGCGATTTATATTTCGGCGAAAGGGATATCCATCACCATTGTGGCGGAGTAACCCATCTGCCAAGATCATATTCAGGCACTTGGTCTAAATATTTACTCACCTTACATTCATTGTTAGATATCTGGGATGTATAAAGCCCCTCATAATACTCTCAGAATCTGGTTAAAATATCAGGGGTATCTGTCAAGACGGTTGAATCTGGTGTCTCGATTCCCACAATATCCTGTAATCCCCAGGACTGCCTTAACAGTTCCACTAGAGTTCTCCCTGGTTATTCCCCTTCACTATCCTCTTCACCATACTTCCTAGCTGTGACTTTCTTCCCCAGAAATATTTTACTTCATTGTGCAGAATTTTTCCAGGTTAGTATTAATAGTTCTAACAATCTTCGCACTAAGTGAAGTGACGTTGGAGGATTCTAGTTCACGGAGCTCCCTCTCCAGTGTATTGAGCCTATTGTAAATTGATTTAAGAACCCCATAACATTTATAAGGATATGCTCCTTGTATAGTGTTCCCTCCACAGAGCCCTTGCTAAATCTGAAGAATACTCTAATTGCTTAGGGTATTTCTGATTTGAATGCTGTGTCTAAGAGGGCTTCTAAGGTAGAATATCACCTTCAGACTGAGCCTTTTTATAGTGCTAAAACAAATCCACCAGCAGGTCAGAGCCTGAAGCTGTATCCAAAGAAGTCTGCTCAAACTTTTGCCGCATACATTCAGGAGGTCTTGAATGTCCAAACATTTTCTGAGTCCCAACTTTTCAAAGTGTCTGAAGCAGCTCCTCTTGGTCACTTCTAAGGCTCACAGAACCTTAGAGACAGCACTTTGGGGCCAGGCCTTACTCAAGTTGAGGCCCCATTTAGGGCTCAGTTCAGATGCATTTGCAACTTCTGGGCTTGGCACCTCAGGAAAAAGGCATCTTACAGCTTGTTTGGTCCCTGTTGCAATACAAGAGGTCATCCATCTAAGTGTGCCTTCGTCCTGGGTACAAGTGGGAGACGTTCCTGTAATTCAGGTCTTCACACAGGTCTGAAACTCCAAGTGCAGTGCTCTTCTGATGATCCACAGTTTTAGACAGTGTTCTGAGGAGCTGTGGGTGAGATGACCCTTTTTTACGATGTACTAGGAAAGTGGGTGGGATGACTCCTAAACACTCCTTAACTAAAGAGCAAAAGGTTCCCGCTGCATCCCTTCCAACTTTTTCATAACATCATAGTTGCCCTAGTGCAACTTTCTCACAGTGCACTATTCTAAGCAGGTGGACTTAGGTGACTGAGGTGCCACCAATGAGTCTATTTATGGAAATGTGCAGTCTATTCCTCCTCAGCAACAAAACTTGTTCTTGGACCAGCTCCTCTTCCACTGGGTTTCTGGCAAGCTGGTTACAGTGGGCTCAGGAAACAAAAGTCTTCTGCTGCAAAAATCTCCCTTTACACATAGCTATGAGTAGTCAAGTCTCACCCTGGGCCCTGTCAAGTTAATGAAGTTTCTGAACCCTCCCCAACTGATATGAGTCACATACCTCAAGTCCAGGTCTTACTGACATAAGGGCCTCAGCCATTGTATCTATTCTAGGAGAAGTTTTCACACCTAATTAAGGGGAAGCACTAACAGGAACCTAATACTAATACTATTCAATACAATACAATATACTTTATTTGGCATAAAACACAATACCATAAAAGTACAATTTATAAAAAAGGCCAAACATCACAATATCAAAGAAAAAACAGTGCAAAAATACATATGAAGTCCATTCGCTGGTGGAGCCACTTCTCCTTTATCATTCTTATGTAAGGTCATAAGGTCATAGATAAATAGTCCTGGGTTTGAATAAGTCTAAGTAAATTAATAACAGGGTAACATATAAAAATCGGCCACATAAAATGCACAAATAATTAATCCCTATATACTTAAACATACTCTCCCCCACCCAATTCATTGCTTTGACCTTTAACAAGCCAATGCTGTAACCATATGTGTTCACCCCTCACCTCTTGTGTTTCTGAGTCTCATTGTAGACTTTTAAAAAATTACAGTACAGAAAAGTGTTAAAACCTCTGTGGACAGCTTCAGGAACAGTAAGGCCACCTTTGCCTGCTTAAAACTAGCGTTCTTTAAAATACTTTTTAAAAATAGCTTCCTAGAGCGCGCATAGTGGGGACATAATAGAACAAAGTGAAGGGTATCCTACGGAGACCGGTGGTCGCAGCCGCACGGTCCCTTCAACTCTGTAGAAGTTGTGTAACCTGCCTGCACCGCTAGACTATGATGTAATAGGTTTAGCCTGAAGCGTGTCATTAAAAATCTGTCTTGGGCATTGTGAAAAAAAGACAAGTAAGGCTCAATACCCAGACACGATTTGGTCACAAGGTGTGCTCTCACAGAGGGTTTGATCAACTCCCTGTCTTCCCTACGGGATACCACATACTTCTGAAATTCCACCTTAACATGCACCTTATCCCGGGGTAACAATTTTGTAGGATGATTAAAATAATCTGCACAGCCCATGTCTGTCAGTGTATCCCTCACATACTTGAGCCATGGGATGTTCCGGGCCCGGTCACGTGTGATACAATCCATTATGATCTGCTTACTTAGTAAGGCCTCAGGGTTTGTCCAGATTTTAACCCAGCATGTAAAGGGTTTAAGTTCCAACCTGTCTCTAATTTGGCTTACACCTAGTTCTCCGTGAATAATATGGGACGAAGTGCTTTGCGGGACTTTTAACAGCCGCCGCAAATATTTGTTCTCTTCAATTTGGAGATGTTTGAGGTTCCGTGACAATTATAAGTGGTGTTTTCGACTCGCACGAATATGGTCGAGTCTGGTATCTATGAACCGCAAATGACGAGTTTAGTAAGTGTGCGCAGTTTCGCTGTGCTAACTTAAACCGTTCGTTTGTTATGTGGGCTTTTCATCTGTACCCACGGGTTCCATCTTAGATACGGCATCCATTTTGTCTCTTGCCCTCAAGTAGCCAGCGAACGGACGCTGTCCGCTTCGCGACCCTGGGACTCCCAAGATATTTGCGGAAGACACATGTTCTTTGTAAGTGTCTTTATGACGAGGGGGTTGCTGCTGTAAGGCAGATGGCGCCGCTCGAGGCTCATCTTGCCGCACGGACTTATTGTCTCAGCCGTGCATCTCATTAGGCACGTCCCTTTGATGCCTGTATCTCGTGTTTCTCGTTACCCCCCCCTTTTACACCCTTTCCGATCTCCCCACTGTCTCCGTCTTCCTCTGCACCTGTCTTCGTTCCTATTTCGATCTACTTTACTGCTGATTGGAATTTGCTAATGGTGGGAAGATGGGTTTTTACAGTTGGGAACCGCCAAATGTTTCCGCACTTATGTTCCGGACCTTGTGTGTTTCAAAGTGACCAAAGCGACCCCTCTGAGAGCTAAATGTGGGAACCGGGTTGTAAACTTTTGTGTTCAATGTTAGTCTATGGGTAAAAACTGTATAAAAGGAGCGATCCACAGAACCAATTTGAAGCAGTCTCCCCGAACTACACTCGATGTACTTCCTGTGACTTCTGTGTTCCCTGCAGTAAATAAACCTTGACTCTTTGACGCCGAAGGAAGTGTCCCGTGTCTCTGTGACTTGTACGCCGGAGCAGGTTACCCACGAAGGTTTCAGGTGTTGTGCCCTGGCACCGCTGGGTCCAAAAGAACCCAGTCCTTCAGTTGGCGCCCAACGTGGGGCTGCATCAGTGGTACCGGTCCAAGCCCGACGATCGTGAGGAACTTCGTGTGAAATCTCCGAGGGAAGGTGCACCCCGCTTCATCGATCCTGTTGTCGAAATAAGTGGCCCGAAGACTTTTCCCGCGAAGATCCCCGCCTCCTGACGGCTGCGACGGACTGCTGCCCTGACTGTAGACCTGTTTTGGCGCCTGGCGTAGACCTTGGTATAGCGAGACGATTGACGGGCCTTCCTGAGGACGCCATTGATCTTTGAGTTAAGTATTTGTGGGTCGCTCCCAGAGTTCTTGGTTGTAGACACTTTAGCGGGTGTCTTTGTTGTAAACACTTTAGCGAGTGTTTTTGTTGTACACGCTGTGTGAGTGTTTTTGTCGGTGACACTTTGCTAGCGTACTTTGTTGTTGTATTTGTTTGACGACTGCAGCCGCCAAAGACCGAGGGTTTTGTTCTTTGCTGGGACTTGGTAAATCCCGTAACCCTTGAAGTTTGTGAAACTCGGCTAGTGTGCAAGATGCCTGGTCGCAGTACTTTGTTCAGTTGTTTTAGACCTTGTGGTGCGGATTCCCTGCTGGAGGACTCGTGTCCGATACCTCCGGTTGGAACTCCTACTTATGACTTATATAGCAAACATGGGCTAGGCCCGATTGCTTTTAACGATTATTGGATAAAATATACAAAGAAAGACGGCGATCTTCGTTGGCCACCTCACGGTAGCTTCGAAGCGTCGATCTTAGATAATTTGGAAATAAAGTTGTTCGAACGCAAATCTAGGCCGGCCATGTTTGATGCCTTTCGGTTCTGGCGCAAAGAAGCCCGACAGAGAGAGATCAGACAGAATAAACGTAGTGAGCGAGATAATGTTGCTACCATAGTGAAGAAAGCTGAGCAGTTTCAGCGTGATAAGGAGGATAAGGATAAGGAAGTGTTTGAGAGGCTACAGCATATGACCATAGACAAATGCTATCCTGCTTTGCCTACGGAGTCGGATAAGAAGGAAGAGGCAGTTGAGGATTCTTTAATGTCCTATCTTATGAAGTCGCCACCTCCGTACGTACAGGGTATCGCAGCTCCTGTGGTCCCTGCCGTACCTGTTCTTCCACCTGTTATTCCTCCACCAGTTCCTCAACCTGCACCCGCTCTTCCGACTGTTCCTGCTCCTTTGCCTGTTTCTATTCCTACTGCTCCTCCGCTTCCACATACTCCTGCTCACACTACTGCTCCTGTGTTGTTAACGCCTGTTGTTGCTAATGTCTCTACTCCTTCTCTTGTTAGTCCTGTGTCTTATTCTTGTCCCTCTACTCGTAACCGTAGTTCTCCCAGTGTGACTAACTTCTTTCAGTCGCTTGGACCTGTTTTTGGGTCTGCTGGTTCTGATGGTCCTCAGAGACGTAGCCAGCTTCCTGCTAATAGAGAACGTGTTGCGCTATGCAATATGGCGATGGGTTGGATAGTAAACCCTGTTAGAAACCCACCTCGTGTTGTCCTCGAAACGTTTGATCAATTCAACATACCTACTCAGAGATATGTGTTTGATGAAATGTGCAAGTTCTTACATGATCAGATAGTGACCTTTGCGCCTGACGAGGTGCTGTACGCCCTGTCTGAACTTCGGCTTCAGTTCGCAACTGGACTGATAGTCGACACTAATGTCCGACGCGCTATTGAGCGGTTGTTATCTCTTCGTCCCGCTCCTATTCCTCATGCATTGTTCGTTGAGGACATTGAGAAAGGAGATGAGTCTGGCCAATACCCTATGCGTGAAGTTCCGCCGGTTTGGATACCAGCTGATAATACTAATGCTGCCCAGCCTGTTCCGGCGCATTTCCAGAGAGTGTGGATACACCTCCCATGGAAACGATCGGAAGTGCTTCAGGTGAAACAAACTTTGCCCGATCCTCGCAAAAATCCTGCAGGGTATTATAAGGAATTATCGCAGCTCGTAGACGCTACGATAATGAATCTTGCCGATATCGACATGTTGTTTGGCAATGTCGTACCGCAACCGGTATGGGCCAAGATTCGTCACCAAGATCACGCAAATGAATTAGGTGGTGATTGGGCTGCCATTACAGCGGCAGACGCTGGACAAGTGGCTGCTACTAAACCCGATCAGTTGATTGAACTTCTTCCCCAGCGAATCATCACATTAATGAAAACGCTCATGCCAGCTATGAGGGTGAATTGGGACAAGTTGTCAGCCTGTAAGCAGAAGAAAGATGAGAGTGTTTCAGACTTCTTCACGAGGTTCGAGGAAGCATTCGTTGATCATAGTGGACAGGATATGGGTACTGAGGGTGGACAACGGTTGTTTGTGGATAAATTCGTATCGAACTTATTGCCCGACTTGAGCAATAAATTAAAGAATTCAGAAAGTGCGTGGGCCGTTTCTACCTCAGCTCAGATATTGGCTACGGCACAATATTACGAAAATAGAGAAAAAGAGGAAACTGACCGTGCTGATAAAAAGACGAAAGAGCTGAAAACTAAAGTGTTGTTGCAACAAGCATATCCGCCGCGTTCTAATCAGAATGCGCCTCAGCAGAATAGATCGCAGTCGCAATCGAATCGATCGCAGCCGCGTAATGATTCCTCTTTTCAACGATCTTCGTTAGGGTACAATCAATGTGCTTATTGTAGACAGGAGGGACACATTAAATTTGATTGTCCTGCTTTAAATGACCGTAATAGTGGTAATTCGTCTAGAGGAGGCCGTGGTGGTTCACAGAATACATCACGTGGTAGAGGTCGTGGTGCTCAGAACGACCGTTCCGACCATTCATCTAATTCTAATAACTGTTTCGATCAACGTGGATCATCGCAAGGACGATCTGCGCAGTACACTGTAGACGATTATTACGTCGATCAGGGAACTGACGATAGTAATTACTAGGACAGCCAAAGACAAGGAGAGGGAGTGGTATCAGTTCCGGTTGATCAGAGAGGGCCTTACGTCGCAGTTGCTACATCGGGCGTCGTTGAGCCTTTTCTGTTGGACACTGGTGCAGCGAAAAGTTCTATCATGCATTCGAAACTCCCTGGCGCACCTTTGTCTGGCTTAACAAATGTTTCCGTTGGATTCTCTGGCGCCCCCGTTAGCAATCCAGTTTCACGCCCTTTGCCCCTTAAAATTGGGCCTCGTGAGCTCGAAGCTCCATTGATTTTGACCACTGGTTGTGGTGAAAATCTTTTGGGTCTGGATTTGCTTAAACGTTTGTATGCAACTTTGTATTGTTCTCCTGCAGGTGTAAAGCTTACGTTCGGAGAGAGAGTAGTCTCTCCCATGTATTTGTCCCTCGATAAGCTTCCACCGGAATTGGATTCTCTTCCTGCGTCTTTGTGGGCGACGGGTCCAAATGATGTGGGCCTACTTGATATCTCCCCTTATGTTGTTCAGTTGAAATCTAATGTGCGATTGCCACGTATTCCTCAATACCGTATCTCCCTTGATGGTGAACGAGCTTTGTTAGCGATCATCTATGATTTGATCGAGAAAGATGTTATTGAGGAGACTCGGGGAAACGTGTGCAATAGCCCTGTACTGCCCATTCTTAAACGTACTGACCCTACCAAACCGCCTGTTTATCGTTTTGTTATCGATTTACGGGAGGTGAATAAAATTGTGGTTCCTCAATTCCCTGTTGTGCCTGACATCACGGCGCTACTGACTCTGATTCCAGCTACTGCTTCGTGGTTCTCGGTGATTGATTTGAAAAATGCGTCTTTCAGCATCCCGATTGCCGAAGAGAGCAGGGACCTTTTCGGTTTCTCTCTTGGTGGACGTAGCTTCCGGTTCAAACGCGCTCCTCAGGGCTACTGTGAAAGTCCATCGATTTACAGTCAAGCTTTGAAGGGTCAACTAGATGCGTTTCGGTTGCCGGTTGGTGCGGCTTTAATCCAATACGTCGATGACTTATTGGTGGCTGCTGATACTCAGGACATTTGCAAAATTACTACGGTATCGTTGCTGCAACATCTCTGTGAATTGAATCACAAGGTGTCACCTTCTAAACTCCAATATTGTTGTCAAGAAGTAACCTATCTAGGTCACTTATTGTCAAAGGAGGGAAGGAGATTGACCCCAGAGAGAATTGCAGCGATTGCGCGAATGGCTGTGCCACAAACCCAAAGAGATGTGCGTGCCTTTCTAGGTATCACGTCGTACTGCAGGCAGTGGATTCCTAATTTTTCATTGCTAGCGAAACCATTGGTGGCTCTTACGTGCAAGGATGTTTCAACTCCTTTACCATGGACGGAAGAATGTCAGAAAAGTTTTTCTGAACTGCGTGATTCATTATGTTCGGCTCCTGTGTTAGGTACCCCTGATTACAGCAAGCCGTTCACGTTATATGTTCACGAGAGGGAAGGTTGTGCTTTGAGTGTCTTAACGCAACCTTTTGGTGGTAAGCAACGTCCATGTGCATATTTTTCCTCGACCTTAGACCCAGTAGCTAGAGCATTGCCGAGTTGTTTGAGAGCAACTGCGGCAGCTGCGGTCTCCATCCGACAATCAGCAGGATTGGTCATGGATAATATGCTTACGGTGATGGTTCCGCATGCAGTCGATACTCTTTTGAACCGTACGAAAACTCAGCACTTGACGAGTGCGAGGTTATCTGGGTACGAATTAACGCTCTTGGCAAGCCACATTCAGATAAAACGTTGTAATGTCCTAAATCCGGCAACTTTGTTACCAATTAGTGCAGAGTCAGATGCAGTAACAGAACATGACTGTTACTTGCGGACAGAGGAGGAAACAAAAGGTCGAGTGGACCTTAAAAACACCCCATTGGAAGACCCTGATGGCACTCTGTATGTGGATGGGTCATGTTTTAAATTGCCGAATGGTGATGTGACTACTGCTTATGCTGTTGTGACGTTGAATACTGTTGTTGAGACTGCGAGATTTGTTCAATGTTAGTCTATGGGTAAAAACTGTATAAAAGGAGCGATCCACAGAACCAATTTGAAGCAGTCTCCCCGAACTACACTCGATGTACTTCCTGTGACTTCTGTGTTCCCTGCAGTAAATAAACCTTGACTCTTTGACGCCGAAGGAAGTGTCCCGTGTCTCTGTGACTTGTACGCCGGAGCAGGTTACCCACGAAGGTTTCAGGTGTTGTGCCCTGGCACCGCTGGGTCCAAAAGAACCCAGTCCTTCATGTTGCGAATCAATAAAACCCCAGACCTCACTACTGTAAAGAGTTTTAGCACAGCACATATAGTTACTAATACTATTCAACTAGCTAAAGGTTCAGGCTGGTAAAATCTAACATTTTAAATTTCCCTTTTCTTAAATATGTATTTATATGTAGAACAATTTTGACTTCACAACTGAATTGTATTTTTAATAAACATTCAAAATAGTGTTTAAAATATTCCAGTAGCTTGACCCAAACCATGGATAACAAAGTTATGATTGTATTCTGAACTTTAATTTTGATCTAGCACAACTGCATGCTTCTTTTGGGGGCTTGGTACTATACGTACATGTCTGCATTAAATTATTGCGTACAACATTATTAAATATTATGAATCTTACCCTGTGGACTGCAATGCTGAATTAGGAGTGACGTTTTTAATATTAAAAATTAGGGTTCTTTCCTGTTGAAAAGGATTATTTTGACAGTTTTGTATGTAGGTTTAAAGTCTGCAAGTATTAAGCTAGTCAAGTAGGCTTGAATCCATGTTTCCTTTGTCAGCCTAGCAGATATTACATATGCTGCAATCAACATGTGACATTTACATTTTATATGCCTTTGGTATTCAGGGCTGGATGCTTAGCTGTAATCCAAATCCAGGTATTTTGCTGCCCACGGTAGTGGTGACTAATTCTGGAAGTCCAGATGTAACCACTCACTGAAATATATAGCAGGTAAGTGCCCACAAGAGTCTGCTACCTTCTCAAGAGAAAAATAAAAAAAATGCTTAGAAACATCTTTGCTGAGGAAGCCTATACAGGTGGAGAAAACTAGGAGTCAGGACTTCACATGAGGAAGTCCAAAGATCAACAAGTGGAGAAGTGGAGGGAGAGAGGAAGCAACTGAATGAGCAGGGCTTTGTTTCGATGCATCCTCCACCCAGGCTGAGGCGTTTAAATAGTAAAAAAACAAAAAAGGAAATGACCTCAATGACCATATGACAGGAAACATTTTGGATTGAGAAATCAGGAAAAAAAAAACAAGGGAAGAATAGCCATGATGGAATAGGAAAAGAAAAGATAACAAACCCAGTAGTGGACCTGCTGGGTGGTTGCCATTAAAGATAACTGCAAACTCTCAGGCAGGTGGTTGCCATTTTGGAGTTGAAATGAGAAGGGGCAGCAACCAGGAGCACAGAAGGGACCATGCCCGGGTGAGATACCCTCCAACAATTGGTCTGTTCCCTGCTGCATAATCTATGGCATTACTGGGAAGTTAATTATGCCAATTAGGAGTTTACCAATCTTATCATGTTTTAGCAGTCGAAGCACTAACGCCAAAGCACTTATACTGGGGACTGGACAGCAATGCCCCAGTGGACGAAAGAGTTAAAAAAACAGTGGCATCAGGCGACAAAAATGGGGGGAACCATGTAAAGAGCCACCTTTACATATGGACGTAGAGTCTTATGTGGCCCCTTCTGTTATACAGGTTGCAGCAATGCTACAAGTGCGCTGGTGTGATGTCAAGGTGGTAATTCCTCATTTCTAGGTAGCGTGGCCGCATGCAAATGAGGAAAGACTTTTCCTCTGCACCCCCACTGTATTACAGATGTGGACGTGAAGGCGAAAGAGCTCTCAGGGAGCACACCGACTATGCCCCACATATAGGTGGTGCACAATCACTTGCCTTTCGAAATGCAGGCTGCTTGCAACCTGCAGAATGAAAAACTGACCACAGGGTTCTCATCAGCAAACGTCCATCTTTCACTAGTATGCTGCACCTAAAGCAGGCATGAGTTTGCAGCTTTGTTGAGGGCAGGGCCTTCATTGTGAAAGGGTGAAGTGACATGGTCTCCACCAGGCGCACCAGTTAAAGGTGCCCTGCAGCTCAGAGCAGTACAGTGCACCCGATCAGTTATATGGGCTTTAGAGTCGCTGGGCCTTGAATATGATATGAAATGTTGACCATGTTTTTCGCAAGGCCTAGTAGGGTCGATCAAGAGGAGAAATACCTGCGGCTTTTGAGCTCGTGCATTCATTACACGTTCAAAATAATTATATACAGGGCCAAGAACAATACCTTGGATTTGTTCAGGGCAAAATCGTCCAGCACATTACTACAAACAGCTGTATCACACGTCGAATTTAATGTAGGCTTATGCTTTTGCTTCCTGCTCTCAGAAATATTTGCTTTACTATACACGGAAATTCTCATACCACTTCTTATTTCCCACAACGAATTTAATTCATATATTAAATTAGTTTTTACCGTTGATTTTCACTTCCCTGATTGAATAGGAACGTTAATCCATATTTTAAGGTTGAGTCCCACGACTCGTAATTTTATCGTAATTTATGTAATTGAATAAATTAACCCAGTTATTTTCAGCCTTTTTCCCGAGTATAGGCGGAGCCTCTGCCTCGCACACAGGCTCAACGCGAGGATACGTCTCTTTTGCCAGCACTAGTGTTGTGGTAACATTCCTGCAGTGCCTTTTGTGGGTGACAGGCCTAACAGGGCTAAAAAAAAGCACCCCGGCTATAATTAAATACTGAGGCGAGTTGTCGTCTGCTGCTTGAAAATATATGCTTTATTATTTATAAGCGCCGACATATCTAGTGCGGAAGAATGAGGCAAGCGGTCTGAAGGCGCGCGCTGTGAAATGTGCATTTTTATGCTCTATTAAAGCTTTGCCTTTGGAGTATCAGGCTGTCCCGGGTTGGGGTCTGATCAAACGATCTGAAAGGCATGATTGGCATCTTCTGAAAGAGGGTCTCCTCACCACAACACGCCCACTTTCTCTTAGTGGGCGTTTGCTTCACGAATTTTCCCTGTCGATTTCCTCTCTTGTTTGCATTCCACCTGCTGATAAAGACACGTTAGATACAGACATGTGGGGCACAAAATGATGAGCAAATCCTCAGGAAAAATGACCAACCTGGAATGGATGTCAAAACATTGAAGGCAAAAATGTCAAATCACAAAAATATTCACTAAAAATATAGAAGTACACAATATCGTAAAATTAAACATACTTCCACGAGCCTATATTTAATTTTCGAGCTTCATGTCTGCTTATTTTGACATACTGAGCGGATCGATATCTTGTTGAACCTAGATATTTATTTCATAAGTGAGATTTTAATGTGAATATGTTGGTCCACAGCGTTAGAGGCATACACAAAACATGAAAGGAGACAATGGACAAAGAAAGCAATAAAAAAAGAAAAATAAAGGGAGGGAGAGACATGGAGACAGAGAAAAAGAAACGTATTCCGAAATACCCGGTGCAAATACTATACAGGGGTGGCTCCACCTCATGAGTGCAGGGGCATCGCCCGCCTGCTGCGAGCGAAGCAGAAAAACACATATAAATAAAATGACATTTTAATGCCATATTATTTTTTTGCCACTGCATCGGCTCGCACTGCCTACAGTGTGAGGGTGGGGGCGGGGCTGAATCCTGCAAATGTAGGATGTCAGCACTGGTCTACAGTCCGCATGTCGGATTGGCTGGTTGTCTTGCGACGGCCAGTCCGGCATGAGCACTGTAGACCCAGCAATCCAAAGTCTGTGAAACAGCCCGGGGCTTGCTGGCATAGAACCCCAGCCTCAAAATGAACGTTGGGTGAGCCTGCTACCACCAATCCTGGAGCTGATTTCACAGCATGAAAGCAGCTCCAGGATTGGTTGGAGTTCCGTTCCATAAGCAGGAAGGAAGTCCTTCTTTTTCCTGCCAGTGTAAAGGAGAAGTTCAGCAGTGGCCGTGCTCCACTTGCACATTTATGGTGAGTAGCGCCTTCTCACCCCATCATTTTTAGGTTTCGCTCTCGAGACCTATTGTCGTCGAGATGCCTCTCAAGGGAGACAGACCGGGGCACGAGCGGTGATTCTGGTCTGTGGACGCGCACGTCCAGCCCGGCGCCGTGCACATCTGTTGCTCCATATTCACACTCATGGAAGCACACACACATGCAACAGCCACACTCACGCATGCACACACAAACACACACACACGCAACAGCCACACTCACGCATGCATGCACGCACACACACACGCGCAGGTTGGAGTCTGAGTTTAGGGAGTCCGCTCCTGCACGGGCCCCCGCGGGGCCTCCCTCTCACCTGCTTCCGACTGCTGACCATCATTTCTCGAGCACCGGGTCCTCAGCTCCCGATGGTTGGATGGGTGGATGGATGGGCGGGGGCGACTCGGCCAGGGACAGGCTAACAACTTCCAGCCTGTTAACTTTCTACTACGGTAGTGGCGGCTGCGGTGCACGACGGGGCAGGACGGCGGCTGCGCAAGATTCGTAGCCCCTGCCCTTCGGCCACCTCCTGCAGCAGCGCAAGTTTGCCTTGCTCCCTCCCCCCGCTCCTCTGTGATGCGCGCGCACCACTACTGTCGATTCCCGGCCCTGCTCCTCTGTGGTGCGCGCGCATCACTGGTTATTATGTTGTATTTGTTCGGTGGGCCATTTCTTAAGGGCACTTCTGGAGCGGTTCTTAAAACTCAAGCGACGGGTGAAGCATGAAAACTCATCGCCCGTTGGTCCAACGCATTTTAATGTCACACTTCCCAGAACTCTGGTATACTGGTGAGATTTTTTTCAACAGCTTTTTTGATACATTTGTGCCGTACTAAAGAGTCAAGTGCGCACACACAGAGGAATCCTTTTAATTTAATTTTTAAAATAGAGCCTGGTTGTAACAAAATATTTGACTATTACTTCTTTTCGTGCAGATATTTTTAATGCTTTAAATTTGTTGATACTAACAGCCTTTATTTACACCGCTAAAAACAACACTGCAGTGGCAAACACTGCAAAAAAATCACAATATTAACGGTGCCAGAACCCCGCTGAGTAACTTGATATTGCATAAGAATACATGTTCAGTACATGCGAAGAGAGGAGTGAGATTTTAGTTTGAGAGGCGGAGGCCATTTCTCTCACGGCCAACACAAGAGTAAGATTCGGAGACCCAGCTGTGCTGAGGAGTTGAAAACAGAGCACATCTTGCTGAGCATTACTACTCAACAACTGACAGCTGCA
This sequence comes from Lissotriton vulgaris, assembly GCF_964263255.1. Taxonomy (NCBI): domain Eukaryota; kingdom Metazoa; phylum Chordata; class Amphibia; order Caudata; family Salamandridae; genus Lissotriton; species Lissotriton vulgaris. The sequence goes on from NC_141694.1 coordinate 1,662,916,312, forward strand.
CTAAGGGCAGGCATAGGGAAGTGTTTGTGCTTTGTTGTGGGATATCCCTAACACACCCACATAAAATCAATCTCATATTATCCTGCGTTAATTCGGCGAGTAGCAGGGTTTCCACCTGGGTTCACGCCGCCCTCACTCGCAGGGAGCCACAAGCCCTTCCCCCGGAGCCGGTGACTCAGCATGAATGTTTTACACTTCAACGCACACCAAGCGCCATGTGTCTTATTAATCCTCGCCGAGCCCAGCCTCCCTGCTCGAGTCCCACTCCCTGCCCTCTCTGTGAGGAGCCCGCCAACAAAACCTTTCTCCATCCCACCTGTGGAGTTTGATTCTCCCCACCTCATGTTGTCCCTCACTGCACGCTCTCATCAACGAAAAAACATAATTATCTATTTTAAGGTGACACTTAAGATTGCGGGTGGCTGCTGGGTCGGCAGATCGCCCTGCTGCCTGCGGCGTTTGCTAAATAAATACCCTTTCTTCCTGGTGAATCCGTATTCCTTCTCACCCGTCTCCTGATGGGGTTTATGCACTTCTATCATTTATACAGTTAATCTGCCCACAAGACTTGGCCAGACCTTTCCCTCGCTGGCCACATAAGAATCAGTCTCCCTGGTCGCTAATGGCCGTCAGGAGCACAGCTTAACGGCTGACTCTTTCCTACCCCAACAAACTTTCTGAGGTTATGGTGACACCCTGACAGGAGACTGTCTCCATTCTAGCCATGCTAGCACTTTTTATTCAGCATCAACTTGTAGTCACAACATTCTCCAACAGCGCAGTCAGTTTTCTGGGGGTAGCTCTGCTGGTACCTAAACACAGCACTATTCCGCATTTGGAGCTAAAGACGTTCCAAATCAATAGGAGCATCCATAAATAGGTAAGCACAATTATCTATGCACATAGCCTTTCACTCGAATGGATATAATATATAACTAATTAGCACACGAAAGAATGAGTAAATGAAACCTTTATATCGAAGGCAGTGAGGCGATTTGCCTGTTCCTGCTAACGAACATAAGCCATGGTGGTAAGAGGTGGTGGGGGCACAGAATGGCTGTTGGGACACGTTGGCAGTGAAGTAGGCAGTCTCAGCAAAGAGGCCAAAGACCGTACTTCTGACACTCTGCGCTGCTCCAGATGCTTCCTGGCTTAGTTTGGTGCAGTGTGCTCACAAAACAAAGGTGACACGTTTAACAGCATGACCCAAAGTGACCAACTTAACACTGCAGCCTAGAGGCGGAAGACTCGACACCTAAACACGGGAGTGAATCGGGTAACACCGGTTCAACCCTGTGACTTAGCAGGATACGTCAGTTTCCACTAAAACTCATAGTAGTGCTTAGAAGTCATTTATTTGGCATTACTTTCCAGAAAAAATTAATTTGACCAAATGCAGTTTCCACTTCTGTATAGAAAGGGTGGTGGGTACCAGTTGCGCTAGTGGGATGTAATAACACGACAGTTTAGCCCTTTTAATCGTGTGTGATGCTCAAACACTGGGCTGTCTAATGTGTAGATAACTTGTATCTTCCCATCTTGTTCGTCTTTTCACTTTTCTTATATCGGATTTCTTACTTTCGCTGTAAAACACAAGCACACACGCTCTCTTCTGTCAGACTTTATTTCACCAATCTCTACTCGATTATACCCCCACTCTCTTGTGCCGCCATTTCGCTGTCTCCATTCTTGCCTAGTTCTTTCTCTAATTCCAGTTCAAGCCCCTAACTTTTACTCGTTTCTCCTTATGGCTTGTATCTCTCCCACCGTCCACAACCCCACCCTTTCCTCCCTCTTTCTCTTTCATCTCCTTTTTCGTCTTCACACCTCTTAGATACATTATACTCTTCTGTCATAGCTCCCCTCTCTTTCACCCTCCTTCTTTTCATTTCACTACACCCCTTTCTAATTTTCTGGCACCCTCACACACACTGCACACACTGCACCCTCACACACACTGCACCCTCACACACACTGCACACACTGCACCCTTGCACACACTGCGCCCTCACACAAACTGCACCCTCAAACACACTGCACACACTGCACCCTCACACACACTGCACCCTCACACACACTTCACCCTCACAACACTCCCCACACTGCACCCTCACACACTGCACACAGCACACACTGCACCCTCACACACTGCACACTCACACACACACCTCACACACACTGCCCACACTGCACCCTCACACACCCTGCATACACTGCACCCTCACACACACACTGCACACACTGCAGCATCACACACACTGCACCCTCACACACTGCACTGCACCATCACACGCTGCACCCTCACACACACTGCGCACCCTCACACACACTGCGCACCCTCACACACACTGCGCACCCTCACACTCTGCGCACCCTCACACCCTGCGCACCCACACTCACTGCGCACCCTCAAACACCGTGCGCACCCTCACACACTCTGCAATGGAACATACACTACAAATACCACTCAGTGCCACATAACACTCTATATATCTATCACCCTCACTCTATATATCTGTCACCCTCCCTCTATCTATTGCCCTCACTCAATCTATCTATCGAATCACCATAGCATCACTTAGCACCACCACACTATCACTCAGGGGCACCACAATATCACTATGCGCTACCACAGCATCACTGAACGCCACAGCATCACTCGTCGCCACCACAACATCAGTCAGCGCCACCACAGCATCAATCTGTGCAACCATTACAACGACAACTGGTTCAAATATGTTCTCTTATTGGTTCAAGCTTTATTAGAAATGTCCCAAAAAGATGTTAATATTTCACTTCTGTTCTTGGATTTTCGTCACAATAAAATACAATGAACATAATCTTCACAAAAGTTATTTACAAAAGCATTTGCCATTATAAATTACAAGAACTTTTATTTAAGTATTAATTATTAAAAAAAATAAGCCATTTTTATTTGTAACATCAATACATCTAAGTCACGTAAATACAACACATATTGCATTGCAAATGCTATAGGTGTCACATTTGCAAAAGTTAAAACTATTGGCATTGTAAATGACGAAGCTATTAATTTTGCTATTTTCAAAACCAACACATAAATAAAAATGTTGACATTTACAATACCAATGGCTCAAACTTTCCTAATGCGAGACCTATTGCATTGCAAATGCTTGTTTACAGAAGCTAGCCACATCCTATATTATATATCCTCATGTGGGTGACATGCCTCATAAGAAGCAGACCTTCGAGGGGAACATACGTCGAAATAACGAGTTTGGCTGTATTTAACGCTTCTGATAATTATTGGATGCCTTAAATACCTCAGCTGTTGGTAAATTCCGGCAGGAAAACTTGCTGATAGTTAACAGGGGAAATTGTACGGTATTTACCATACCAAGAGGATTTTGGTGGTTAAACAGCAAAATCTGCATGATATTTCCCACAAACTCGTGTTAGGTGTTATTTATCGCACAAGATATATAACGTACCCCATGGTATTGTTATTTATCCTGTGTGATAAATAGCGCTAAAAACTTGGAATCAGGTCCTAAGAAAAATATTTGGCCAAAAAAAGAAAAACCTGATTGCCTGAAAGTTTTTTTTTAAATGCTAGTACGATTGGCATCTTCTTTCTTCAACAATTGATTACAAATAGAATATGTCACAAGAAAAAGAGCAAAACAAGGAACATTGTCTGTTTTTTCCCAAAAAACTACACCATTCAAACATTGTGTCAATAGTGTAGCATGTTCATTTTTAAGCAACAAAAACACCCTTTCTTTCAAATTAAATCAAGTGTTTCACAAACATCAGAGGCAAATGAAAACACAGATAGACAGCCGGGCACCCAGCAGTTCATGGTGTAAACGCAGCAAACCAATTGCCCATCTACATTTACCACAACACTGACGTGAATGAAATGGCTGTCAGAGAGTTTCAGCTTTAGTCACACTGGCCTGCCATTACCAGGGTGGTGTAAACAGGCACATAGGCAGTTGTCAAGTTCTATCCGTCATCCTCGAAGAAATGTGTCAATTTGAACTTAATAGCTGATCAAGAGTGCTAAGACAGCTGTTTTGATGATGTTTCATCTGTAGCAGACACCCTCTGAAGCAATTCCTACTTGCCCACCTGTTCACTATTGAACAATTGCTCAATAAACAAACGCTCAATCAAGAGATTTTATGTAGCTCCAACTAGCAATTTTGAAAAATGCTCTCACATTCATCCCTGATAAAGTAAGAAAGAATAGATTGGCTGATTAGTTTAAGACATTTTATTGTACACGATGCCCTAATTGTATTTTGGCATGGGAGATAACAGTTACCTTAAATTAGTACTTTTTCAGAGCCTTTTAAAAGCTGGTCCATTCTCCACAAACATCTGCTAATTTACTTGAACACTGTGATTTCACTGTGAGCCCTGCACAGGCCTCAAGCTGAACAAAACAAGTAAAAGATCTGCTGTCCTTCACTAAATGGAACTGTCTCAAATACTGATTTTACTTCTAATGTATATAAATTTACCATAGTTTTAAACTTGGGTCCTCAGAGTCACTTTGCTCTTTCTTAGAGAAACTGAGAGAGCATCCAGTCTTCAAAATAGCCACCCCTACTAATTGGCACTATGTTTAACCCCTTAGCTACTGAGGCTTCACTACCCCTAGTACTGACCCGTTTATTAATGTTGGAGGTGCCTAAACCGTCAGAATAGTTTTTTTGCAAAAGATAATCTTTTTTTCCCACGTGTTAGGCATTCTTAAAATATCCAGTGTTCGCATGTTCTTTTTTAGAAGAATGGGAAAAATGGCTGTGAAAGAAAGCATATGTGTTTTAAATGGCATCTACCACAAGTTTGCTGTGTCAAGACCACCAACTTTCCAGCTTTCAGAAACACGCAGAGGTGTAAAAACACACTTTTGCTACCACAGTTTTTACATTTTTCTAAAAGGTTATCTATTTTTCCAATTTTTTGTAGCTTCTACCTACTTGGAGTTTGTGGTGGAAACAGGTGTGCAACCCGAAAGTGAAGCGTGAAACTTATACATTGCGGAAAAGTTAACAAAAGCCCAACTTTAGGAAGGGGTCATTTGTGTAGATCACTAGATGGGAAACTTTTATATGTAACGTTTTGCCCTGATGGCTGATTTATAAAAGTAATGGTTGTCAAATAGAAATGCAATGCACTAAGCCAGTAGCTGAACTGCAGTTAATATTAATGTTTCATTGTGCATAAACCATGAAGCAATTCAAATGGTAAAATCTTATGAATGAAAAATGTGTATGAAGAACTCCTATCCATTTTAAAACTGTGCCAGATATACTGAGTTTAGGTATAATGGTTATTTCCACAAATCTGAATGCCGGGTTACCCACATTATAATGTGAGTCATGTAGCTGTTCTTTCTGGCCCGCTGGCTTACATTTAGAAGCCAACAATGTTGACAAATTCAATTGAAAATAACAAATGTTCACCATTCTGTATTTCCATACTTCTCCCAATATGAATGGTACCCCTCTTGTGCGGCTGGGCCTATCTTTTTAAAAGAAAAGGTCCAAAATACATTGTGGATATAGTAGAGTCTTGGCTGTGCAAATTGATCTATTTTGACAATGTGGGGACCCTACTAAACCTAGGCATTTCTGAAAACTAGGCACCCAGGAGAGTTAATGGTGGTGTCCTGCTGGATCCCACTAGATTTTCTTACAGAGGAAGCACTGCACACCTCAACATTTTTCTAATATATCCATGAAGAGAACTTCTGGAATCTACGGGAATCCAGAAGTTCCTACCATCCAACGTTCCCACACTACACACAACACAAAAAACTGCAACCTATGGAAAACTACTAAACCGAGACATGTTTTAAAGCTGGGAACTCTAGAGAGTCAAGGCTATTGTGACATGTGTGGATCCCATAATATTGTCTCAGCCTGAATGATCGACACACTTAAAACTTTGGCAAAGTCATGTATTTTCCTCTCATTTCTGCGAATGAAAGCTCCAGAATATATAGGGATCCACAAAGTTCCTTGCTAAAAAGCGTACTTGTGTGGCTAGGCCTAGAAACTGCAATATAAGGCCCACAATACAACAAAGAGATGTAAAATTGACCCATGTTGGTAATGTGAGTAGTTACTATTTTGTGGTCTGGGTTTGGCTGCCACCTCAGAAAACCTACCAAGCCTAGAAATGTCTGGAAACAAGAAACCCAGGAGACTCCAGAATAATGTGATTTGAACTGATGTGATCCCATTACATTTTCTTACCCAGAATCCCTAAAAACCTTAAATGTTGTCTAAAGTCAAGATGTTTCCTTACATAGCTGTGAGGGAAGGTTTTGCAATCTGTGGAGTAGCTGTAATATTTAGGGCTGGGATCAAGAGCAACCTAGGCATATCAACTAAACCTAGACATTTCTGAAAACTAGACAGCTAGGATAGTCTATGGCGGTGTGACTTGCATGCATACCATTACCCGGAACACCTGCATACCTCAAACTTTGGCTAATATCAAGCATTTCCATCTTATTCCTGTGTGAAAAAGAATCTGTGGGGTTACCCAAACTTCCTACCACCAAGTGTTCGCACACCTTTCCCAATACAAACTTTACCAGTCTTGTGTGGCTGTGGCTATCACCCACGACACAATAGACTCCAAAATGCAACGTGGAGACATAGACTTTTTGTCATGAAAATTAACCAATTAAAGTACTGTGGGAAGCTGTGCTATTTGGGCCTGGGCTTGGCTGCTACCAAGATTGCCCAAAATATTTTGCGCCTGGTGGTGTGACCAAAGTCCAATGGCCAGCTTGCACTTGCCTTAATTAAAATTGTATTGGACTACTGGGGCTTTCTCCCACAACCTCCCCACCACACGGAGACTGATCAACCACAGAAAATTATCAATCTACTCTCAGAGGTGTGGAAACCATGACCAAAACCTCTTTGCCCCTGTTGTGGTTAGTTCCCCTCCGCAATAAAAAAACCTCTCCAAGTGGTGGTTACTACTCGCAGGGTCAGATCGGCCAAAAAAACTGCCTTTTTTCCTCCAGCGGGTGTAGATCCCATGGTCGATTCCCTGTTTTTAAATCTTACCTCCAAAGGGGAGCAACCATCTAAACAATAAATGCTCTCCCTTTGCCATGATAAACCATGTTGATCTAATCTCTGTTTCTACCCACCAAGGGGAAGATGAGTCATATAAAATAGCTGATATGCCACCGGGATATGTGGAAACCATGAATAAGTAACTTTCTTCACATATTACCCTCCCCCAGAGTTAGCCATCATCTGCCAGAGGGCTGCACCCTTAAAAAACTGGTGCCCTAAGGGTGGGTTCCATTCCCACCCCAGCGACAGATGTGCCTTGAAAAAACATTTGATCTTCCCTCAAAAGAGGCAAACCATGGCCAAGTACTTTTTTAAATATTAAATCCTCTGGGGGAGTGACCATATTTCAGGGGGCTGCTCCACTCTGCATTAAAAAAATCTTGGGTTTAGTGGTGTTTCCCTCTTACATCCCCCACACAGGAGCAGACTGGCCACTAATAACTTAAAAACGGCTGACCTGTCTCTAAGGGGTGCCAAAGCATTGCCATAAATGTTCTACCTCTATGAGGAGTCCACGTCAGCCCTGCATTAAAAAAAAACAGTGCTCTAGCGGTGCCTTACACTTCCTTGGTGTCCTATCAGCCAAAGCAAATGAGTGACCTGGCCCCTGGAAGGGCAGACGCGATGGCCAGGTCCCATTTAAAAAAACATTTCCCTCGGGTGAGTGACCATCTGCCAAGGTGCCGCTCTCTCTCTTTCTATTAAAATACATCCTGATGGTCGAGTAGTAATTTCCACCACCCTGTGGGGCTGATGGGCCACAAAAAAGCAGATAGGCCCCCAGCAGAGGCCCAGGACTGGGAGACCACTCTCTCTCTGCAAAAAAAGACTTGGTAATCTAGTGTGAATTTCTGCTTAGGGTTTGCAGGTCCACCCACAATCGCTCAGCAGGAATCTGAAAAGTGGAGAGGACCCAATGAAAAGGACAAACCTTTACATTTCCTCAGGTACCTCACCTGCGGGCGCCAAGCATATCTCCTGCTAGGCAATTGTGTTTGTAGATGTGCTAGGAATAAATGGCTTCCACTATGTCTGTGAGCACATTCAGAACATCAGTACACCAACTGTGCTCAGAATCATGATCCCTACAAATTGGGACGGGTGCAAAAGTTCTTCAGCTTTCATCAACGGTGGGGATTTGGGAGGGGAAGCACTGAGGGCGGATGGATGTGACCTCCAGGTCTGCAGCATCGGATGAGTTGTGCTGTTGGCATGGAGGTCACCTCCAAAGCATCCAATCAATTACATTGTGTCACAATTCCTTCCCCACTCAAGCATCATTCTAAACTTATTTTCAGAATATATGCTTCATGTATGCCCTACAGTGAGTTGCCAAAGCCAAGGTATTTGCGAACAACTTCCAAGCCAGTGGGTGCTATAGGAATGTGCTATTATGAAATGTACAGTGAAGTGGTTTGTATTAAGGTAATTTATGGACTATTCAGCCAGCGCTGCCAGGTGGTTGGGTTAGTTTTGTAGCAATGCCTTCTATTCTCTGTTCATTTTGTTGTTATGTGTAAGCTGAAACAGAGTACCTATTCATCTTCAGAAATACAAACTTCAGAAGCTGTGGAACAATGGGAGGTACTGAGCACACTTGGCCTCTTGCCGTACACGTTCCATTAAACGGAGACGCTCTTTATAGAGGCAATTGCTGAACTTAATCTAAAAAAAGAACGGAAGAGCTTCATGTAGTCCATTGCTTTGCACAGATGAATATGGAGCCTTCTGATGTTACTCGAACTACCAAACACATTTGGGATAAACAATTGCTGTTGTTACCCGACCCACGCACAAATTGCATTACGCTGTTGTAATTTGGCAATGTCACGATAATCAGTGTAAATGTACCACAAATGCATGGGAGCAACGTAAATCACGGAAGGAGAGTGGCTGTTGCTGCCAGTTCCTTTTTTTGCGCTATATTTTTGGTGCAACTGAAAAATATATGCTTGCATTTAAAGTAGACACAAAGAAGAATTTGCCACTAAATTACAGAGCCAACGGCCACATGCATCATCCCGGCCTTTTGCGAATTCCAAATTGCGAAAAATAGGGAATCGCAATTTGGAATTCGCAAAATGGGATGCATGTATATTTTTGCTAAATATTTGCGATTCGGTAAAAATCGCAATTTTTACCGAATCGCAAATATTATGCGAATTCCAAAGTGCGAATTTGCAATTCCCATTTTTTATGGGCCAAAAGGCCCATAGGGATCAATGGGAAGGCTTTGACATATTGCGATTTTCTTTTTGAAAATCGCAATTTGTTAATGCATTCCAAGGGTGCAGAGCGAGTTCCAAAGGACCCCCCCCCTGCACCCCAGAAATGTAATTTGAAGTGCATGTTTCACACACACATGTCCTAAGGACATGTGTGTCTGAAACATGAAAGTTTAAAAAATGCATTTTTGAGCATTTTCAAAACTTTTCGCAAATTACCACGAGGTTCAACCTCGTGGTAATTTGCACCTCCTAATTGCTATTTCGCAATTACAAAAACAATCATGCATTGCTTTTAAGGAATTGCAAATTTGCGATTCCTTAAAAGCAATCGCATTTTTGGAAATCGCTAAAAATAGCGAATTTCACAAAAATGCATGATGCATCCCAAAAACTTATTTAGGAAATGCAAACGCCCGAATTTACCGCTTCGCACCGTTTGCACTTCCTAAATAGGTTGATGCATGTGGGGGTAAATGCTAGTTTTTCAATTAGTGTAATTTCACATATTTTTGCTACCATTTCTCATTATTGCGCCTAAGTAAATTACGTGAATTTCACACACCCCTGCTTGTGTTCTGTTGCATGTTCCTATAAACAAAAGTGTCAGGCACAACACACACTCTGCATGCAGATGATTTGGGAGACAGTGCGTGGAGTACCCTGAAAATTGTAATTAAATGAGTTTTGGTTTACCATAAAAATTGAACAGTGATGCCTGGCTGAGGACTACCCCAAAGAGGACACAGTTACAGTGGGGTGTTGGCTCTCTCAACAAGCATTTGCAATGCAATCGGTCTCGCCTTTGGGACCTTATATGTATTTAGCTATTCAGCACATTAGCCTGGGTGCTGAAACATCTACTGTTATTTAACCTGGAGGGAAAATAAGCACCAAACTGTCTGACACGCCAGGTATGGGAACACATGGAGAGAAGTATTGCCTTTCAGAGGTAAATGACATAGTCCAAAGCTCTGTTTTTCATATAAAATCAGGGCCTTCGGTGGTCATAGCACTGAAAATACAAGATTTTTTTACAAAGTTTTATATAGCGCAAACTTCAACCAAATCGGCTATCAGAGCGCTTTACATGGCACCAGGTGCATTACACGAGGACACATTCATTTTTTATTGGGCACGGTGAGATTAAGTGATATGTCCAGAATCACAGGATGTTCAGCGTCATTGCCGACACTCGAACGCAGTTCCCCAGATTCAAGGTCGACCCCCCTAGCCGTTAAGCCAACTCCTCTCCCCAGATTTGAAAAAAATATTATTGTCTATGGGTGCTCATGGAAGACAATTTCTATGGACTGGAATCTAGAGAATGCTAAAGTGATTCTGGTATTTTACTGACCTTTGCTGGTCGTTTTCTATCAAGAAATTTAAATAGAGGTAGTTGCCCGAAAAATTAAAAAAAGAAAGTCCCTAAGCAGGAAGCAATTCTAGCATTTTACTGACCTCTGCTGGTCGTTTTCTCTTAAGACAGTTAAATAGAGACAGTTGAACAGAAAAAAAGTCCCTATGCGGAAGCAGACAAGTCCTAGGGCTGATCTGCAGAGCCCACAAAGTACATACACATATAAGTATATACTAAAGTATATACAAGCGGTCTCGAAATGCTTGACCTAAAAATTGAGTAATTGAGTGGAGTTTACACATTTAAAATGTCAGTCAGGAGATAGAGTATGGATTAGGAGTGAAGTGAATGGTGTGAAGTAAAAGTTTAGATCGCAGGTAGGCTTTGTTCAGGAAGAAACAGAAACAGGAGACACATGATATTTTTTAGGGGATATGGGTTAGACCTGAAGGGAACTTAACCATCGGCAAGTTTGCTACTTTTCACTCCAATCAATTATATTGGCTTACTAGGCTCACCGGAAAAACATGGAAAACATGGTCAATTTTGAAAACTATTTAAATAAACTGAATTGCTGGTATCCAACAGTGACAATATTCTGTCACGAAACAGACAATCATGTAATTTAGAGATTAGAAGTAACTTATTGGACAGATCTCCGAGTGGTAAATTAATTGTATTAGTCACTAATCTATCTTCTAGCTCAAGTTAAAGTTTGAAATGAAATAGGGTAATAAGAATAGAAATAATTCGGCATGCATAACCAAGATGGTGGTTGATCAATATTGCCCCGCTCGTATCTCTGACACCCAACAATAATAAAACATACTTTCTTCCTAAAACCATTATCATTCTTAGAACAGTGTCGAGTGGAATTGTGCAGTCCGTAGAGCGACAAGCTAGAAAAAGGGATGGACTTCTAACCTTCTGAGGGCAGACACGCATTCCAGTATTTCAGGCTATCTGTCTTGAGAAATGGATGGACTACAGGCAATGCTAGGAGCACATAACAAGATATCTCAGGTGAGATGGAAAAGCTATGCATTGCAACCTATTGCAAGGAATGTGACCTTAGTTTTATGCACTCCGCAGAGTTGGACTAATCTTTGCCTGCACTGCAGCTGATGGAGCAAGGTGGAAAAACAAAAAAATTGTGTACCCCTTGTGAAATCATACTTCAATAATAATAACTCGTACTAATGGAATGCCATGCATGACTAACCAACATAGAATAAGAAATGCACCTACACGAATACACACGGGAAATTAATCTTGCTTATGTTGCAACAATTTAAGAATGACAAGAGATTAGTGGGAAGTACAGTTGAAGCACATAATATCCCAGTGTTACCTGACTACACTAAAAGAGTACAGAAGGAGGGGAAATCCTTTGAGTACATTAAACAGAGGTTGCAAGGAATGGTACTCAAACACATGCAGATGCACCCTGCCTACTTGAAAGTCGTTTTCCAAAATAAATCACAGTTCTTTAATTCCCCAGAACAGCCATGTCATGAATGGGGGAAAAACCCCAGCGAGATACAGGGCACAGATATCAGAGGGAGTACAACACCTCTGTACTGCAAAGAAGTGGAAAATCTAACCTAGGCTTTTTTAGTTTGGATAGTAACACACATAGATAAATATTGTCATTTACCTACTGTGCACACACCAGTGACTCAAAGGGTTTCATCTGACACAGCACAATAACGCAACATGGAGACTAACGTAGTTTCCACTTCATCAGGTCGTACTAAAATTGATGCTTGGGATGCCAATGGAGTCTCAGACAAAATTTAGAGGGGAATCCTAAAGGCAGTCAAATATTACAAGGCATATGTGGTAATGCTGCAGTAGATATATTTACTAAGGTGAAGGTCCCCCTTGTTGGCACATCAGGGCTTCTCCATGGCAGCCCATACCATGTTTGTGAGTGGTTCATGAGGAGGTATGATCCGCCTGTAAAACAGTTTCCTCTTTAATATGCAGCAGATATGGAGAGACCCTAAGAGGTATTGTGTTTCTATCACTGTCCGGTTACTGAGTAGAAAAAACTAGTTCATGAGTGTATGTGCTCCAACACCACTGAATTCCCATGGGTGGCCTAATCATTAGGGTGATATAAATGGGGTCTAAGATCATGCTATGGATAGAATGAGTTTAGCCGTACACACCCCTAGGGGACCAAAATGCCTCACCGACTTCCTAGCTGCAATGAGTCCACCTGATTCATGGAGTCACTTGCACCCTAAAAAAACAGTATGTATATTACATTCTGGGGCATACTGTTCATTTTCCAGACAACCAAAGAGAGATGCCTGATGGTAGCAAAACTCAAAGCGTATCTTGTCCCTGAAAGTGACATTTATTTTGCCCTAAGTGGCGATGCAATGAAGTCTCACATGACAGTTCAGTAGGCGTTTGAGTCCTTTAATAGAGGCAGGATCATTAGTTAGGACAAGACTGATGTCAGAGGTGTTCCTGTTCAAATTAAAAGCTTAGTATGTGATTAAGCAGGGTCCCATGACTCTTAGAAACTTGAGCTATCATAAGGGCCAATTGTCCTAGGCAGATTTGGGTGAGGGTAGAGCAGAATCTCTAGCTACACAGACCCACCTCCTTACCTAAGGCAGAAATAATTCCAGCTAATGGTTACACGGAATATGTCAGTGAATGGGCAGGGTTGGACATATAGACCAAATACAACATGTGGAGGGTTATCTGTTATGGGCAGTCAATCCAAAGCCCAGAACTTTAAAACATTCTACCAGCAGTTGTACTCCAATAAGACTACTTACCGTGCTTCTGCCTTGAAGGAGTTAGTGTCTGACTTCCCCAAGTGGAGTTTTGCTTTGGCAAAATGTAAGTTCCTTGAGGAAGAGATTGGGGATGACATGGTGTTAGCTGCTCTCCAGCAACTTCACGGAGGTGAGACACCAAGTCACAATGGTTTTCCAGTGAAATTATTTAAATTGTTGTCACAAAAGTTTATACCTCTCTACAAGGTGAAGTCATACAAAGTGCTGAAAAAGGGGAAGACACCATGGGTCTATGGCTCTCTTATAGCCCAATCTCATTGATTATTATTGAGGCCAAGATGGAAGCCAAAGCGTTAGCGACACACCTAGCCAAATGTAATAGGCTCAGTGATATGCTCGAACAGTGCGGGTCGATGCTCCCCGATGCCGGCAGACTCAACTTTAGCCACCTTTATTTTCATTGGTACTTGCCCATTGCCTGGAGGGTCCACTGGCCCTTGTGACGAAGGACTCTTAATATACCTATGATTTGGTTTGGTGGATATATATGTTTGCTCTGTTGGAAGGGATGAATTTAGCCCCAAATTTAATTAAATGCACTTTCCTACTTTTCACAAATCTGATGGCCAGAGTCTTCAGGAGCATCTAATAGGGTTGTCCTCTCTCTCCCCACTGTTCACCATTGCGATTGAACGACTGGCAGAATGGATTCAAATGGATGCCTTCGTTAAAGGGTTTGAATGGTCATGCACACTCTCAGATAGAGTCTCACTGTATGCAGACGATCTCCTCATGTATCTCTGGGGCTCAGCCTGTTTGGGTTCCTGGGTGCTACAGATCCACCACATTTTGGCACTTAGAGAGAACACAATAAATCTGCAATGGGCGTCACAGCTGACAATTGCAAAAGAGGGCTTACTTAAGATGGGGGTTTACATACCACCAAATGTAGCAACGGCTTGAAACACAACCTGGCCTCACAACTTGATACACTGCATGCACACTGAACTATTGGCCCCGGCCTCTGTCTCTTATGGGTTGGCACCCATTTTTAAGACAGTATCTCTACCACACCTTCTGTACCAATAATAAAACTATCAGCATGAAATCCCTGGAGAATACTTCACTCTACTGAATACTATGTTGTAAACAAGGAATTTTGAGATGCTCTGATGCAGGGTTTTAGTGTCCTTTTTAAAGTAAATACATATTTGTTGGAAATGGCCCTTTCTGCAGAGTCATCCCTAAATGTTTTGCCTTCCTCCTTTTTGTGCTGAATTCATTTTTGTTGGCTTTAGAACTTTGTGCACTTTACCACTGCTAACCAGTGCTAAACCGCTTGGGCTCACTCCCTAAAACATGGCATAATTGCTTTACAAGTGTACTACATTTGCCCAGGGCCTGTAAATCAAATGTTTCTATGGGCCTGCAGCACTGATTGACCCACTCATTTAAGTAGCCCTTTAAACATATCTCATACCTGCCACTGCAGGGCCTGTGTGTGCAGTTTATTCTGCCTCATCGACTTGGCATTTAAAACCCCTTCCCAAAGCCTTAAACCCGCCCCCCTTTTATCAAATATGTCACCCCTTTAAGTTGTACATGTCTTGCTAGTGGAAAACACTCAAATTGCTTTTCACTACTGTGAGGCCTACTCCTTTCATAGGATAACTTTGTGGATTCCTTATTACATTTAATAAGCTATAATTCCTAATTGAGAAGGAGTAGAACTATCATGTTTAATACCTATGGAATTTGAATGATATTTCATCTTTAATGGCAATGTTGAATTTATCTTTACAGTTTTGAAAAAGCCACTTTTAGAAAGTTGGTATTAATTTGCTCTTGGGGTGGGTGAGAGCTGGACTTTGTGCATCCCCTCTATGACAGCCACACATAAAGTGAACTTAGGTGTGACTTGATGGGTTTTCCTTTCCCTTTCTGCAGAGTCATCCCTAAATGTTTTGCCTTCCTCCTTTTTGTGCTGAATTCATTTTTGTTGGCTTTAGAACTTTGTGCACTTTACCACTGCTAACCAGTGCTAAACCGCTTGGGCTCACTCCCTAAAACATGGCATAATTGCTTTACAAGTGTACTACATTTGCCCAGGGCCTGTAAATCAAATGTTTCTATGGGCCTGCAGCACTGATTGACCCACTCATTTAAGTAGCCCTTTAAACATATCTCATACCTGCCACTGCAGGGCCTGTGTGTGCAGTTTATTCTGCCTCGTCGACTTGGCATTTAAAACCCCTTCCCAAAGCCTTAAACCCGCCCCCCTTTTATCAAATATGTCACCCCTTTAAGTTGTACATGTCTTGCTAGTGGAAAACACTCAAATTGCTTTTCACTACTGTGAGGCCTACTCCTTTCATAGGATAACTTTGTGGATTCCTTATTACATTTAATAAGCTATAATTCCTAATTGAGAAGGAGTAGAACTATCATGTTTAATACCTATGGAATTTGAATGATATTTCATCTTTAATGGCAATGTTGAATTTATCTTTACAGTTTTGAAAAAGCCACTTTTAGAAAGCTGGTATTAATTTGCTCTTGGGGTGGGTGAGAGCTGGACTTTGTGCATCCCCTCTATGACAGCCACACATAAAGTGAACTTAGGTGTGACTTGATGGGTTTTCCTTTGTAGGATGGGATAAAGGAGCTGGACAAAGCCTCACACTTACAACTCAATACACTGTGTCCTGTCCACACACAAAGGGCTGCATATCCCCTTGCAGTGAGTCTGGAGCCAAGGCAGGATTGTCTCCACCATGTCAAAGGCACCACTGGCTATAAGAACTGGACTACTGACTGTACCACTTCAGTACATTCTGGACCTGAGGATACCCTGAGAAGAATAAGGACTGCTGTGCTGCTGAAGAACTGCCACTCCGCTGGACTGCTGCTCTGGAAGAACTGCTTTCTTTCTGTACTGACCTGCTGCCTGCTGCCCTCTATGACTAGGTGAGAAGGACTGGACCTTCCGGTCTTGTCCCCAGAGCCCATAGTGACTCCAAGAGCTTGCTGGCTTCCCTCCTGATCTCCAGTCTCAGGAGCATGAAAGACTTCCAACCGCCTTGCTTTTACACCTGGACCATTGGAGGTGGGCATAAGGTTTGCTTCATCGGAACTGAGGCATTCCCAGCTGCGAGAGCAGAATCAACGGATTTCCTCTGTTGTGTGAGCAGAACGAGTGCATTGCCTTTGGAACCAGAGCATTGCCCTTGGAACGGAGACATTCTCTGCCAGAACAGAGTTGGTGCATCCCCTCTGGGACCAGTGCATCATCGCCACTGTTGCATGGAGAAACCCGATGCATTGCATCCCAGAACCAGTGCATCACCCTCGGAACTGACACATCTTCTACTGTCGAAGTAGAGTGGATGCATTCCCTTCAGAACCAGTGCATCATCCTCGGAACTGATATATCTTCGCTGTTGCGTGGAGAAAATTACCGCATGGGTGTCGCAGTGTGGACCATCAATGACTCATTGCCTCCTCTGCACCCTTCATCTTATCGTCGTCATTGACGCATGAAGGTACCTTTGCAGCAGGCCAAAATGTTGACCGCAGAATACAAGTATAAAAATTATGTAAAGGCAAGTATACATAGGTATATATAGTTTTACTAGACTTGGGGCCATATGTATCAAAAAAGAGTTTTGCGATTCTCAAATTGCGATTATAGAATCCGAAAATGCACTGTATGTAGGATTTTCTAAAAATGTTGTGAATCCTACATATTCTTTCTTTGCGAATCACAAATTGAGATTAGCAATTAAGGAATAACTTCCCATTCATTCCTATGGGCTAGGAGGCCAATAGGAATGAATGGGAAGACATTCTCAATTTGCGATTACCATTTAGAGAATCGCAAGCTGAGAATGCAATTTCAAGGTTGCAAGGGTGCCAAAAGGACACCCTGTTGCACCCCTGAAACATGCATGTGTGCGCATTTTGCGCACATACATGTCCTAAGGGCATTATATGTGCAACATATGGCACTTTTAAAAAAATAAAAAAAGTGCCTTTTTAAAGAAAATTGCTTCAAGTTGGTGGTAATTAGCAATTCCTTAAGACCAAATAGCACATTTCTGGTGCTTCCAGAATTGCATTTAAGGAATCACAATTTGCAATTCCTTAATTGCATTAGCAAAATAGAGGATCTCAAATTTTGTGATTCTCTATTTTGTGATGACCTTTTAGGATGATACATCCCAAAAGTCTTTTTCCTATTCGCAAACGCGAAAAAGGCTTGATACACATGGCCCTTAGCTCCACATTTATCTGCCATGAAAATAATGATCTTTTCAAGTTGTATGGTAATAAGTATTGTAAATCTATATCAATCTACATATACTTGTTGATATTAGATTTTTCAATATTTAGCCCATGGTGTTTTGTATCACAATATTTCTGCCCTCGATCCTGTAGCATACATCCATTAAACATGGCAACAAAAACATGGTAACACCACGATCGTTGTCAGTTAACCAAGGTCACATAATTGGCAGCAACTTATGAACAAGTATAAGACTTCCATAGCCGATTCATTAGAGAATAGCTGAAGATTTTAAGCAACCGGCCACTTAACACACAACCCAGTCTGCACACCAGTTGATCCATTGTCACTTTGTGTAGTGCGCATATTTGTTGTTTAGTTCCCATCCAACAAAATAGTTGCTGGACGTTACCTAGGATTGCAAATGGTGGAAAAACCTTGATGATCTTTTGAATAAGGCTTTGGAAAAACTCATATGTGGTTCTGATAAACACAGTGGGGGCTCCTCCTCTGCTAAGGCGGAGGAGCTTTGCCCCACTGCATTTTGAGCAGTGGATAAAATAAAAATAAAATGATAATAACACTGTGTTATCACCATTTTATTTTTCCGAATTATGGGGTGGGGCGGGATGGGGCGGGATGGGGCTTAGCTGTGTCACAGCCAGCAAGGGGAGGAGTGGCGGACACTTAAGAGGGCACGACTGCTTGGCCGGGCGTCTTGGCCCGGCCAAACAGTCATGCGCACTTTGCATGTTTCCCACCAGGCTGTAATGCACAGCCTGGTGAGGAACATGAACAGACTCCCACTGCCTGTCTGAGGGCCGAACCATGGCGCTCAGACAAATCACAATGCTGCTTTGCAGAGTTGTGCTCAGCTGGGGGAGCCTTTTTGTGCTTCCGTCTTCAAGCAGGAACAGAAGAGGACGACGGGAGTTGACGCTGCGGTCCGGGAGCAAGGTAAGTCATTTTCTTTCCTAACCACCTCCACCACCGTCCCCCTCGTGCCACACTTGGTGGCAGCCACCACTGGACAAACCACCTTCATTTACTGTGAAATAACCACTCAGTGTTGCAGGTGGCCTGCGCGTGCGAAGGGCCGGATAGGTCTGTTAGACCAGCCTCAAAATCCTATTAGGTGAACGAATAAGGCAAGGCCCAGCGCTTCCACAGTCCACTGACGTCGACAGAGTGCTCCATGTTATTATGTAGAAAGCCAAGAGAACAACAGAAGCATCTGGAAGGATTACTGTGAGAAATAATGCAGGGCCCGGGGGATCCTGTAGACTTTACAAAGACTAAGGCAATCATCCGAACAGCTGCAGTGCCTTTTCCAGTCAGTGAACAGACCAGCGTTGAAAACGGGAGACAACTGATAAACAAAGTATTAACTATTTCAATGTGGCGTGCACGACAAAGACAAGCAGGAGCTCTTAGGGACCTGCTGTGGTCTTGTTGAAAGATGTATGTGACAGAAAGTATGTGGCATATACTTTGTCCTAATAGCATTAATTCAATGCTGCTAGATTTGAGCTGCTTAAGTATTACAAAAAAAATCTTAGTATAATCTAAATGCCACATTATCAGTCCTATTTTACACACCCAAATATCCGCATGCCTGAGGAAAAGTAAAACTGTGACAATTACATTGTGAGAAAATTCCTTCATCTTTACACCAGCATAAATGACATTTGCAGCTAGCCACACATTTCGACTTTTCAGCGTCTTTCTAGTTCCTGCTCTAGGTTGAACCGAACTGTTTGAAGCACGGCTAGTTCATAGCAAGTCTCAGGTCTGCTTCGACTCCGTCTCTTTACACTTTGAGCATGCCAGGGCTACTGACCCTTGATGATGTTATGGAGAGATCGAGGGTTGGTGGTGAATGAGTCATTTAGTGTAATTGACAAAGGGTCTTCTGATCCTCGTGTGGAACATCTATTCAATCCTTAATACCTTCATGCCTGCAATCTCCCAGTGCATCTCTGTAGTTCATGGCGTATGGAACAAGAGTGTTTGGGTTAAGGGCTTGGGTGTTCATGTGATGTCTCAGTGGTGTCTTGTGATGACACCTGGGGCCAGATGGAGCAAAGGGCATTGGGACCAGATGTAGTAAAGGGCAGCAAAATGTGTCATGCTTTCTGGCAAATGTATAACGTTGTATTGCTAGCGATGTAAATATATATATAACCGCACATTTCTGAAACCACATGGCTGTGCTATTTAGTGCGAATGAACAAAAATGATATGATCCAAAGATTAGCACATTTCAGAAGCTATAGTGTTCAAATCACAAAAAATGGGTAAGTGCACAACATTAATGGCACACTCATAAGATGCCTGAAGAAGCACACGAACAGACCTGCTACCACGAAGCTGGGGTAGCAGAAGCACTGCTGGAGCCCTCCTCAATTTACAGTGCTGACTCTGAAGCACCTACAGACACCTTCAGCAACAGATTCCACCCACAGGGCTGCATCATATAATACCATTAGAATTACCTCCAATCAGTCTGAAACGAAATCAGGCCGCCTGGTGGTACTTCAAAAAGACAAAGAAAGGAACAAATCACAGATGCAGAACTGAGCATTTTTTCTTAGCGTGTCACAAACAAAGCTAACACCTGGAAGATGCGGCTATGGCATTTTGGATAGGCGCCTGGCCTGCCATTGCAGGCTGGTGAGTATATACCTGCATCCCCAGTGTTCTAGTCTCTGGGTCGAGCTTCATGTTGAAGGCCTGTAACTGCACGTTTACATTCAAGGTGCTAGGGCATGGGAGAGCCATGTGCCTGGCCTTTCCTTACCATGTGAAAGTGTGCTCGCCTTTCCTACAGGTGTTGGAAAGTGGCACTGATTTATTATTCCGAAACATGGGCTGATCTGTGATTGCAGACCGGTGGGTGCGTACTGGCATCTATCGTGAGTACACACATGAACAGCTTTAAGTGCGCACCCACACCTATGGTGCCTGTGATTGTGTGTACAGTTAAACCTGTGTCCAGTCTGCAGTGCAAACTCGGGTGGACGCACTTGCACCCCTGGTGCTGGGGACTATGAGTTCCACCTGCCTTCGCAGGTTGGTGTTCACACTAGTGCACGTGTGCCCAGGAGATGAGGAATACCTATGTGTGTTTTCACTACCTATAAGGCCTGCTCTTCTCAGGTTAACATGGGGAGGTGGTTGCCATTACATCAGACTGCAATAGTGGATTGCAGCTGAGCAGCGTCATGATGCTTCATATCAATGGATTCATAGTTGCAACCCTTTCCATTGATGAACGTTTTTTGGCATAACTCGCTCAGAAATGCCACTTATAGAATATGGACTTTTATATGCTCATCCCGGGAGCTATGGTCCCTGGCTCCAGTGGATGCCAGGGAACGGAGGGAGCATAGCTGTGCACTTTTCAAGCAGCAACCATAAACCCTGGGCATCCCACTGAAAAGGCAGACCTTTGCCAGTTGAGGGCCACATGAGATAGATTGAAGATAGAGTTTTTGACCCTAAGCCTCTGAGACCTGGATAATGTCCCAACTAAATAATAAGATCTGCATTCCAAAGCCCCATGGCAGACAGGACTACAATTTAGGAGAGACATCTCTGGTTCAAAGGGAAACCCCCTAAACCATCCCAAACTTCAAAGATACACAACAGTTTAACTACGAGTACCATCCTTCAGCAAAGAGTGAGTTGTGCTTGTGAGGATGTGTGACCGTAGAGCTCAGACAGTGTGGTGCACATTGCCAGGGGAGTCTCCTGTGCACATGGAGGATAACTGTCCGAATAGTGGCAGGCCTGGGCAGAGGACCTGCTGAAGTGTGGCACCCTGAAGTGTGCTTTCCAAGGGCCCCACCGTGGGCCTCTTGTTCTCCTGGAGTTCTCAGGGACGTCAAACATTTCCTGCGAGCGACCTACATCTTCTACCTGTGACATCTGGAGAGCAATGCCCTTTCAAGTGCGCCCGTCTGCGCCCGTCCGCGGCCTACCGAGGCCAGGGGCCAGGCATGCTGCTCAACGCTTGGTTTACTCTTCCCAGGCTCTTCGTGCCCTATCCTATTACGCCCTCCTTGCTCCCCATGTTATAGCTACCATTCGAGGTAATAATATTCTATCCTCTCTCCCGCCCACAATTCCTTCCTCCCCTTCCCTTCCCATTCCCTGTTCATCCCCTGTTGCTCCTCGGCTGACTCAGTCCAGTCCCAGTGGTAGCGATTCCCTCACATTACTCTATCTCAATACTCGTTCTCTTCCTAAACACCAGTTAGATATATTCCAACTCTTAGAAGGAGGTCTCATCGACATCTTACTCCTTACGGAAACCTGGTTAAATGCCGACTCTTACCCTGATATCTTGGCCGCCATTCCCGCCGGTTACTATATCCTCCACTCTAATAGAAACTCTGGCAGACCTGGCGGCGGTGTCGCCGCCATTAACCGCTCTCATGTACAGTTCACCACCCTCTCCACTCCACCCATAGCTAATACGGACATTCTCACATTGAAATTTACCTCTCCCAACTCTTCATTTATTTGCATACTAGTCCACCGCCCCCCTGATAACATGCCCCTCTTTCCATCCCTATTTAGTAGCATGATCTCGCAAATAGCCATCAATTCCGCTAGGGTTTTGGTGGTGGGCGACTTTAATTATTGGCCTTTAGACCCCCAGGAATCCTCCCTTTCTCGTGAGTTTACTGACTCACTGCTTGGCTTAAACTTCTCCAAACATATCTTGGCGGCCACACACAATAAAGGCCATACATTAGACCAGATCTGGTCCACCAACCTTGACATTCCCTCTCCCTTGGTTTATCCCTGCCCCTGGTCCGATCACTTTTTTATTTCCTTGTCCTTGCACCTACTTTTGTCTACCCGCCCCCCGATCCCCCATAACCTTCAGGTCCGAAACTGGAAACATGCCGACATTTCTCATTTTCACTCTATCCTTGCTTCAACATCTCTCCCTGATTATTCTGATTTGAATTCCCAAGCAATCTCTCTTGATCATTGGCTGTCCTCTGCCTGTGACGTCGTTGCCCCCATCAAAACTGTTAAGTCTAAACGCCCCCACGACGCTCAGCGCTGGTTCACTTCCACTCTTAAGGCGGACAAACTTCGCCTTAGACAGGCTGAACGCCGCTGGCGGCGGAATTATGACCCTCTACTCAAAATCACATACTCTGACCTATTAAAAACCTATAAACAATCGATCATCTCGGCCAAACTTTCTTATTTTTCCCAGAAGGTCTTGACTTCGGCATCCAAGACCAAAGAAATTTTTTCTATCGTAGCTGAGCTCTCCCTCCCTGACTGGGTCACCCCCCAGCCCCTACCCTCACAAGCCCTGTGCAATTCTCTTAACTCTTTTTTTTCTGACAAAATTTCTGCTATTAAAAACAATATTCCCTCCATTACTCTGTCCCATGATTCTGTCCTCCCTATCTCGAATCCCCATTTTTTCTCTAAATTTCCCCCTATTTCCCTGGATATTTTTCTTTCACTACTCCAGACGGTGAGCTCCGGCTCGCCCAATGATTGCTGTCCCACGTCCATTCTAAGAGCTGCCTTCGTGGCCTGCCCCGGCCCCCCTCTTGATCTCTTAAACCAATCTCTTCTGTCAGGCGTTGTCCCTAATGTTTTCAAAAGCGCTGTGGTGGTCCCCATTTTAAAAAAGCCGGGTCTTGACCCTACTGCGCTGGCTAACTATCGCCCCATCTCCCTCCTCCCTTATTTAGGAAAGGTTTTAGAGACTTATGTCACCCGCTGCCTCAGTGCCTTCGTCGAGGAAACTCATTTCCTCGACGATCGTCAGGCTGGGTTCAGACCTGCTCATTCCACTGAGGCAGTTGTGGTGGCAGTTATGGACACGCTGAAACAGGGAGCTGACAGGAATCTGGCACAGGCCCTTGTACTGTTAGACCTCTCTGCCGCTTTCGACACGGTCGACCATGGTATTTTGGTCGACCGTGTCAGAAATGCTGGCATTTCGGGCTTGGCCCTGTCATGGGTGATATCTTTTCTCCATTCCCGTTCTCAATCCGTCCGTCTTTCCTCTTTTTCTGCCCCTCTATCCTCTCTTTCTTGTGGTGTTCCCCAGGGTTCTGCTTTGTCCCCGCTTCTGTTTAATCTTTATATGCAGCCCCTTCTTGTCTCTCTTCGGCAGTTTTCACTTACTGCTTTCAACTACGCAGATGATCTGCAGCTTATTTTTCCTCTCAATTCCTCTCCCTCTTCCTGTTCTAATTTTCAAAATGCCATGCTCTTTATCTATGAGTGGATGAACCTGAGCCAACTTAAGCTCAACCCAAGCAAAACGGAGCTGGTGGTGACCGGTGGCTCTCTTACTCCCTGGTCTCCCAACTTTTGGCCTACAGCTCTGGGTTCCCCTCCCTGTCCAGTTAATACTGTGAAGAGCTTGGGGGTCACTATCTCTAGTGACCTCTCAATGCGGCCACACATTAACACCGTTACTTCGGCTTGTTTCTTTCATCTTCGCCAAATTGGGAAGATTCGCAGGTTTCTATCCCAAGAGGCCCTTATTCTTGTTATCCTTGCCCTCATTACCTCACGTCTAGATTATGCCAACTGTCTATACGTGGGGGTCCCTGCCTGCCATCTTTCCCGACTCCAACTGGTCCAGAATCAGGCAGCCAGATTAATTTTTCAGCAACCTAAACATCAGCACGTCACCCCTTTGCTGAAAACTTTACACTGGCTCCCAGTTGTACAGCGGTGTGTTTTTAAAATGGCCTGCACCATCTTTAAATCCTTGTTTACCTGTGCCCCTGCCTTTATCTCTTCCTGTTTGCACGCCTATGTCCCTTCCCGTCACCTTAGATCTTCGACTCATAACCTTCTGATCACCCCCAGGTTCAATCGTAAGAAACATGGGGGAGCCTCTTTCTCTTTTCTTGCTCCTGTTACTTGGAACTCCCTTCCTCTTGCCATCCGTCTGTCCACTGATTATCGTTGCTTCCGCAATTCTTTGAAAACCTACCTGTTCCGTCTGGCGCACGGCTAGCGGCCTTGTTCCTGAATGTTCTTCTCCCACCTGGTCTAGAGCGCCAAGAAACCAATTGGTGTACGTGCGCGGTACCAAATCTTTTTTAATAATAATAATAATAACAAGTGCCCACTTCGGCAGCAGAATCCCAGCTGGTATTTTGGTGTGAGCGTGGAATTAAGACTTGTGTTTAGAGACCGGATTGACTGGTGCGGAGCCCCAGAAATCTTGCCCACATATTATGCTTGTGGTTCTGTACTGCGGGGAACCTCACACTCATAAGCGACTAGTTGTTGGTGAGCGGATTCACCGGTTGCAGGACACCATGTGACCTGTTCTGTCGATCATGCAGCATCTCTCTCGTGTGACGCGCTAACCATGGATTCTCCTTGCATGTGGTGTCCGATTTACAGGGTGTGGCCCTTGGAGGTTTGGGTGTACCCATAGTAGTACCTCATTTTACCTCATGTGGCTCTTTTGAACTTGCTCCTGTGTGTGTGTGACCAAACTAGTCTGGTGCAACCTGTATCATTGTGTGCCTCTTTTTCAGAGAGGTAAGGAATTTGCAGTTCATTGTGTTTGGAAACTGAAGTGCCTGGCACATACCTGCATGTGAACACATATTTCAAGGAGCTTTGCCAGGGTAGAAATATTGGAGATAGGTCAGAAGTTGTTTAGGTGAGTTCGATCTGCTTTTGATTTTTTTAGGATGGGGAAACCAGAACCTGACTTTAGGCAGTCAGGGATAGTGGAGGGAGGCATTAACAAGCTTTGTCCAAAGTGGGAGGATTGAGGGTTTGAGCTGCTTGAAGAAGTTGGGAGGTAGAGGGTCGTTTCAGTGGTTAGAGGGTTACAGCATTGATAGAATCTTGAGAATGGCACTCTCCTTTAAAGTTTTGAAAGGGTTCTATGAGTTGTAATTTTTGGGTAAGTGCTCACGGGACAAGAGGGAACAGTAATCCAGGGGACAGAAAGGATGTTTTGAGGTGGGATAGGTCGTTGTTCCAAGGCTTTCTGCAGATCACTTCTCATGGTTTCTGTCTTCTGAAGAAAGACGGAGGCAAATTCCTCACAGTTTGGTAACAGACTAGATCCAGCAAGGTACGTATTGGGTGCACAGTTTGAATGTACTTTTATGAGTTCAAAACGTTTTTGGGGCAGTTACTGGCTTGATCCAGCTGGTTTCCAAAGATGTTTGCCTTCTACATTCTGATACTTTTGTGGTACCTGTTCCTCAATGATCTCATGTGCTTGAGGTGTTCGAGGGACAGAGCTGATCTCCACTGAAATTCAACAAGCCTCAAATTGCGCCTTTCTGTATTGAGGCTACCATTATTCCAAGGTTTGGAATCTCTTGTGCATTCTCTTTTTAGTTGTAATGGAGCGACTGAGTAAAGAACATTCTCCATTGAATAAGTGTAGGGATTTATAAGATCATGGACATCTGGCATCTCTTCAGGAGGAGGAGGGATGTTGTGGCTGAGAGAGGTCAGTTAATTACAGTTGATGTTGTACATGCTCCTTTTCCTGAGTCTGAGTTTTGTTAGTTGAACTGTGTTGGTTATCACACTTTCTGTGATGAGGTGGTGGTCAGTCCAATCACAGGGGAGGATAGATTCCAGCTGAATTCAATTGGACTTCGCAATGTTAATATCTAAGGTCGACCCTTTGTTCTGTGTGGGCCTGTCATTAAATTTGATCAGGTTATGTCCAGCAAGGAAGCTCTTAACTGCAGGATTATTCATATAATTCCAGTGGAGGTTAAAGTCTCAGAGGAAAATTTGATTACATTGTTGACCATTGTTTGTTACAACGATTTCCATGATTTGTTCTATGAAATCCAGATTGTCTCATGGAGGATGGTAGAACGTGTGTAGTTTGCATAGAGGTCTGTTGTTGCACGTGATATTGAGGCCTAGGTATTCAAGGGTGGCTAGAATGGACGTTTGTTGGTGTTTAACTGACAGGTTGATGCTGTGTATGCAAGCGATGTCTACACTTGGTCTACTGGGTCTATCCAATCTATTAATGCCATGATTAGGAAGGACTAGTGTGTCAAGGATAGGAGCAGAGGCATAATTTAGCCAGGTTTTAGTCAGGATTAGAAGGTCAAGTTCATGTGTGACTATAAGGTCACAGCTTAAAGCTCATCTGGAGTTGCCTGAGTTTGTGCTTGTTGACCGCTCTATGGTTACGCCTAGGAGGTCTATGAGGGTTCGCCGGGATGGAATGGATTATTCCCTCATTGTCAGTGTTATCAGGGTGTGAAGAGTTATATGTTAAGAGGAGGCTTTGGACATTGTTGTCGGATGAAGGAACTGAGGGGCATATTATCAAGAACAGGTGATAAAATTATTGCCGCTTTATCGTCAGGAAACTGCCGCTAAAGCGGCAATAATGGGCTTGATAATATGTCCTTGTGAATTGCCATAGCAGCCCAGATTAACACCAGAACCTGGGCTGCTATGGGAATTCATTATCAAGCCCATTATCGCCGCTTTAGCTGCAGTTTCTTGCCGATAACACAGCGATCATTTTATCGCCTGTTCTTGATAATATGCCCCTTTGCGTCTAATCAGACGCGTGGAAGCATTGGGATAGGGTCTAGTTCTCCAACTACAATGCATATGTGACATGGAAGGAAAGGACAGTTTGGAAGGGAGGTTTGTTGGAGATATGGCGGAGTAGTTGAAGGGTTGGTAACATTTATCCTATGGTTCCTGTAAGGACACTGGGGATTGGTCATCTCTAGTGCATGAGTCTGTAAGTCTGCTTTGAGGTCTTGCAAGTTTTTTGTGATATCACTCAGTCTGGATTCATGTAAGGTATGGGGGTCGGTTGTTAGGTCACGGAGCAGTGGGCAGGGGGGCAATTGGGTGAAGATGTTGGTGGAGTTAGGATGCTGGTGAATTGGGGAGAAGATATAAGGGAGGGTGGATTGGGTGAAGGTAAGATCGATGTTAGGAATGGAATAGCTCAAGAGATGGATGAGATGGAGTGCTAACTGTAAGTTGTTGGGTGTTATTGGGGGATCTGCATTCAGGGGCAATAGTGGTTGAGGCAGGTGGGGGTCAAAAGTATAGTCGGGGAAAAGATGTGGAAAGCATGGCTGTGTTACTCTAAAGTAATTGGTCTATGTGTGGGAGGAGGCTGCAAACTAGTGTTGTGGGGAGTGGTTTCCAACCCACCGGGTGAAGGAGGTGAGTTACTGATGCCTGTCACGTTAGGAAGGACTAGAATGGTGGGGAATTAGAAATCAATGCTGTTTTTTATTCAGTGAGAGGGAACACTTCCTCGAATACTTTAAGGTGGTGATCTGAAGACTGGATGAGGATAATAACAGTGTTGTAGATGGTGATGGTGAGTGCTGCTCTGCATATTGATAAAGGGGCTAATGACAGTTTGAGACCATGTGGTGTTTTTCTGGATGTAGAGATGAAGAGCAGTGAGAGCAGGGCTTTCCTCCATTGTGCTCATCTATTTGTATAAAGAATGAGGTCATTAACCATGGTTCTTTTATTCTCACAAAAGTAGGGGTGTGAAACAAGGGTGTCGAGATGAGATTTGAGGAGTCTGTGTTTTAAGGACTTAGATGCTTTTTTTTGATAGATTCAGGGGTAATTAAGTTTATAAGCATAGCATCCTGATGGCTCAACGTGGGAGTTAGTTATTCTTTGTGGATCCATGCCAGATGCAGGTTGTACATATGGTAGCAGAGGGGTGTGGAGGAAGTGGGCAGGTGGCTGGAGGGATGGAGGAATAGGGCTAGAACATGTGAGTGCAGAAGAACGCCAGTTACAGGCCAAGATAGGACATAATGGGAGTAATAGTCAACCCAGAGGTCCATCGCAGGAATTAGTAGAGTTAGGGTAAAAAAATGAGGCAGCCAGCGAATGGGCAGTCAGTGAGACTTGGTGAGCCAGTAGAGATGTGCTTCGCTTGAGGCTGTGGAGGGGTGAAAAGTTGAGTAGGTCCTTCCTTAAAGTCCACGCATCATGGTAGGTAGAGTAATTACATGGTTTTAAAATGTAGAGGAGCAGACTAAACCAAGATCAATAAGATCATCAATATTGACACATGGTGAATAAAATCAGCTAAAAAGCTTATGTAGCATTGACGAGTAAGAGAAATTATGATCTTATAAGCATAGGGGCCATTATGTGCAAACATTTTGGTAGAAGTCCTATTGAAGAAGTAGTCCAAAACTTATAACAGTTGAGGGAGGAGCCCAAAAATAGCTTCCAACAGAGGAGGTAGCCGAAGAACTGGAGTCCAACTAATGAAGTAGCCCAAGCCTTCTTACCGAGAAGTAACCCAAAATGTAGTACAGAATCAGAGAAAAGGAAAAATACCTTACTTTAGGCTGAATCCAGTTTCTTGTGGAAAAAACCTATAAAGTCTTTTGTTTATTTCAGTGGGATTGGCGCTGCTCGCTAAGATCAGGGGAAGCGACTCCTGATCCAAAATAAGGCTGGTGGTAGAGAGGAAGTAGGTCCTACAAGAATTTGCTTGTGTCTTTTATGAAGCTGTCTGTCGAATTGCTGTTCTTTCTTACTTCCTAGAAGGGGAAGAGAAGGTGGTGATGACTGGGGCCAACCAGGAATTTTCGCAGAATTGAGATCCCATGTCCCGGGAGCTAGAATGAATCTCTCACACGGTTGGCCATCTTGAGAGATTTTTTCTGTTTTAAATATGCATCTTACGCCACTCCTACCCTCACTGACATCACCACCATATGTGCTCAGGATCACAATACAATACTGACATTCTGGGAACTATGTTTATCAGCCACTGCTTCCTCAGCATACTGCCTCCCACCCATTCTCTTCCCTAGGGCCTACCATCACTAAATATTGCATTTTTTATTGCAGGCACTGGATTCTGTAGTCAGATTGTACATGATCATTACCAAATAAGACTTACATGTCAATGTAAGGGAAACAACCAGAGAAGATGTTTAGGATTTCACAGGGAAAGAGAGTGGGTTGATTAAAGAAGCCAAACCTTTCAAAATAACCCTTCCATTCGATGCAGTATTCTCTCAGACATGTCCATATAAAATGACCCCAGAAGTAGTTGTGGGAATAACACCTGTCATTGAGAGTATGATAGAATTGGGCATCCTGAAGGAGGTTATTGGGAGTCCATGCAACTCCCAGATTATGACTTTGCAAAAAGCAAACAAGAAGTGGATGATAGTGCAGGATTTGAGGAAAATTAACCAAATAATAATTCTGTGTTTTTCTGTTATACCAAACCCAGCCATAATCTTATCCCAAATTCCGGCAGAAGCACAATGGCTCGTGGTCATTGACCCTTGTCAGGTCTTTTTCTCGGTTACCCTTTGCAAAGAGAGCTCGTTTCTCTTTTTTCAGTTCCAAGAGAAAATTCTCATGTGGTGTCTTGCTTCTCAAGTGTATACAGAGAGCCCAGCCTATTTCAAATACTTAAAAAGAAGTTAGAGATCTTACAGTTGCAGTGCAGTTCAATTCAAGACATTGATGATTTAATAATCACATTGATGACAAAAGAAGCTTGCAGGCAAGACACAATTGCTCTGATCCGCAGGTAGCTGAGATCGTGCACAATGTTCCCCCTGAAAAGCTGCAAAATTGTCAAAAAGAATTCAAATATTTGGGACATCAGATTAAGGAGGGAGTCAGAAGACTGTCCCATGAGCAATTTGAAACAGTGTTGCAAGGATTTTTGCTCATACACAGAACTGTGCACAGAGACCTAGGACATTAGTGAATTGTGGTGCACCGGAAACTCACCTCAGTACCTAGAAAACCCCAACCAGCGAGCATCAGTGTCACATTAGCTCTTCGTCCTATAGCAAAGTAACCAAGGATTAGACAACCTAGAACATGCGACTTAGGACCATCTCAGGAATGGTGGGAAGTGAGAACACTCTTTTGGTATACTCTCATAGCAGTCCACAACAGGACTAAAAAAGAGACACAATAAAGTGATCTCGTGCACAGTATTTTTGTCAACATAAGCAGACTTATGATTGAAAATAATATGGTCAGCATGGTTAGAACTACATAAAATACAAAAGGAGGAATCATATTACAATGATAGTGCAAACAGATGATACAGCGCCTAGTTTAAACACCCTCCCTATATAGGAACTATGCATTATAAGCTATAGAAGGTCTCTTGTGCTTGTTTTGGGGGACCCCCATTACCTGTCCGCTCAGTAAGTGTAAATTACATCTGGATCGGCTAGTCTCTCTGCATCCCTGGAATCTTCCAAGTGGGTGAAATTATGGCAAGTTTGCTATAATAGAGGCAACAGAATCTTGCTCGGCTCGCAGCTGCCAAACTGTTGTGTCTAGAATGTGTTACACGGACATGCCGATAAACAGGCTCACATGTTATCATAACCTTGGTGGCTCAGCACTTACTGTAGAGACTTGGGGCACGATGTATGTCTAGAGATGTCGAAAAATAAACCTTTTCTCATGTATCGACCTTTGTGAAATCTAACTTGCAAATACAGTTAAGCAGTGTTGTGTGCAAAAAGCAGCAAAAGGTAAAATGGCGTTTAAACGTCTAATAAGCCATGCTACCATAACATGCAATCAAAACGAGATCCATAAACCACACTACAACAGTCCTTAAGATGAAATTCAGGACAACACAAAGAGAAGTATGAATGTTGTGGTGCATGTTTGACTATTGATGATAATGGATCATAAATGTTTCGTTTGTGGCAGAGCCTGTACTGAGGCTGACGCACACTGATGACAATGAACCAGTACCAAGGGATGACAAAAGCATGGAAGCCTTGCAGGAGCACAAAACTCACTTTGTATGTATGTATGTGTTTAAGCTTCTAAAGCGCGCAGGTAACCCCAACGGTGGTGTTGCAGCGCTATATTAAAATCTAGTTTGCGACATCAACATTATCGGCGCCATCTTGTCCCTTTTTAGGTTCATTCGTGCGCGTAAGTGGCAGCCATTTTGAATACCATGGCCTCTCTGCCCACTGCCGATAGCCAGCGCGTCTCTCTCTCTCTCTCCTAACCTCGCAAGCATCCCCCGCACGCTGACAGCCCCCGCTCTCACGTGCTTGGCCATAAAACTCCCTTCTGCGCAACCCTGCCTCGAAACCCCATCCTGTTCCCAGCTCAACACCTCCCTCCATTCCTTTCATGATCCCGTATCCTTAGATAAACCCCCTTTCCCCTGTGCCCGATTGTCCTGCTCGTTCCCAGGCCGCCACCTGGCCCTGCGGATGCTGTTTATTGCCCCCATACAGTAGGAAGCTTCCCCCATCAAAGGATCCACAACTGATCAAAGCCGCCCCCCATTAGATCCGATCAACCATATGCATTCCGGGAATCGGCGGAATGCCCAGCTGCATGACAATCATCACCTGTTGAGACCGGGGTGGGGACTTCTACTGTAAATGTGTGTGGGAACGGGCTTGAAGCGGGGATTTCGAGGATGTCTTTCCGTACATCAAAGTGCTGACAAAAATGTGTTTCATGCAATAAAGCCATAAACCTGTGTATAAGAGGCCAGGCCTCAGAGATGCCGAGAGAGCACCTCGAGAAGATACCCTGTTGTCTGATTTGACGTGTTCTGCTCCATCAGAATAAACTCCTGTTTCCTGCCTTCCAGTCTCCAGCGCCTGCCTCTTTGTTTGATAGATTTGAGTGGTATGAGAGGCGGTTAGCGCCAGGCAATACTTAAAAAGGTTTTTGGTCGACATCGGCCCTACCCTTTTTCTACAATTGGCGTCCCAAACGTGGGGCCCATCAGTGACACATGGATCCAGTGGGAGAGGTCCTGACAACAGAGTGAACGACTGCAACGATCGGGAGAGCTCCTGTCCGATAGACCCTCGTCTGACAGCCGATCATCCGAACTTCACTGGTTCCGAACAAACCTTCTCTCGAGGGATCTACGGTCCTGACTGGGAACCATCAGGAGTGCCGTGACAGTCACGGAGAATAGAGGACGATCGGGCGCTGGATGCGGAAGACAAGAAACTGTCCATGCGGTCCGGGTAAGGTCGTGTAACACGACAAATTGCGAAATGATTGTTTGATTGTTTGGAAAATACTAGTATTACTCTTCGATTGTTGGTTCTTTTTGGAGATATTCTATGTCTGCAAACGGGGAAGAATAGGAAGATTCTATCTTCCTTTGCAGATAGTGAAGGGTAGGTAACGCAGACTTTTGTCCCCCGTTGTAACCCGTCGTGCCTATTTCTCTCCCCCACTGATTGATTGATTGCCCGAACATTGTTTGTTCGAGGCTTTGTTCTTTTGAGATTCTCTCTGTCTACAAACGAGGAAGAATAGAAATATTCTCTCTTCCTTTGCAGATAGTGAGGGGTAGGTAACAGGGACTTTTGTCCCCCGTTGTAACCCGTCGTGCCTATTCTTTCTCCCCACTGATTGATTGATTGTTCGAACATTGACTGTTCGAAGTTGGTTCTTTGAGATATTCTCTGTTTGCAAATAACGTAGAATAGAAATATTCTGTCTAGTCTTTGCAAGTAGTGAAAGGATAGGAAGTGCAGACTTTTGTCCCCCGTTGTAATCTGTCATGCCTATCTTCTCCCCACTGATTCATAGTTGGTTCAGCCCGGACTGCTTATTAGAGATGAACCACCCAGCTCCACTGGAAGGCACCCCTAATAAGGACATGTTCATGAAGCATGGATTAATCACCATAGCCTATAGCAAACTATGGCATAAATATACAAGAAAGGATCAGGAAAGTCAGTGGCCACTGATAGGATCCTTCGATGAGGATAAAATAAGCGCGCTAGAAACAGCCCTTCGTAACAATAAGACAACGCCCACTATGCTTGATAGTCTCGGCATGTGGCGCAAAGAAACAGAACAACGTAAAAAGAGAAATGAAATCAGATTAGAGAAAGAGCTACGAAAAGCAGCTCACTTAGCTGCCAGAAAATTAGAGGAAGAGAAAAGAGAGAGAGGAAGCCAAACGGAAACTAGAGTCCGAAACATCGAGTCAGTGTCCTGTTAGAACACCCTCTACGCTCTACCCTGAGTTACCCTCGAAACAGCGAGCAAACGATGATCTTTTATTAGGTCCTCCGATCATCTACATGCCCCCTCCATATGCCCCTTCCCAGCCCTTAGTACAGCATCTGCCACCCCCAAGCACAGACGAGAGCAGTACCAGGGCCTCGGTCCACATGGCCTCCGCGCCGGCCGAACCCCTCATACTCGATACAGCGCAAGCAGCAGTATTAGACAACCCCGAGACCTGAAAGACAGATTCCACGAGAATGAACAGGTTGAACAAGGATGAGCGAGCAGGGATCGACAAGGTAGTAAAGACACTAGTAGAACGGAAGGAGAGTGAGGAGTACATCATGGATATGTTCAACTCATATGCTGGGAGCCACAGACGACACTTTGTCGTACTATTATGTTACCATGCCCTAAATGCTTATGAAGACCGATACCGAGACAAAGGTCCTGAGAGCCTAACGGCTCTATATAGAAAGGTTGATATCGGAGATGAGGGCGAGTGTGACGTGACGGACCTCCTTGTGCGTACGCTTAAGGTTTTCCGCTACCTCACTGAACAAGGGGTGGAAGCAAAACCTACGACTCCTGTAGCGACCGAACCACGAATAGAACAAGCTAGCACCATGATGCCTATAAGAGAGGCTGCTCCCTACTGGGTTCCCCCACGAGGTCAGGGGACACACAATGATGTTAACCATCAAGATGCAAGAGGGAGGGTAGTGTATAACTGGGTCTACCAACCATGGGATCGGCAAGATATTCTGACGTTCCGAAAATCTCTGCCCGATTTACGTAAAAACCCCACTGCCTTCTATACTGAACTAGGTACAGCCTTAGGTTCGACTATTATGACCCTAGCTGACATCGACTTGTTTTTCGGGTTTTGTCTGCCAGCTGATGTGTGGAAGCAAATCCGGAAAGTCGACCACCTTGAGCTGATCGGACATACCTGGTCACAACTCGATGGCATAGATAGACAACGAGAGCCTGGATAGAAACCTTTGAAATCCATTTCGGAACTCCCAGACAAAATCGTGCAGAAACTCAAAACCCTGATCCCAGAAAAGAAAGTGGACTGGTCAATAGTAACGGCCTGTCGCCAGAAACCCCAGGAAGACGTATCAGAATACTTCTCCCGGTTTGAAACGGTGTTCTCCGATTACAGCGGCCAGGACATGACCACTGCAACCGGACATCATCTGTTTGTCCAGAACTATGTTAAGGGTCTGTCGCAGGAAGTCTCTCAGAAACTGCAGGCTAGCGAAAATAGTTGGGCCGCCTCCAAACCCGCGGCTATCCTCCAGATGGCTCATGTTATGAGCATCAGAAAAATGAAAACGATAGGGCGACTGAGAAAAAGAAAAAGGACTTGAAGGAGAGGGTGATGATTGCACAGTTGCAGGGGGTGACTATAGGACGAGAACAGTACAAGGGAAATTACCAGTCGAGAGCTCCTAGAAACCCACCCCCTAAAGACCGTACACCTGCACCCTATGTTGGACGTAAAGATATTGGTGAGGACCAGTGTGCATTTTGCAAGGGATTCGGCCATTGGAAATCCCAGTGTCCGGTCCTGTTGGAGATGACTAAGAATAGGGACCCCAGAGACGTAGCGGGTGGACCAAGAAATAGAGGACAGGGACGAGGGTCCACGAATGACACGAATAACGACAGATCAGGCAGACCGAATACATTTGACCGTCCCCGACAGAATCAGTACCAAGAGTCTGACTGCGACGACGCCCACGACTTCGCATAGGACTGCCAAGGGCAAGGGAGGGATCCAGTTGAGCTCTATGTTGACCAGCAAGGTCCTTATGTCACTGCTAAGGTCCTGGGAACAAAGTCTCCATTCCTGGTAGACACTGGCGCAACACGTAGTGCGTTATCTAAACGACTGATTCCAAGGGCACCCTTGTCTGGCTCACTTGTAACATCGATAGGTTTCGATGGAACGCCCTCCACTAACCCCTTGTCCACACCGATCCCATTTGACTTAGAAAATAACATCACTGATACAACGTTTTTGCTTTCTTCCAATACCCGTGACGCCATTATGGGACTTGACTTGCTGAAACATTTCCGAGCCACTATTAGGTGTTCGCAAGATGGAGTTCGTGTCTTTCTGTACGACAACCCGGCTCTGCTCAGACATTGTCCTTTCCGATGCATGTTTTCCGTCTCTGACGCTGACTCGTCCCTACTTGACACTCTGCCTCCATATCTGTGGGCCAAAACCGACTCAGACGTAGGACGCATGATGATCGACCCAGTGCACATAACTGTCCGACAGGACGCAATACTCCCAAAAATTCCACAATATCGGATATCGCCCGAGGGTGAGAAGGCATTGGTAAAGATTATTCAGTCCCTGATAGATGCAGGGGTGGTAGAGGAAGTAGTTAGCAATGTTTGCAACAGCTCTATCCTATCCATCATAAAGAAGCAAGGAGAGGGAGATGAGAAAGCGTACCGCTTCATCATCGACCTGCGAGAGGTCAGCAAAGTAGTTGTACCTCAGTACCCCGTGGTCTCTAACATCACCACTATTCTGACTCTGATTCCTTCCACTGCCACCACCTTTACTGTCATTGATCTAAAGAACGCCTTCTTCTCTATCCCTATCCACCCAGACAGCCGATACCTCTTTGGTTTCACCCTAAAAGCCCGCTCATATAGATTCTGTCGAGCACCCCAAGGCTACACTGAAAGTCCCAGCATCTACAGTCAGGCCCTCAAGAGACAACTGGATGCAGTCCAGTTACCAGATGGAGTGGTGTTGATACAATACGTCGATGATATCCTTTTGGCAGCCGACACCACTCCACTTGCAGTCACAGCCACCATTCAACTCCTGCACTTCCTTGCGGAAAATGGCCACAAGGTCTCCAAAAAGAAGTTGCAATTCTGCCAACCCCAGGTTACTTACCTAGGCCACCGCTTGTCAAAAGACGGAAGGAAACGTACTCCCGACCGAATCCAGACCATTCTAGAGACCCCTGTGCCTAAAACCCAGAAACAAGTCAGCTCCCTGTTAGGCCTCACTTCCTTCTGTGACAGTGGTTGCCAAATTTCAGCCTCATTGTAAAACCACTGCTTTCTCTGCTGGCTAAAGATGTCCCCTTCCCACTCCCTTGGACCCCTGAATGCCAATCCTCCTTCATCGAGTTAAGAGATGCCCTCTGCTCAGCCCCAGTCCTAGGTACCCCCGACTACACGAAGCCCTTCTCCCTCTACACTCACGAAAGGGAGGGATGCGCTTTGTCTGTCTTGACCCAGTCCATTGGCCCAAAGCAAAGCCCATGCGCTTACTTCTCTGCCACTCTTGACCCTGTAGCGAGAGCTTTGCCTGCCTGCCTTGGAGCTGTAGCTGCTGCTGCTATCTCTATCCGACAAAGTGAGGGGATCGTGCTGTCAAACCCCCTCACGGTATTAGTGCCCCATGCGGTTGACACCCTCCTGAACCAGACCAAGATGCAACACCTGACTAGAGCACGACTGACTGGTTACGAGCTGACTCTGCTTGCACCCCACATCACCCTGTAAAGATGCACCACACTGAACCCGGCGACTTTGTTACCCCTACCAGAGAACGATCCCAATGTGTCCCCTGTACATGACTGTGTGACCCTCACGGACGAACAGACTAGGAGTAGGGTCGACCTCAGAGACACAGCCTTTCCAGACCCTGACGGAGAGCTGTGGGTGGACGACTCTTGCATCAAACTCCCCGATGGCACCACCTCAGCTGCTTATGCAGTTACCACAGCCCGAACCGTAGTAGAGTCAGGCCGCATCACACAACAATCTGCTCAGGCAGCAGAACTGATTGCCCTCACACGAGCATGTATCCTGGCAGCAGGAACCACCGCAAACATTTACACCGACAGCCAGTACACCTTCAGGGTGGTTCATCATTTTGGGCTCCTATGGAAGGAGAGGGGATTCCTGACCTCACACGGCACCCCATCTTACATGGAGATCTAGTCTCCGCCCTAACTGAAGCAGTCCTTCTTCCCAAACAACTTGCAGTAATAAAATGCCAAGCACACAAAAAGGTGACGGACATCATTGGGCAGGGGAATGCACTGGCTGACATCACTGCCCGAACCACAGCTGAGAATAGGACAACGACACTCATGTACGTGACCAGGTCACAAGCAGAGAAATGGACAGACGCTAGGGAAACTATTAGGGACAACCAAATGGCCAGCTCACAACACAAATTGACTGAATGGGCACGGGTGGGACTGAAAGACGATGAAGGCTGCTGGCGGACAAAAGACACGAATAAATGGTTGCTACCCGATTCATGCCTGATCCCCATACTGACCATGGCACACGTCCCTGCACATATAGGATCTGCCCCTATGACCGAGCTTGTCTCCAAAGTTTGGCACAATGACAAGATCACAGACTCCGCCAAACGTCTGGTCCAACAATGTCTGATATGCCTGCAACACAACCCTGGGAAAGGAACTGTAGTACCCCGGGGAGGGTTTGGGGTTCCCAATCATCCGTTTGAAGTCCTGCAGATGGACTACATCCAGCTAGAAAGATGCCACGGTCTGAAGTATGTACTTGTTGTCGTGTGCGCTTTTAGCAAATGGGTCGAAGCCTATCCAACCCGTGACAACACTGCCATTGCCACTGCAAAAGTACTACTGAAAGAATTCTTCCCTCGTTATGGCCTTCGTCGAATTTTGTGGAGCGACAATGGCCCCCACTTCGTAGCCGAAGTTATCCAACTCATCTTGAAGGGGTTGGGTGTAAAACAGAAGTTCCACGCAGTCTTCCACCCCCAATCTGCTGGACTAGTTGAACAGCATAAAGCCACATTGAAGCTCAAACTAGCTAAGATAGTGGCTACCACAGGACTGAAATGGCCAGATGCTCTCCCACTGGCATTGCTATCAATGCGTTCCACCCCCACCAAACACCACTTGACACCCTACGAGGTTGTTTTTGGCCGGCCCATGAGCGTCTGGTCCACACCGAAACCGACTTCCATTCACGACGTCCCGGACGTCCTTATGTCTGATTCTTGTACAAACTGACTAAGACACTGTCTGTTATCCACCAACAGGTGCTGCATGCCATTCCTGATGCTTCCAGGGGTCCCGGACACAACCTTCAACTATGTGCTGATCCGAAACTTCCAGCGTGCAAAGAGTCTGGAACCCCGGTAGACGGGCCCCTGGCAAGTCTTGATCACCACCCGAACAGCTCTTCGAGTGGAGGGGAAGCGCAATTGGGTGCATGCACACCACTGTAAGAAGATCTCCTCGACTCTGACGACGACCGAAGACAAGGCCACCCAAGAAGAGCTCCTGAACAAAGACCGACCATCCTTGAACTGTTATCCCGATACAGAGACACTCGAATTGGCAAAATTTCCCGATCCCACTGTGCCATCCAGAGAAGTGTATAACCTGCGACGAAAGGAGGGAGCTTCGGCTAAGCAGACCACCGACTAAGTCATAATTCTCAGAGCGGTGGCCTAACACTACTAAGGCTGCCAGGAGAGAAGCCAGACGAAGTTTGTGGTTCTGCCCGCTACCGAGCCCCCTTGAAGATGATGGAAGCGCCCGACAAGAAGATGATGGAAGCCCCTGGCATGAAGATGATGGAAGCAACCGGACATCCGAAGATTTGCTACAGAAACCCAAAGACTGACAAAATCCACAGTTCAAAGACTATTGCACTTTTTATCGCCCTTCTCTTTTGCCTCCTCCTCATTACCACCCTCTGGATTGTGGAAGAGAGCGTACCAGCTCATGAGACATTCCTGACCACTGCACAGCCTACCACAATGAAAGAACATTATCTGATTTCTCTTTCACCCCAACTCCGAGAAAGGCGTAAGGAGTTTTGGAACAATACCTTTGTGCAACTGCTGCACCAGCACAATCTTGCCACCAATGCCACCAACTGCTGGATCTGTGGGTTGCTACCCCACGCCACTGGACATTCTATACCATTCATCCCTTCACCCTTCTCAGTTCACGGTTCCTGCCTTGCCTGGCTGATCCTCTTGCAAGAAAGCTACAGGGATAATGCCACTTCCAGCAGAACTACGACACACTTCTTTCATGGGGTCTGTCAGAACAAAACGAAGAAAACTGCTGCACACTTTTGCCCCCTGACAACCAACGACTCTATCCACATGGACATCCCCGTCAAAAAACGGATTGAAATGCAGGTGTTCAACAACCCGACCAGACCCACCTTCTCCTACCTCCGGAAACGAACAGCTGCCACTCTGACTGTGGCCCTATCCGTCATCAACGTCACGGGCCTTATGTGTATCGAAGGGCTTGGGACACAGCTGGTAGGCCGCAGCGCTTGCCGCATCACCAGAACTTTGGACTCAACCGATCCACCCTCTTTTGTCACTTCTCCGAATATGTACTTTGTTTGTGGTACAAAGGCTTACACCTGGCTCCCCAAAGGCTGGGGGGGCACCTGTTACATTGCCTTCATCCTTCCTCCGACCTATGTAGCTCCAGCGAATCACCACAGACAAAAACGAGCGAAAGACATTGAACAAGCCGACTCCACCGGAGCACAGTTCCTCGATGCAATGAAGGGACTTGTTCCACTCTGGGGTCCGATGGTGAACAGCCGTGCCATCCGACATTTGACCCAGGCAGTCGAAACGACAATGAACATTACAGCTGGCATCCTTGCGAACAATACAGCCAAACTTCAAGAGGTCCGCCTGGTGGCTCTCCAGAACCGCCTTGTCCTAGATGTGGTTCTAGCGGATCGTGGAGGAGCATGCCGTATCATTGGGTCCAGCTGTTGCACCTATATACCGGACAATTCACCCTCAGTTTACAAAGCCATTGAACACCTCCACAGACTTTCCTCAGAAGTTCACCAGGAACAAGAAGAATGGTCGCTTGGTGGTTGGTTCTGGAGTACTGTGAAGAACTGGGGGTGGAGGTTATTTACGATCATACTAATACCCGTTGTTGTAATATGTGGGTTCTGCCTAGGAATTCAATGCCTGCCGCCTCTGTGTTCACTATGTGCAAATTGTATCTGCCCTAAGACTCTGGACTTCGAAAAAAAACGCATGAGAGCATTGTACGATGTCGAGGTTAGGAACTTGATGAAGATAGATATTGATTAAACAAGCTGGCTAGATATGTTGAAAAGGGAGGACTGTTAAAATCTAGTTTGCGACATCAACATTATCGGCGCCATCTTGTCCCTTTTTAGGTTCTTTCGTGCGCGCAAGTGGCAGCCATTTTGAATACCATGGCCTCTCTTCCCACTGCTGATAGCCAGCGCGTCTCTCTCTCTCTCCTAACCTCGCAAGCATCCCCCGTACTAAGTATGGGCGAATTTTGCGAATCTCGCGTTCGTGAATTTTGCGGATTTGCGAACTCGCAATCCGCAAAATCCGCGAATTCTTGCGAATTTGCGGATTTTTTTTTGTGTTCGCAAGGATTTCTGCCAGTTCGCGAGTGTTTCGTACCAGTTCGCAATTGCGAACTTACATTTCGGCGCGCAACGGTCGCGAATTATGTTGTTTCTACGTCTGGTTCATCATCACAGGTTCCCAGCACCCTCTGTTTCACCACTGCAACCCTCTGGTACATAAATGCCACCTTCTGGTTCATCATTACTGTAGATTATGGGGGGGGGAAAGCAAGCACACCAGCCCTGCTTCAACTGAGATGAATTAATTTGGGGTTAGTTTATTAATGTGTCACTGTTTTAAAATTCCAGTCTGGCACCTGCTTCCTTATCTGTAATTTTGCTTTCTGTTGCAGTGCATTTTTTTCCCCAGGACCTTTGTGGCCTACTTGTAGCTATTCTATGAGCCTGTTGTGAGGGTCAGAGCAGGGTCATACAATTGTTGCAACTAGCAACTGAATTCTGGAGGGGCCCCAGTCAGGAAGCACTACCGGGAATTGTTACTAATGATGAGTTTGAACTCTTGCCCCTGCCGAGTGCTTTCAGTTTTGAAAAACTTGTTTTTCTGCAATTTCGCGGGGTTCGCGGGGCGCGAACATGCGTGAGATCGGATTCGGAAGCCGCAAATTCGTGCGAATATGCAATTTGTTTTTTTTGCGGCGTGTTAGTTGGCAAGGTTTTGTGTGTTTTTGCGAGCCGCTCGTAGCGCAAGGCGCGAAGTTACCCTCGCGGTCGTTCAAGGGCGCAGCCATCTTGTTTGCCTGACGTATTTCCGTTTCAGGGCGCGAAGTGTAATCTCGCAAAGTCCGCGGCTTGCCAGTACAGTTTCGCGCGTGTTCGCAAGGAAAATCTCGCACGAACTTACCCGCGCGGTCGTGAACGGGCGCGGCCATCTTGTTTCTCATTCATTGCTATGGTTCTGGGCATGGTCTTTGTATCCTCTGTCAATCTCTGCCATCCTTTGCTTGTTTGAAGTTTTTTTTAATCTATTTTACTTATTATCTATCTCTCTATTTTTCTAGCCCTATATTTTTGTGTTTACTGCTACTTTTGGTTAATTTTAAACTACTTTTGTAAACTCTTTTCTTTTCTTCTCTTCCCTATTCTATTTTCTTTATTCCTTTCCGCCCAGACCATGGTGAAGGGAGCCGGGAAGCATCCCGAGAAGGGGAAGGGTCCCGCACCCCGTGTCCGGCTCCCGTGCGGGCGTTTGAGGGGGGAGCTAGTGATGCCACGGGAGATCTTTACCCCGGAGGAGGTGGCCCAACTCGTTTTTTATGTTCAGCGCCGCCTCCCCAGGACCATCATGGGAGGCGGCAAGATCAGTGCCGGGTACGGGGCCCGGGAGCGGAAGCGGTGGGAGAAGGTGTGCCAGGCCATTTACCACCACTCTCGGGTCTGGCGCACCTACAACCAGGCCACCCACCGCTGGACGGATGTCCTGACCCGTGAGCGAGATCTGCTCGACCTCCTTGGCCTTGAGATCCCCGGGCTTGGTGAGTAGTAGTAGCTATGTCTTTACTACTATGTTTTCTCCTGCTGTGTTATTATATTGCAATTTTTTGTTTTTTACCAAGAGCATTAATGTTGCTCATTACATTGTAGGTAAATTTTATTTCAAAATCTTCTGTGCATTTCAGGTACACTGCTCTCCTTCTCAGTAGTGTTGCTACTATGCTTATTTGTTTTAGATTTTGTGTTCATTTCATTGGCCTGTGAAATTATGTATGAGTGTAGTTGAAAGAACTGCGTAATGCTACACACTAAGGTTCAGATTTTTAATTACCGGCGCATCCCTGCAAAGTTGCAGG
This sequence comes from Lissotriton vulgaris, assembly GCF_964263255.1. NCBI lineage: Eukaryota > Metazoa > Chordata > Amphibia > Caudata > Salamandridae > Lissotriton > Lissotriton vulgaris. The sequence goes on from NC_141694.1 coordinate 1,662,959,297, forward strand.
GATGCGCCAGTAATTGTGCGTCACGCCACCATCACCCATGGTGCGCCGTATTTACAATGCGGCGCGCCATGGGCCCAAAACGTCACCAAAGCGTTACGCATCTGTGCCGTAAAGGCGGCGCATTGCTGGAGTTGCGTCGCAACAATGGTGCAGCTCCATCAATGCTCTGGGGTGCCCTATCTCCCCAATGCTGCGTCAAGCCGTACGTCTGCTTCAAGCAGGCGCAGGGTTTGAGTCACGCATCATTGTCCTCAAAGTGACTGATTGAAATCTTGTAGATTTCCCTCAGCCACTTTTAGGATGCGTTCCTGCGCAGGAACGCCCTCCCTTGTGCCAGAACGCCCCCTATTGGCGCAGGGCTTTACAACGTGATGCATCTCCCATATGCGTCACGTTGTTAATATACGCTGCACCATTGCACCTCTTTTGTGCTGTCGCTGCGTCACAAAAGTCACGCAACAATGGAGCAAAAGAGCCGCAAGGGCCTTCTAAATCAGCCCCTACAGACTCAAGTCCAGTCCTTCCTTTGTACACATGGCGATAAGAAGAAATAGTGGTGGTGGATTAATAGTTTGAGTATTTTAATGACTGGTTAATGTAGTAGGAAACTTTAGTGTTGTCGCTGATCTTCAATCACGATGGACTTTGGCTGTCACTTTGCGTGCTGCGGACTGCTGCCTGCCAATCCTAGGCAAACCTTTTTAGTACTTTGTTTAGTGAGTTACATAGGGTAGTTTCCAATTCGACGGTCCGCAAATCAAGCAATACTAAAGTAATGACGTAGTCGACCACATGAGATTGGTCAATAATATATCCAGTGGAGTCGTTTACTATTTGCTATTTCGCAAAAATATTTTGTTACTTTGTTAGTTCTTTTGAAATGTTTGATTTGGTTGAGAAATATCATCCAAGTTTTCTGTTTTTCTTTCTTTCATGTTGTACATCAGCTTCCCCCAGGGGCAAGAGGAGGACACAGGAGGAGGAGGAGGAGGGTGCTGTTGACGATGCAGGCCAGGACCGGGCAGTTGAGGGCTCCTTTGCTGGCCCCAGTAAGTTTTAATTTTAATATAGAGTACTTATTTTTTCCTAGCGTTCCTCATTCGATTTTTTCTAAATCGTCTTTGATCTTCTTGTAGACAGGATCTAAATTCTTATCCTGCCTCGACTATGACTCCGTGTGGTATTACTAGATTATTCTTATTAGTCTGTCTGTGTAGCTAACTAAGATTGCACATTTGGCATTTCCATTGGACTCCCATTCTAGTCAGCAATAGCTCTATGCACTGAGTGCAGTCCTCTGGGATTGTCCATAATGTCTTTTCAAGTATTCTAAATGTTTATGCTTTGACCATTGCCAACAATAAAAAGGTGAATGACCACCACCAAGAAAGAATAAGATACTACTTTACTTTTGGTTTGGATAGGAGGACAATCCATTCCACTACTGTTGCAGGTACAAATCTGCACAAACAGAACTATGGACACTAAATAATGCATCGCTTAGCTTATCAATTATAATAGGTGCTGTAACTGTTAGACTTTCCACATACCTCAGTGATAACAGACTTTGTAGTTGAACCCCCAATCTCCTTACTGACTAGATAGTGTGGCAGAGTCATTTAGCTCCCAAAGTCACCGATGGCAGAGGCACGGACTCATGCTTGCAAAAATTCGAAAACCTTTAGCTCATCCACTCTAGTCTGGAGGACCAAAAACCACAGAGTCTATTTAAGTTTAAAAGCTTTATTAAAAGTAAACACATTTATTAAATTCAAGTTTGTCATAAAAGTGAACGTGTAACTGAAAATGGAAAAGTGCTTAGTGCTGACGATTAATTTCTTGTGGTCGAGCCGAGCTCTCACCTGGTTTGAACTTGATCCTGCTCATGTTCTTAGAAGTCAAGGTTCTGTCTGTTAGGAGAAGAAAAAGTGGTGCGTGTTAAAAAGTAAAAAGCAAACATTCATCAGTTGTGCCAAAAAGTGCAGCAAGACAACATCCTTCCCTGGAAAAAGGGACATTTTTACTCTAGAGTACACAGTCATAAATTATTAAATTGTACACTGTTTTTTTCACATTTCTTTCTTCCTCCTAGACCAAATATTATATTGTAGTGAGTGGTGTATTCTAACATTATTAAATGTACTTTGTAGGTGGAACATCTGGAGACGGGGCCAGCGCGGAGGTGGTGGTGGCATTGGACGAGGAGGACAACTCTGGGGAGGAGGCGGTGCAAGTGCCGGACAAGGACATGCCTGTGAGGGTTCACACGGTGGTGGCGGGCAGAGGTAAGCTATACATTCCTTAGTCATTGAGATTGAAGACTGCAGAGTGTGCTTTCTGCACGGGTGTATTATAAAAAAAAGCAGGTAGTAGCCTCCTCTAAATGTACTTCGACTTAGCTGTGAAGTTTTTGGCGAGAAGAATCCCAATCAGATCTGAGGTGAACTTGATGGATGGGATGAACGAAAAGCGAAAGAAGGGTGTAAGTAAGTGTGGAAGCACGAGAAATGTAATGATGACTGGCAAAGAAGAATGATATGTGTTTGCTTGGTCACCGAGGTGGCTGGGAAGGTAAGAAAATGGTATGGTGCATGGCTGGGTGAATGATGAAGCAAGGATGGGTGGAAGGAGAACAGCCTGGGTAGGTGAGACAGAAACTGTATGTGTGCAATATACTTTGAATGGATGGATGCCTGGATCATTCATGGTACTATCTGACTCTTAGATAGCATATGTGTATCTAGAGAAAGTAGACGGTCACTGGATGAACATACCACCTGATTCATCAAACTAAATTGCACTCGCAAAGGGCAAGATTCTCAGAATCTTGCCTTTTGCGAGTGCAATTTTTGCATTTGGGATTCATCATCCCAAATGCAAAAATCGGTAATTGCTAATTCGCTAAATTGCGAGGAATTACATTTAAGGAATCTCTATTTGAGATTCCTTAAATGCAATTCATCAACCATTTTTAAATTGCTAATTCGCAATTTCGGGCCGCTATTTACCGAGAGGTCAGACCTCTCGGTAAATAGCAAAAACTTAGAAAAATGCTTTTAAAAGCATTTTACCTCTCGGTAAATAGCAAAAACTTAGAAAAATGCTTTTAAAAGCATTTTTCTAAGTTGCATGTTGCACACACACATGTCCTTTGGACATGTGTGTGCGCAACACCTGTTCAAATGTGCATTTAAGGGGTGCTACAGGGTGTCCTTTGGACACCGCTGGCCCCCTTCAAATCGCTATCTTATTTGCGATTAGCAATATGCTAATCGCAAATAAGGAATTTGTAGGAATCGCTTTTTATTTTGCGATTCCTACATGAATACCGTTTTGCAAGTCTCTAATAGCGATTCCTTATGATTCTCTATTAGAGACTCGCAAAACGGTACCTTGATGAATCAGGCTGTAAGTGTTACTTTGAAGAGCATGTAACACCGCACCCGCACGTCCGTTCCAGTGTAGGAAAGGCAAGGAAAAGAAGTTGTAACGTTGTCCAAATACTACCATGAATAGTAGCAGTAGTTTGTATTGCAACTGCAAGCACAGCATATATCCGGTTATTACGGTGGACACTCCCTTCCTCCCTTAATAACTTTAGTTTAGTAGTAGTACGTCATTCATGTGTGGGGGTATCACTGTTCACTCAATAATAAGCAAAGCACCTAAAGTCATCCCATATGTCATCAAATACATCCCATGTGAAGTGATAGATAATCATATTATTTAGCTTCTTCATTTTCCTTTTCTAATACTCATTTGCACTATAGGGTGAAAGCTAAATTAATTAAGCAGTAGCCCTTTTTACAGAGTATTCTCAGTGCCACCCGTAATAGAAAAGTAAGAGCTTCACCACCTGCATTTACTGGACCGGTACAGTAACGCAAGTCTGTCTCACTCACCATGGTGTGCGTCTGTTTTTCTCGGGTGCAAGTTCACTTCGCTGGCATTATGCCGGCTTGCATAAGATAACGTACCAATTTTCCTAAACAAGAGAGAAGAAGAAGAATAAGAGTGGTGTACTGTCATAGTCGACTGTAATGGAAGTCCATAGTGCTCGTAGAATTTGTTCCTGAAACTCCCACTAATGTTAGAGCAAGGATGAAGAAGTCGGAGGTTACATAGATACTGTCCTCAATAGTTATGTACTGTGCTTTCAATTTGCTACTTGTACTGTGACAACTTTCTGCTCAATCATTTTGAGTTAATCTTAAGGAGCATTGGTTACAGACTATGTCTTTCTTTTTTCATGTAGTTGCTCCTTCCAAATCCAAGACACCATCAAGGAGGAAGGAGCTGGCTCGAATGGTCCGGCAACGGAGGCTGGATGCCACTGTCGCTGAATATCGGCGGCTGGTGGCCCTGGAGGAGGAGGAGACGCAGTCTGGTACAACAACAACGTCCACTGGGACAGCTGCATCCTCCTCCGTGTGGGCTGCCAGCCAGCGCAGTGCTCCAGCGGTACGGAGCCGGGCTACCAAAGCCAAACGCCACCGCCCAGCAGCAAAGAAAGCAGCTGCCCCTCACAGGATTTGCAAGGCACACCGGGGCCGCTTATCCCTCAGACTGTCCTACCTGGAGCAGGAGGTCCATAACTATAAGAACGTGGTGGAGGGCCTCCGCTTCGAACTTGCCACCCTCCGCAAGGAGCATGATGCCCTGGCTGCTAATTCCAACAGCACCCTGCCATAGTGTCCCTTGCCCCTTTTTTAGAGACTTTTGGGGGGTGGGAATTGGGAGTTGGGATTTTTGGGGACTTTTGAAGGACAATCGTTGGGGTTAGGGAGGGTCTTGCGGGAGATTCTTTTGTTAGGGCTATAAAAATATACTTTTTGAAACTTTATCTGACCATACCTGTTTTTTACTGCTTTTGAGTCTGGTGGGTGGGGGTTTAACAGTAAGTTTGTTTTTCTGAATAGTCCTAGGACTTTAGTAGTACTACCGTCAATCCAATCTCTCGTCTCTCCTAATACTCCATTATACTACCTCCAACCAAACGCCTATCTTACCTGTAATTTCTGTTTGCAAGTAGGGCTAGGCCCAGGGCTGGCTCCACGGGAAACAGCGAATAAGGTTGGCAATCCTGGGCGGATAAAATTTCCTCATAGCGGTGGTACTAGTGGTGTGACACAGTGGCAGTTGCATGCCTATGAAAAAAAAGAAAATGAAATCTGGTTTGTCCTCCTGAGCAATACAACGGTACAATAGAGAATATAGCAGGTGACAGAAGTACACTAGAACAGTGCCACATTGTAGCCTAACAAATGTTAAAGTATAACTAATTCGGTTGAAGTTCTTTGACATTAGCCATGGGTCTTTGTCAAGCAGAGTAAGAATATATCCTCGGATTTCTTCACCAGCCTGTTGCTATCACCTTATCCTCCCCAGCAAGTGTGTGGATTTATTGCTGTAATTTAGTCACACATCAATCAAAACCACACAGCCCGGGGGAAGAGGGTTAGGGTTTGAAAAATGGATGGGTACGGGGGTTTTTGGGAAAGGTTTTGGGAGACAAGAAAAAATAGCACAGCATGGACAAACAATTGTGAACATAAACAAATCTTTGGGTACAAACCTATCCATCAATCTTTGAAAGTGCATGCACTACTGCATGCATGTCAGTGAAAAGTAAGTAGTACTTTCGACAACTGTGGAAGAAAGAATGCGACAGTACAGGGCGTGTGTGGAATTATTGATAACTATATTCAACATAAGGTCTCTCTTGCCAGATACCTGAGAGCCTTGCTGGTCACTATAAATCCATTCACAACACTCAATGGGGTTGGTCTGGAAGGTATAGTAGATAGAAATGGAGAAATTGCTCTTTTTCTAGGTGTCCCCTCACTCACCAGGGTTGCCCCTTGGTGACATGCTTCATCATTGGGGCCATCCCAGTCCTCTACGGGCTGGGGCGTGCTGCGACTTGCGAATTACGTAGGAGCACTTACAAATGACTATGTGTGGTGCAGATGTGATAGTGGAGTGGACTAAGTGATGTGTTAAGGGATCAATTTAGAAGCAGAGAGAGATCCAAGAAATGCAGTCACAGTCAGAGAAAAAGGCAAGGGATACTGTATCTGTATGTTGTTGTAGTTGTCCTGTTGAAAGTGGTAAGTAAGCTGCCTGCAGAAAAAAAATCCTCTTATTAGCGGCACTCCTCCATTGCAGCCGACGCTTCGTCCATCGATGTTGGTCACCAGAAGACACCCTGTAAAAAAAGCACAGCATGGACAAACAATTGAACATAAACAAATCTTTGGGTACAAACCTATCCATCAATCTTTGAAAGTGCATGCACTACTGCATGCATGTCAGTGAAAATTAAGTAGTACTTTCGACAACTGTGGAAGAAAGAATGCGACAGTACAGGGCGTGTGTGGAAATATTGATAACTATATTCAACATAAGGTCTCTGTAGCCAGATACCTGAGAGCCTTGCTGGTCACTATAAATCCATTCACAACACTCAATGGGGTTGGTCTGGAAGGTATAGTAGATAGAAAAGGAGAAATTGCTTTTTTTTAGGTGTCCCCTCACTCACCAGGGTTGCCCCTTGGTGACATGCTTCATCATTGGGGCCATCCCAGTCCTCTACGGGCTGGGGCGTGCTGCGACTTGTGAATTACGTAGGAGCACTTACAAATGACTATGTGTGCTGCAGATGTGATAGTGGTGTGGACTAAGTGATGTGTTAAGGGATCAATTTAGAAGCAGAGAGAGATCCAAGAAATGCAGTCACAGTCAGAGAAAAACACTAAGGATACTGTATCTGTATGTTGTTGTAGTTGTCCTGTTGAATTTGGTAAGTAAGTTGCATTCAGAAAAAAATTCCTCTCATTAGCGGCACTCCTCCATTGCAGCTGACACTTCGTCCATCAATGTTGGTGACCAGAAGACACCCTGTCCACTGCCTGCCTGATGCTGAATTGTGGGTCGCTAATGTGAAGCCTGACTCCATCCTTTTTTCCCCATTGCAGAGACTGAAACCCGGCCTGTAATTATTCAACAAAAAACAGGAAGTGATATAATATTACAACACCACTGATAAATAAATATAAGGTATGTAGGCTGTGGAGTGCAAAAAGTCACACTTTGATTTTCCTAGTAGACAGTACAATATTTTTGAAAGTGCGTACTCTGTCTGAGTCACCTTTTGAAGGATAAATAAGTAGGGGCAAATCAATGTAGCGGATCTTTCCCCTCAAGCTAGGTGTACTGTAAACTGTGTTTTAGAACAAAATTAGATCTTCCCAGCAGTGCTCCCACGGTCCCAGACCCTTACTAAAGCCAGTCGCAAAAATGTAGAAGACCCCAAATCTCAAAAAACGATGCCTAGCAGAAAACTGGTGACAAAACGTACTTTGAAAGTAAAAGTAGGCCCAAGTACCCCCTTACCCACCGTGGATTGCATTCAAACCACTTGCAAGCAACCAAGCAAAAGTATCCATAGCCAGCATCGCTCCAAGACTCAAAAACCCCCCCACCCAAACACATGCAATAGAAATACTGCTAACCCTAACGAATCCTAAGTTAAGAATAGTGGCAAAGGCTTTCTTTAACTATGCCAAATCCCCCCTTTCCCACCATGGATTTTCTTCAAATGACTTGCAACCAAAATTACACATTCTCACCAGTGCTCTAAGACCCCAGAACTCAGTTGCAAAAATCTAGAACACCCCGAAACACATGCAATCCTGCTGCTAGGGCTAACCCTAACGAACCCTAAGTTACAAAAAGTGCCAAAAGGCTGTTCCGCGAGGATTTTGTCCCAACCACTTCTACCCGGTATTAGACCTTCCCAGGAATGCCCCAAGACCCGCCGCCAACCCACCCGCCAAGAAGCATAACACCCCCAAACAGGCCAAAAGCAAAATCTCATACTTGCAATATTTCTCGGCCTTCGGTCCAAACGCGCTGCGTAGCTAGGCCATAAGTCGGGGTTGCCACCACGGATTTCCTGAAAAGCAAATGCAATCAAGATTAGAGTGTCCCCAGCAGTGCTCCCAGACGACGAAACTCACCCACAAACAGACGGAACCCCCCCCTAAAAGCACCTCAAAGGCAAGCAAGTCATCAAAAACACAAAAGATTTTCCGCCTGGGATTTGGTCCAAACCACTTTTATCCGGTATTACAGCTTCCCAGCAATGGCCCCAGAGCCGTCAACCCAGGAGAAAACGAGTAGAAGACCCCCAAACAGCCAAAGAGCAAAAGTACAAAAATGGGGACTTTGTCAGTTTTTCCCAAATTTCCCAAATCACTCCGCGCGCGCTCTGCAGCTAGGCCCTAACTCCCCTCTGCCACCATGGATTTGCTTCAAACCTCTTGCAAAGTAAAGTATATATAGCCAGCAGTGCGCCCAGACCCCGAAACCCACCTACAAGCACCAGGAAGCCCCCCAAACAGGCCCCCGAAAACGCTACATTGAGCAAAATGTCAGAAATAGCCCCAAAAAAATCGGCCTGGATTTTGTCCCAACCACTTCTACCCGGTATTAGACCTTCCCAGGAATGCCCCAAGACCCGCCAACCCACCCGCCAAGAAGCATAACACCCCCAAACAGGCCAAAAGCAAAATCTCATACCTGCAATATTTCTCGGCCTTCGGTCCAAACGCGCTGCGTGGCTAGGCCATAAGTCGGGGTTGCCACCACGGATTTCCTGAAAAGCAAATGCAATCAAGATTAGAGTGTCCCAGCAGTGCTCCCAGACCACGAAACTCACCCACAAACAGACGGAACCCCCCCTAAGAGCACCTCAAAGGCAAGCAAGTCATCAAAAACACAAAAAAAATTCCGCCTGGGATTTGGTCCAAACCACTTTTATCCGGTATTAGAGCTTCCCAACAATGGTTCCAGAGCCGTCAACTCACCTGCAAAGAGGTTCAACAACACCCCCACAAGTGCTGAGTCTTTCTTCATTGGGCGTAAACCAGCCCTCTGGTTTGATGGAAATAGGATCTGGAGGAGGAGGATAGAGGAGCATGTTCTTCTGAACTTGTGAACCTGAGGAATGCACACTGCGGCAACTTCAAATCAATTAGCAAACCAGTGAAGACAGTTCTGCTGATGGGCTTGTTTTTGTGATTATCTGATTAAAGTTTGAAATATATTAACTGTGCACAACAAAGAAAGACAGACACACAGGAATAAAAGTGAATAAGGACGAAAAAGAAAGTTATTGATTCGTTGTCTCATTTTCAGGGCTCGGTATCACGGTCCAGGAATGAGAATAAGGCTTCGTCATCATACTCTGCGAATTCAGGCAGGGTGAGCTCAGTGTCACCTGACAGAGTAGAAATTCCCTCATCTATGTTGCTGGCCACCTCCTCTTCATCCGGCACGCTTTCTCGTACTCTGAAATCTGGTGGTATGAGGTGCTGATTCATCTTGATCATTGTTAACCTCTCCACATTTTTGGGCGAGAGGCGGCTCCGTTTGGGAGTTACAATGCCACCAGCAGCACTGAAAACCCGTTCAGAAGACACGCTTGCGAGTGGGCAAGACAAGTAGTTTAAAGCCAGGTTGGTGAGCTGTGGCCACAATTCTTTTTTCCCATGCCAATACGCCAATGGGTCAGAATTAACATAGACCTCTGTTGAGTCATTCAGATAGTCCTTCACCATCGACTCAAGGTCCTCATCCAAGGTTCCTCCACTTTGCTTAGCTCTTGCTGTGCCTCTGACCTTTTGAGAACCAAACCCACGCAGAGCTAGCCAATCCTCTTCAGCCTCCAATGTTTCTGTTGTGTCTTGTGCAGATGATCCAGTTGCCGGTGTCTTTAACGGCTGAGAGGTCACTTGTGCCACAGCCACAGGTGCAGAAGTGGATTGTTTTGACTGGGGATGGCCTGCTGATGTACTGCCATTTCCTTCAATTTCCAGCCGTTCTCTTTCAAACCTCTTGGCTGACAAAGCTAGCCAATGTTTGTACTTTGGAACATGTTCATCATCAAAAGGAAAGAATGCTTGGCCTGCCAGTGCCTTTTTGTAGCGTGGATCCAGAATAGTAGCACAAATGTAATGCTCTTCTGAGTTGATCTTTTTAAGACGTTCATCACCTTGTAGGAGCTCTAATAATTTCTCAGCCAGAAGAAAAGAGTCTTGGTTTTTTACATCTTTTTCAAACACAGAACACACCTCCTTCAGTTGGTCCTCCAGCATGTACAACAATGGGATAGCTTTTCCCAAATTACAGTCCTCCTTGCTGACTGCACGCGTGAAGAACTCAAAAGGACGAAGCATGCGTGTCAGGCTTTGAACTATGTTCCATTGCGCCGCACCCATCCTCAGCTCCTCTGTACCCTCTGTAAGGAAATATTGATCGAGTTCCGTATACTGCTCATACAGACGCTCAAGCATGTAGAAGGTTGAGTTCCAACGTGTTACCACCTCCTGGATGAGTGCTTTCACTGGCATTTTACGTTGATATAGCAGGCTCCTCAGCTGCTTCCGGGCCTTAAAAGAATGGCTGAAATGCTTGCACATTTTTCGGCAGGTGTCCAATACGCTGTACGCTGCACTGCCTTTATTACCCAAGAATTTTTGGACAACCAGGTTTATACAGTGCACCAAACACGGCACTCTGAAATAGTTACCGTCCCTCATGGCCTTAACTATACTGGCGCCATTGTCCGTGGAAACATAACCAACCTGGCGTTTTAGTGGGGACAGCCAGTTAAGGACCTTTGTGTTAAAGACATCCAAAATGTTTTCTGCTGTGTGACGTTTCTCCAAACCAAACATGGCTAGTGTTGCATGTTTCCGAGCAGCTTTAAAAACAATGTCCGTGTCAACACCAGTGTTTAGCTTTGTTTTAGCCCCTGAAAAAGAGACCCAGTGTGCAGTGATGCACATGTAATCAGCGCCTGCGCCACTGGTCCACATGTCTGTTGTCATATGTATAGTGTGAACAGCACTCTTCTGCAAAGCTGCCCCAATCACCTTCAGAACATCTTCATGTAGTGCTGGAACCGCAACTCGGGCAAAATAGAACCGGCTAGGAACCTTCCATTTAGGGCAGAGCGCTGCCACTAATTCTAGAAAACCAACCCCTTCTACAAAAGAAACAGGGAGAAGGTCCAGAGCTAGCATTTTAGCCAGCTTAGTGTTATACAGACGCGTCAGTGGGTGGTTGCGTTCATATTGCGCTTCTGTAAACAACATCTTTTTAAAGTTGCCCTGGACCAAGGATTTACGGGATGATGATGATATCTTCGACCCAGTTACGCTCGCTGATGAACTTTTCCGCATTGATGTCTCACTCTCTCCCACACTCTTAGTGTGCCTCACATGGGGTGTGCTGCTGACAGGGGTACTGGGTGTAAGTGAAGTGTTTGAATCGTCTTCTTCCTCCTCGTCATCATCAGATGAAAAATCAACGTTTTCATTACGTGCAATTCCGGCTTCCTTGACCACCTCTAGGTGCGGAAACCATTGGACAGGGTGCGCTCTCCTAAGATGACCTCTCTGACCTCCGGTACCATAGTTAGAACCAAGCTTACCAAGACTAACTCGAAGCTTACAAATGCTACAAATGGCTACGTTTTCCATTTTTGGGCAAACACTAAAGAAGTCCCAAACTGGAGACTTGAAATGTCTTTGGGGGCCGGAGGAGGCGGCGATACTGGTGGTGGTGGTCCTGCTGCTAATGTCAGATGAAGTGGAGGATGTGGATTGCCGAACTTCAGTACGTTTTGCACTTTCACCACCATGAATTGAGGTCGAGGTGGGTACCTTCTTGCGAGGAAGAAATATGGAAGCGGTAGGTGTTGGTGTACTACTTAACTCCAAATCTAATGATTGTTGTGTTTCCATTTCCATTGCCTCCTCGTCGACATCATCATCACGCTCAGCAGCTTCTCGGGATAGGGTCAAAATGTCTCTTTGCTGCATGCCCGGTGGGGCTGCAGTGACCTTTGTGATGACTGGCTCGTCGTCATCGTGAGAGGCTTCATCACCAGCAGTATCTGTCACTTCTTGTTGAGCCTCATCACACTCCATAGCTATGAGTTTTTCGACGACCTTCCTTTTACGCTTAGGTACCTTTGTCAGATCATGGTGTGCCTCACTCTCAGACCGCAGTGGTGGTTCCCAAGCTGGATCCGTATCATCAGAAGGAGGTGGGCTTGAAGAAGATGTAGACACCCCCCTTGATCTTTTCCTTGCTAGGGATGTGGAAGACAATGAATGATCATCAGGAGGAGTGGCTTCCAATGATACCTCGGCTTCATTGTCGATTTCCTGATGTGCCCCTACTTCGGGAGGAACAACTATTGTGGGCACTTGTGACCCTCCATGCACCTCTGCTTGCGCATCTCCTTTTGCTGCCTCTCCTTCCACATGTACTTGGGCGTGTACTTGCACATGGTGTTGTTGTTGCGGCTGTGGTTGTTCAACACTTGTCAGATGAGTTACAACAACCTGTGTTGATTCAGGGACATTGCTGCCACTTTCTTGCGATGAGCCAACATCACTGGTCGATGGTGATTGGAGAAGTACACTGACTGCCTCTGAAGCACTCAAGGGCTTTGACTTAAGTTGGCGTGGTGGTGGAGGCACTGAACCCAATGGAGCAGGGGTGCTGCTCCCAGCTTGGTCCCCAGCAGATCCTGCTGCTGCTGCAGGCGTACTTTTTTTTTTGCTCCCAAAAAACGTGGCGGTTGGCACACCAGCCTCCTTGGTAACTTGCTTCTTCTGCTCCTTACTAGCAACTTTCTTGCTAGAGGAGCTACGGAGAACTTTTTTTGGGGCCATCTTCTTCAGAGCAGGTCAGACAGCAGGCCGCAGTTGCACGAATTGAAGGGTTGTCTGAGGCCAGACGTGACGTTGCGTGACGTTATGCTGCACACACACACCGCTGCAGGACTTCTTCCTGGCACCCGTGGTTCTCTTGAGTCTTGTGCACCTAAAAACAAGACAGAGGAACATCAGTTCAGTTATACACCACAAAAAAAATCGGAAAAAAAACTGAAAAATCAGCACAATCCCATTCCATCCATGCCCTCCATGATGTTTAAGTTCAAGACAGCCCACAGAAAGACTAGGCCCATGCTAGACTCAAATACCCCTGGTGAAAAGGCCACAAGTACAGCCCCAAAAAACGAAAATCACTGAAAAATCAGCACAATCCCAATCCATCCATGCCCTCCATGATGTTTAAGTTCAAGACAGCCCACAGAAAGACTAGGCCCATGCTAGACTCAAATACCCCTGGTGAAAAGGCCACAAGTACAGCCCCAAAAAACGAAAATCACTGAAAAATCAGCACAATCCCAATCCATCCATGCCCTCCATGATGTTTAAATTCAAGACAACCCGCAGAAAGACTAGGCCCATGCAAGACTCACTACCCCTGGGCATAAAGGTTGAAAAGTAGGCAAAATGGTTGCAGGCCTAACAACAAAGCCTGCATTCAAAATGGCCACTTGCCTCCCAGCACATGGCCAGTGCCTGTAGCAGCACTCAAAATGGCCACCAGCCACATGGCCTGTCCCTCCCCATGAACACCCCCAAAAATCGAAAAACACTGCAAAATCAGCACAATCCCATTCCATCCATGCCCTCCATGATGTTTAAGTTCAAGACAGCCCACAGAAAGACTAGGCCCATGCTAGACTCAAATACCCCTGGTGAAAAGGCCACAAGTACAGCCCCAAAAAACGAAAATCACTGAAAAATCAGCACAATCCCAATCCATCCATGCCCTCCATGATGTTTAAATTCAAGACAACCCACAGAAAGACTAGGCCCATGCAAGACTCACTACCCCTGGGCATAAAGGTTGAAAAGTAGGCAAAATGGTTGCAGGCCTAACAACAAAGCCTGCATTCAAAATGGCCACTTGCCTCCCAGCACATGGCCAGTGCCTGTAGCAGCACTCAAAATGGCCACCAGCCACATGGCCTGTCCCTCCCAATGAAACCCCCAAAAATCGAAAAACACTGCAAAATCAGCACAATCCCATTCCATCCATGCCCTCCATGATGTTTAAGTTCAAGACAGCCCACAGAAAGACTAGGCCCATGCTAGACTCAAATACCCCTGGTGAAAAGGCCACAAGTACAGCCCCAAAAAACGAAAATCACTGAAAAATCAGCACAATCCCAATCCATCCATGCCCTCCATGATGTTTAAATTCAAGACAACCCACAGAAAGACTAGGCCCATGCAAGACTCACTACCCCTGGACATAAAGGTTGAAAAGTAGGCAAAAAGGTTGCAGGCCTAACAACAAAGCCTGCATTCAAAATGGCCACTTGCCTCCCAGCACATGGCCAGTGCCTGTAGCAGCACTCAAAATGGCCACCAGCCACATGGCCTGTCCCTCCCCATGAACACCCCCAAAAATCGAAAAACACTGCAAAATCAGCACAATCCCATTCCATCCATGCCCTCCATGATGTTTAAGTTCAAGACAGCCCACAGAAAGACTAGGCCCATGCTAGACTCAAATACCCCTGGTGAAAAGGCCACAAGTACAGCCCCAAAAAACGAAAATCACTGAAAAATCAGCACAATCCCATTCCATCCATGGCCTCCATGATGTTTAAGTTCAAGACAGCCCACAGAAAGACTAGGCCCATGCTAGACTCAAATACCCTGGTGAAAAGGCCACAAGTACAGCCCCAAAAAACGAAAATCACTGAAAAATCAGCACAATCCCATTCCATCCATGCCCTCCATGATGTTTAAGTTCAAGACAACCCACAGAAAGACTCAGTCCACCCACCACTGAGTACCCCTGGGCAAAAGGCCCCAAAAAAGCCCAAAAATCGAAAATTCCAAAATTTTTGTTGCAGCAACTGTAATGCCCCAAACAAACTTACTTGTAAAATTTCTAATCCAACAGTGATCCAAAGAAAGTCAAAAAGGCCTCAAATCCAAATATCCAGCAGCATCCACAAAAAGTAATCCTTCCAGCTCCAGATCCAAATGAAAAGTGACCAGGAGATGGACAAAGCACTGGGAGGAGCCTGCTGGACAGGAACAGGAAGTTGAAGACTGTGGGGCACTTCCTTCCTCCCACCCCCCTCCCCCCCTCCCCAAAATGGACTCCTCGCTAAAAAAGTGCAGGCAAATGTCAACCTAAGGAGTTATTCAGATAAAAATCATCATTTCAAGAAGGTTTATGCTGCTTGCTGGTGGATTTCTTGTGCAGAATTGCAAATTTCATATTTTCGCTTGTGCGAGATTGTTGCTGCTCACCGCATCTCAAATCTCGCAATTGCGAAGTACCGCGAGACGTGATCTCGCCGTACTCGCGTTGACAAACTCTCGCTGTGCAAGTTGGCAAGCCGCGATGACGTAATCGCGCTCGCCAATTTCCCGCGGGATCACACAGCAAGATCCAAAATGGCGCAGCACTCGCAAAACATCGAGAAAAACAACTCGGCAAACGATGATAAACGCCGCACGCCGCAAAAATTGTATCACCAACGACGCGAGCCGCAAAAAATATCCGCTGCGTGCGAATTTGCGGATTTTGCAGGAAATTCGCGAATCTCGCGGATTGCGAATTTCCCAAAAATCCGCAAAATCCGCAAGCGTAACGGATTTTCCGCCCATGCTTACCCCGCACTCTGACAGCCCCCGCTCTCACGTGCTTGGCCATAAAACTCCCTTCTGCGCAACGCTGCCTCGAAACCCCATCCTGTTCCCAGCTCAACACCTCCCTCCATTCCTTTCATGATCCCGTATCCTTTGATAAACCCCCTTTCCCCCGTGCCCGATTGTCCTGCTTGTTCCCAGGCCGTCACCTGGCCCTGCGGATGCTGTTTATTGCCCCCATACAGTAGGAAGCTTCCCCCATCAAAGGATCCACAGCTGATCAAAGCCCCCACCCCATGAGATCCGATCAACCACATGCATTCCGGGAATCGGCGGAATGCCCAGCTGCGTGACAATCATCACCTGTTGAGACCGGGGTGGGGACTTCTACTGTAAATGTGTGTGGGAACGGGCTTGAAGCGGGGATTCAGAGGATGTCTTTCCGTACATCAAAGTGTTGACAAAAATGTGTTTCATGCAATAAAGCCATAAACCTGTGTATAAGAGGCCAGGCCTCAGAGATGCCGAGAGAGCACCTCGAGAAGATACTCAGTTGTCTGATTTGACGTGTTCTGCTCCGTCGGAATAAACTCCTGTTTCCTGCCTTCCAGTCTCCAGCGCCTGCCTCTTTGTTTGATAGATTCGAGTGGTATGAGAGGCGGTTAGCGCCGGGCAATACTTAAAAAGGTTCTTGGTCGACATCGGCCCTACCCTTTTTCTACAGCTAGCAGAGTCGGGTGTGGATGAGGGTGAGTTGGATTGAACATGCCAGAGAGTGCTAGGGGAGGCTGAAGAGCCAGGTCTTCAAAGCCCTCCGGAAGATGAGTTCTGATTTGGCCTTTCGGAGGTATTACGGCACGGAGTTCCACAAGGTTGCCGTTTTGATGGATAAGGAACTTCCTCCTATTCTGGATCTTGAGAAACGTTGGGTGACAAGGCATTCCAGGAGGTTAGATCTTAGGGTTCTAGACTGACGGTATGTACAGACTCTCTTCCTTAGGTATTGAGGGCCGATATCATTGAGTGTCCTGTAGGTCAATGTCAGTGCCTTGAATTCAGTTCTCCTCCTGACAGGCAACCAATGAAGGCTACGTAGATGAGGGTAATATGATGCCTCAGCGGGATGTTTCTGATGAGCCTGGCTGCCAAATTCTGCACAATCTGCAGTTTCCTGAACAGGTAAGCAGGCAGCCCTAAGTACAGACTGTTTGCGTAGTCGAGCTGTGACCTGATTAACGCATGTACTATTGTTTTCCTGCAGTACATGGGTAGGAAGTGAAGAAATCTCGGTAGGGCCTTTATTTTCCAAAATCAGGACGTGAAGACATGGCTTATCTGGGTCTTACATGACAGGTTGGTGTCAATGTTAAAGCCCAGATTCCTTGCAGATGAGACTGGGGGGGTGGGGTTGAGCTCTGCGGGCCTCCAGAGGTCAGGTGAAGGGGGGGAGGGCTGATTTAAAAACAGTACCTCTGTTTTATCCATGTTTAGCTTTAGACAATTAGCTGTCATCCATGTAGAGATGTCCATGAGACACTGCCTAAAGTTAGAGAATGCAATCTCAGAGCAATCTTGGAACAAGAACACAAGCTGCGTGTCATCGTCATAAGAGACAACCTCAACACCGTGTTGCTTTACTAATCGGGTGAGGGGGGCAAGGTAGACATCAAAAAGGGTCGGGCTAAGAGCCGAACCCTGATGCACTCCACATATCAGGGGGCGAGAGGTGGAGGTGTAAGGATGTAATTGAGTTCTCTGTGTTCTGCCTTCTAAAAAGGAGATGAATCATCTAAGGTGGTCCCATTCACTCTCAGCTGTCTAAGTCTGTCTAGGAGGGTTTTGTGGGACACCGTGTCGAATGCCGCCGACAGGTCCAATAGTACCAGCAGAGCATAGTTCCCCTTATGCATTGTCCCCCGTACCGTTTTGCTACTTGAAGAAGTGCAGTCTCAGTGCTATATCCCACTCTGAATCCAGATTGAGAGTCATGGAGTAGTTTATTGGATTCAAGAAACTTGGAAAGTTGTTTCTGCACTTCTTTTTCGAGAATTTTGGCTGAGGCTGATAGAAGGCAAATAGTTCTAAAATTGGTGAGTATTGTGGGGTATGCATTCTCCTTCTTGAGGATCAGTTGGACAACAGCGGTTTTCCAGATCGCTGCATAGATGCCAGTGACCGGAGAGGTTGTCCAAAGCTGGTTAAGGGGAGGGTTAAGCAAAGGTGCTAATATTTTGAAAAACCTGGCTGGGCATGGGTCCATCGGTGACCCGGATTTCGTTTTTCTAACTGCTTGAGGGACCTGTCTGAGTCAAACAGGCTAAATTCTGATCAGGTGTTGATCGGAGGAGGGGGGGGCAGAGGTGTGTTGGCTGGTTCTGTTTCAGGAAAGGCGGCATAAATATCTTGGATCTTCTCCTGGAAGAAGACCGAGAGGTCTAAACATAGGGCGGCAGAAGGGATTATATTACTTTTCATTGATTCTGGTTTAATAAATCCTTTTTAAAGACTTCCTTAACGGAGTTATCAGCTGTTCTAATTATGGTTTGCAATATGGTCCCTAATAGTGTTGAGTTTTAATTTGTGAAATTGTTTCATGGCCTTCTCTAGGCTTTTTTTTCCTCAGGATTATAGGTTTGGCGCCAGATCCGCTCAAGTTTCATACAACAGCTTTTTTTCTGAGCTGAGTTCCGCTGTAAAACTAGAGGCAGGGGGTTTATTTCTGGCTAGTTTCATTGCTTTCATGGGGGCTATGCGATCAAGGGCCGACATGACCCAGTGGTTGAAGATTATGGCGTTGCAATGGGTTGTTAGTAAGCATGGGCGGAAAATCCGTTCTGCTCGCGGATTTTGCGGATTTTGGGTAAATTCGCAATCCGCGAACGCTCGCGAATTTACCGAAAATCCGCAAATTTGCACGCAGCAGATTTTTTTTTCTTGGTGATACAATTTTGCGGCGTGCGGTGTAAATTCACAATTGCGAACATGTAGGTGCGGCGGGCAGAAACAATCTCGCACTCGCAAAATTACAAAAATTGCAATTCTGCACAAGAAATCTACTAGCAAGCAGCATAGACCTTCTGAAAATGATGATTTTTATCAGAATAACTCCTCAGGTTGACATTTGCCTGCACTTTTTTGGATTTGAGGCCTTTTGATTTTCTTTGGATAACTTTTGGATTAGAAATCAACTTTCTCATATAAGCTTGTTTGGGGCATTACAGTTGCTGTAATGCTGTTCTGCAGAAAAACAAGTTTTATAATAGTGAAAGCATTCAGCAGGTTCAAAAGTTCAAACTCATCATTAGTAACCATTCCCTGTACTGCTTCCTGACAAGGGCCCCTCCAGAGTTCAGTTGCTAGTTGCAACAATTGTATGACCCTGCTCTGACCCTCACAGCAGGCTCATAGAATAGCTACAAGTAGGCCACAAAGGTCCTGGAAAAAAAATTGCACTGCAACAGAAAGCAAATTACAGATAAGGAAGCAGGTGCCAGACTGGAATTTTAAAACAGTGACCCATTAATAAATCAACCCCAAATTAATTCATGTCAGTTGAAGCAGGCAGGTGTGCTTGCTTTTTCCCCCCATAATCTACAGTGATGATGAACCAGAGGGTGGCATTGATGTACCAGAGGGTGGCATGGGTGAAACAGAGGGTGGCAGGGGTGAAACAGAGGGTGCTGGGAACCTGTGATGATGAACCAGACGTAGAAACAACATAATCGTGACCGTTGCGAGCCGACATGTAAGTTCGCAATTGCGAACTGGTACAAAACCCTCGCGAACTGGCAGAAAACCTTGCGAACTGGCAGAAATCCTTGCGAACACAAAAAAAATGCAAATTCGCGAGAATTCGTGGATTTTGCGGATTGCGAGTTCGCAAATTCGCAAAATTCGCGAACGCCAAATTCGCAAAATTCGCCCATGCTTAGTTGTTAGTTAATACCGGACCAAGCGTTTTGGGACTGACTTTCCTCCAATTTCTTTTAACTGCTTGCTCTGGTTTCTTAGCGTTGTGGTATGTGGATGAGGTAAGATAGAATGGAACAAGACTGTGGTCTCACCATGTGAGGGGAATTGGGTCCTCATAGTTAGGGTGGGGATATTAATGACAATGAGATCCAGAGTGTGGCCAGCTACGTGTAGGGGTTTGTGGACCAGTTGTTTATTGTTCAGTCCTGTCAATGTCTCTGCTAGTTGGGTGGCCATGGGACATTCATTGTCCATGTGAACATTGAAGTCACCCAGGACTATAAAATTGGTATATTTAAGGGAGAGGTCAGCGATTCGGTCGCATAATTCCCATAGCTCTGCGGGCTTAGATGCTAGTGGCCTGTAAATCAGCATTTCCGCAATGGTGAGAGTGGGGGAGATAGCAATTTTAGAGCTTCCATCAAATGAGTGTGATCAATATTTTTATGTGATATGTCCCAGTCGTTTCTTATGATCAACGCCAGTCCACCCGCCATTCTGTTGCCCACCCTGTTTTCCGTAATTATTTTGTAGCCTGTGGGAATAGCCAACATAATGTCCGGGTCTGAGCTTTCATTCAGCCAGGTCTCTATGAGAAAAGCAAGATCCCAGGTCTTTGTTTCTAGCTGTATCCAAAAGTTATCTGCGTGTTTAGGAAGAGACCTACAATTGATTAGGCAGGCTTTAATTTTGCAGGTAGAACTGTTACTGGGGGGCGATACCACTGAAGGTGTGACGACTTCATAGGCCTTACACTTTGTCCCCAGGATCTCTTTATTAAACTGGAAGGGGCAGGACTTACAATTTAATCCTAGATCAAGTAACTCATGTTCATGTTCAGGAGTCCAGGGATCAAAATAGATTGGGCAGGGGCAGGCTGTTAAATTAGGCTCAAGGATTTGTTTCTTGGACAGGATTATTCTTCTGTCTGAATGGGGACGGGCAGCGCGGCTGGTGCTAGTCGCAGGCCGGTCGCACATGTGCGCAGACGGGCTTGCCTTAGGCGCGTCCGCTGCGCATCCATGACAGCATTGGGCTTTAATGGCGGGAAGAGGTAAAACACACGCCTCTTCTACAGTTAAATGGTAGGTAAATGTATTTTTAAAAAACGCTCTCAAATACGTATGACACAGTGCATAAAAACTATGTTAAAAGGCTGGTGCTTTCAAAGGTTAGCAGCAAGTCACCAAACCTAAGAATACTTAGGCAGGCTCACGGCCCTTGTAGCTCCGATCCGCTGCTCATCCGAGACAGCATTGGGCTTTAATAGTGGGGAGCGGTGAAACACACGCCTCCTCCACGCCCCCCAATGCGTCAGTGGCGAGGAAGGATCGCTTTTGTTTGTTTGTGCCCATCTCCGCCCTTCACTCAATCTGCAAAAGCCATGGTGGACCCGGGTCAGGACCAGAAATGCAGGCAGTCAAATCGCAGGTAAATGTCTTTTTGAAAAACGCTCTAAAATACCTATGACACAGTACATAAAAACTATTTTAACAGGCTGGTGCTTTTAAAGGTTAGCAGTAAGTCACTAGACCTAACAATACTTAGGCAGACTCACGGCCCTCGTAGCTCCTGCCCGCTGCACGTCTGTGACAGCATTGGGCTTTAATACTGGGTGTGCTCTGTCTGTGTTGAAGAGGTCAAAAGTCTGACTACTTTCCAGCGACCCTCCATCCTGTATCTGCAGCATTGTCTGGTTGTCTCAAAGTGGTTTCATTGGTTAGTCTAATGATTCATCAAACCAAGGGGATAGTGATGGGTCATCCACTTATTGTGATGACACCACATTCGATTGAAATTCTCATGAGTCGGACCTGCACACAGCATTAGACCAACAACCGCTTATCCGGCTATGAGAGAATCATTCTGGCAGCAGAAAACGCATCCACACGAAGACCTTGAACCCAGCTTCTCTATTGTCCACCCCAGAGTGAGATGAAAAGGGTGAGTTTGAGCATAAGTGTGTGAGGGTTACCAAGTTATGCACAAAGCTAAGAAAAGGCATATTGAATGTTCTCCTTCCTAAATCTGACAATACCATGTTTGTTGATGATTCTTGTTTGAGAGACCAGCTTGGCATATTGAGAGTCACATTTGCTATATGCACCCTAAGCGGGGTCATGGAAGCATCCTACCTGTGAGATGTAGCCACAGCACAAGCAGCTGAATTAATTGCCCTTGGGCATGTCTATTGTACATCAGAGGTCCCACCAGTTACCATTTACACTGACAGCTAGTATTGATTCGGGGTTTTGCACAACCTTGGTCAGCCGTGGTCACAGAGAGGATTTATGACCTCTTCTGACTCACCCATTAAAATGGTCCACATGTCTCTAACTTGTTGGAAGTACTTCCAAGGACAAAGGAGTTTGCTATGGTAAAATGTGCTTCCTGTAAGAGTGGAAATATTTTGTTAACAGAGGCAATCACTATGCAAATGAATTTGCTCGATATTGCACTCTTGAGCATCTTCTACACAGATAAGCCATGCAATGCGGAGGGAGAAATTATACCAAATATGCTGTTGAACACTGCACAGGTCTTCAGTGAGCTGATGAAATTAAAGCATATCGACCCAGAGATTGAAAAAGCAAAGTGTGAAAAGATGGGTGTATGAAGGATGATATTCACATAGGTACGTTTGATGGACCTTCCAATCGTTTCCAGATCGATTTCTTGGAGATGCCCTCACGTAACCAGTTAAGGTATATCCGTGTTATTGTATGCTTGTTTTCCCGTTGGGTGGAGGCATATCCCACCATGAGTTGTGACAGTCTGATGTTTTGCCAAATCACTGTTGCTGGAGCTGATTAAGCATTTCGGATGCTAGTTCATCTTGACTCAGATCAAGGAATTCACTTTAAGGGTGAGGTGATGAAGCTGTTATGCATGATGTTGGGGATAGACCAAAGATTCCCTTGTAGTGACTGACCAGCAGCTTCAGGCATTGTCGAAAGAATGAACAGGACTATCAAAGAAAAAGTGCCCAAAAGCTTGTGCATTCACATCTCTCAAATGGACTGATGCGCTTCCTCTGGCATGAACATTCGAAGTACACCATGCAAATTAACAGGACTGCAGCATGCAGTATCATGAGGTGTGAATAGGGAGAGCCATGAGAATTCCTTCTGTTTCAGCTGCTGCTCTTCATATATATCAGATAATCTGGTTCTCAAATACTGCATAGGGTTGGCTCATGTGCGGCTCTCTGTCTCTCATCAGCTCGCTGCTGATACTCCAGCTGGGCAAGTGTCTCCATGTTATGACCTGAACGTAGGCGACTGAGTTAACATGCAGAAGCACGTTCGCAAGCTGTGCCTGGAAGAACATTGAGAGGCCCTTACCAGGTGATCCTGCTTAACAACACTGCTGTAAAATGTGCTGGACTGCCAAACTGGTTACATGCCTTACACACCAAGAGGGTGGGATGGGAAGAAGAAGAAGTGATAACCAACATTCACTAACTTCTCGAGTCCAATTAGGTTTGGTTTCCTGAGGCATCGGATGCGGGAGATGAAGACTAGTCTGAACCATCCATCCCCTGCAACAGAACTAAAAGAGTGGAGAGTGTGGAATGATAGTACCACTATTTCAGATTCAGCTGAGACACCAGACTATGGACTAAACATTTGCTTATGCACAAACAACAAGAACTCAGAGTGCTCTAAGTCAAATCCATCGGCACCCACTGCTCATGAACTAGAGAGTGATACAGCAAGACGTTCTGCCTTTGAGAGTGAATCAGCTTCATCTGAACCAGAAATCACAAGTACATGCCAGAATCGGGCTGTGGGACAGTCATCCTTTTTTCCCTGATCCACCCGATGTTTTGACTAATACAGGTGGTTAATGATTCTGATTGTGCCCTTGGCTCTGCTAACCAGACCTATTACCTTTGCTGCGATTAAAAGGTATATGGTAATTAGGAGTAATTACAATTGGTATGACATCCTGCCTGTAAGCCCTTAGTATATGGTAAGCCATGTAGATATAGAGGCAGAGCAGATTTAATGCACTTAAGTGTGCACTGCTTTGTGGCCTACAGTCATTTTAAAAGTCAGTCCTTTGTTGCAGACTGCTTTTAAATTGAAATAATATGCAAATTCTACTGTGGAATGAAAGGTACTTCCAAAGTCTTAACTGCCTTATGTTTACACATACGCCAACGCCTAAGGTCTCTCCCAGCTTCCCCTTGGAGTAGTGTGCCTTGTAACTATAAGCAGGTACTTCATAAAATATGTTTTATGTGCCCTGGGGAGGGAAAAACTGCCAATATTGTTTGTCCTCATTGTACTACATTAGCTGCATAGGCTAACACGCAAAGGCTTTATTAACCTTTAATAAAGCCTAACTATTGACAGGAGTGAGCTAAAATGATACTTCAAATAGTCTAAATAATAGGATAAACCCAACAACTTGCCAACATTAGAATACTTATAACAATGACAGAGAAGTTATAGAACTTGCTTTTCTGATATGCCTAAATCCAGCTCTAGAGTAGCCTCTCCTGATTGGCCAGCCTTAGGCAGGCGTAGTCAAGCTGCACTTATGAGGTGTGAAGTGGCGGAAGGAGATCTGCAAGCTTCAGAGCAAAAGGCAGGAAGGGGGCTGGGTAGCCAACTGGTCTTCAAAGAGGGAAACACACATAGGACAGGAAACAGGCCCATCCCCACCAAGATGGGAGCCACTTTATTTGAATTAGCAGAGGGGCTGGAATAGGAGTGTTAGGGAAAGTTAGCCATGCCTGCAGGTTGGATTAGCCAGACCATCTTGGATTTTGACAAAGTGCTTTCTGGGGCAAACGTATGCCCCACTTTCAAGGAAGTTGTCAAACCTGAGGTTGGCACCTGTACCCCATTGGTCAGGGGTACTCCCTGCTTGTAACACCAGAAGCTTGGATAAATATGAGAGAGCTGCCCAGCAAATGAGATCCCTGCCTGAAGAAACAAGAAGGACTGTCCTGCTGGATCCCGTGGCCTGCACCAAGAGGACTGCACTCTGAATAACTGCACCTGATGCACACTTTGGAACTACAGAAAAAGAAGGCCTTTGCCGTGCACCACACGTTTAGGGTGCACTCTCTGAAAACAACAGGTTAAAAGAGCTCTCCACCAAGAAGCATCTAGCTGACCACCTTCAGACGGACTTTAAAAAGGTTTGGCCAGGTGCATTGTAGGATCTGTAAACACAACTCTCCAAGGGCAACTCAGAGCTTCTGGAACCTTGGCTGGAGTTGTGGACCAATCAAGAGCCCAAAAGGTACTTCTGGATGCATTTCAACCAAAAAGCTCCATAAGTTGACCCACTGTCTAGAGTCAAGCTGGCAATCTCGAACCGGGACCTGATCTGAAATTTAGGCTTGCCCTGCTGAAGCTCAGGAGTTCTTCATTGTCATTGAGACTTCAAGGCATCCCTCTGAAGCAAGCGCCACCATCAAACCCAAACCCAGCCTGCCGAGGAGCCCTCTCAATGTCGAGAGAACAATCTCCAAAAAAGTGATAATGTCAGAAGGTGAAAACTTGACCGAGCCCTAACCCTCATTGCATATGACTCACGCTCCAATCGGATCACTGACATAATATCGAGGGACAAAATATAGACTACTAAAAATATTGATGCCAAAATATTGACAGACAAAATATCAAAATCCTATCTACAAACAGGTAAGTACAAAACTATCGACTCAAAAATATCGTTTAAAAATATATACTTGGTAAAAATAAAAATAAAAATAACTAAAATATTCTTAATAATACTGTAAATAACCTTAACATTATTAAATAATTAATTTAAGTTATAAAAAAATAATAAAATTGTATTTGTTAAAATATATATATTAACATAATATAATTAAAAAATATACAATATTATTACCGTAGGACAGTGGGAGTGTAAAAATTACTATTCCCACTTCAGAGAGTGCAACAGTAGGGGAAGCGTTGGATAGCGTAGGGGTAAAAATTACTATTCCCACTCCAGAGAGTGCAACAGCAGGGAAAGCGTTGGATAGCGTAGGGGTAAAAATTACTATTCCCACTCCAGTGTGCAACAGTAGGAAAAGCTTTGGATTGCGTAAGGGTAAAAATTACTATTCCCACTCCAGTGAGTGCAACAGTAGGGAAAGCGTTGGATAGCGTAGGGATAAAAATTACTATTCCCACTCCAGAGAGTGCAACAGTAGGGAAAGCATTGGATTGCATAGGGGTAAAAATTACTATTCCCACTCCAGTGAGTGCAACAGTAGGGAAAGCGTTGGATAGCGTAGGGGTAACAATTACTATTCCCACTCAAGAGAGTGCAACAGTAGGGAAAGCGTTGAATAGCGTAGGGGTAAAAATTACTATTCCCACTCCAGTGAGTGCAACAGTAGGGAAAGCGTTGGATAGCGTAGGGGTACAAATTACTATTCCCACTCCAAAGAGTGCAACAGTAGGGAAAGCGTTGGATAGCGTAGGGGTAAAAATTACTATTCCCACTCCAGTGAGTGCAACAGTAGGGAAAGCGTTGGATAGCGTAGGCGTCAAAAATTACTATTCCCACTCCAGAGAGTGCAACAGTAGGGAAAGCGTTGGATAGCGGAGGGGTAAAAATTACCATTCCCTCTCCGGAGAGTGCAACAGTAGGGAAAGCGTTGGATAGCGTAGCGGTAAAAATGACTATTCCCACTCCACTGAGTGCAACAGAAGGGAAAGTAAATACTTCATATATTATTTTTAAAAATATATATATTAATATCTATAAAACATTAATTAAAAGTAATTACCAATTTAATATAATATAATAATTCATCAATTAAAAATACAAATTTAAATTAATTATTACAATTAGTTAACTATTAATACAAATTAATTACAAATTAACAATTCATTAATTAGCAATTAAAAATTAATTAACAATTAATTCAAAATAAATACAAATAAATTACATTATTTAATTAATTATAATTAAATTACTTCCCACCTTATTGACCTATAAACCCACAACCTGCTACAGAAAATAAATGAGTAAAATTAACATAATTATCAATTAATCAATTAAATAAAATTAATTGTCAATTAAAATGTAATTATTTTACCAAATACAAATTAATTAACAATTAATAAAAAAATACCAATAAATAAATTTACATATTTAATTAATTATAAATAAATTACTTCCTACCCTATTCACCTATAAACCCACAACCCGCTGGAGAAAATAAATTAGGCACATTAACTTAATTATCAATTAATCAGTTAAATAAAATTAATTGACAACTAAAATTTAATTAATTACCAAATAAAAATTCATTAACAAATTACTTCCTACCCTATTCACCTATAAACCCACAATCCGCTGCAGAATTAAATTACACAAAAATTAAATAACATAAAATTCATTAATTAAAAGTAATTATAACATAAATACACACTTTTCACACATATAATAACATAAAAAACACTATAAAAATTTTGATATTATTAAAAATTCGATAATTTTAATAACCTATATTATATACTTCGATATTTTGACTTTCTATATTTTTAAAATTCGATATTACATTACTTACCTTAAAAACGATATTTTTGATGACTATATTCTGTCCATTCGATATTTTGTCCATTCTATATTTTGTTCATTCTATATTTTGAAGTCGATATTTTGTCTGTTTACTGCTCCAATGTGGTCCACCTGAAACTTTGACTTTGTCACATTCTAGCGCAACCAATTGTCCCAAGTTAGCACTTTTGGCTTTTAAACACTAGAAAACATTTAGGGCCTCATTAGGATGGCCACCCTATCGAAAAACGGGACCGCCCGCCTTAAGGGCAGGGGTCCCGGGGGGGCCATTAGGATGTGCCCGCCACAGTGGCTCGGTGCCTGCTGCTTTCATTATGCAAATGCAGGGGGGTACCATAGGTACCCCCGTGTGCACCCCCCTACTGTGCTTCACTCTGGGGACCCGCAGGGGGCCCCCAGAGTGAAGTCCACCTGCCTTTCCGTGGCGGCATTGCCGCCACGGAAAGGCATTTAAAAATGCCCATAATAATATGGCTGGCGGTGTCTGATAGACACCCCCACCATATTATTCCTTTTCCACCCCGGCCGCAAGGTGACCGGGGTGGAAAAGACGGTCTTTCCGGTTTCGAGCAAGGATGGCGGGCGGATTGCCCCCGCCAGGCTGGCGGTGGTTACCGCCAGGCTGGCGGGGGCAATCCGTCCGCCATCCTAATGACCCCCTTAATCTTAAAAAAATCATATCTCCAGTTTCCCACATTGGATGTTTGTTGTTTTGGTTTTCATTTTATTCACACAAATATTTCCTATTTCCATGATTTGGTGTTGTATTTTTATTCTGTGTTGTGTCTTACTTAATTAATGTATTTTAATTTTTATATACTTTACACACCTGTCTCCTAAATTAAGCTTGCCTGCTCGCAGTGAGCTACCAAGGGTTGAGCAAGTTTATAATTTATTGCGGTCTTGATTGGGCCTTATATTGTGATTGTGACTTTATTACTAATGGTATGTACCTACCTACCCCTACTAATAAACCACCTTCCAACACGGGCATTGATAGAAGAGGCTTGGACGAAGACAAAGACTAAATGAAAGAGACTTGTGACAGCTACTAAAAGACCCAAAATGATTAGGGAAGTTAGTAAGTTAGAGGAACAAGAACTTGAAAAACCACAAAATGGTGGTGATAAGATCCTGGACTTGATTGTCTCAAAACAATCCAGAAGAGCGATAAAAGTAAATTGCAAATATTAACATCCCGCTTGGACATACTTTGCCAGAACATAGATTGAATCTGAGGAATGTCTGACTGCCATTGACCAACCTCCTTGAGTCTAAGATGAAACAAAAAGTGCTCAATTTGCGTAAACTGTTGACAAAGTCAAAAGGATGAGAAGTCAGCTAGGGTAAGTTTTGGAGGACTTTAGAGCCATTAGGACTCCAGTTGATGCAGAATAAAAATCACTATTGATTTTGAGATAGATTAGTTATGATAAGGTTGCTGTAGCAGGACTATTCTCATCAATCAACAATAAGATTTTTCTTTGATCCGATTTAAACTAACATTGTGCAGCAATGCTGCAATATTCCGCTTATAGGTTTAGTAGATGCCATTTCTGTGTCTCTAGCTGGGCTGATGATAGACGTCTATCTGCTGACGAGAGATGGTCTTCACCTGTCAACAAACCTATCTGCTAAATTTATTATTAATAAGCACATATATGAAGGTGGAATTTCCCATGCAACTCATTCTGAAATTGTTATATCTATAACATGTACTTTTAGATTTTAGATGAATATGTCAGGGTTAATGCAGGTAAAGAGTTGCTCCATTTGCTCCTTTCTTTCTGCCTCTGCAGCTAAGAGATCAGCATATTTCCATGTACTTGTGTCGTATTCCTTTTCCTGTAGCATTATTCTGGATCTATTCAATCAGTGTATTAAACTGTTTAATACCATTTACAAAACACCTTTATGAATGTGCCAATATATGTACTTGTGCTCTATTAAATAGGTTTATCATTTCTCTAAGGAGTTTAAACGAAGGAACCATCATGAGTATATGATGATATTCTTTACTCATGTGACTAACTCAAGCATTACTAGCCAAAGCATGCATGCATGAATCAACCTGCAAGATCAGTAAGGAATGCAAGAGAGTTAAATGAGAAACTGACCAGGGTAAGGGAAAGGAACATTTAAAAGATCCACCCGCGAAATTAAGTGTTGATATTGTCAAGAAAGGAGACAGGAAGGCAACAAAACTGTTGAGGTAGTGGGATGGAGCGACAGTGAGCATAGTTATTTAGATAAAGAGATAATATTTGCTGAATTAAAGGTAAGTATTAAGGCCATATATTATCTCTGTAATAAATCAGCTTATTTACAGCTGATGCACAATTGGGTAGGTATGTTCTATGTAGCATTAGTTTCCCCCTGAATCTATCACTCTAATGAGATAGATGTACAGCTTGATCAATATATAAAACGAAGCAGGCGCTGCTTTAAGTAAATACTTAGCAATATCTTTGGAGCTCTAATACCATCCTAAGGATTGGCATTAAATGATGTAAAGATTAGGAAATTATTAAGGATTGCCTCGGTGCTCTAATTATAATCAACAAAGAATTGCTTACCTTGAGAGCTATGATTATGCAAAACAGGTGGCATCAAACATGCTTGCTGCAGAGGATGGCGAAGTTTTCATGGTAATTTCCAACGGAGAATGCTGTACTTACTTCCCTAAGATAAAAAATCTATTTAACAGCTATGTTACAAATATTACTAACATTATGCATGAATTGAGTGAATTAAAAAAGACAGGTGCCTGTGAAGGTTAAGCCCTATATTTGGGTCTATAGGAAAGGGATTTTCCAATATAGGTGAATTGCTAGGAAGTGTAGGCGGGGGAATACTAAAATGACTTTTGCCTTCTATTATACTAATTGTTATTGCAAGTGTGCTTCCTTTCTTAAAATTCTGCAAAGGAATTGCATCAAATGGTGGATTAAATTGTGGGTTCAAGAAGCTAAAAGCAATGAGACAAAGGAAGAGAAAGTGACAATAAGGTTGAAGAAATGCAGAGCAAACTCTATGACACCATGAAGGATTTGGAAGGATCCAAGGAAAAGGATCCGAAGCTGAGGAGAGCTTTATTGTAATAGGATATAGATGTGAAGATTTAGAAATCATCAAGGGGGGTTGTGGAATTTGTTTACTGAAATATAGGGGCAGGTTTACAAGCCCCTTGCAACACTTTTGTGTCACTTTTAACATGGGAAAAGTGACAAAAAAGTGGCACGAGGAGCTTGTAAATCGGCCCCATAGTGTTTAATGTATTAGCACTCAAGTGTACACTAACGTAAGCCAGTGTAATGCTTTCCTCCATCTTGAAATGATGTGGTATTACACCATTTGTTCACTACCGCTGCTGTTTTCTGTACTGTAATAAAGTATCGTGAGTTTTGTACTGAATGACTCAGTCTTTACCAGTCTTACCTACATTTACACTGTTGGGAGTTTAATTTTTTCTGTACTTTAGATGGCGAATCTATTCTGAACTTTACTAAATTCTTGTAGTTACAATTTATATGCTTATATGATAAGCTGATTGATAGTCCTGCGTCTGCATTCCGGTTATACATTGTTAAAGTAAAGCTTTAAAACTTTAGCCAATGTCTGTCATTCTAGTTGAGAATGCCACAGCTTCAATCTAATGTGTTAGATCTGTTAATGAGAGAAGGATCCAATCTGGAGGCAACAAAGTCCGTGAAAGAACTACATCCCACCCAGTAAAAGACGCACTTAGGGTAAGCAAATAAAACACGGATTTGCGTTCTGACTAGTTCATGCAATGAATAACATAGTCTGGCCACCCTTTTGACAGTGTCATTCACTATCTTGAAACACAAATTTGATACATGTGCACAATGCTAAATGAAAAAAAAAATATTTGTTTGGGCTCAAGGCCCAGCCTTTTCCTGCGCTGGGTACTGTCGCACTTAAGTACTTTTGCCTTGCCTTTTTCGCACTGTTTCTGGTGCTCTCTTATGATTTTAATTTTTGTTTTCATTACTTATAACATAAAACTAAACCTTGTACGATTTTATAATATGCACTGTGTGCACTGATCATCCTCTTTCTATACTGCTGCCTAGCCTCCGGGATGTAAGGCTGAATAGCCGTGTACTTTGTTCTGCAAATAAAGGTTTAAAACATTTTTTTTTATAATATTTGTAATGTATAAGCCACCAAGAAAATCGCAGAACTTTAAATCCAAAATGGCATGGAAATTGATAGAAAATGTTTCATTAGCTGTGTGGCCTGCACAAGTAATGAGTCTACATTTGTCGTCCACCTGAAACATAACACCCCTTTGTATCACTTGACTCTCATGGGGTAGTGATGTACAGCAGTCCAAGGCCTACTCAGTCGAGGTTGTGTGGGCTAGTAATCACCATTCACAGATACACAATAAGAACACTCAATAAATGTTTGTCTACTCTGTGCTTTTTCTAATAAAAAAGGAAAGGTACATTTCTTACTTACAAAATACTCAATACTATGCAGCAATTTACAAATATACACAAGCTGATGGAAATACTTATTGAAGACATTGTGTAATCATTCTTTCCCCTCCTAAAGGGGGTCTAGTACCACAACTAACATGTCTAAAAATGATCTTGCCCTTAAACGTAAGGATTGAGCATAACTTGCATTGAGAGCACTTAATACTGGCACCAAAGCAAGTGGCTGTCAATCTCATAATCTCAACAAGCATTCCATTATAGGTTTACATGCAATATTTACATATAAACATGATCCAGGGTACTTAATACTGGCAATTAAGCATGCGAACTTAGATCACAAGTGTCTGCCAGTCTCATTATTTAAACAAAACGTTTGCAAGAAGAGATATCTATGCATGACTGGGCTGTGTACTTATCATATAGATAACACAATTTAACCACAACCTCTAAAGGGTCTTACCTTCACAATTACATCACTATACCCCTAGAGGGTGTTGTGTTAGTAGTTAGAGGGTGTTGGTAGCATACAATTTAAATAACATTCAGCATAAAATCCTGAATTTCTAACATAGTTCCTAAAGGACTCTATTTTTATAAATACACACGTGTAATTATCACCTTTGGCCCCCAGAGTGTGTTTCCCCACACAAAAACATACATTGTAGCTTTTCAAACCACAAGAACTGCAGCTGAAATCTAGAGAGATTAAAACTCATCAAAACCCTTGAGGGGTTATCTTTTTTAAGTCCCACTGAACTTAGAGGGTATCATTTTGAATTATTATTTTGGGGCGGGGGGGGCTGCGCTACTCCTGCAGGCCCCCACTCCCCACAGTTTTAGATCATTTTGGTTTTGGCCTCATACTCCTGGGGCCACCACAAAGCCAAAACAAGTGATTTTTGTCTACAGAATTGCAGCCATGCCCTGCAGGGCATTCTGGGGCGCTCCTCTCGCCTTCTCAATGCACACTTGAACAGCAGCTCTCCTGCTGTGTTGCTGAGAGCTCCAGCATTGCGCCATACTTCCGTGTTGCTCCGCGGAGACTGAGTGCGCGGCGAATAAATTGAAGAAAGTCATACTTAAGATACGGCGTCCCCCACATTCAAGTCAACCCGCACCAGTGCAGTCGGCTGACTTTAAGTAATCATACACCATCTTTCACAATCTTATGCCACTACAGGGCATACTGTTCATTGAATTTTCGTAGAGTGAATGTTTGGTCCTGAAGAGAACCCCCAGGAATAGAGGGGTTTGAAACGCGTAGACTCTAAGATAAACCAAACTCAATTTTATGTTCAATTTGAAACAGCTTTATTTAATAGGCTAACAAAAGGATTAGTGCAAACTTGATAAATGTTATAAATGTACATAAATGCATATATTTACTCCTTGTAGGATAAAATTCCTGTGGTATTTGTAATTCTATGTTTGGTTTATTCTATATAAAGGAATATATGGTTTGCGTATGAATGTAGTATGTTTGAAGAAGACTGCTGGTTGTGATTGTGTTGTATTTTTTGGTATTATGTACAGTCAATTTGTGGGTTTTTGTGAAATGTTTTTGTATGTATAAGAAAATGATAAAGCATTTTTTCTAAAAAAAATGAAATAAGCTGACAAAATAATAAAAAAAGCAATTCATAAGCTTGAGGTATAGTGATGCGTTGTTCTTATATCCTCTTGGATCAAGTTTAACAAGCAGTAGCAGCATTGGCAATTGTTTTTGATAGTTGCTGTTGCTGAGAGCTGCATCAGTTTCCTCTTTGGGGCTTATTTACAAAAACTGTTGCATCGCAATAGAGGTGTCAGTTTTCCTACACCTGCATGTGAAATCCTTGCACCACCATGGATGCACCGTATTTACAATACGCCACACCATAGCGCAAGGATTGACAAATGTATCAGAAATTCTGACGCATCTGTCGGATCAATAGTCATGCATTGCTGGAGTCATGTCGCAAGCATGACACAACTCCAGCAATGCCTGGGAGGTCTATTCTTAATACACTGTTTGACTTCTTAAGCGTGCTCCAAGCTGGCTTAGGGTTTTGATGCAGTGGCATCCTAGTAGTGGCAATGTGAAATCTACTGAAATCTTTTAGATTTCACAGCATCACTTCTAAGAGGCTTTCTTGC
Organism: Lissotriton vulgaris; assembly: GCF_964263255.1. Classification (NCBI taxonomy): domain Eukaryota; kingdom Metazoa; phylum Chordata; class Amphibia; order Caudata; family Salamandridae; genus Lissotriton; species Lissotriton vulgaris. The sequence goes on from NC_141694.1 coordinate 1,662,992,979, forward strand.
ATAGGAATGCCCACCCTGCATACATTATACCTGATGCAGGTATAATGTGGTGCAGGGCTTTAGAGGGTGACGCATCTCCAAAGATGCCTCACGTTGTAAATGGGCCGCAATGTAGAGCATTTTTTATGCCACTGCTGCGGCTTAAAAAGTGACGGAACAGCGGAGCAAAAGTGTCACAAGGGGCTTGTAAATCCGCCTCTTTGTTTTTTGTGTGGCCTTGCGCTGCACTGTGAGCCGCGGGGTGCTCAGTCCCACCTGTGCACCCCACGTGCAGGAACTGGTTGGAGGACCAGCTCTGAGAGCCCCCCTGGCTGTCTATGCCAGCTCCCCACATGGGCTGCACTCCTGCATGCAGCCTCGGGAGTCAGCAGCAGTCATCTGGCCAGCCCTCTCCTGAGGGTGGTTGTGCTGGTGATGGCTGGCCTTACCAGATGGGACCGGCCATGCGGGGACAAATAGCGGTGCCCCCCTCCTCTTCACTTTCCACTGGGTTCCCAGATCACAACAGCGATCCCCACCATTAACCCTTTCAGCAGTGCCCAGGCTTGGGTTTCTGGACCTCCTCCAACCTTCGCGGGATAATGGAACTGTGCTCCCTCACCTCTTGGTACTTCTTGAGGCCCAGGGAAGGGGTCCTGGACCCCTCCTCAGAACCGAGGGAGTTTAACAGGGCTCCCTCACAACAGTTTCCACTCTGGGCTCCAGGGGTGGGGTCCTGGACCCATTCTGCTTCTGCAGGGCAAGCACAATGGTGCTTCCTCATTATTTCTTTCCATGGATGCCACCCCAGTGCCATGGCCCACCCGGGGGCAGAAATCGATGGACATTGGAGCCCCACATGCTCCGAATTTGCAGTAAAAGTCAAAGGTCGCCCAACTTAAAAAGGCCAAAACAGTGGCCTGTGGGACCGATTTTAACACTTATGGTCTTGTTTTGCTCCTGGTGGTGAGCCCTAGCCACCTGGAGCACTTTTCTCAGGCCTCCTGGCCTCAAAGGGGATGAACTTTGCAGGTAGAGGGTTTCACTGGCTCCTTGAGCCAGCCTGTCACTTTGTTTCCTCTCTGGGTTTCTCTCCCTCTTGGCTCAGAAACCTAGTCTTTCCTCCAACTGGTCCTCAGAGGTCATGTAGAGGCAGAGTCCTTAGGCCAGATGGCAGTCAGGGGGTTTTCCTTCCAACTGTCCATGGCGACAGCTTCGCGTCCCAGTGTTCAGCAGAAAAGCACATCTAAGAGACACTCCCTCCATGCAATACCTTGTAAGTGGGGCAGGAGTGTCCATCAGGGCAGCACTTCTGGCCTATTCTGAGGTGCCACATCATCTCACCACTTCTGTTCCAACCCTCCTGCACAGACTTCTGCAGTACGTCAATATGGCATCAACCAGTAGCCACTTACCACATACAAGCACCACCACCCCTTGCTGACAGCACTGCCAGGGCCGGCCACAACAAAACTTCAAAGGATCCCGCCTCATTGGTTGTGGTCATTCCCTTTGCTTAGTGGGATTGGACCTGCCCTCTTCCTGGCTCAAGATGACAGCTGGCTGATTGATGCAGAGAATTTCAACCCTTCCCTTCCTTCTGAGAAGCTCACCTAATCAAGTTTAATTGCTCCCTTTGCCAGGGGAGGCCTTTTTTCTGCTGCTGGAGAAAAAAGTAATTGACCCAACCCAGCAGGATGACAACAGGTCGGGACTCTGATCCTCAGCTGAGTCAAAGACACTTGACATTCCTGGTTGACCCAGAAGCTGTACAGAATTGTTGTTTTCAGACAGGTTTCTCTGTACATTGGTATGCCCCTGGTGTCTTTAGACCAAGGGGAGGTGAAGCTGCACTCTAAGTCAGCCTTCGCCATAGTTTATAATAGACTGTCACTGCAGCTCAGACGGTAAAGCACACTAACTTTCCCTATCTGTGTACACCTACATTATAAGACCTATCCCATGTCAATACCCAACCCAGTCCCTTCTGCCTAACGCTACCTGTGTGCAGTTCTTGGGTTGCAGATGAAAAGTAGTCTCCCACGTCCAGCCCTCATGCATGTGCACACGTGAGTAAACACATGTTCATGTGTAACCAGCCAAGTGCCTCTTACCCTTGCTGCGTCACAGGTTCTTTATCTTAAAAGGTAGACACTGGCGGTAAACATATGCAGCCATTTTACCATGAGTTTACAGTGGGTGAGTCACAGGTTATGAGGATCCCCCCACAGTAAATGGTCATAAATCAGGTGATCAAAAAACAAAAAATCAGGGCGGAATAACTGGTCAGAAACACCTTCTCACAAAAATCATATTATGAAACTATATTTTGCAGAATTCATCCCTTCAATAATATGAGAAATGCTTCCTGTTTATCTAAAAAGAAGCCCAAAATATCTTCATGTCAGTTGTACCTCGAGAATGGAACCTGATTTTTGAAAACTATAAATCCTTTATTTTATTATTTTGCTACTGTGGCAATATTCAAGAATTCAAGATAGTCAAATTGTTCACTTGTGATTTCTCTTAACTAAACCTATTCGGGCACGTCCCGCACTAATGTGGATTGCAGTATGGAAAAACTAAGCAGCTTCCTTGACACAGCTGATTATCAGGGACTGTTTACGCTGTGATAAGGGCTTAGAAATCCCATGGCTGAGTGGTGTGCTGAGTAGCTTGCACAGTATATATATATGGAAAGTATTTTCTGGGACCCCAGATTAGTAGCCTCAGTAGCAAAAAAGGAAATGCAGAACACCCTGTACTCCCTATATAAGGATGAGCTGGAGGTGAAAGAGGCCAGGAAAATAACTGTGCGCAACTACATGGCCATTGAACGGTTTAGTCATCCGCTTCATACATATTTGACCTTACCAATGAGCCGTTGGGAGATGAGTTTACTGTTCCGTTTAAGAGCTGGCACAATTCGATTCGTACTTTGCTTCCCACTAGGTCATAGCCCAAATTCGAATTTTAACTTGTGCTCTTGTGATGGGAGAAGTGAGCAAACTATTATGCACTTTATATTTTTCTGTAAACACTATATCAAATATTTGAAACAGTTTTTATGCCCCTTTTTTAACAAAAGAAGACCAATTAGTCTGGAGGCCGCATATCGATCAATGTTAGATTTAGAGGATGTTGAACTTATCTTCCGCACTAGCACTTTCCTAAAAGCCACAACAAGGGCGCGGAGATCCATGATGGATCCTTGACATTGTTTAATATAAACTGAGAAGTGTTTCTCCTTTTTAATAATTACACACATTGACATCACGGACAGTTTTGCACAAGTCACTTTTGAATTTGTATATTGTATTTTTAATCTTTTGTATTAATTATTGTGATGCATTTGTCTTGTGTGCATTTTATGGGTACTGTTGTATCTGAATAAAGTTGAACTGAACTGAACTTAACTAAATCAGAGAACTCTGTCTAGTGAATATATGTAAGGACTCGGCTGACTGATAAATCAGAAAGTATGGGGATGAATTTCCTGTCCAGATTTCCAGTGTCTTAAAACATATTTCCTTAGGACTCTTTGGTAAAAAGTGTTTTTAGTTTGTTAGACCCCTGTGGCTTGGCTTCAGTGGACCCTGAATTTATGCAAGCAAGGAGGGCACACACTGTTATGGTTTCTTACAAAAGCAAAGAGAATATTATTTTACGGTACACCTGAAAGACCTTAGTATCATGTTGTATCATTGAATATGCTTCATTCCCCTACACGTTTATCACTCTTTACCTTCCTAACCTTCAGTCGACGACAAACAGCCTGGCTATATAGAATGCTTGCGGTATGGTTCTGATCCAGCGCTCCTACCAAAATTCTGCATAAATGATGTCACCATCTAACCACCATACTTACCAATCAATACCAGGCCCATAAAAATAACAGAGCAGCTGAATCATGAGGCGAATGAATCTAATATGTTGTTTAAACTATCTACAATAAACAAGACCAGCTAGTCATTTTAAAAGTTTATTCAAACATATTCAAGAAAACTTAGGTTTTGTGACTTTATTAAGAAAGCATTAGAAAAATTCATAAAGAAAGTTTTATTCAGCATTTATAAAGAGAGCTTGTTTCAAGAAATATTAATCATTAACAGGAATAAGTGAAAAAGAGCATTTCCAAAACCTAACTATTTCCCTGTCTCTACCCTCATCGCCTGAAAACAAAGTCTTTTAAAAATCTCCTTTCCTTACGTGAATTCATCGGACAGCAGAACACGACCCTCTGGAATCAAAAGGCGTAGGCAAAAGTCTGCTCCTAGAGCCTATTCTTATATCCTAAAACTAAGGCTAAACTAACTATTTTCACATTCCATCAGCTGAATTCTGGCTCTCCATTGGCTGAACCACCTCATGCCACAGTAAATTGTGGCATCTTCCACCTCGAGTCCGGGCTTTTACACAAAGCCATTTTTCATGCACAGAGTCCTGGCGGCACTTCCTTAGGCTGCTACATTTTGTAGCAAAGATTGTTCATGTAGTGCACAAAAATGCCGCGACTCACATCCTGGCCTTGAGCCTGTCCGTTCTAAGCTTCTCGTGGCACATTAGCAAACCTCTCCACAGAGTCGCCTTTTGCAGTTCTTTTTAAAAACTTTTCACAATAAAAGTTTATAGGCTTCTCATCTTTTTCAAAATAAGTTTCTCGTGTTGCTTTACATCAGCAGGCCTCTTTCAGAAAGCGGCAATTTTCTGCGCCACTTTTGCTTGCGTCACTGCGCCACTTTGAGCTTGCGTCACTTTTTCAGAAAACTATTATTTAAACAAGCACAAAACAGCAAATAATTAAAGAATTGACATTTGTTCCATTACCCACCCCCTTTGCTAAATGTTAACCCATTAATTATGTTACCTAGCAAAAGCACATTTAAGCAGCATATATTACCTTTGATGTACCAACCTGATCTGGAACTGCGTTTGTCACAGAAAAGACAAGACAGAAGCACATTTAAAAGCACATGCTATTATTTTTAAACAGCAGCAGTTAGTATATGACAAAGACAATAGACAACAATTATTGTATTATTTCTTTTGCATTTTGCACAAATAAGCATAATGTTAGTTCCATATGTTCATGTTGCACAGTTTATTCTAGGTTGATTTAATAACATGCAGCAAACATATTAGTTTTATTAAAACATTATGGAAGACTGACTTCACAAGCCTGAACAAAATATTGTTCATTAACCCACTCCATCAACTCCCTAATCTGGTGATTTTAAAATCACCAAACAAATCCAAAAATTTTACTTAAAATTTTATCTATTGAACATGTTTCAGGCTCACTCAGGATTAGTATTTAAACTATAATTTCATCTATATTTCTGCAACACTCATATTGATTCTTACATCCTTCTTATTCTTTTTTCCTTAACCCTTTCTTAATTCAGCTAAGTTGGATCGTTTCCACCTTTGAATCCCCAACCCCCAATGAATTTATAGGTATCTACATCTTGAATTGCACCAACAAAACAAATATCAATCTGAGTATTATAAAACAAAACAAAAAACAAAAATTAATTTTGGAAAAATATATAGTATATACCCCCTCTTTTTTTTTCTAATTCTAAAACATGTTTTCTTCGACCTTGCGTCTTACATAAAAGTGTTTCCAGCTAACACAATTTCTTCGACCTTGTGTCACCTAACACAATTTCTTCAGCCTTATGCCAAAAACATACCTCAACTCAAAGAAAGCTAAACCTAGTCATTGTCACCATTTTCTTGACTGCTACTGCTAACCTCAACTACTGGTGGAATCAAGATGTAGGCCCATTCTGGAGACTTGTACTTGAAATTAGGCTTCAATGATCTTTTGCTCTTTCTGCTAATCACTTCAATTTTCTTTCCAACTTGTTCCTTTTTTATCTGATTCACTCTCATGAATTTGCTCTTTCGATCGGTTCACCAACTTGAACTTCAAGTCTTCTTTTGGCCAGACATCACCATTTCTCAAGAGTTTCTTCTTAGACTCTATTTCATTATATTCAACATTCCAAGCCCTTCTTCTGATTTTTCTTATTTCAGACTCTTCATCACTGTCATCTGAGTCAGTTTCAGAGATTTCAATACGGTATCTAGGAACTTCTTTACTCAGCAGCTTCACTCCGTTAGGAACAACATCTCTGTAGCTGGTACTTGGCAATTCGTCCTCCTCTTCCGGACTTGCTTCTAGCTTCCCAGTTCCAGAATTTCCGTTCCTGCTTTCAGAGCTTCCAATCTGCTTTTCAATACTCTCCTGATCTTGAATCTCTACAGTGTCGGACTCTTTTTCTGCTTCTTTTTCCAGCAAACCTTCATCATTTTCTGAATCTAGAATCACAATCTCTATATCTTTTTCATTCAATGTTTCATTCACATCGACATCATCATCCAGATGTCGACCACCTTGTCGATCTTCAAGATCTGAATTTTCTTCAAAATTTTCTTCTTCAGAGTCTGAATCATCTGTGGTAACTTCTTCATTTGAATTTTCTGGCTGTGGTACATGCAAAGTCTGACTGATATGTATCCACCTTTTCATACCTTTGCACTTTACAGTATCTGTTGTCATTAGTATCACCTGTCTTGCTTTTTGCTTCCTGGTTACTAAACAGTTTCTCCTCCGATGAACCATTGTTCTGACCGAGTCTCTTGGCAATAGATCATGAGCCTGCTCTTTTTCTTTTGAAATCACATCTGATAATAGCGTCCTGATAACAGCGTCACACTACTCTTGCCATGGCAAACCAGGAATTTTTCTCACTGCTGGAAAAAAAACACTTACAACTACATATAACAATCTGACAAAATAAAAAACTCAACATATGTTAAACATTAATCCAATGACTTATACTGACATGTATGTAACATGCATATGACATGTATGTCAAAAACAACATATAACTGTACGAATCCTACCGAAAATTGATCTAGCGCTCCTACTAAAAATCTGCATAAATGATGTCACCATCTAACCACCATACATACCAATCAATACCAGGCCCATAAAAATAACAGAGCAGCTGAATCATGAGGCGAATGAATCTAATATGTTGTTTAAACTATCTACAATAAACAAGACCAGCTTGTCATTTTAAAAGTTTATTCAAACATATTCAAGAAAACTTAGGTTTTGGAACTTTATTAAGCAAGCATTAGAAAAAGTCATAAAGAAAGTTTTATTCAGCATTTATAAAGAGAGCTTGTTTCAAGAAATATTAATCATTAACAGGAATAAGTGAAAAAGAGCATTTCCAAACCCTAACTATTTCCCTGTCTCTACCCTCATTGCCTGAAAACAAAGTCTTTTAAAAATCTCCTGTCCTTACGTGAATTCATCGGACAGCAGAACACGACCCTCTGGAATAAAAGGGCGTAGGCAAAAGTCTGCTCCTAGAGCCTATTCTTATATCCTAAAACTAAGGCTAAACTAACTATTTTCACATTCCATCAGCTGAATTCTGGCTCTCCATTGGCTGAACCACCTCATGCCACAGTAAATTGTGGCATCTTCCACCTCGAGTCCGGGCTTTTACACAAAGCCATTGTTCATGCACAGAGTCCTGGCGGCACTTCCTTAGGCTGCTACATTTTGTAGCAAAGATTGTTCATGTAGTGCACAAAAATGCCGCGACTCACATCCTGGCCTTGAGCCTGTCCGTTCTAAGCTTCTCGTGGTACATTAGCAAACCTCTCCACAGAGTGGCCTTTTGCAGTTCTTTTCAAAAACTTTTCACAATAAAAGTTTATAGGCTTCTCATCTTTTTCAAAATAAGTTTCTCGTGTTGCTTTACATCAGCAGGCCTCTTTCAGAAAGCGTCCATTTTCTGCCCCACTTTTGCTTGCGTCACTGCGCCACTTTTAGCTTGCGTCACTTTTTCAGAAAACTATTATTTAAACAAACACAAAACAGCAATTAATTAAAGAATTGACATTTGTTCTGTTACCCACCCCCTTTGCTAAATGTTAACCCATTAATTATGTTACCTAGCAAAAGCACATTTAAGCAGCATATATTACCTTTGATGTACCAATCCGATCTGGAACTGCATTTGTCACTGAAAAGACAAGACAGAAACACATTTAAAAGCACATGCTATTATTTTTAAACAGCAGCAGTTAGTATATGACAAAGACAATAGACAACAATTATTGTATTATTTCTTTTGCATTTTGCACAGATAAGCATAATGTTAGTTCCATATGTTCATGTTGCACAGTTTATTCTAGGTTGATTTAATAACATGCAGCAAACATATTAGTTTTATTAAAACATTATGGAAGACTGACTTCACAAGCCTGAACAAAATATTGTTCATTAACCCGCTCCATCATTTCCATTATTACACTTCCACATAGAACGGTAACAAAAGCATAGTGACTGCTTATTAGTAACAAAGGTTATTGCAGCTTGCCCTTTCAATTGAATAAAATAAGCAATTCCTTGGTAATTCACCATTATCTATTTTTCCTGCATATGACTGAATTTATGTCACATGTATTTTGCTGGAGTTTGTGCGGTGGTGATTGCTATTTATTTGTGATGGCTATTTAGTCTATAATCAATGTGATACTCCAATACCTCAATGCATTGTGGAAATACACTTTGTGGACCTGGGTACAGTTAAAATTGATGATCACTGTTATATAAACACGTCCTCAATGTGCATTATTTTTGCTGAAGCAGAGGGGAGTTTGGGCTTTAATACTAGCTGTAGATTCCTCTTCCTCTTGTCCATTTGTACAGGACCTTGTTTGAGTAATTTTTCGCTTTAAAAGACCTACACTGCCAAGAAGTTAAGGGAAATCCACATTCACATTAGGCTTGAGTTTTGCTTCAGAAGAAAGCACTTGAAAAAATAATTGTCACTGTCTGAGATGTCAGCCTCTTGCTTGAGATGTCTGCAATTTATCCTCCCTAAAACACATCCCAATAGCGAACTCTTGCCTCCTCCGTTTTCATCTATTTGGAATTGACCGGGAATTAGAGAGACTACAGTTATGACTCTCGCTCTTTTAGTGCAGTCAGTCTCCTCATGTAAGAAAAATGGATACTGCAATGGTTGGATGACAACATAGATTTTGAAAATGACAAATATCTTGACTGGTCCTATTTTTCTGTCTCCAGTTTTGTACAAATAGTGCCCTACAGAGCCAGTATACTTTATGCAATTAGATTACAAAAGAAGCTCTATATCACATCTGATTGAGACAAGTGGTTGGCTCTAAGGCTTTGGTCATTGCTGTTCCCCATAAAGATAGGACAGGGTGGCTTTTAGGTGTCCTGAGCCAAGAAGACTAGGGTCTGGATTCTCTGAAATCCAAAGAATGATCCTGGGGCCTGAATGACAAGGTAGATGGCATGCAGCTGTGTGAGGGGCTATGCACAACTAAATGAGCATCCTCTAAAACCAAGAGAACCTTATCCACCTGGCTGAGACAGCTACCGACTGAACCCAAGAGCCTCTCCTTCACTGGACTGCTGAGAAAGAGCTGGGAAAGGAAATGTTTCTGTTGCTGAGTCTGCATGGGTCTTTAGCCCGCTTGTTTTGGGCACTGCTTGTAACATACATTGGTGGAGGCCGAGAAAGACGCAATTCATTTTCCTGCCAATGAGGTTCTTGGAGGTTGAGGGAAGGTGCGCCATAGGACATGATTATGGTACAATTTGTATTCACGACTTCATGAAACATGGTAGATGTTCAGGAAACCTTTAGTGCTTTAAGAGAATCTCCTTTGAAGATACAAAAATCTGTGTCAGGTCGTCCGAGATCTCAAAATATGTGGGAAGGTAGTCTGACATGGGATGGAAGTAAGGACCTCTGCCACCCTGGCAGATGGTCGGGTACCTACCACACTCAACATGAGGGCGAACATTACTAAAGATGTAAAAATACCATTTTCTGTGAGGAGTCCAAGTACAGGGACTTTATAATGCATTTTGTTTTAAAAGTACTTGATTTTCTTACACTGTATATTTTATTGAAATAGCAATATCAGTGAAATGTTGAAACTACTAATCACAATGACTTAGTGAATTCATTTCTTTGAATTATAGGTTCTAAAACAACAAACATATTAATCAAGAAGGATATCATCGTCCATAGATGCAATGTACTGCTAGATGTGTTAGCACAGCTTTTACATTTAAAGCGAAATAATTGAAAGCAAATTCAGACAGATATTGGGTTATGAAAATCAATTGTTGGCTAATGTGAGGGACTAATTCAAATATATATTTACAGGAATTCTGCAACACAATACCATTTGAAGCTCTAGATATATTGCACCATTTGCACACATCATTGCTTTTCTTAGTACAAAATGTTTGTACTTAAGTCCTTCAGTTTCCAGATTATCTGCAGAAATACAATTTGACATCATACTGTTAGTCTATTTGTTTGTATAATAAAGTCTTTCAAAGTTTTTATCTTGTGTATAATAGCCACTGAGAAAATATGATTTTAAAACGTATATGTGTTTGTAGAAAAACATAGATTATACAACCACTGTAGTGGATTGTTTCTTTAAATTATTCATGCTAGAGGTGCTGTGGTTTGCGTGTGTGCCATGCATATGCATACACTGCAGTTCAGGTTACTGTAATGTAATGCTGATGTTTGAATATGTTGTCTCACTTGCATGGTTTGGGTTGTTGGCTGGGGCAACATGGGTGGGCTGTTGGAATCTAAGCTGGCAGGTAGTGCAGTGGTAATGCCATGCCATCCAGAGATTGTATTGTATTTTAATTGCATTTATATAGCGCTTACTACCCCTGACGAGGTGTCAAAGCGCTTTTTGCGGCGAGTAGCACGCTACTCCGGGACCCATAGAGGATTAGTGTTGAATTAGAATAGTGAAACATGCAAGTACATTTTAAGTGGAGGATAGGTTAGTCAGTTATTTGGATTTGGAATGATAGCAGAAGGATAGAGGACAAAGGTTTCTATTTATATAGCGCTGTTGACGCACGCTATTCAGGAAGTCTAAAAGGGATTAGTGGTGAAATAATATGGTGAAATATGAAGTAATTTCAGTGGTGGATATTAGTCAGTTACTTGGAGTGAGAAGAATAGCAGAGGGATAAAAGGGGAGGAAAGATTTGAATTCATATAGCACTTGTTACCCCTGATGGGTGTTGAAGCGCTTTTCTGGCGAGTAACATGCCACTCCGGAACCCATGAAAGGATTAGTGTTGAAAATTAGTATAGTATAATTTTATTTTATTTTTAAATAATTTTATTGCCACGCACTTCGGATACACAGCTCCAAGCCTACAACCTCAAGGGCCAGCAGCATTGTACACATTTCAAGTAAACAATTGACAACTGTATACACAGCCCATCAGCCGACAACCCGGGGGTCCGGTGGCGTATTCTACTAGGGCGCTAGTGGATTCACCATTTTTCACTACCAACAGAAGTAACAAGGGTGTAGTTATCATGCGTGTTTTCCTCTTTTTCTCATCTCCGACAGTTTATCCCACCCTCCCTCTCCCTAATGCTACCGCTTGGATTAATGGCAAATGCGTGAGCCTCATAACTTAACTGACCCCAACTGCCCACTCAACTACTGATCCTGCCCCCTCCCGCCTTGCATTAACAGTGTATGCTACTGGTGTATGCTCCATAATGATGCCTTGGCTACCTTCATCACCACACTCCCTCTAAATTTGCTCCTGCGCAATGTCTGCGTCCCATCCAATTTGTCCTAGCCAGAGTGTCTGTTCCTAGTGCAATGTTCCATCCAGCCTGAGTGTGAACAGTATATCTGCATTTCCGTCCCACCCATCTTAACCAGAGTCACCTTAGCACTACGCCTCCGTCAAGGCTCCGTGATGTCATTTCTGATTCATGCTGTTCTGGACTGTTAGGTCCCTCTTGCTCCCTCCCATTGAGGTAAGCGCGGTATAGTGTCCAAAGGTTTTTAGGGCGGCTCTTGGGGGGCAGTAATTCGCTATAGTTCTCCACTTGGGTGATACAGTACAACATGTCTCGTGCCCATCTAGCTTTGGTTCGGAGCGGTCCTCTCAACCAACAGTGTGCCACAACCCTCTTAGCCATTAGCATTCCCATATCCGCAAGTCTGCGAATTGCGACTGGGAGCCGCTTGGAATTGCCTATGAGTGCAAGGTCCGGTTCCGGGGTCATGTCCACTTCCAAGATTTTTCTCATTTCCGAGAAGATGTCACACCAGTAAGATTGGATGCCCGGGCAGTACCATGCCAAGTGCATGAAGTCAGCTTTTGCAGCGTGACATCGTTCGCAGTCCGCCGTTTGCCTCAGACCGTATCTGTGGAGTCTCTCCGGAGTGTAGTACACTCTTTGCAGAAACTTAAAGTGGATCAATCTGTGTCGACCATTAAGCGATATTCGCTTCGTGTTCTCAAAGCAGTACCGCCATATAGTGTCGTCTAACATGGTATCCAGATCTTTTTGCCATGCAAGCCTTGCTTTCATAGGTTGATGTTCACCTTGTGACCTGGCAATCCTGTATAAATTCGTGAGAAGCTTCCAGGGCTCCCTAGCCTTGATAGCATATATCAACCAATAGTCTATTCTAGTGTGCACTCCATGGTAGGCCGAGTAGTGAGTGTACCCTCCCGAACTCGCTTTTCTACTCCTCCATACATCTAACATGTCCAACACAAGTAGCCTAGCAGCAAGTGTCTGTGCCGCTGCCGAGGACTTGCGAGGTGGGCCAGTAGACCTGTCTAAGTCAGGGTTTAGTGTCAGGTTGAAGTCCCCCCGAGATTATGTGGGAAGCGTCGAAGGCGCTGATCTTCGCAGCTAACGTTTTGTAAAATTCTGGGTCATCATAGTTGGGGCCATAGGCATTTACTATCAGCATGTCCATCCCCATACCCTTACAGGACGCTATGACATATCTGCCCTATGGGTCGGTACTCAGTGTCTTTAATAGGATTTTCGATCCCGGGTTAACCCATGTGATGACTCCTCTGGCGTGAGTGGTAAAACTGGCTGCTGCTATGTTCCCCTCCAGGCCTCTGCTACGTAACATCCTGCTATTGAGTGGCAAGTGTGTTTCCTGCAACAGCGCTACGTCTATATTATGTCTTTTCAGATAACCCAACACTTTCCTTAACTTTCTGATATTGTTCAGCCCCCTGACATTCCATATGAGGGCGCGTATAGTGGCTGGCTTTGCATTTTCCTGCTCACTCGCTATGCTAGACATCTTGACGTGGCGCGCTTAGCATGTAGTGCGCATGGTCTTAAGAGGTGAACTAGACAAGCGTGCAAATCTTTGGCACCAAGTGCATTACGGACGTGGGTCATCACGCAGTGAGTCATACTTAAACACGCATAAAAGGAGCACAGTGCATACATTCCTGAGCAAAAAGACCTTCCCTTTCCCATGGATACCCCCCCCTCCCACAGCAGACGATCCCTAACTCGGCCTAGCATGAAATTACTTCCTTCCCCGAAGCTTCCCAATTGTCCCTTACTGGTCCCCGCAGGAGCCAGTAGTGCATACAGCGCTGGGGCAGAGGTCGCCAGAATTAGATCCATTAACCAATGCTGGCAAACAATTATCTCAATTTCACTCCCAGCACGTCACCCCTTTTTTTGTGTCCTTCAACGTAAGCCGATATCACTGTACCTAAGCATACCTTTAAGCAGTTCCCCGCAACTGAGCCTTCACCCCCCATCTCTCGAATCGGCACATCGTGTGTCAATAAAGTATAAGAGAAAACGTGTGCCCACACAGAGCCAACTATGTTAGACACCAGAGTTCAAATAGGCAAATCAACATGGAAAAATCTCACCAAGTCTCAGAGCGTCGCAACACCCGGAGGCCCTTCGGTTCCGCTCCGCTCCCCTCCGTCTGGCGAGCACAGAGCTCAGGTAGTCGAAACATACCACCCAATCGATGCTTTGGCCACTTCTCAGCTCAACCCACGGCAAGGTTACAGAGACAGGTCGCATCTGCTATTCTTGCTTATCCAAATGGCTGGTGATTTCCTGCTCACCCGACAGTCTCCTGGGGCTGTTCTTGCGCTCCTTAGCCCACGTCTTTAGGGCCTTTGAAGGTCTTTTGGGTCAGTGAAGAAGTGAGAGTGCCCCTGTCGGTTAATTCTGAGCTTCGCAGGGTAGAGCATGGCATAATCCAATCCAAGGTTTAAGAGTTGTTGTTTATACGGGGCAAAGTGCTGGCGCTCCTCCTGCACCTTCGCTGTGAAGTCTGGGTATAAGGAGATGGCCGCTCCTTCGTACTGTTGCTGTCCCTTCTCTCTGGTCACCCGTAACGCAGTATCTCTGTCTCTGTAATTTAGGAGCTTTGCGATGATTGGCCTCGGGGGAGTCCCCGGGCGCGGGCAGGGACCCAGCGTGCGGTGGGCCCTCTCAACTATGAACATGGGCGAGAAGACTTCATCTCCCAGTAGAGTGGTCAGCAGCTTCTCTACAAATAACTCCATTTTCCCGTTGTGCGTAGTCTCTGAAACTCCTGTGATGCGTATATTAGAGCGCCTAGAGCGGGCTTCCAAATCTTCCGACTTGTCCTGTATTACCTGGAGGAGCTTGCCCATTTGTTTACGGTCTTTGTCCAGTTCCGTTGCCCTTCCTCAACTTCAGTTAGACGTCTTTCGGATATATAAAGTCGCTCCGCGTGCTTATCCACTCTTTCTGACATCCGGTCCATACGATAAGTGAGGGCGTCAATCTTAGTCCCAATGGACGCCATACTGTCCTGCAAGCCCTTCTCCATAGTAACCAGCAGCTCCTTGATGTCCGAGTAGATCGAGCCACCCTGGTTAATGATTTGTTGTGCCGTTTCTGGCTCCTGGTGGCTTCGCTTGGCGTTGTTCGAAAGGGAGTTTGGTTTGCGTCTTGTCTCCTTTGCCCATGTTGGCAGGGCAGGCCGCGGGGACTTCGCCTAATTCGCCGTATGGGTCTCAGCTTGACGCGGTGTTCCTGGCACCAGAGTTCCACCTGGTCTCTCCAATAGTCCTATCAGAAGCCCTCCTCAGTCTGTAAGCGAAGTCACGCTGGCCAAGCAGGTGTGAGAAGCAGTGAGATGTGACCGGCTATCCAACAGGGCCTACGCGCCAACAGTTAGGGACTGTTTCTATGCTTCGCCTTCACGGGGAGGGCGTCAAAGGCAGTCCGGGGTGTTCTCCCCAGCAGGGTCTTAAATCGCCGGCTCCATGATCCGGAGGGTCCACGTCAGTTGTCTGGGGACGGAAGGCTCGCCCCCTCCACGGCGTACCCCGGAAGGCTCACTGCAGCAAGTACAGGGCAAACGAGGGCTCGAGTCCCCTCAATTAAGCATGAGCGAATTTTGCGGATCTCGCGTTCGCGAATTTTGCGGATTTGCGGATTCGCAATCCGCAAAATCCGCGAATTCTCGCGAATTTGCGGATTTTTTTTTTGTGTTTGCGCGGGTTTCTGCCAGTTCGCGAGGGTTTTGTACAATGTCGCAAATTGCGAATTTACCTGTCGGGTCGCAAGTTTCGCGAACTTGTTGTTTCTACGTGTCCAGCCTGTTTGGGACACTCTTCTTCATCACTGCCACTCTCTGTCACCACTGCCACTCTCTGACTACTCATGCCACCCTCTGGCCCACCCATGCCACCCTCTGTTTCATCACCACACCCTCTGGTTGTCCAGTGTACATTATTTTCGGCAAAGCAAAGCACACCTTCCCTGCCTCAAGTGACCTGAATTAATTTGGGGCTGATTAATGTGTCACAGAATATTTTTTTAGCTGGCACCTGCTTCCTTAGTGCGCCCTGATTAGTGATCTTTTGCACTTGCTAAGTGCTTTCATTGTTGCAAAATTAGTTACAACACCTGCCCTGCCCCAACTGACAATAATGAATTAGGGGCTGATTAATGGATTTTAACTTCCAGCCTGGCTCCTGCTTGTCTCCCTTAGCTGTAATTCAGGACCTTTGTGGCATATGTGTAACTATTCTGAGGTTCAGAGCAGGGTCACATAATAGTTTCAACTGGCAACTGAACTCTGGAGGGGCCCCTCAGGAAGCACTACAGGAAATGGCTACTAATGATGAGCCTGAACTTTTGAACCTGGTAAGTAGTTACTTTCAGTTTTGCTAAGATCGTATTTCTGCAATTTTGCACTTATTCGCGGGGCGCGAACTCACGCGAACAGTGCGAGCAGTGCGAGCAAAATCCGCTGCTCGCGGATTTGCGGATTTTGCGGGAGATTCGCGAATCTCGCGGATTGCGAATTTCCCGAAAATCCGCAAAATCAGCGAGCGAAACGGATTTTCCGCCCATGCTTACCCTCAATGCCCACCTCCGCCGCACAGGGCCCTGTGTGTTCGTTGCAGCCGGTTCGTTGTTTCTGAGCAAGGAGCAGGGGGCTGAGGGGTAGATGTCCAGTGCAAGCAGGTTTCCACGAGTACCCCTGAGTGGACCTTTGTGTTGGCGACAGTAGCAGCAGGCTTGTTTATCCCCCGATGTTGCAGTGCCCCTCGGTATCCCTCAAGATGTGATCTATTGTAATTGCGACCGAGCGCCGGGTGGGAAGCGCGTAGGCTCAAGCAAGCGCCAGTGCAATTCACCGGGAGCGCAGTCTGCACCCAGGGTCTAGTCGCCACCTCTGCGACCCCCCTGGCACTCCAGCTCCACCAAGCCTGTCGTCGCTGTTTCAGCCGCAATTCCAGCAGCTCACCCCTGGAAGCGTTCAGTGCACATCAGCAGATCACAGGCCCAGTGTACTAATATGGCCGTCGGTGCTCCTCTCTGCTACAGGCCTCCGGGGTCCAATGAAGGCCTCCCCAGGTGATCTTCGGCGTCTTTCAGGGGTCACGCTCCTGCTCCGATGTCTCTCGCTTTCTATCGAGCAGGGAGTTTCAGGGCTCTCACTGTGTCTCGGCGTCCCCGGTTCCAGGTCGCGCCCCTTGCCGCACGTCGGACGACGCAAGTCGGGCAGCACACAACGCTAGTCCGATGCTTTGCGGCCTAGGCAGCCGGGACGTCAGTCTTCTCACTTCTCTGTCTCCGGTATGCAGCGCACCTCCGCGCTCTTTTCCATTGGTGTCGGCAGTGTCCGGGGGTCGTGCTCCGTCGACTATGGCTACGGGGCTCCGTTATGACAAGGATAAAAACAGGATTATGTGAGTGACGGTGCGGAGCTCTGCTCTCAAGCGTCCACCATCGGCGCTGGCAAGCTTCGCCCCCAAATTAGTATAGTATAAATATGAAGTAATTTGAGTAGTGGCAGTCTGGTATGAAATTGAACTGTGATAAAAGTCACAATCAGGAAGGTGTGGATGTGTTAACAGGTGATTGGGTGATGATCAAACCCCCATTAAATCAGAAAAGAGGAGATCAAGGTTTCTTTTCCTATGTGGGTGAATAGAGTCAGCAAAGGTGCTGTGCTCATTTTGGGCAAAGGATGGTAGAACACGCGGCAGCTGGTTAAGCTTACCTCTGATCATGTAGGTAGAATGTGCAGAAGGAGAGATTTAGTCCAAAATGCCAACTAGGCACAGTGGCTTCAGCCTACAATTCAACTTTCAGCTGTCATTGATAAACAAGTGGAGGCTGATCAGGGATGTAGGGCCTGTGATAAAGATACCGCCGCTGAGTGTACAGGCATGAGCTTTGTCTTTTCTCTTGTTAGGAGAGCTTCTAAAAGATTTTATGATTTTTCCTCTTACATAGTGCTAACGCCCACAACAGTCATCTATGTAGACACAGCTAACATATTTTCATACAAGTTCCTGGCTTTTTCAGGGATGGAGGGCTTGACTAAAACATAACTGTCTCTAAACAGCCGTTATTTGGCCACATGACACCCTTGAAGTGCAATTCAGAGTCAGGACTGCGTTTCCTAGTAAACATTGAATGGTAACAATATTGTCTGTATAAAAAGAGAGGCACTCCCTCATCTCACTGATCTCTCATAATTGATTGTACTGCTCTCGAGTCAGTTTGTCACTGCTAATTGGTCAAACATGGTCCTTGCTCATCGCTTCTTTGTTTTACAAGCTCCTATTAACTAGTATAGTTATTGTGGCACTATCAAATTTCTTAATATAATCATAATGTATCACACATTTGCAATGATAAAGACAAAAGTATTATTAACACATGTTCCTGCTGGTATTCCACTCTCAGCGCCATCTTAGGTGAGGGAGAGACACTCGCCCTGCCAGGACCCACGTGACATCCAGCCGGCCATTTAAGATGGCTGCTAGACAAGTGCGCAGCGACGGTGCGCAGGGGGGGCGTCGTAGGGGCGCCGGAGGTGCGCCAGAGGTAAGCCCGTTTGCGCCCGTTCGCGCAACGGACGCGCTTAGGGCCGCTACCTCTGGCCCATCCGGTTCAATTCGTACAGTCTATACTCGGGCTGAGCTACTTATACTCAGACCTGGTCAGAACCCGGTCAGGCCTCCCACCTCTAGACCAATTTCCTGTGGTTTGCTTAATGTCAGATCCCTCTGCAAGCACCACACGGAAATAGCCTTCCTCATTGAGTCTGAACAGCTCGATGTCCTCTTTCTCACTGAAACGTGGACTCGGGAGGACTGTGAGGTCGAGCTGGGCCTAGCCTGCCCCCCAGGATACAAAATCAGCCATTCATCGCGCCCACTTAATCGTGGAGGGGGAATCGGATACATCTATAGAGACTCGCTTACCCTCTCCCAGCTAAAAATTCGAGAGGTACAGGGATTTGAACTGATGGGTTTTACAGTCAAACAGCAGAAGTCGATCTGCTGTTCGGGTGTCCTTTGTTACCGTCCCCCGGGACCAGCACCATCCATACCTCTTTTCATTGACCTGATTTATGAACTTGCTAGCTCCCACTCCAAGCTATTGGTTCTTGGAGATTTTAATCTGTGGGCAGGCAGCCCGCTGGACAATGCATTTTTCTCTCTCAGCCAAGCTTGTATAGATATCAACTTAGTACAGCTGGTGAACGCTTCCACGCATCGGAAAGGCCATACTTTGGACCTGGTGTTTGCGGACCCTCAATGGGTATCATTAGTGGACATCAAGTGCCAATACTGGACGGACCACTCTTTGATTATGTTCTCCCTCTGTCCGGAGGACGCTACTTCGCGAAAGGCTGGACTACCTCTAGCGAAGCTAGAGAGACCTTGGTCCCGTATCCTCAACGTCACTCCACTGCCGAACATTTTAGGTGAGGACTTTAAGCTTGGTAATACAGCCGAAGAAAGTTATACTCTCTTCTGTCAGTCCATATCTAGCTCGTTGGATAAGTTGGCACCCCTTCGGAAGTCACGAGGGAGGGTGAACCGAGCCAGTCCTTGGTACACGAGCGAACTACGCCAGCTCAAACTTGACTGTAAACGCGCAGAAAGGGTCTGGAGGAAACAGTACCTAGACTCTGAGAAAATCGCATTTAGGTCTGCTATGCATAAATATAAAGCTCAAATCAAGATAGCGAAAGCGACCTTTCTTGAACTCACTTTAAATCAGGCCCCAAACAAGGCACAGGCCCTTTTTAAAATTGTTAAGGACCTTGCTCACCCCACGTGTGTGGCTAGTGCAGTCCCCTCATCGCAAGCTCTCTGTGACTCTCTTGCGGACGCCTTTGAGGAAAAAATCCGTAAAATCCTAGCAGGTCTGCAGGACCCATGGAATTCCACCACTGAGGAGGGAGCTCCGGAGGAGATGGCCAGTCGACCCCTGCAGAGGGTTACTCATCTCTGTCAGGAAGCTCCGGCCACGCCCTCCAGTCGACCCCGATCAGATGAGCAGCCCCCCAGCTCGGGAGCTCCGGCGGCGGAAGCCAGTCGACCCCAGCTGAGTAGCCCTCCTTCCCTTCTTTTGGATCAGGCCCTCAGCTTGGGAGCTCCGGCGACTGTGGCCAGTCGACCCCAGCTGAACAGCTCTTCCCTTTCAGCCCTGGACTCGGCCCCCTGCTTGGGAGCTCCGGCGATTGTAGCCAGTCGACCTCAGCAGAGTAGTCCTCTTCCTCCTTCTGTGGAGCCAGCTCTTAGCTTGGGAGCTCCGGCGAGAGAGGCCAGTCGACCCCAGATGAGTGGCCCCCCCGCTCCCATTTTGGATCAGGCTCTCTGCTTGGGAGCTCCGGCGAGTGCAGCCAGTCGACCCCAGCAGAGTAGTCCTTTTTCTCCTTCTCTGGAGCCGGCTCTCAGCTTGGGAGCTCCGGCGAGCGAGGCCAGTCGACCCCAGCTGAGTAGTTTTCCCCTTCCATCCCTGAAGGAGTTCGGCGACTTAGCCCTGACGATTTCATCTGGTTCGCCTTTGGATCCTCTCCCTCCAAAACTATGGAAGGTGTTTCAAGAGGACCTCTTCCAGCCCATGCATGCCATCTGCTGCCAGTCATTCGAGACAGCCATTGTTCCAAGTTGCTGGAAGAAGGCAGTGGTATCTCCGCTTTTAAAAAAACCTACGCTCGACCCTGCTTGCCTTTCTAATAACCGGCCAATCTCCCTGCTCCCTTTTCCGGTTAAAATTATGGAAAAATTGGTTACCCGCGCTCTGTCCGGCTTCTTAGAAGGGAACATCTGGTTGGATGAGACGCAATTCGGCTTTCGCCCAGCGCATGGGACGGAATACGCGCTGGTGACCGTGTTAGACAATCTGCGGGCGCGAGTCGACAGTGGTCGGGCAGCATTCTTGGTGCTGCTCGACATGTCGGCCGCGTTCGACACGGTCAGCCATCCCACCCTGATCTCTAGGCTGGAAGAAAGCGGGGTCAAAGACAAGGCCAGGGATTGGTTAATCTCCTACTTGGACTGCCGTCAGCAACGGGTTTCGTTACCCCCCTTCAGTTCAGAGGAGCGGAGAGTGGGACAAGGAGTACCCCAGGGCTCAGCCATCAGCCCTATACTCTTTAATATCTACCTCCGCCCCCTAGTCCAGCTCATTAAATCCTTTGGTATCTCCGCATGTAATTATGCGGATGATACCCAGCTGGTCTTCTCTCTGGAGGGACAGGATGCAGTCACACTGGAGACTTTTCACCGGTGCATGCAGGCGACAGCGGAATGGCTCCGTCTGAACTCGTTACAGTTCAACGGAACAAAGACAGAGGTCTTACACTGTTCCACCGATCGAGTTCCTCGAGATCTCCCAGTCGACTTCTGGCCTCCGTCATTCTCAGAGACGGTGTCTGCGGCACAATCAGCGCGCAATTTAGGTGTTACTTTTGGGCCTAACCTGCAGTTGGATCTACATGTAAACAAGACCACCTCTACATGTATGATGCTGATTCGTATGCTGCGCAAGGTCCTTCCTCTCCTCCCTGAGCAAGCCAGACCAGAAGTAGTGCGTTGTACCATCCTAAGTCGACTTGACTATTGTAACGCACTACTTCTGGAGGCCCCGGTAACACTTCTGGGCAAGTTGCAAAGGGTGCAAAATATTGCTGCCAAACTCGCCCTTTCTCGCCCCTACCATAGCTCTTCTACGGCAGCACTGCGAGAACTTCATTGGCTGCCAGTCCATCTGCGGGTGCGCTACAAAGCAGCGTGTATTGTGTTCAGGGCTATTCATGGCCTGGGCCCCATCCCTTTGCGGCGAATGTTTGCCTGGTATCGTCCATCTAGAGCTCTACGCTCCTCGTCGTCCAGGCTACTGGTAATCCCGCGATTCCAGAGAGTGAGGATGGGTGGCCGCTCGTTCAGAGTAGCGGCAGCCAAACTCTGGAACTCTCTGCCTATATCCTTGAGAAGCCTTGAAGATCTCTTAGCTTTTAGAAAGGCTCTGAAAACTCATCTTTTTCCCAGGATAGGCTGAGCTACTGTTTTCGCTGGATTATGGGTCAAAGCGCCAGGATGCCCTTGGTGGTGACAGGTCGCGCTATACAAGTATGCCACAATACAATACAATACAATACAATTTCAGGCTCTCATGGGAATGACCTGACAGCATAAGATGATTGGTACGCTAGCTTTTACCTCATCTCAGCACACTGTTACAAAGTCATTAGAGGCTATATCACCCTGCAAATGCAGTCCATATCGGACACACTGAATACCTCTAAATCCTGTCTGACACAACATAACAAAGATTCAAAGACTTTGGAATAGTATTTATTCATGAAAATAGGTATCTTGAAACCAATGTATATTGAATGATATACTTATTGAGATGCCTAATACTAGACCTATTTACAACAAGGGGTGGTGAGGGACAGAGTCTCTGAATTAAGCAGAAAGCTCTCACCCAGTCAAGAGATCAGGGCTAGATCCAACACCGTTTTTTAGTTCACTGCACCATCCCAGTTTCAGAACCTGGCTGTATGCAAATTAGTCTGTTCCTGTCCCAGTGCATGATGGGAACAGGGCAAACCAAACTACAAAAGCCAATTCTTACACTGGGAAGGAAACAAGCTCCCGGGGACCGGTTTCTGGCATTACAGCCGTCTTCGGCCCGGTTTGCTTGAATCCTGATGGTGCAATGAGCAAGGGTCTCACATCTGAGAATACCCTTCCACGCTTAGGGTGGACAAAAATATTTACAACAAGGGGTGGTGAGGGACAGAGTCTCTGAATTAAGCAGAAAGCTCTCACCCAGTCAAGAGATCAGGGCTAGATCCAACACCGTTTTTTAGCTCACTGCACCATCCCAGTTTCAGAACCTGGCTGTATGCAAATTAGTCTGTTCCTGTCCCAGTGCATGATGGGAACAGGGCAAACCAAACTACAAAAGCCAATTCTTACACTGGGAAGGAAACAAGCTCCCGGGGACCGGTTTCTGGCATTACAGCCGTCTTCGGCCCGGTTTGCTTGAATCCTGATGGTGCAATGAGCAAGGGTCTCACATCTGAGAATACCCTTCCACGCTTAGGGTGGACAAAAATATTTACAACAAGGGGTGGTGAGGGACAGAGTCTCTGAATTAAGCAGAAAGCTCTCACCCAGTCAAGAGATCAGGGCTAGATCCAACACCGTTTTTTAGCTCACTGCACCATCCCAGTTTCAGAACCTGGCTGTATGCAAATTAGTCTGTTCCTGTCCCAGTGCATGATGGGAACAGGGCAAACCAAACTACAAAAGCCAATTCTTACACTGGGAAGGAAACAAGCTCCCGGGGACCGGTTTCTGGCATTACAGCCGTCTTCGGCCCGGTTTGCTTGAATCCTGATAGTGCAATGAGCAAGGGTCTCACATCTGAGAATACCCTTCCACGCTTAGGGTGGACAAAAATATTTACAACAAGGGGTGGTGAGGGACAGACCTGTCAGCCAAACCTTTTGCCTTACTCCTATCTTTGCTGAACTCACTTTTGTTGCAGTTAGGGCTCTGCACACTATACTACTGTTAACCAGTGGTAAAGTGCTTGTGCCCTCTCCTTTTGAACATGATAAAATGGACTTACACCCAATTGGCATATTTAATTTACTTGTAAGTCCCTAGTAAAGTGGCACTAAGTGTACCTGGTGTCTGTAAATTGAATGCTAGTAGTGGGCCTGCAGCATTTATGGTGCCACCCACTTAACTAGCCCTTTCAAAATGTCTCAAGCATGCCATTCTAGCCTGTGCATGTAGTTTTAAAATTTCCATTTCAACCTGGGAAAATAAACCTTTGACTAGGCCTATATCTTCCTTCTTATCACCTATAAGTCACCCCTAATTTAGACCCTAAACCATCAATAGGACAGGTTGCATTATATTTAAAAAACTATACATATACTTTTAAAATTATATTTCTTTGTAGTGAAAAAATCCTAAATATGTTTTTCACTACCGGAAGGCCTACTTTTGCCATAGGATAACATTGGGTTAACTTATTACATTAAACAAGTGATAACTTTTGATTGGGAGCAGGTGAGAAAGTTTGGTTTAGTGTTAGAGGAATTGAAATGTAAAATCTTCTCTACCGGTAAACTTTGATTTTAAGTGATAATTCATAAAGTGCCTTTTTTAGAAAGATGTTATTGCCTTGCCCCAATCGTTTTGTGGCAGCAGCCTTTTCCTGTGTCACATGACTAGGTGTAGTTGCCAGTAGGCCTTTCTGTATTCCTCCCAGACAGCATCATAATAGAAAGTCTGAGTGTTGGCAGGATAGGCCATCGCCGGCAGGATGGGGGAATGGTGCTGTAACCTACCACATTTGGATTTCAAAGGCACTGGCCTAGCTCACACACAAAGGACTTCAAATTAGCCTATTGTGCCCCCAGACTGGTACCCACTCCTCAGTACGCTGCAGAGACGCTTGTAGGAGTCAAACACACAATCCCCTGTGTGGACCCCTAGGGGGGGTGTTCTTCCAGGTCGGCGCTTGAGATCCTCTTGTGATATAGTACATTTGGCATTACGTTTAGAACAGTGTTTTACTGTTATTCTGAATAAACCATCTGATTACCGAAGTTGATTATATTAGTAAAATTGCTTATGATTTGTTCCATTGAATATATAAAGCCACAATATTCATATGATCTTGCGAGATGCTCTTGGGAATCAAGCACACAATCCACTGTGTAGAGTGGGCTGCCCTTCTTGTTCGGCTCTCGCAATCTAACCACGAGATAATGCATTTGCAGTTAAGTGCTTTCTTAGAATTTCTGAACAAATTAAGAAATGAAATTAAGAAATGTTGATTAGCTTGGAAAAATGTATTATGAATTGTTCCATGAAATATATAAAGCAATAATATTTTTACGAACTCATGAAATGCTAGGGGGTATCTTGCTAGAGGTCCAGGAGAGAACCACACCCTAAGGAAGGATTGTGATTAGTTCATATGGATGTATTTATTTAAAAGAAGAAGATTCCATCCTTTTTGCTTCATTTCACGGAGTTTAGTGCGAGTAGACATATTTGTCTTGTTCTCCTTTCCTGTTTGCCTTTCTTCACAAAGATGTCTTCATCAGATTCTGATGAGCAGCCAGGGGAAGCTTCATCACTCATCCATCTCAGCCTCCTTTAGAATCCTTGGTGCGGCAATTCTATGATATGAGACCAGGTAGCAAGAGAGTTACTGCAATCTCCTAGGGCGAAAGTATTTGTACAGTAAAATTCATAAAAACAGTAGGGCATCCATTAACTAATTCCACATTCTTTGGTTTATAATTTGAGAAACACTGCCTTGTTTACTTACAAGTGCATGCAGTTGGGGCACTTCATTTTTCAACACAATCTGCAATACTTACTGATATCTCTCTAAATTCTAATGTCTACCTCACAATAGCTATACACCACTCATCCATCCCAGCCTCCTTTGGAATCCTTGGTGCGGCAATTCTATGATATGAGACCAGGTAGCAAGAGAGTTCCTCGAAATGTATGTCATCTGTAAACTTTGCAAGAATGAATTCGGACAGCAGAGCAGATATAAAAAATATAGCATGAGTACCATGGGCATATAGAGGCACCGCAGATCTACACAGCTGCAAAGGCTTGTGCTGTGGAGTTAGGCAACTCTACAGGGGCTTCTAAATTATTTGCTCCAGGAGAAACTGTGCCTGCCAACGCTCTAAGTGCATAAGTATAAAGTTCACACCTTCAACCATTGCATTTTTTCACATATAAATTATAACATGCCTTCAAATCTGATTTCATAAACATTTATAAAATACCACATTCGTCTTGAGACATCTTTGATAACAATGAGCATGGTGTTTCATTCTAGAAATAGCAATATCACCACTCAAACATCTCCTAGGGCGAAAGTATGTGTACAGTACAGTAAGGTTCATAAAAACAGTAGGGCATGCATTAACCCATTCCACATCCTTTGGTTTATAATTTGAGAAACACTGCCTTGTGTACTTACAAGTGCATACAGTTGGGGTACTTCTTTTTTTCAACACAATCTGCAATACTTACTGATATCGTTCTAAATTCTAATGTCTACCTCACAATAGCTATATTAGGAAATCTACACCTTCCCAAACAGTTTTTCTTTCTGTAAAACTGCTATAGAATAAGTTTACCAACATTAATACACTTACGCTTCACTGCAAAGTTCATAAAATATATTATTAATTACCTGAACGAATTTTGTTGTGCACGTGCATCGCATTTGACGATGCGGCACATGCAACGGAATTCGTTTTATTGATTTAATTGTCAACTTACCTGCATTTATCCATATTTCAGTATTTACTACCCCCAACCCTGCCCCACGTCATCGCCCGGTAGCACTCCCACCAGGAGCCGCTACTGCCAATACCACCACCAATACCAGCCCCACCACCAATACCACCACTACCACCATCAATACCACCACCAATACCACCACCAATACCACTACCACCAATACCACCAGCTCCACCAATACCACCACAAATATCACCACCTCCAATACCACCAGCACCACTAATATCAACACCACCAATACCTCCACCACCACCAATACCACCACCACCAATATCACCACAACCAATACCACCATCACCAATACAAACACTAATACCACCACAATACCACCACCACCATCAGTAATACCATCACCACCATCAATACAACAACCTCTACCACCATCAATACCACCAGTACCACCACCAATACCACCACCACCAATACCAATACCACCATCACCACCAATACCACCACAATACCACCACTGCCACCAATACCACCACCATCAATACCATCACAACCAATGCCACCATCACCAATAACCCCCCTAATACCACCACAATACCACCAACACCATCAATATTATCACTGCCACCATCAATACCACCACCTTCACCACTATCAAAACAACCGATACCACCACCAATATCACCACCACCAATACCACTACCACCACAACCATCACCAATAACACCAATACCACCACCAATACCACCATGACCACCATTACCACAACCACTAATGCTACCGACAACACCACGATCAATACCACCACCACCAATAGCACCACCAATACCACCACTAATATCACCACCAATACCACCGCCACCCCCATACCACCACCAATATCATCACCATTATTATCACCACCACCAACACCAATACCACCACCACCAATACCACCACAATACCGCCAGCACTAATACCACCAATGCCACCGATACCACCAATACCATCACAACCAATACCACCATCAAAAGTATCACCACTAATACCACCCCCACCATCAATATTATCACCACCACCATCAATACCACCACCTCCACCATCATCATCACCACCAGTACAACCACCAATATCACCACCACCACCAATACCAATACCACCACCACCAACACCAGAACCACCACCAATATCACCACCACCAATACCAACACCACCAATACCACCACCACCAAGAACACCTATACCACCACCACCAATAACACCACGACCACCAATACCACCACCACCAATGCCACCAATAACACCACAGCCAATACCACCACCACCACCAATAGCACCACCAATACTACCACTAATACCACCACCAAAACCACCACCATACGACCTCCAATACCATCACCACCAATATCACCACCACCAAAACCACCACCATCACCAATATAACCACCACCAATACCACCACCACCAATACCACCACCACCAACAATACCACCGCTACCACCAACACCATCACTACCACCCATACCACCACCAACATCCCAATACCACCAATACAGTTAACACCAAGAACACCACCAATACCACTACCACCACCAATACCACCACGACTAATACCACCACCACCAATGCCACCATCATTACCACCAATAATACCACCACCAATACCATCACCACCAATACCACCCCCCAATCCAATACCACCACCACCAATGCCACTGCCAAGAGCAATACCACCACCAATACCAATACCACCACCACCAATACCTCCAATACCACCACCAATAAAACCACCCCCACCAATACCACCACTAATACCATCACCACCAATATCACCACCACCAATACCACAACCAATACCACCACCAATACCACCACCACCAATATCAGTACCACCACCACCAGTACCAATACCATCACCAATAACAATACCACCACCAATACTAATACCACTACCACTAATACCACCACCACCAATACCAGCACGACCGATACCACCAATACCAGTACCACCATCACCAATACCAGTACCACCACCACCACCAATTTTTTTTTTTTTTTGAAGACGTTTATTATTGGTCAAAAAGTGCAGTACATATAGCAAAGACTACAACCCTGCGGGCCGGCTGCAAAAAAAAAATCTGTGCATTGTCGAGGCAGATGTTTACAGGGGAGGGCATTATGCATAGGTCTGTTTACTGTCCGGCGTGTCGTGCCACGAGTAAATTATACATAACATGCGCTTTTAGCACTCGGCCATCACTGTAAATGACGTCTCATTTTACATTTTATTTATAATTGAACCAATAACTTTTCAACAAAAATAAACAGTACCGTGCACATCGGTACGTCCCAGTGTGCCTACGGTGTCAGTGCAGCTCCATGCACCTACGGTGCATGCGGCATCAATGTCTCTTCAACTTGCTTATGCATGTGCTAGGAGCGCATCAGTGTAGTGAGAGAGCTGCGGCTGTCCCGTGTGGTTAGTCGTAAGGCGGGTGGTGAACAGGGTCAGTTAGCGGTGGCCTCCTACCAGCTGTCCGCTTGTTGCACGACATGTGTGGCAAACATATGTGTCGCCCCTACGACATTTTCGGTGGGTGCCACCCGCTCCCGCGTTCTTTGCCATGTGTTTAGCCAGGGGTGTCTGTCTGTCGCTATGTGGTAGTGGGTATTCCCGTAGCTGGGAAGAACAGGAATGCGAAACCTTCAACATGGGAATGTGCAGAGGGGGTCAGAAGTAGGGGGGGGGAAGTGTACTCGTGTGGGCTGTGTCAGGGCTGTGGTGTTGAGAGCAGCGTTCAGGCCATTACGTGGTGGAGAGCCCTCATTAGCGTGGCCGACTGTGTTCGCGGCGTACGTGCCGGGGGGTCGGTGTCGCCCTCGGGGAGGGGAGGGGGGGGGTGAGCGCGGTGTGCAGCCCTGTCTATGATGTTGTCGCTCGTGGGGGGCCTGCCAGTCTCGGCTGTCGCTGCGCGATTCCCCGGGCCACACCCTCTGCCTGTAGGGACCCCAGGATTTCATCCCAGATGTGTGCAATCGGGAACTGTCTCAGACCCGCTATCTCCTCCCCGCGCAGTGCCGTGCCCTCTGCTTTGGCCCAGTTAACAAAGGATGCATACCAGTGCGCGGGAGCTGGCGGTACTCTGCTTTTCCAATGCTTGGTGAGCAGGCGCTTGGCTGTGATAAGGCCTAGGTCCCAGAACCGGGCTTGTGTTTTGTTCTGTTTAGTCCTCTTATACAGCCCAAGAACGCATGCCTCCCACGTGTTGGGTAGTCCCGGGCCTGTGCTGTGTGTCAGGAGTGATGTCACCTCCCCCCAGTAATTGGACAGTGTCGGGCAGCCCCAAAGCATATGCAGGATGTCAGCATCTAGTAGATCGCATCTGGGACATGCTGCAGTGTCTATTGCGAAGTATTTATTAATTCTGTCTGGCGATAGATATGCCTGGTGTAATATATACAGCTGAATGGTGCGGAAGCGGGAGTTACGCGGGACATTCACAGGGCTGGCCAAGACTACCACCACCACCACCAATACCAGTACCACCACCACCAATACTAATACCACCACCAATACCAATAACACTACCACCACCACCACTAATACCACCACCAATACTGCCACCACCATCAATACCTATAGTACCATTACCAATACCACTAACAGCACCAACAATACCACTAATGCCACCACCAATACCAGCACCAGCACCACCAATACCAGCACCACCAATACCACCACCACAACACCATTACTACCACCACCAATGCAACCACCAATACCACCACCACCCAATAACACCACCAGCAATACCCCCACCACCAGCAATACCACCACCACCAATACCACCACCACCATCAATACCACCACCAATACCACCACCAATACCACCCCCAATACCACCATCAATACAATACCATTACCACCAATATAACCACCAATACCACCACCAATGCCAATTCCACCACCAATACTAACATCAACACCAACACCACCAATACCACCACCAATACCATCATCACCACCAATACCACCACCAATACCACCTCTAATACCACCACCACCATCACAACCACCGTCAACAATAACACCACCACCAATACCACCACCACCAATACCACCACCAACACCAATACCACCACCAACACCAATACCACCACCAATGCCACCACCACCAAGCCATCACCACCACCAATACCACCACCACCGCCAATATCGTTACACACAATACTACCACTCAGTGGCGACTGCTCCATTGGGGTGTGGGGGCGTCGCCCACTGCTTTCTCACAGTGCGAGAAGCAGAAACATGAAATGGTAAAACTACCATTTCATGTTTCTGCTTCTTGCGCAGGAAGCAAGCAGGAGTGCCACTTTGGGGCGGGATGGTGGGCGTACCTGCTCCGGCGCAAGAGAGGCATGGCTAGCCCACTGCCTTTAGTGCTGATTGTTTGTTCGGCCCCTGGGCAGACTAAACCAGTCATGCGCAGTTAGGCACTCTCTCTTTTTTTTCTATGTAGGCTGCATGCAGCCTACATAGAGAAAATGGCTCCCTGGCTTGCAGAGGACCGGCTGGGCGCCGTCCGCCTCCAATCACAACGCTGCTATTGCAGCGGTGTGATTGGCTGAGGGGAGCGGGCGGGAGGAAGGCTGCCTAGGTGCAGGCAGAAGGAGCAGGAGCTGATGCCAGGCGGTGGCGCACGACCCTGAGGAAGCAGTGGGAGGAAGCAAGGTAAGTTCAGGGCACGAGTCGGGGTACCACGCGGCTGGACGGCATCCCCCCACTTATTTTCTAGGGTTTTCCAGGGTGGACGCCGTCCACCCTGCTCAATCATAACGCCGTCCACCCTTTTCCATCAAAACCGCGTCCATCCTTGCCTGCTGCCTGACCTGCCTCCGCCTCCCACTCCAGACTTCCCTGCTCGAGACTCGAGACTCCACTCCCGGCCTCAGCTGCTGCCTGCCCTGCTCGAGACTCCTCTCCCGGCCTAGCCTGCTGCCTGCTCGTAGATTGAGTGTGGAACTAAGTTATGCTAATAACATGTACGAAGCGATTAACATTATGGCCTTTAACTCGTCCCAATCAGGAACTACTCTGTTGCTCTGAAAATAAACAGTTTGAATGTTGAACTTGGCGGTGACGGAGGGGGGAGGAGGGGAGGGGTGCGATCACAAGGTAGAAAGAGGTAAACATTATTAAGACTGTGAGGAGAACAGGGCGACGTGGGTAAATAGGTCACCGCTGTCCAGCAGGCAGTGTCTGCCCCCTTCTTCTTTGCCAAGTATCACACTGCACCTGTGTATAATAACTCTGACCACTCAAACCACCGGACTACCCTGCTGACATCTGAATATCTATGTACACCTGGCTGTCCTGTCCACCCGGACACTACTGGCTGTCACACGGTACTCGCGACGTAACCCCAGACCGCAGGGAAATAGTGTGACCTCCAGACCTTTCACCCGATTGTGCTCCGACAGTACTGTGCTCGTGTGTGTAACATCCACTAGGCCACGTGGAAGCCTGGGTTCAGTACTCCTGACTCAGTACTGCCTCTTCGACTCTACTGTCCCCTGACAGTTCTGTCCGCAGTGCCCCCTCCTTGGTCTGTACCAGGGAGCATCGCCATGAGCCCCCCTCCGCGCCCCCGGCAGACAGTCGCCTCCCTCGTTTGTAAATTACTTTGAGTCGGTATGTCGCCCCCACTCCCTTACACCTTACTGTGCTCCCATCAGCCAGCATCAATAGCCCCTCAGGTGTCAGTCCAGACAAAGGGTAGCCCAGCTCTCCATGGCGCCGGTGCCAGTCTGATGGGCAGCAGGCTCCTGCCATCCCCTTCATCAACCTAAATGAGGTGTGAAAGGCAGGCTGGAAATGCACCAAGCAAAGGTCACACCTCCAGGCTACCTTCAAAGACTGGTGAATAACACCAGTCAGACCAGCCCCTCCGAACTGCGGTAGGACTGGCGCCCCTGGACTGGTAGCGGGAGGGGGAGGGGGAGGGTTAAAGACACCATGCCTCCTGCCATACTCTCGCACTGTAGTCCAATGAAAGCACTAGGATGAACCCAAACTGCACAGACAAGATCAATATAAAACTGTCTGTGAGAGTGCTACGTTTTTAACACCTCGCCCGTGTAAACAAACAGACACTGTCTCAAGGGAGATATCAACACAGCGATTGTAGAATCTCCTTCTGCACGCAGCAGGGGCCGGTGGACGCTGTGCAGAATATTGAACTGGTTGGGAAGAAATACAGGGGTTCAAGTAGCTGTTAAACATGCACTTCATACAGCAGGTGGAAAGAAAGAGAGGGTTCAGGGCAATCTATAGGCGGCTTATGCCAGAGCTGCTCAAATGCAGGGAGCAAGTTAAACAAGGAGTGCACCATTTAAACCACTGCTGGGAAATCAACAGGTGGCATTTTAGGAAATAAACAATGTATTGTCATTTTGAGATTCTTTGTATATTTGTATTTACTTTGCTGTCGCAGAAGCCTATTTTTAAAACCTTCATGTGCCCTTAAACAGCATGAGTTCTGAAGTTTTCAAGGTTTGTGCGTGAGTAGTTTATTCAGTCCAGGATCTTCTGTTGCATTGTGGTCCTTGCAGTCTTGTTTATTTAATTATAAAAACAGCGATACAAGAGCCAGAAGTCAGAGCAAAACTGGGCTACAAGGCCTACTCACGTATGAACGTAAAAAAATGAGATCTTTCAAGCATAGTTGATTACACTGCATAATTTGTGAGATGCGTGTGTAAACCTTTCTGGACTTGTTTGACGCACTTTATAAAGAGTCATCCAGGGGCAGCGGGTTTTCAATTGTCAACCACACTTTTTTGACTAAAGCAATTTGCAAGAAAAGCACATCATGTAAGGTAATGTGGCACATTTTGTGATGCTGTTATTTCATAATTTTGCATTTTTTTAAAACATTTTAACACTGTTAGGGCAAATGTTTCACACAATTAGTACAAGTGTACCATTTAAGTACAGTGATAAGCAACTGAAAGGCGACCAGCCAACATCTGCATAGGGCCTTCCACTGCCCGGCTAGACGCATTTTCTTTGTTCAAGTCTGCAGATTATTAAACAGATGACGGATTGTGTGACCAATGCAGTAAATCAGAAATTATGCTGAAAACGTGCAGCAGCAGATTTGCATTATTCGAGTGACAACGTTTAGAACCGGGTACGTATGTCCAAGGAGTATAGAGAACCAAGGCTCCAACTCTGACCTGTACTAGGTTGCTAAATGAAATAGTTGGACATCAGATATGGTTGTTGTGGCCCAGCAAGGGTGCCTGGACCCTAATGCCAACATAGAAATAATAATATTTATGTGGAGTGTTTCCTTCACAGCGTTGAACCCCATTGTCACTACACCTGCTGCACCATTGGTAGCCATGTCCTTGTGTAGTGGGTCCGCCTGCAATGTAGTCATTTTTGCTCTTTGGATGTTATAAGGGGTTTGGCGTATGCAGGACATTTCCTGTGTTGGCAGATGCTAAACTCATCCCTTTTACAGAGTATGTACACTCCTGTAGAAATTCTAAATCCATATATATACTCTTAATAGGCCAGAAGAAACATATGACACATTTTGCAGTATAAATCTCAACTACCGTAATATATAAAACCAATGTATATAATCACATCCCACAGAGGCTGATATAGAATCCTCTCTTCGGTTAGACAGATTGCACCCCCCCTCACCCTTCCCCCCACCAGCGCCTTGAGACCCTCACAGGTGAGTAGTGCACTTACAATTCCCCTGATTGCTTGATCCTGCTCTGCCATTCCCTCGCATTTCTCACTGACTTGTCTCACTTCAAGTCTGAGACTCAGAGATTTCGAATTATCTCATGCCAACCTTGTTGCAACAGGACCATTGTGTTCTATGAAGAGGACAAGGACATGTTGCAGATCTCCCACTTCAGTTTCATTTATTTGTCTCCCACCCTCAGAGAAAGAGGAGGCATCTCTCTGCAAAAGATTTGCATATCACATACATATCTCATCCCAAAACTGTGTGGGTCAGCCTTCTCCAAGTACTCTCCAGGCTCCTGATGGCAAGAGAAGGATGGAGGCAGAGGCACGATCTACCTACGGAGCTTAGAGTACTGTACAAAAACACAATCTAGCTACATATTGCTGCTTAAAAACATACACTCTGTAGGTAAGTGCCTGGACTGTGCATGTCTGAGGGGCATAGT
This sequence comes from Lissotriton vulgaris, assembly GCF_964263255.1. Lineage (NCBI taxonomy): Eukaryota > Metazoa > Chordata > Amphibia > Caudata > Salamandridae > Lissotriton > Lissotriton vulgaris. The sequence continues at coordinate 1,663,027,132 of NC_141694.1, forward strand.
TCAACTAAACCCTTCCCAAAGGAACAAACCATTTATTGAGCAGACATACTGCGCATTCCTCAGTCAACACAGTATAATTGCTCAAACGTGGATGTCAGAGCACACATCAGTGCATCGCAGGAGTCAATGACAAGGCACCCAGAGTCGGTAGAGGAAGGGTCCCCAGCACTATCTCAGCTACTTATGGGGGTGTGTTTCCAGTCCAATCAAGAAGCTGGCAGGGGTCTATCCCTTTTCAAACATGGCCTTGCTGCTTGTCTGGCCCCTCTTTGGCAATCATGGCTTTCTGGCTTTGACGTCTGGCACCAAATTCCTGCTCTCTTGATAGTCACAAAGACCAGGTGAAGTATTTTTTCGTGAGAAAAGGAAAGTGAAGTGTCATGGTTCGAGACACAAAGAAACATGTTTTCCCTTTTGTTTTGTGGCGCTAAAGACGTGCTGTATAAGTGAACTGGTCGCCGGAAACCCACAGCTTAAGAAACATACTTCATGCACCCTCTGAGGGATCATGCTAAAAGTTTGTCTTTCTCGTGCAAGTAGTCTTATTGCAGTTTTAACTTTTAGACCACAATCAATTCTCACACCTATGAAGGTGGAGTAAAAGTTAAAACTGTGGGGGCGCCAAAATGCTGGACAATGGGGCCCCCACAGTGTCTGTGAAGGGTCTCCTTGCAAGGGGCCACTTATGTAAATTAGAGGGGGCCTCGCACGTGCCCTTTCAGCTCAGGGCCTCGCAAATCCTAGAACCGGCCCCGGGTAGAGCTTTGAAACCTTTAGCAGAACGCAAAGCTAGTGGGACACCTCAATGCTTAAATGAAGTGCAGCACAGGTATGTTCATAGAAAGACAGACCTAAAAAGGAAACGCTGAGATTTCCCTGAAAATCTGGGTTGCATCTATGCGCCACAACTGGCTTGTTTTGGTATGACCATACTACAGGCTACACCCATGACATCTCCTAGGCCAGAGGAAGTCACCTGGAGGGGCTGAGACAACTAGGCTCTTATTGGACTTGTGCACAACAGAGGGCAGTGTTAAAAACTGTGCCTTTCTATTCCCGAGGCTCATTATGCAATCTGCCTATTCGGGAGATGACCAAATAAATGTAGACAGTAGACAGTAAACACATTATTTTCTGTCTGTAATTATCTGTAAACTGCTAATTCCTCCATACAGGGACCTTAAGTCACAGGCTTAAGTACCAAGCAGCTTCAATTGTTAAATCTTGCAATATATGCAAATGTTAGCTCTGCCTTACATGTGATGTCACTTCCTTTGACCACGCCTACCTTGGAGAGTCCCCCCACTTCTTTTTTTAGGACTTGTGTCCTGGGTAAGTTTAACATTTTATTTTGATTATTACTGTCCCCCCCCCCCCTCACCCGTGCGAACCCCCCACCCCTTCACCCCCACTCCCCAGTCGGTCTTGCCGGCCACAAATCAGTACGCCTGTTCAATCATGGCTTCCGAGTTAGATACATCTATTTCATGCATCATTTCAGTTAAAGGGTGTCAATTTAGAAACCCCCTCGCCCCCTCAATCCTCTCGCTTCCGTACACGAGCTCTGGCGGGCTGTTGCGCTCGATATTTTTTCTGTAGAATGTATATGCATGTCAGCATGTTTTTTTCTTTTATTAGGTAATCATTATTCTGTGCATAATTTTTCCTAGATATCTTCCGCAATGAGCTTTTGATTGTTCTTTAAATGTAGGCATTAGTGCTTAGTTTTAAATTATGCCCAATCAGTAAGTTTACTAAAACTAAGAATCCCGTGCGCACGCGCACCTTCTAGCTCCAATAAGAAGAGCCCTGCATGGCCCCTGTCATTATTGTGAAGACGCACTGTGTCTAAACGAGTGAAAGTGCGACACTTTTGCATCTGGTTCTCAGGTCAACTTTCCCTGACCAGCTTGCTGCAAAAGGCCTTCTCTTCTCACCGCCGGCACGTGTTTACCAACCGGGGGACTTTCTTCATTTAAGTCTTGAGGCACGATACCCCCATAACCTGTGCAGCATGCTGCAGCTCCATGGGCGCCGTTATAGGTGAGAGTGGTGTTACATTCTGGAGATGTTGTTGATTAAACTGAGCCACACGTAATGACTACATTGCTAGGCAGAGAGACTGACCTGGTCATAAATGAATGAGCAAAATGAGGAGACTGACCTCGGTTGAGTGTGTCATCACTTTTACATCATCATAAATGCAGTGGTATATTCTAATTGCAGGTTCGGGAAGTAATCTTAGTCATGCCTATTAGATAAACTATCACAGCCATCATTTATTAATTAGACTGGTACAACTCAGGATCACAAACTCTTCAATACACATATGGATATCAATAAGCGGTAAGATACTTGTGTTGATGAACAGAAGGTTCCTGCGGAGATCGAGAGCAGGTCGTACATAAGTAACAGTATATACGTGGCATTGTCAAAATGACTTCAAAATTCAACATACAACAGATTAGATTTTCGAGCCCACACATTCCCCGTTACGTAGCACAATTGTTTTTAATGTAATCAAAGACCAGGCTGAATGTTTGGGCGTACAGACCAAATGACCTAAAAGCAGACCGCTTGCTGCAACATACGCCAGGGAAAAATCAGTCCACAGCCTGAATTAAATTTCCACAAGTGTTAGCTGCTTTATCGTGAGCGTCCCAGGACATTTTTCCAGGGGGGGCAAAATGTTGACATCATCACCATCCTCTGACATGATGTGTGCCAGGTGGGGCACAAGAAACACTGGGGCGCTGAACTGGGATAGACTCAATTAGATGCCAGTAATCCAGTACATGTGACTGACCCTGCCACAGGCCAACAAACACCACCTGTAGGGAAAACGCTAAACTTTCTGACAAGGTGCTTTACCTCTGTGTGCTAGGTGTGCAGACTTCCGGGTCCTCGATCCAACACCAATCAAGGTTGTCTTCATAACGATCCGATTTTTATCATAATTCTTTAAAACGGCCTATGATTAAAGCACCAGATTAAATATATTGTATGCAAAGTGTATGTTAGGGATTATTCGTAGCACACATATTTACCAATATTGGCTTCTTGGTGCTAGAATTCATGATAACTTTTATCCAAAGTTAAGGCACAACGTAAAAGTTAGTAATAAATAATTCAGCAATCACACACGCTAGTGATTCGCCAATGGGTGCTCCCTTTACTAGAATTCCCCAGGCATTGCTAAATTTTACACACAATGAATTCATTTATACAAAATAAAATGTATAGGTCCAAATGTTAGCTATATTTTTGAAAAGAAACTTAGAGTCCCTCTACGTGTAGTCAATATCAAACTGACAACGTGCCCACGTTTAGGATACAATAATGGCCAGCTCCCTTATGCGGAAGTCTGGCACCGTAAATGGGTGGCACTTGCGGTGCCCGCAGCGGCGGCACTTCACAGGTCCAGGGATGCTGAGTCTTACACAGTGGTCGAAGTGGGGGAAAAAAGTAGGGGAACAGTGGGTGGAGAATCCAAGGGCGGGAATAACCCAAGGATTGGATCTGTGGGTGGAGCCAGAGGTGTGGCCAGAATGCGCAGACATCCCAATTATTTGTATTTGTTTGGCATTTCACTGCCCAGTTTAATCAACCAATGGATACACATGATTATTTAAGGTTATAATGAGTTATTGACATTAAAATATATTCACAAAGTGGGATATGCTTCTAATCACAGAATGTACCAAATACGATAAAATGTGGAAACACAAGCCATTTATCTCCGAGCCATGGAGTTTCTGTCATCAGCACTTCTCCCTTTTCCCACAACAGCAGTTCAAACATGAATGGCAAAATATCCTAGTTTGCAAATGTTTTCTCTAAAATAATGGCTCTGCCATATTTGCCTCATAATGCAAGATCTGCTGCATGATCTGACCATTTAAACTAATAAATTGTTTGTAGCTCAAACATATCAAAAGTTAATATAAAATGTGACTTGTGTTGCTGCGGAGTGGATGGCCTATAGTAAAGGTTGACTGGTCACCTTTCTCCAACTGCTGCCTTTGTATGTTACACTGGTACAAATAAGGCAAAATCTTTCCAGAGACTGTTAGCATGTGTACCCATGTCAAAATAATAAAATATCTGAAAATATACTGCATTACGCTGCAGCCTTTTTTAATGCATAATTTAGTCAACACTGCGGCATAATGTTGTCATCCTTTGTTGCATAATTAATCCCAGTGGCCCCACAGCAGGCAGCACATGTTAAAAGTGCTTGTGAATGAAGCCGGGTGACTGTAAGTTTGGGAAATTAGTTTGGTGTGCGTGCAAATCCTGCATTGCCAAACCCTGGTGAGTTGCAGCTACTACTGCTGAAACAAGGCCAATGGAGGTACCTATGGGTGAGGGAGACTCGCCTCAAGGGTAGGGCCAGCCCCAGCACTGGTGGTGTCCTGTGCATTAATGTTTGTTAGTGCCCCCCAATGACCACCTCTGCCATGGATTCCCTCACTACCACCCTTTATCTATGCCCCCCCATTTTCCATAACCACTTTCTTTCAGATGCATTTAATTTGATTTACAGCGCCACTCATACCATTGTAGAGTGTCAGAGCACTTTACATCACACACATTACACAGAGACAATCAATATGTGTGTAAATCACTGTATAGAAAATGCTACATAAGACTAAGGACTACAAGGTGTAGGAGTCACATGACAACCATACTAGTAGCCCATATTAGTTTTATAGTGATTGGTCTAGAGAAACACAATACCCATAATTTAAAACGTAATACCATGGTGGGGGTTCTTCTTAATAATCAGAATTGATTTCTGTCCAAACGAACACTTTTTGGGACATTAGGATAATCAAAGTCTGGGGGGAGAGGGGGTGGGAGGGTTGGGGGGAACATAACGCTCTAATTTATACCTTGCAGTTTGTATGCAGCTCTTAGATGACAGTTAATAGCTCAGTGTTCTAAGTTAGGATTTTAACTTATAAACTGCAAGTAACAAAAGAATCTCGTTGACAAAAGCAGAAAACCCACTGACCTATTTACATTATGTGCACTTTGAGATCTGCATGGCGCATGTTCTTTGCAGCCGGTACAATAAACCCTCTGAGCTACCTTTCCATGAGTCAAAACTTCCACTAGACAAAATTCTAATCTCTCTCTAGAAAGAACATTACTCACCAGTCATCATAACATTTTTATTGTTGCCGAAAATTGCTGGAGGCCAGGAAGGAGGCAACAAGCGTTTTTAAAACCATAATATACTTGCAAACATGATGCCTCCACCTAAAGTCAGCACCTGGTGCAGTCACACTGGTTGCACTGCCCTAGAGCTAGTCCTTCTCAAGGGTCCTGTGCCCTCAGTGACTGTTGTTATAGGGTGTGCTGCTTCATAGACCTGCCTGCAAAACTGGAGGTGAACCTCAGTATGGATAGTGATGGACAAGCCTTGAAGGTTAACCTACACTTGTCATGCTAGGGTCCTCCTGCTGGTGCAAAGACACAAGAACTTCTAAGGTGTTGCGAAGCCTTCTAAGGTCTAGCATGTGATTGTGCTCCTGCAGGAGAGTGGTCTGGTGGACTGGTTATTAAGGCTGAACCTGGTTCCCAGTTCCAAATTCAGCAGCTCTGACCATAGTGCCACATCCTCTCCCGCACTGACCACCGTACTGCCCCACTGAGAAAAACTCCCACTGTCTTCAACTACAACCCAATTGTTGCCCGCTATAAACACCTGGATGCGGCTCAATTTAAATTACGCACTAGACAAGAGCAATATGTGGCCTACAAAAAAAAAAGTAACAACATCCTTGAAACAGCAAACACTTATAGGGAATGCAAAATTTAGCAAACCATGGGAAATGTAAGCAGGAACAACATGGTTACCGTAATGCTTTTATACTCACTATTCAGAAATCAGTGAGTGCTTTTGCCTGAAAAGTTAAGGACACGACTACAGGGCCCTGAATAGATCCATTTCAATGGCCATTGCTTATATCCTTACTAAACGTAAGCAGTATGGTAAAAAGACCACATCCCAGAATGCACACATTTTGTTTTCCAATCCACAGATTGCAGTACCTCCAGGATTGGTGCACAAGTTCCAAGTCCAGGGAAAACAAAGACAAGAAAACAAAAATAGAGCTTCACTGACAAACTCTGTACTTCACTGGAAAACTCTGTAAAAGTGGCGCTACTGTGTTTCAGTGTGAATAAAATCACTTTGCCCAGTTTGCTTCCATCTGTCTTACTTTATTTAGTTATTTATCTATTTTTCAAGTTTTTAGCCTTTTGTTCCCAATGCTGCACTTTGGAATTAAAATGTCAGAAAAATATAACATTTCCAGCAAAAGTGTCTTTCTTTTTTGGATCCATTTCACAGGGAAGCAAATAAAAGAAAGGAGACGAAAGAGAGTGAGAACCCCGTCTTGAAGTGACGGTTTTCATGGGCGTCTGCAGGGGGGGCAAGGAGGGTCGCTCCAGGGGGGGGGGGGCAAGCGCCCCTCCTTTCGGCCGCCCATGTGCTTTATAAGAAAAAAAAACATACCGATAGGTTTAGTTATATTAAAGAATGACATTGCTGTATAACATAGTTTAGCCTTGAAAACAAATATAATTTACTGGCAGTTAGTTACCTCTTTGCGGTATGTTTTTATTCATATCACAAACATGGGGCGCCATCAGTTGCCCGTGTGTGTTAAATTCTATGCAGCCAGCAATCAGGGCAGTTAAACTGAAAAACTGTCTGCCTGACGTCTCTTAAACCTTGCCCTGAAACTTAGCGAGGAGGTTTACTGAAGAACATTCCAGAGCAGGGAAATGAAGAAAACTGTGTGCTGCTCAAGATGTAAACATTGTGTGCTCTCAGGAGCCGCTATGCATATGACTGAGCCGGTGCATGCTTTTCATATTGCACGAATGAACCGGGGACCACTGTGAGTGGAGTCTAGGGGCCCGATGTAGGTAAAAGGGATTTTCCGATTTCAAAATACCGAGGCGGTCCGAATCGGTATTCTGAAATCGGAAAACGAGATGTAGCAAAAAAAAGGCGAATTAATACCGATTCGGTCGGCATCGGTAATGTGAATCGGTACATTCCGATTCGGCACGGACCGAATCGGAAAGTACCGAATCGGCTAACACCGAATCGGAAATAGCCGAATCGGCTAACACCGAATCGGTAATAGCCGAATCGGCTAACACCGAATCGGAAATAGCCGATTCGGTAAAATCCGAATCGGCAATGATAGAATCGTAGCTATGAAAACACACCCATGGCCAAAAAGCCCATAGGAATGCATTGAAAAAACCGATTCGGTAAAATCCGAATCGGATATTACCGAATCGGATTTTACCGATTCGGATATTACCGAATCGGATTTTACCGATTCGGTAATATCCGATTCGGTAAAAGCCGATTCTGCAAAAGCCGATTCAGCCAATGAGGTGGCTCCCCCTCCCCCACCCAAACAGGGAGTGGCAACCCTGGCAGGTGCAGCTAATTAAGAAGTTTCTGGAGAGCCAGTCTGAGCTGAACACTCACAGTTAGCAGCAGTGGGAGTAGGAGGTTGTGAACTGTAGTGAAGAAGATGGCAAACCAGAGCGAGAGCCAGAAGTCCTCCCAGAAGAGGAAGCCTAAGTTCAGCACCACCGAGCTGCAGGTGTTGGTTGAGGAGGTGGTGAGGGTGCACCACCAGCTATTTGGAAAGCTGTCCCTCAATGTGCCAGACAGCACCAAGAGGAGGATCTGGAGCGAAATCGCCCAAAAGGTGAATGCTGTGGGTGTCACCCCCAGGTCCCTGGATGAGCTCAAGAAGCGATTCTATGACATCCGCAGCCTCACAAAAAGGAAGATGGCAGACATCCAGAGGCAAGCAGGACTCACAGGTGGGGGCAGGAACCCTGCGCCACCCCTCACAGACCTCGAGGAAATGGTCTCCACCACCATTGAGAGGGAGAGTGTTACTGGAATTGGGACCCTGGACAGCTCAGCCAGAGCTACAGCTACAGGTAAGAAGCATGCGCATCATGACACACCCTACCAGACACCTCCCCATTAGACACAATGCATAGGCAAACCCCAGCACAGTACTGTAACCAACATACAAGAGACAAGCATCATGGTACATGTAGTCAGCAGAAGTTAGCAAACTATGGCAGTGCAGAATCACAAGACAGGAAACAGTGGAACACAGTAAGGAGATGCAAGGACATGTGGAATGCTTTAATTGTACTGACTGTAATACATCAACACTCAATTTACAAATGCTTCTTTGTACCTAGGGGCACCATCAGGCGGACAAACTATGTCAACAGAGGCAGCAGCACCATCTGACACTGCACTCGCAGGGCTGAGCACCAGCCAGGCTGCCGAGGAGGAGGAGGACGTAAACACCCTAGGGCTTGGTATGGAGGGAGACCTGGTGATAGACTTTGAAGCAGTGCACTCCCCACAAATGCCCAGCACACCCCCCTTGCAGTTCTCCCCAGAGAACTCCCCGACAAGGGACCTCCTTCCACCTACACCAGCTCCTGCCACAACCATGGCTTTGGCACCAGTACAACCTGTCCTGGGAGCAGGGGCTCAGGGCCCGGCCAGCACCACACCCCCACCAGTGCCACCCCAGCCCACTCAGCAGGCCAGCAGCAGCAGTACCCGGCGCCGTGCCATCACCACCACTGCTGCACCAGCACGGGAGGGCAGTGTCTTCCTGGGCCTCGAGGGAAAGATGGTCAAGATACAAAGGCAGCAGGCAAAATCCATGATGGCCTGCCAACGCCAGCTCCTGCAGCACAACCTGCAGATGGGAGAAATGGTAAAGGGATTTCAGGCCTTCGTGGAGTCAAACAAGGAGGTGGCAGCAGGTTTAGGCAGGCTAACCACTGCCATAACCCAGTTGTGTGGCAGAATGGAGGAGCAGGAGCTGGTGCGCAGGCGGGATGCCCGGGTGCAGAACCGCTGCATGAGCCGCCTTGCTGCGGCAACGGCACAACTCTGCCAGCGCAGCGCAAACATGGAGTCTAGCCTCAGTCAAAATACGGCAGAGCTCACAAGGGGAATGGCCCGCATCACGACTGCAATGGAGGCCATGATCATCTCGAACACTGCCACAAATCCTGTCCTGGACCTGGGGGATGCTGGGGACAGCAGCAGCCGCAGCAGCCCGGCCAGCGCTGCGTCTGAGCCACGCAGGAGCACCAGGCGCTCCGCAGATGCTGCTGGTCATTCAGAGGGGGCTGAGGGACACCCCAGTGGGGCTGCCAAGCGGTCAAAGAAATAGCCTTGCAAGGGCGGGTGAGGCAACCTGGACCTTGGACTTTTGTTTACTTTTCCATTACACCATTTTTTTGTTGCACATCAGTGCAGTAACTGTGTTGCAACAGTATTAAAAATTGTTTTTTCCCAACAACCATTTAGCTGTCTTTGCATCTGTACTCACTCAGAAATAGTTTTCAGTAATCTCCTCACGTCTGTATCTGCCATCACTTGGCGTACACACCCCAGCTGGCTGTGTCAGTGGCACAGCTTCGTCGTCGTCATGGTCCTCGTAGTCAGACAACTCCACCTCAGTGCCCTTCTTCACCGCAAGGTTGTGTAACATTGCACATACAGCTATGATCTTGCAGCAGGTGATGGGGGTATACTGCCTTGCACCTCCACTCTTGTGCAGGCATCTGAATCTACTTTTCCAGATGCCAAAGGTCCGTTCGACAACATTCCTTGTGCGTATGTGGGCCCGGTTATACCTCCTTTGGCTGGGTGTGGAGGGGTTGAGGTAGGGGGTGAGTATGAATGAGCGGAGGGCATATGCACTATCGCCTGGAAGAGAAAGGGGTAACATTACACACATGCATACATGTATTCCACCTAGCTACTATGTGTTATGGGGGTCTGATGATGTGTCTCACCTAGGAGGTATCCTTCACCAAATTCGCCAGCCATCAGCCGTGCATAGATGCCGCTCTGTTGGAAAATATAGGAGTCATGGGTACTCCCTGGAAATTTTGCTACCAGGTCTGTGATGGTGCACTTTGCATTGCAGATCACCTGCACGTTGATGGTGTGTGTAGACTTCCGATTGCGGTATATGTATTCTGTGTCCGCTGGTGGGCAAATCGGAATGTGCGTGCCATCTATGCAACCAATGATTTGGGGAAATTGTGCCATCTGGTAGAAGTCAGCTTTAGTTTGTAGCAGTTCTGCGTGGGTTGCAGGGAAAGAGATGTATTGGTCCATCCTGTGTATCATGGCGTCAAGGAATGTGTGGAAGAACCTTGACAGGCTGCTCTGGCTCACCCCTCCTGCCGCTGCAACTCCACTTTGATAGCTGCCAGACGCTAGCAGGTGTAGGCTGCATAGCACCTGGATGTGCGCAGGGATGGCGTGTGCCCTTGGGGTGTGGTGGTCCAAGAATGGTTTGAGATCCCTGATGAGCTCAAGTATGGTGTCAGAGTCCAGCCTGTATCTCTGTAGGATCTCTGCCTCTGTGAGCATGAACAGGGTTATCCTCTGTCTGTAGACCTGTTCATTTCTTAGCCATTCCCTCTGTCCTTCCTGCTGTAGCCGTAGCCGCCTCGCAATGACATAAAAAGCTGCCATCCTGCAAGTTGCAATGCATTTTGGGGCTGTTTATATGGGTTGGAGTTGGTTACCACCTGATTGTAATCCATGGTAAATACCGAGTGAATTCTACCGATTCTGAGCCGATTTCGGTGTTTCTGTGCCTCCCTACATCTCCCCATCTGTCGGAATCGGGGAATTTCCCGATCGGTGATTCATACGAATCGGTATGTTTTCCGATTCGGCTCATGTCCGATTCGGTCTATCTACCGATTCGGTACATGGACCGAATCGGCTTCATTCCGAATCGGTGTGTCTACCGAATCGGTACATGGGCCGAATCGGATAATTTCCGAATCGGTGTCACTACCGAATCGGTACATGGACCGAATCGGTTATTTTCCGATTCGGTGTCACTACCGATTCGGTACATGGACCGAATCGGTTATTTTCCGATTCGGTGTCACTACCGAATCGGTACATTGACCGAATCGGTGTTTGCATCCGATTCGGTGTGTTACCGATTCGTTACATATCCGATTTTCGGTATGTACGTATCGGATTCTTTCCCATTCGGTACTCATTCCGAATCGGTTTTCACTCCGATTATTAATTTTTTTGGTTCCCTACATCTCGATGGCTGTTTACCGATCGGTAAGGGCCAAAAATCGGTATTTTCGGCCGTTACCGATCGGTAACGGCCAACCTACATCGGGCCCTAGATGCCTGGCCTGCTATGTAGGGTGTGGCACACTACACCAAAGATGCCTCTGTCCTCCTCTTATCCCTCTGCTACTTATTTGCTTTGCTTGTCTTCAAAATACACCCACCAGCACACTACAGAAGTAAATGGCATACATAACGTGACATACCTTGTGCTACATGACGCCAGCGAGTTGAAAGTGAGGGCTAGGTCTGTGATACACAATCTAGCCAAGGATACGCTTAAGTAATTAGGACATGGGCTACACTTCAGATTTTTTTCACTGTGAAGGTTTCACGGAAAATGCAATATCCAGAACATCCTCGGGAATGTACTAGAACTCTAAAGGTGGATGAACTAGCCTGGTATACAGCACTGATTTAATGCCTTCTGTTGAATACCAATTCTGGCTCCCACGTGTAGGCTAAACGTCTAATCTACTTTGAACTGAGCTCGCTGCTTAGCCACTACCCTTTTTCACTACTTGTGACTGATTTATGTTCAATTTGAACAGCATCTGATGAAATGTACATTCTGCTACACTTTTCTTTTTCAGAAACGCTGGTGTAGACTGGTTATTGGCGGCCAAAATGATCAGACCCCAAAGGGGGAGTTTTCCTTAGCCCGAGAGTGGAGGCAAAGTCTTAGGTACACATATCTTAATGATTGGGTTTTAAGAACATACACACATGATTTATTCAATTGGAATGAAAGTACTTCTTGAAACAAGATCGTCCTCTTCTATTACACCTTTCAACGCCACTGCCGGTCTGCTCCCCTTTTCTGGAAAACAAGTTAATTTTAGACTTAGGAAAACATGTATTAATGTAATAAGTTAAAGGAAACAAACTGTGAATCACCACCAAAGATTCTGCCAAGTAAAAATGTCAAAGAAATACAAAAATCATCAGTATGTGGTTCAGGCTCGCTCGCTATAACACGGTATGAGAATTCTTTTACGCCTCACCACTTTTAAATGTCACCAGCTGCCACTGCTACCACAACCACCAATATCACCACCAATAACACTGCCAACACCAATACCATCACCACAAATACCACCACCACCCCCAATACCAGTACCACCACAACCAATACCAGTACCACCACCACTAATACTAATATCACCAATACCAATACCAATACCACTACCAATACCAATACCACCACCACCAATACCAATACCACCACCACCAAAACCAATGCCACCACCACCAATTACAATCCCACCACCACCAATACTAGTACTTCCACCACCAATACCACCACCACCAATACCAGCACCACCAATACCAGCAATATCAATACCACTACCACCAATACCACCACCACCAATACCACAAATACCACCACCATCACCACCAATACCAATACCCCCACCACCAATACCAATACCACCACCTCAGTGCCTCTTGCTCACTAGTAATAGCTGGGGCGCTCTACGAGGCCGGAGCTGCAGCCAAGACCCTCCCTCCCTCCATGCCTGCCATAAAGCACAGCCCGCCCTGCACCAGGAGGTGAAACAGGGCCCTGCTACAGCTGGAGTGTTTTTTATTAGGCCACAGATAGCAATGACATTACGCAGTGCCACGCTGCACACTCAAATCACAGAGAGGGCAGGAAATAGCCCCCTCCCTCTCTTCCTCCTGAGCCACGACAGTGTAATCACAGAACTAAAGGTGTTGGAGTGCTTTGCTAGTGTTTATAGATCGGATCATCTGTAACTTTCACTTCATACTTTGTGTCTGTGTAATTTACAACCCTTACAGGTCTTCTTCACTGAACTATTTATCACTACTTTGAAGACATCGCAGGCCGGTCTCTTCCTCTGATATTTACATTCTAACAAGCGGTTGAGAAAGTCCTTTATTGCAATGCAATAGGTCTTGCATTTAAGCTATTAGTATTGTAAATGACAATGTCTTTTATTTATGTTTTAAACCCAAAACATAAATAAAAGGCATTGTCATTTACAATGCCAATAACTCAAACTTTCGTGAATGCGAGACCCATTGTATTGCAGATGCTTGTTGGGTCGGCTTTCACTACGGCAGAATCAAGCAGATCTTTTTATAGCCTCTTTGTACAAATATATTGACAAATCAGTTTGCCCTACAAGTATTTCATCATTGCAACTGCAGTTTCTCCTAAGACAAAGCATTTCTCCATAGGGGGGGCTATTTTTAAGTTGTAATGGGTGAAAACTGTCAGCATGAAGCACTGAGTTCCCTGAGTTGTCTTCCTATATAGCTGTGTCTCAATTTGGTTGTCTCGAATATATACTTGTAAATCGAGAAACTCAACCTGAATTGGAGGTTAATGTATTGATATTAATTGGTGTAACAAAGATTCAGATGATTTCATTGTACCCCTATATATTACCCACCGGCAGTTGCCTATATCTTTGGTGCAGGTTGATGAATCTGCACCAGATATTCCAAAAAACGTGTCATAGTAAGTCTTGTTCTGCATGAGAAGTTTCGGGGTGACCCATTAAGCGGGGGCCAAGAAAAAGTGGGTGCAAAATGTTCATGTTCCCATTTTAATTCTCATAGGACACGTGCTTTTTGATATTTGGTGCAAATCCACTCAGTAGTTTTTGAGAAATGTAAGAAAAAAAAGTTTGTGATATCTCAGGCCGCATGTATATATATGTACTCAGCTTCCCTGTAACCTTATATATACTGACTGAACAAACCAAAGATTACAGGGAAACTGAGTGTATATATATCAGGAAATCCATGGCTAAAGAGCGCTTCAATCTGCTCTTAAAAGGCAGGAATAACCAGAGCAACTTGGAAAAACCCAACAGTACTGATACCACTGTGAATACAGTCTCTAAAAAGGACAACTCCTTTAGACTGGCCATTCAATATAGCCAACAACATCTAAGTGTCGGAGTGCCAGTATCAAGTAGTGCCAGACTTTCCAGTGCACCTCATGTAATATTGAGGTGATCTTCTAGTACGCTGGTGTTACAATACACCTTAAAGATATATTGCGACCCGGGATTGGGCTACCGCTACTTTTATTGAAATGATTTGACAAGGACATGTGCGAGTCCATTTTGATTGGTCTCACCTGCCATCTATTGTGGTGTCATTTACGTGGGTTTCATCAGGATAAGTCCATAGTATTTACATATTAGAACCAATTATGAGAAACCCCATTTGATACTCATCCAGCTGTACATTTTGCGATCTACCCAATCGGGCAACTTGGACTGTGGTTTTTTCTGGAGCTTCAAGTTCACTGTGTCTTTTACGTGAATTGACAATACACGTGCCGCAGTAGTCTACTTCATTAGCCTTGAAAAAGTCCTCGTACTAATTCATAGTACGGACGAAACACGTGCCGGCTGTCGTTTTATCAATTAGAAAATCACTTTTAAGAATCAATAAAGAAAAAGATGACACAAAATATGAACTTTATTCATCTATTTGTCCTGTACCTTATGAGAAGTTGCTGACTTTACTTGGATTTGCTGTTGTCTTGACTTTATACTGCATTAGTCTTGTACATATTTACATTGTAGGATTGTGCTCTCCTGACCATTTTTGCCTATAGCCAACAACATAGGAAGATTGAATCTATAATAAAAAAAACATTGGCCACTAGTATTGAGTGACCCAGTAATAGGTTCTAATCTACCCAAGAGACCCTCAATTACCTATAGTAGAGGTCGCTCAATGAGAGATGAGCTTATATAAACTAGCCCTGAGGTAATTGAATCTACAGATTGGTTAAAAACACACAGTGGATTCTATAACTGCAAAGTTTGCAAAGCTTGCAAACAAGGTGTGAATACCAAAACGTATATTTCACCTTTCGATCAAAAGGAACACAAAATCAAACAGCTGTTAACCTGTAAGACGGGATTTGCTCTTTACGCGTTGTCCTTTCCTTGTAATATTTTGTACGTGGGAAGTACAAAACTCCAGGTACATAAACTTATCTTACAACATCTAAGAGCAATCTCTAATCAGGACAACACATATCCAGTAGCCAGGCATTTTAAATCCACACACAAATCCAATAGCCGGGAGCTCAGATTTTATGTAATTGACTCCGTATTAGCAAGCAGAAGGAGAGGTAATCGAGAAGAAAAGCTATGTCAATTAGAAACTAAATATATCTTGGAGCTTAATACTAAACAACCATCCGGCTTAAATATGACAGAGGATTTGTCCACATGCCTTTAGTCTCTCCCTATCTTAGGTCTACATGTTACACTGCTCTCTCTGATTTCAGCTGCTCAAAACATAACCTTACACCTCTTACAGTGACAGCTATCGAAAACTGATGTATTTTAAACATGTACACTCATCCACGTGGTAATGATCTTAATCGGTATTTATGATATATTTATGGTTATTTATGTAATATGTATGCATTTTATCATATTTATTTATATTTATATGAATTTTAAGATGTATAAATAACATGAATTTTATCTGTTATTTGATGTTTTTCTAAAAATTATTACATTATTATTTCGAAAAGATATATATACTTTTCTTGATATTTTAGTATTTAATATTTATGATGTCTGAAAATAACCATATATACCGATATAATTTAGATCTGTCACTGCATGGCAACACTACATGTATAAATAACTGATTTGGTCGAGTTACAAGGGGCACTGTATTTAACAGCTAATAATTTTCTGTGCCCTGATCCCTTGGTACTCCTCCACTGATATGGCCGATCACTCCCTATCCTATCTATAAAGTTAATTGTATTGGGGCCCCAATCAATTATGTGGGAAAACAGGTCCCACAAGAAATGCCGAATGCTCTGGTATTCATACCGTTATTTTTCTGGTATAGTATTTCTAAATGAATGAACATTTTAATTAAGTTATGAGATTGGGATCAATATTCTCTGACCGTTACGCTGCAGAAAAAGTAATGTTTTGCACCCTGCACTTGCATTTTATTTATTTATTTCTCTACAATCAATACTCTTAACATTGGTTTTACTTTGAATGTGAAATATAACTTATTTATTACTCTTTAATAGGTTTCATCTATTTAAATGCACCTATTTTTTTGATGTGGTTGAAAGAACTCTTTCATGTCTATGAAAGTTTTTGAATTACACATTACGGACGTTAAACCAATGTGATCAGTTTCACTGTGTCATGTGATCAAGGTCCAAGGCGGGACCGAAACACGTCATGATGTCCCTGCACTGAATTAAACACCAAGAAGCACCAGAATTGTGGTCCGTGTTTTAAATACCTGGATTGTGTTTTGTTTGAATACGGAAACTCTGGGATATATATATATATATATATATATATATATATATATCCCAGAGTTTCCGTATATATATATATATACCTCCACCATCGGCTCTCCTCGGGCAGGCATGGCGCTCTTTGTAGGGGGTGCGTCGCTTTACGGCAGAACCACGCCGTTACATATAACCCCAACATCTTCCTCAATGAAAGAAAGTAAGCCGCACACCAACAGCGGAGCCTTTGTATCTTTATTGTAAATGCTCTCTCTTTTCTTACAACTGATAGTAACCACACTTGCATATATAATCAATTTGACATGCCCCCAATGGCTGCTGTGACTCCTGGTCTTTGTAGTCTATAATGGTTCCCAATCCATTTACAAGCTGCAAGGTGTCATTCCAATTCTGTCACAACAGGTCCGCTGTGCCACTGTGAGCCCATTTTCAAAGCTCACTGTGGTCCATTACCAAAGTCGGTCTTTGGCGTTTACCGCACTGCCCTTAACGTTTCCATACCTCCACCATCGGTTCTCCTCGGGCAGGCATGGCGCTCTTTGTAGGGGGTGCGTCGCTTTACGGCAGAACCACGCCGTTACATTTAACCCCAACATCTTCCTCAACGAAAGAAAGTAAGCCACATTCCAACAGCGGAGCCTTTGTATCTTTATTGTAAATGCTCTCTCTTTTCCCGGCAGTCCTAACATGTTTCGCTCGACCTTCGAGCTTTATCAAAGGTGCGCCGTGAGCCCTTGTTCTTACAGCTGATGGTAACCACACTTGCATATATTATCAATTTGACACGCCCCCAATGGCTGCTGTGTCTCCTGGTCTTTGTAGTCTGTAATGGTTCCCAATCCATTTACAAGCTGCGGTCATGTGAGCAAGGCACCTGTGTGCCGAAACGTTATGAAGCCAGGCAAGCGAATAAATATTTGAAGCACCGCAAACCTTTGGTCCGTGCATCTGTGTTTCTGGGGAAGCTGTGTCAAGCTGCAGCGCTCCGGAAAAACTTTGGTTCTAAATATATATATATATATATATATATATATATATATATATATATATATATATATGCGTAAATTCTCCTACGAGGGAAAGAAACAGTGACCCAAGCAGAGGATTCAAAGGGGCACTTTATTAAAAGAAATGTCCTCAGCAAATGAATTTCGTCATGTGTGCCTTCGTCAGCGCTCCTTCCCATCTGCTTGCTCTGCTGTGGCGTAGGCAAACCTGCCTCGATGTATGTACAAGTCCACCTTGCTCCGCCTCCTGGTGGTTTCGAGCTCCCACGTGCAGTCCTGTAGGCAAAGACTGCAAATCCCAGAATGCCACGATATGGTGCCAACTCGGGAAGGAGATGCTCGGCGGGGTTTCACTCGCGGAGAGGAAATCGATGGCAGGCACAGACTCCAAGTATGATGGCAGGTAGGGCATCTCAATAATCCAGCGCCCCCTCAAGTCCCCTGCATTTTGACCACAGCAACCTCTTAGCCGGGAGTTCGTTGCGGGGGTGTGCACAGGAATTCCGGTCACCCAACAAGGAAGTGGAATGCTTCCTAACCGCTGCATGGTCCCGGCGTTCTGGTGGGTTCTTGGGCGAAATTGCTAGCGCAATCAATCTAGAGAAATGCTCGGACGAGCAAGCCAGAGCGCCAAGGCCTCTTGTGCTGCGGGGGTAACACTGAGTGCGCACTGGCAGCGCATTGCTAGATGAGGCGTAATATATTCAGGCCTGATATAGTTAGGAATTAGCATTTAAAAAACCTTAGAAATTCACTGGAAAAACCATAGGTTTCAGGCCTGATATAGTTAGGAATTAGCATTTAAAAAACCTTAGAAATTCACTGAAAAAAAGTAGGTTTTAGGGGTGTTATAGTTAGCTGGACATTTCACTCGTACAAAACCATTAAAATTCCTCCGATATAGTTAGTTGTACTAACTATATCTCGCAAGCCCGCAATCCACTGCTGATGATGTCACATATTACATCATTCATGACATGGTCAGTGATACTCCTGCAAATTCAGCGGCACCGACAACATCTCCGCTACGACCACACCACTGACTTCCGACCCCAACCACCTACAATGCATCCTGCTCAACACCCGTTCAGTCCACAGGCACGCCATTGACCTATGGAATCTACTAGACACCATCTCTCCAGACGTCGCCTTCCTAACAGAAACATGGATGAACGCTTCCTCCGCCCCAGACATCACCATTGCCATCCCTGAAGACTATAAGATCACTCGCAAAGACCGTACCAGCCACACAGGAGGAGGAATCGCTATCGTCCATAAGAAATCAATCCGCATCTCAACCAGCTCTGACGCCAACCTCGCCAACTCCGAACACCTTCACTTCCAGATCCATATCGACCCCAAAACCACACTCAGAGGCACCCTCCTCTACAGACCACCAGGACCCCGCGCAAAATTCAGTGAAGACATCACGGACTTCATCACTCCACACGCGCTCCCCTCCAAAGAATACATCCTTCTGGGAGACCTCAACTTTCACCTTGAAAAGAGTAACGACCGCAACACCACCACCCTCCTGGACAACCTCGCCAACCTCGGACTTAAACAACTGGTCACTTCCCCCACCCACATCGCAGGTCACACACTCGACCCCATCTTCACCTCCAGCAATCATGTCTCCTTCAGCCACACTACGGATCTCCTCTGGACTGACCACAGCTGCGTTCACTTCACCTACAACAAGACCAAACCCGCCAACCACCTCCAACCGACTCTGCAAAGAAACTGGAACAAAATCACCACCGACCAGATCTCCTCATCGCTCCTTCTAAACACCCCAGCCCACTCCTCGGACCCAAACCTAGCCGCCGTCAACTTCACCCTATGGTTATCCAACACCGCCGACACCTTAGCACCACTGAAAAAACGTCAAAGCAAACCTGGCAGCAAGAAAGCCTCATGGTTCAACGATGATCTCAAGAAGTCCAAGAAACTCTGCCGCTCCCTTGAAAAGGCCTGGAAAAAAGACCCAACCACCAGCACCAAGGACGCCTTCAAAAGCGCCACCCGCACTCACCACCAACTGATCCGAAAAGCCAAGAAAACAGCATTCAAGGATCGACTTGACAACAACGCCCACAACAGCAAGGAACTTTTCAACATCGTCAAGGAATTTTCCAATCCCTCGGCCAACTCCAACGACATCACCCCCTCTCAAACCCTCTGCGACTCCCTAGCCTCTTTTTTCCACAACAAGATTGCAGACATCCACAACAGCTTCGACAACCAACCCGGAAACCAACCCACCCTACCATCTGCTGACCATCTTCCCCCCCGTGAACACCCTTAACGCCTGGAATCCAATCTCCACTGAGGACACAATCCGCCTGATGAATTCCATCCACTCAGGATCCCCCACAGACCCATTCCCTCACCACATCTTCAACAAAGCAGACTCCGTCATAGCACCGCACCTCCGAGACGTCATCAACTGCTCCTTCAACTCCGCTACCTTCCCAGAAGACTGGAAACACGCTGAACTCACCGCCCTTCTGAAAAAACCAACAGCGGACCCCACAGAACTCAAAAATTACCGCCCCATCTCGCTTCTTCCATTCCCGGCCAAAGTCATCGAGAAAGCCGTCAACAACCAGCTCGCCGCCTTCCTCGAAGCCAACAAATCCCTCGACCCCTCACAATCTGGCTTCCGAACAAAACACAGCACTGAGACCGCCCTCATCGCAGCAACAGACGACATCCGAACTCTACTGGACAATGGAGACACAGTCGCCCTCATCCTCCTCGACCTCTCTGCAGCATTCGATACAGTCTGCCACAGCACCCTTCTACAGCGCCTCAGAAACATCGGAATACAAGGAAAAGCACTTGAATGGATCACCTCCTTCCTCTCCGGAAGAACACAGAGAGTCCGCCTCCCACCATTCAAGTCCGAGGCCACCGAAGTCATCTGTGGCGTACCACAAGGATCCTCACTCAGTCCCACCCTCTTCAACGTATACATGAGCCCCCTCGCGGCCATCGCACGCCAACACAACCTCAACATCATCTCCTACGCGGACGACACCCAACTGATCCTATCACTCACCAAAGACCCCAACACCGCCAAAACTAACCTACACGAAGGAATGAAAGAAGTGGCCGAATGGATGAAACTAAGCCGTCTGAAACTGAACTCAGACAAAACAGAAGTCCTCATCTTAGGTACATCCCCCTCTGCTTGGGACGACTCCTGGTGGCCGGAAGCCCTCGGAAAAGCACCCATCCCGACAGACCACGCACGGAACCTTGGCGTCATCCTGGATTCTTCACTCTCAATGAACAGACAAGTCAGCGCCGTATCCTCTTCCTGCTTCAACATTCTTCGCATGCTCAGAAAAACATTTCGCTGGATCCCCTCCGAAACAAGGAAAACCGTCACCCACGCTCTGGTCACGAGCCGACTGGACTACGGAAACACCCTCTACGCAGGTACCACCGCTAAACTCCAGAAGAAACTCCAACGAATCCAAAACGCCTCAGCCAGGCTCATACTAGACATCCCACGCAACGAACACATCTCTGGTCACCTGAAAGACCTCCACTGGCTACCCGTCAATAAGAGGATCACTTTCCGACTGCTTACCCACGCACACAAATCACTCTACGACATCGGACCAGATTGCCTCAACTCTCGTCTGTCCTTCTACACCCCCTCCCGCCAACTACGTTCTTCCAGCCAAGCCCTCGCCACTGTACCTCGCATCAACAAGACCACCATGGGAGGCAGATCCTTTTCATACCTGGCTGCTAAAACATGGAACTCACTCCCCGCTTACCTTCGCCTCACCCAGAACCACCTAGCGTTCAGAAAGCAGCTTAAAACGTGGATATTTGACAAATAATCCTCCTCCCCTTCCTAAGCGCCTTGAAACCCTCTGGGTATGTAGTGCGCTATACAAATTTTATGACTTGACTATATCACTGATGACATCTCAAATGACATCACTGATCAATCAATCAATCAATCATTGCATTTCTAAAGCGTGCTACATACCTGTGAGGGTCTCAAGGCGCTGGGAGGGCGCTACTGATCGAAGAGCCAGGTCTTGAGAAGTCTTCTGAAGGCCGGCAGGCCGTGGGTCTGTCGTATGCTGGTAGGGAGGGCGTTCCAAGTCTTGGCAGCGAGGTAGGAGAAGGATCTGCTGCCGGCGGTGGTTTTTCGGATACGAGGAACTGTGGCGAGGGCTTTGGGTGGGCATGTGGAAGCGGAGACGGTTGTTGAGGTATGTGGGTCCGCTGTTGTGCAGTGCTACGTGTGCGTGGATGAGGAGTTTGAAGGTGATCCTCTTGTTGACGGGGAGCCAGTGTAGGCCTCTCAGGTGTGGTGTGATGTGGCCTCGCCGGGGGACGTTGAGGATCAGATGTACCGAGGCGTTCTGGATTCGTTGTAGTCGTCTCAGGAGCTTGGTTGTTGTTCCTGAGTAGAGGGCGTTCCCGTAGTCGAGTCTGCTGGTGACGAGGGCCTGGGTGACGGTTTTTCTCGTGTCGGGAGGGATCCACTTGAAGATCCTGCGGAGCATTCGGAGGGTGTTGAAGCAGGGTGCAGAGACGGCGTTGACTTGCCTGGTCATGGAGAGGGTGGAGTCGAGGATGACCCCCAGGTTGCATGCGTGGTCTGTGGGTTCCAGGGCTGTGCCAAGCGATGTGGGCCACCGAGAGTCGTCCCAGGCTGATGTGGTGGGTCCGAGATTCCAGTCGGCTATGGCATTCATTCCTCTCTGGAGGTTGGCTTTGGCAGTGTGGGGGTCTTCGGTGAGGGATATGATCAGCTGGGTGTCGTCAGCGTAGGAGATGATGTTGAGCTCCGTGGCGCTTACTGGAGGTACCTGGTGGGCTAGTTGGCCCTTAGGGGACCTCTGGATTGAAGAGGAATTAATTCCCCAACTTAAAACGTGCCACAGGGCATGTTTGCAAACATATCACCTCAAGCCTAACCCCCTACCTTCACCACTGTGCAAACACGCCCGGTAGCGTGTTCTTAGTTGGGGATTAAGTCACCTAGCATACTGGGGTCCCTGGGGGCCAACTAGCCCACCAGGAACCTCAAGTGTGCGCCAGGGGGCTGAGTTGCAGAGAGGTGTAAAAAGGGACGTGGCCTCATTACACATCTCTGTAAAGCAGCCCCCTGGCATGTTTACAGAGAGGGAACTAATTCCCCTTGAATACTGGGGGTTCCTGGGTGCCTAGTAGCCCCCCAGGAACCTCCAGTATGCACCAGAGGGCTGCGTCACAGAAAGGTGTAAAAAGGGGCGTGGCCTCATTACACCTCTCTGCAACACAGCCCCCTGGCACGTTTGCAGAGGGGGAACTAATTCCCCTTGAATACTGGGGGTCCCTGGGGGCCAACTAGCCCACCAGGAACCTCCAGTATGCGCCAAGGGGCTGCATTGCAGAGAGGTGTAAAAAGGGGCATGGCCTCTTTAGACGCCTCTGCAAGGCAGCCCCCTGGTGCATACTGGAGGTTCCTGGTGGGCTACTTGGCCCCCAGGGACCCCCAGTATTAAAGGGGAATTATTTCCCCCTCTGCAAACGCACCAGGGGGCGCGTTTGCAGAGTGATGCCTATGTTTTTTTGGGGGGGATCGGCTGGGTACGCTTACCCTATGCGTATCCCTGTGATTATTTAAAAAAAAACTTTGGGGGCCTTGGGGGTCCTTGTGGGACCTCCTGAGCAGGCCTATTGGGTCAGGAACCTCCAGTATGCGCCAGGGGGCTGCTTTGCAGAGAGGTGTAAAAAGGGGCGTGGCCTCATTACACCTCTCTGCAACGCAGCCCACTGGCGCGTTTGCAGAGGGGAAACTAATTCCCCTTGAATACTGGGGGTTCTGGGGGCCAACTAGCCCACCAGGAACCTCCAGTATATGCCAGGGTGCTGCTTGCAGAGAGGTGGAAAAATGGGTGTGGCCTCATCACACCTCTCTGCAACGCAGCTCCCTGGCGCATTTGCAGAGGGGGAACTAATTTCCCTTGAAAACTGGGGGTCCCTGGGGGCCAACTAGCCCACCAGGAACCTCCAGTATGCGCCAGGGGGTTTAGTTGTAGAGAGGTGTAAAAAGGGGCGTGGCCTCATTACACGTCTCTGCAAGGCAGCCCCCTGGCACGTTTGCAGAGGGAGAACTAATTGCCCTTGAATACTGGGGGTCCCTGGGGGCCAACTAGACCACTAGGAACCTCCATTAGGCGTCAGGGGGCTGCGTTACAGAGAGGTGTAAAAAGGGGCGTGGCCTCTTTACACGTCTCTGCAATGCAGCCCCCTGGCGCATACTGGAGGTTCCTGGTGTGCTAGTTGGCCCCCTGGGGCTCCCAGTATTCAAGGTGAATTATTCCCCCTCTGCAAAGGCGCTGGGGGTGCGTTTGCAGAATGGTGACTTAATTTTTTGGGGGGGATTGGCAGGGTAAGCGTAGCCTACCCGTATTCCGCGATATTTTCAACAAAATTTTTTTTTTTTTTTTACCTTGGGGGTACTTGTGGGACCCCTGAGCAGGCAGAGGGGCTCGGGGTCTTTCTACAGTGCCCCCTTAGCGTCTTTTGCGCACTTGTTTATCACTTTTCTTGAGCCTCGGTTCTACCGAGACACAAGATGGCTGCCAACACTTCCTGGTTTGGACTGTTGACAGACAGTTTTCAGCCAATTAGCATGCAGCTCGTGCTCGTAATGGTACACGTACTGTCCTCGGACGGTGCGGGTACGGTACTTTGTCTATAGATATATCTATGATTTTACTTTTGACCAAGGCACTTTGTTATGGCCGACAAAGCACAACCCGAATAGAGGAGATTCTGTGCACTCAAAGGTGGTCTGTGCTCTTACTTTTGTATGATTACAAAGCCGGCTGGCAGTGGAGTTTTCCAAGATATATATATATATACATCCTGAACGTCGCTACCGCCTACACTTTAATTAATAGGATTCTTAACACTCCCGTACGATACCGGCCACGCCACACAGATCAAATCAACCTGACAATCAGACCTGTCCATCTTGAGTGAGATTGCCTTGAAAAAGCCCCTGTGTGGGCGAAACACGTGTCGGCATTGCAGAGCTGGAGAACTTTTAATGTGCTTAAAATAAAGATTTTTTGAAGAACTACGTACGGTTTTGGATCCATACTTTGAAACCCCTTTTCTTCTCATGAACTTGTGTCTGAAACTGATGAAAAAGTCGTTAAATAACTAATGTGAAATGCAGAATTCATTTTGATTCCTGACTTCTCAGAGGGTGCTTGTTGTAACTTGGTCTCTTCCTAAATATATATATATATATATATATATATATATATATATATATATATATATATATATATATATATATATATATATCCATTTCAACAAGGTTGCCCTTCATAGAAGAAACCACGAGGTAAGTTTAAAGGTATTCCATTTATTCAAAGACAGCTGCATGCAGATAAGCGCAAGAAAACAAACATCCCAGTTCATTTCGCCAGACCGGTTTCGGGAATCCTTTCCCTTCCTCAATGGCGTTCTGTATGTAAATGGCGGTTTTTCCACGTGCACCCTGCATTTCAAAGAGCCTGCCCTTGTGGGCGTGGCTGAATTCACAGCCTTATGGGTCTTGTGGTGCAACGAAGTTTTCCTCCAGTGAGTCCGTTTTTTACATAGAAGAAACCACGAGGTAAGTTTAAAGGTATTACATTTATTCAAAGACAGCTGCATGCAGATAAGCGCAAGAAAACAAACATCCCAGTTCATTTCGCCAGACCGGTTTCGGGAATCCTTTCCCTTCCTCAATGGCGTTCTGTATGTAAATGGCGGTTTTTCCACGTGCACCCTGCATTTCAAAGAGCCTGCCCTTGTGGGCGTGGCTGAATTCACAGCCTTCTGGGTCTTGTGGTGCAACGAAGTTTTCCTCCAGTGAGTCCGTTTTTTACATGCAGAAATCAGACATAAAAACCCCAGTGGATTGGATCTTGAGTCCTGCTTACTCGTCTGATGTGCTTTTCAACTGTCTTTAGGAAACTGACCTCCCTTAAGCAATGACTCCATGTGGCATCCTCACAGGTCCGCAGCGCGGCAGGTTTCTTCCGCGGCCGAGCAGAGCCGCTAATTATCCATTTCAACAAGGTTGCCCTTCATAGAAGAAACCACGAGGTAAGTTTAAAGGTATTCCATTTATTCAAAGACAGCTGCATGCAGATAAGCGCATGAAAACAAACATCCCAGTTCATTTCGCCAGACCGGTTTCGGGAATCCTTTCCCTTCCTCAATGGCGTTCTGTATGTAAATGGCGGTTTTTCCACGTGCACCCTGCATTTCAAAGAGCCTGCCCTTGTGGGTGTGGCTGAATTCACAGCCTTCTGGGTCTTGTGGTGCAACGAAGTTTTCCTCCAGTGAGTCAGTTTTTTACATGTAGAAATCAGACATAAAAACCCCAGTGGATTGGATCTTGAGTCCTGCTTACTCGTCTGATGTGCTTTTCAACTGTCTTTAGGAAACTGACCTCCCTTAAGCAATGACTCCATGTGGCATCATCACAGGTCCGCAGCGCGGCAGGTTTATTCCGCGGCCGAGCAGAGCCGCTAATTATCCATTTCAACAAGGTTGCCCTTCATAGAAGAAACCACGAGGTAAGTTTAAAGGTATTCCATTTATTCAAAGACAGCTGCATGCAGATAAGCGCAAGAAAACAAACATCCCAGTTCATTTCGCCAGACCGGTTTCGGGAATCCTTTCCCTTCCTCAATGGCGTTCTGTATGTAAATGGCAGTTGAAAAGCACATCAGACGAGTAAGCAGGACTCAAGATCCAATCCACTGGGGTTTTTATGTCTGATTTCTGCATGTAAAAAACGGACTCACTGGAGGAAAACTTCGTTGCACCACAAGACCCAGAAGGCTGTGAATTCAGCCACGCCCACAAGGGCAGGCTCTTTGAAATGCAGGGTGCACGTGGAAAAACCGCCATTTACATACAGAACGCCATTGAGGAAGGGAAAGGATTCCCGAAACCGGTCTGGCGAACTGGGATGTTTGTTTTCTTGCGCTTATCTGCATGCAGCTGTCTTTGAATAAATGGAACACCTTTAAACTTACCTCGTGGTTTCTTCTATGAAGGGCAACCTTGTTGAAATGGATAATTAGCGGCTCTGCTCGGCCGCGGAAGAAACCTGCCGCGCTGCAGACCTGTGATGATGCCACATGGAGTCATTGCTTAAGGGAGGTCAGTTTCCTATAGACAGTTGAAAAGCACATCAGACGAGTAAGCAGGACTCAAGATCCAATCCACTGGGGTTTTTATGTCTGATTTCTGCATGTAAAAAACGGACTCACTGGAGGAAAACTTTGTTGCACCACAAGACCCAGAAGGCTGTGAATTCAGCCACGCCCACAAGGGCAGGCTCTTTGAAATGCAGGGTGCACGTGGAAAAACCGCCATTTACATACAGAACGCTATTGAGGAAGGGAAAGGATTCCCGAAACCGGTCTGGCGAACTGGGATGTTTGTTTTCTTGCGCTTATCTGCATGCAGCTGTCTTTGAATAAATGGAACACCTTTAAACTTACCTCGTGGTTTCTTCTATGAAGGGCAACCTTGTTGAAATAGATATATATATATATATATATATATATATATATATATATATATATATATATATATATATATATGTTCCAAATAAATGCTCCTTCTGAATGTCCTTGGCCCCACGGGAATCGGCGTGTACATCGGCGGAGCGTGCCAGTAATCAAACTTTTCCAAAGGTCCCAAATGCTCACACGCTCTCAGCAACTCAGATGCCTACCAAGTTGTATTTAAGGGTGTTTATTTCTATGACTACGCCAGTAGGTAGTTATAGTTAGGACCTATTTTCCATAGGAAATCCACAACATTCTATTCCTAATAACTTTGGCGCCGGTTGATGAATATTCACAAATTTTCAAAGCTTATGGCTGGCTCTAAGCCGCTCCTATCCTGAAAGTCTCGGGGTGATACGTCAAGCGGAGGCTGAGAAAAAAGGGGGGTCCCAAAACATGCTTTCTCCATGCAATTTCCCAGAGGAACCTTTAATCGCAGCTACAGCCTGAACTGCTGAACGGAATTACACCAAATTTAGCAATGAGGTCGTCCTTGGTTCAGACTCTTGCCTGTTTGTTAAATGGTGTAAATCCGTTCAGTAGTTCCTGAGAAAATCAAAAGTAAAATCACTTATATATCTATGGCTGGGCAGGATCCGCGCAACCTCCTGATGACAATCAGTATGCTAATTGGCTGCCAACACTCCAAACCAGGAAGTGTTGGCAGCCATCTTGTGCCTTGGTAAAACCGAGGCACAAGAAAGCAGAAAGAAAAATGTGAAAAATGCAAAAAGGGGCAGGGTAGAAACACCCTGACCCCCTAGGCCTACTTAAGGGGTCCTACAAGGACCCCCAGGGCAAAATCCACGCAGGGTGCATGGATCCTGCAGATTAAAAAAAACGAAGCACGCGCTTCCTTGGTAATAAGCCCCCGGTGGCCAAACCCCGGGGGCAATAGTATTTATGTAAAGGGGGCCCAGAGATAAATATATGGGTGGGGGGCTCAAAGGCCCCCCAAATCCCTGGGGACCACCACCCACCCGGGGCTTCAAGAAAAGATTGGTGGGGGCTCTCAGCCCCTCTCCACAGCCCTGGGGACCGCCACCTCCCGGGGCTCTAAATCTTTAAATTGGGGATCTATGGGGCTTTGTAGATTGTGGGAGGGGGGCCGCGCGGCCCCCCTCCTGGAGCCTTGTCATGCCTTGGGGACAGCCACCCAGGGTGTCCCGGGGTGCCCACCCCTGGGACACTGTAGTTTGCTCTGGCAGTGCATGAACCCTGCTATAGCAAACCTGGTTTGAATTTTGAAAGAGAGAGCAGAAAAACCTGCTCTCTCTTTCAAAATTCAAACTAAAATGCTTTTCCACACGGGGAGCTGCATCTTAGCGGCTCCCCATGTGGAAAAGCAATGCAGGCTCCCGAAGGACTGAGGGAGCCGGTGGGACGTGGGGGGAATTGGGGACCCCCCACGGTCCCCAAAGGAGAGGACCAGCCCCAGTGGATGGGGTCCCCGGGCTACAAGTGGCCCCCCCTTTGGGGAGGGGGACCACGCAGCCCCCTCCCCAAAATTAAAAAATAAATAAAAATTTAAAAATGAACAATGGCCGGCCCCGGGGAATGGGGTCCTAATAAATGGCCTAGGGAGGGGGGAAAGGCAGCCCCCTCCCAAAAAAAATAATAAACAATATGGCCATGCCCTGGGCGATGGGGTCCTCGGGGCAGATTTTGGCCTCCGAAGGGGGGCCACGCAGCCCCCTTCTCAAAATAAAAAAAAAATACATTTGGGGCAGGCCCTGGGGGGTGGCCAAGAATATTTAGAAAAGAAAGGGGGCCACACAGATCACTTCTTAAAAAAAAAAACGGCATCACGCTGGAGGCCACACCCGCTCCTTTGATCACTCTGAAAGCATGCAAACATTGGACGAAACCCATGTTTTTACATAACGGTACTAGCCAGTACTTCCTGGCTTTACAGTAGGCTGGGCAAAAAAGAAGTATATGAAGTCCATCCTCTAAGCTACAGCTACACCCAGGACAAGATTTGGTCATAGAGGTAGACCATTTGCTCGTAAAAGCCCTTAAAGGTAATGTACCAAATCTCCCTTGTAAATAGAGTTTCCTTGATCCAATGGGATAGATAACGTCCATGAAATCCTCAAAGCAGTATGATATTTTAAATGTTAAAAATAATTTAGTCAAGGTGCCAGCGTGAGAATCATACAGTGTAGGTTTAAGTTTGTTTTCCATAAAAGACATTGTGAGGGACTTGCCTGAAACCTCACCTTTCCGGATCATGCCACAGAGCTGGCAGGCCCAATTTACCAAATTCCTGTTTAACAAAGACGAGCCAAGGAATTTTTGCTGCACTTTTGCAATCTAATATTTCCATCAGTTCTAGCCTGTAGTTCAGCAGTTCTGGCATTATCCAGAGCCTGCGCCAGAACCTAAGGGGTTTTAGTGCCAGCTCATTCTATATAAAACTCAATCCCAGATCTAACCTTAGCGGAAGAAGCAGTGTACTTTGGGGAAGGGCCAATAGCTGCCGCATAAATTTGTTTTCCGTATTGGAAATCTCAGGCCTGGAAGAGTGCTCCCAGAGCTCCCCACCATAAAGAGCTGCTGCCTTCGCCGGGGTTTTGTAAATCTCCAGCGCAGGGCTCACTGGTTTAAATGACAATGTATTGGACATCTTGAGGATTCACCCCGCCAATTGGGCCAGTTTTAGTTGAAATTTAACCTGTTGGGGGCCCCAAGACAAGTTTTCATTTATCGTGACCCCTAGGTACTGGAAAGTCTGTACCCTCTCTAATCTGACAGATCCCAAAATAGGCGTTGAGCGCATAGATGCCGGCGGATTGAAAATCATAAATTTTGTTTTGTCCGCGTTAATCTCCAGTCCGCGGCAATGACAGAAGTCCGCAAAGCAGTCCAATACACGTTGAATCCCCATAGGAGACTTGGAAAGCAGGAGGGTGTCATCAGCGAACATAATCGCCGGCACCCTCCTGCCTGCCAACCTGGGTACATCATTATTCGGGACCGCATCCAGATGCGATATTACACCATTCACATAGAGGTAAAACAGGGTCAGTGCCAAAACGCACCCCTGCCTCACCCCCCTGCCAACTGGAAACCTGGATGACAGCGCCCCATTCCTCCCACGTCTGACTTGTGCGAAATTCCCTGCATGAAGCTTCATCAGAACCCTCAATATTTCGTGCGGAACGCCTAGCTCCAGAAGCACCGCCCAAAGTTTCCCCCTGGGTACTAAATCGAAAGAGCACCGAAAGTCCACAAACACCATGTAGAGGCTGCCACCCTCTAATTTTGCCTTCTTCCAATAAAGTAAAATAAGGCGAAAGATCTGATCCATGGTAGATGTCTTACTCCTAAAGCCAGATTGATACGGGCTGAGAACATCATGTTCCTCCATCCACTCCTGCAGGCGATCCAAAATAAGGTGTGAGAAAATTTTTTGTGGAACGTCTATGAGGCTGATGGGCCTGTAGTTGGCTGGTAGCAGGGGAGAGCCTTTCTTAAATATCGAGACTATCTCTGCTCCCAGCCAAGTACCGGGTACCTCCATTCCTCCAAGAACTGCATTAAACAGAATGTGCAAAAAAGGTCCCCAGATCCTGGGTTGATGCTTAAAAAGGTCACCGGGTGAGTTTATCAAGGCCAGGAGCTTTTTACGATGCAAGTTTCCCTATGGCATTACAGACCTTCTCGACAGTAAATTCCAACTCATCTAGCTGGACAGTTGATATTGCGGGTGCCGGCGTAATTTCCAAACGAGGATCAGCTGAGAATAGGGCTTTAAAATGATCTTCCCAAACCCCGGCCACAATGTTAGGTTTAATTGCATATCTTGGTTCTCCAGACCCTGTACTAACTATTGCCCAGAATCTGCGGGCATACCTGCAGTCCAAGGCGGAGGTTAGATTGCTCCACCTTTTGATATCCCACTCTTTCTTCTCGTGATTCATTATTTCCTTGTAATGGAGTCTCAGAGTACAGGTTTTAAGTTTGTCACTCCCATCCTTAAGAGCGGTAAGCAGATCAGTTTTTGCCTTCCTGCAGGAGGCATTGTACCAAGAGGATACTGGCACCCTTTTTCTCCTGCTAGGGCCCTGGGGATTAAAAACTTCTGCTAAGCAGACTACTAATTCCTGGTGCACACACTGCAGTTTAACATTAAAATGAGGCACCAGGGGCTGAGTGGTTAGGGCATTAACCTTCATAAGAAGAGGTAAAATTGTGTTATATAGTTTAGATAATCCATCCGAGGATGCCACAATTTTCCCCCACTTGACCCTGCGTCTGTTGTTAGTTAGAGTCATCCCATCTCCTATATTTGCCACATCTTCATTTTCCTTATCCTTTGGCCCAGGAAAAGCATCTTCAGACTCAATGCATTATAGTCGCTGTCGTCCTTAATGATTACCTCAAAATCGATGACCTTGGACCACAGCTGTGTCTCCACCATAATGTAATCGAGTCATGATTCTTGGCCCTTCTTATTAAAAGTACACTTTGACGGAATGTCGGAAGGCGTCGGACCATTACAGGCCCTAATTGAATTGTTTAGAGTTAGAGCCGTAATCTGAATCGCCAGAGGGGACCAACACTTTGAACAAGGCGACTGGCATGGCGGAATTACCCTATGTTCGTCCTCATCCGTAAGGGCTCCCTCGTTCAACCCCTGCAAGGGCTCAAAGTGACAATTTAGGTCACCAGCGACCATAATATAAAAATTACTACTAAGGGTGTTCAGGAAGTGCGATAACTCCTCAATAGTTTTAGACTCTTTAGCCGAGCATACCGGGCATGAGTAAACATTCACGATGTCAAATTTGAAAGAGTTGGGCCACTTCGAGAGCACGCACTGAATGTCATCAGAATAGGTGGAGATTGACTCACCCGTGCAACCCAGGTGTAAGTCGACCCAGGTCCTGAGGCCCCCAGATGGGCGATCCTTACCTCCCCAGCGAGCAGGAACATGAAAAGCCGCAAATCCCACTCTATGTTGTTCCGCCCTGGCCCAAGTCTCCTGGAAGAGACAAATGTCATTTCTATCCACAAAAGAGCCCCACTCTGGGCAGAATAATTTGTGTGGTAAATAGGCATGGGCGAATTTTGAGAATTCGCGTATCCGCAAATCGCGAATTTGCGAATTCGCAGATTTGCGAAT
Organism: Lissotriton vulgaris; assembly: GCF_964263255.1. Classification (NCBI taxonomy): domain Eukaryota; kingdom Metazoa; phylum Chordata; class Amphibia; order Caudata; family Salamandridae; genus Lissotriton; species Lissotriton vulgaris. Next base: position 1,663,059,383 of record NC_141694.1, read on the forward strand.
TTTTTAAGTGGGGGGGGTCTTCCATGCGAGTTCACATGCCTCTTGTATGTTTAAAAGGTCTGAGACTGATCAGAGCAGTAGATGAAGAGAGACAGACCCTCCTGGTCACAGGAACAGCAAAGGGATTGCGCTTGTGAAAGTCAAGGATGCAAAGGCCTCTATCCAGCATCACAGCTGATTTTCGTTGGTAGATTTGGGAAGAAAGCACACCAAAGGGCATAGTGTAACTATTTTACGATGGCGCCGGCAAGCTGCCAGCGCCATCCTAAAATAGTTTCTAAATTAGCTTCAACAGGAAGCTCTAATAGATAAAATAAAGCAGGTGCTTTATTTTATCTATTAGAGCTTCCTGTTGAAGCTAACTTAGTAACTATTTTAGGATGGCGCTGGCAGCTTGCCGGCGCAATTGTAAAATAGTTACAACAGGCCAGGCTTCAACTTTTGCCCACGGATCCGCTGCTCGCGGATTTGCGAATTCTCGGTAAATTCGCAGGAGTACGCGGATCGCGAATTTACCAAAAACTCGCAAAATCCGCGAGTGGAACGGATTTTGCGCTCACCACTAGTGGTAAACCTGCCACATTCCATGACATTATTAACATACACCTCGAAATATTAACATTCGAGCAAATAATATCACTCCCCAGTTGTACACCTTCACTTGAAGATTCATGGGGCGACTCTAGTGCCTGCACCCACTCGACACTCCCCTGGCCATCCTTACCGCCACTCAGGCTGCTACCCTGGATACTGTCCTGGGATTCTAGTTGATGGCCCGACAGTTGACTTCTCGTTAGCTCCACGACACCGCCAATCTTGCCGACCATCCCACTAAAGTTTAGTCAGTCAACCTGTTCCAGGCCACTGTATCTGTTATGGCATGAAATTTGGCTCTGTACAGTTGGTAATCGGCCATACCTTCCCTTCTCAGCCCTTCCCATACCAGGATATGTTACCAGGGACTATCCGCCTCCTATATCTAATAAATCATTTAAGGGATAGAAATACGAGAGTGGGCGTGATTCAATAGTTGTCCCAGAACTATAATGCCTCCAGTTGCAGATATGTTCTACAGTGCGTGGGTCCCTAAAATTCACCAGCACACAGTCACCAGTTATAGTTTTGGGGCTATGACCCACCCAAGCCACCCTACATACCATTAATATTTCGCTGGTGATGTGGGGGGGGGGAGGGGGGTGGTATGTTCTTGTTGAGCCAATAGGTGGCTTTATTTTTCAAAGTGGTGTATGATTCCGAATTAGAAGTAGTTAATTCAGGAACCCCTGTCAAAATAACTAGATACGGGCTCGTTTCCGAAGGCAAATCGATTCTAGGCTCAATTCTAGGCATCTCCTTTAGTCCCTCGGCAGAAGGAACCCGCCCACCCTGTTTTAGAGTATTTGAAACTCCAGCTCAAGCGTTATTATGAACTGCAGTAGGTCCTGCTCCAGCATTATTAGACAATGTATTTAAGACTGCAGTAGCTCCCATAGATGTTGCAATATCATTATCAGCTAATGATTGTGCCACAACAATGGGAGATTTGAGCATCACAGTCTCACCTGGTACAATATTCAAATGAGAATTGCCCTGAACTAACACACTTGATGTAATGTTGTCTAAAGTTCCCAGTGTTGCATGCTCAAACTTAGCAAGCTGTTGCTCAATGCGGATGAGTCTCTCTTCGAGTGGTCGGAGTGAGAAACTCAATAGGGCACTCAGTTTCACACACAGGGGATCCTCTACTGCCGCTGGACCATCGATAGATGCATCCACACCTAGTGGAATTACTCCCAGGTTTGTTACAGTTTGCAATGACAAATCAACTATATCGGTAGACCTCGACTCCTGGACCTCCTTCTGACAAGATGTTGTAGCATTATTGCCGGAGCCTTTAGCGAGTTTCGCCTTCCTGGCTCCAGCAGTATTGGCAGTGACCCGCTTCCTCTTAGGTATTGCACCCTCGCGTTTTTCCCGCAATTGTCGAATATTAGGTCTTTCTGGGGACTTATCCGGAGTGGAGGCAAAAGTAATCTCAATAGAATTCTGTTGTTGGAAATGGCCAGAAGAGGAAGTTACGACCTGGCCCTGGGGAATGGGTGGGTTATTCCAAATCGCTGAGGCGGTGTTCGTATTTGGTCCCCTAGCAAACTCAGGGGTGTTCCATAAGTATAATGCCCTGGTCAATAACAGAATTAGCTCTTAGTATGAAATTGTCCAATTTTTCCGTTAATTGACCACTTGGAGCCTTGCTCCTACTCTCACGTGCAGCCATAACACAGGCCCAATATTAGCCACAAGGGGTACTTACAGTATGGCCAAGATGTGGACCTGCTCTGTGGGAGACGAAAGAGGGGTGGCCCGGTCCGGTCTCCTCCGGGCTGCAACGGTCTAGAACGGGCCCGCCCTTGGCCCGGGTGCGCCAGAAGCGGAAAGAGTAGTCCAGTAATACCTGCAGGCAGAGGGCGGGATCCGAACGGGAAGAAGACACAGCTGTGTTGTTACCGAGCTGCTGACCCTCACAGTCCCGTGTAGTTTAAAGCACCAGAAAATCCAAGGCAATCCAACTGCAGTGGACGGGAAGAGGAACACCGCTGCACGCGGTTACGGGGGTGCTGGTCCTCCCTGTCCCGTCCCGTCAGACCTCTCAAAACACCGGAGTTCAAGGGACGTGGGCAGCTTCGGTCAAAAGTGCATGAAGACAAATGGAAAACCCAGGTATCGCCAAAGTCAGAGTCACCTACTGCGAGCAGCAGTATTGACCTCCAAATGCATTCTTATAGCCCATAGATAAACGTTGTAAACGTTGTATACACTTATTTCAGTTCAGCGGAAGAAAAGTTACCTCACTCACTCACTGCTGCTGCAATAGGCGATGGGTGCAGAAATGCACAAGTGGTACAAGCAATCAAACAGCCGCCAGAGTGTTATAAAGTTTCCACAAGCGGCAGCCCACCGCAAAGTTTTTCCCAATAAAGAGACCAGAGACCAGAATTACCGGGTTGTTCTTCCTCCAGCTGCCACAAGTCTCGCTACAGCAGCAAAGCTGGCACACCTCCGCTACAGAGCCTCGCCCCTCCCGCTCTGGCGTCGCGGCTCCCAGGTCAGCACACACCGCGGTCAGCCCCAATGGTTCGCAGACGCCAGACCACCTGTCCCACAGCAACAGCGCAACTCAGCCTATAGCAGTGCACTGGATTCTTCGTTGCTGTAGTTTTTTGATGGCCTGGCAGTTTCGGCACCAGGCGTACAGCCTGCTGCGACCCTCAGACACTCACACGGCTCCCTCCACCACCGTCTCACTGAACGTGCAACGCAGGGAGAATCTGGAACTCAATCACTTGGTAGCAGCAAACTTGCTTATCTGATAACCGGATTCGGCAGCATACTAAACAATTATTGTAGAGGTATATGACCTTTATAATTACAATGTAGTATTAGGCTGAACATATTTTAAACTTGTTTTAATGTTTCTTTTTGATTTCCGTCTGAAATGAGCTATTTTATTATTATGCAAATCTGAGGATTTGTCTCGGAATCCGCAGACTCACTCATTAATAAAAACCAAAGCGTTATTTCTATTGGTTCCACCTGGACCACACCCACATTTTATAAAAACCACACCCGAAGTAGTCACTTTGATCCTGGCTGTTGCTGGATAGAGCTGTAAAGACATTTGATCCTTCCACTATGGCAGAGCTGCTGCGCCTGCAAAAGAGGATGAACCACGAGTGGTACAAGAAGAAGTTACTTTCACCCGAAAGAAGAGTGATATCTGGTGCTGGTTCATTGTGCCATCTGGAGAAAAAGAAGCTGACTACCAGGTTTGTTGAATGCAAGTTGTGTGGGTAGCAGCTTTCAAGAGGTGCTATGAAAAAGTAAAGTTATGGCACCTCATCGATGAGGAAGCCCATCAAAGGCAAACACAATCTCGCATATCTTAAAAAGCTGAAGGAGAAAGCAACATGTTCTACTGATGCAGGAGCATCAATATCTACATTCAACCAACCTCCTGCAAATATTAGCATTCCACTGCCTTGCACATAATTTGAACACGTTGTTATGCATTGTTCTAAATGTCAAGAACTTGTTCTAAAAGAAAAGGATGACATTATCACCATATTGGAAAAGGTGAAGGCACACCATTGTTGATTTTTTCTTTATTCTCTTTTGTTTTTAAAAGCAGAAGGACATGTGCTAATGTTACAGATGTTAAAGACACTGGAAGTTCCTCAAGGGACACAGAAACAGAAAGATGTATCATCAGTCAACACCTCTGAACTTTGAATTGTGGTTTTTGAACGACTTAATTTCAAAGTTTGAGGACATTATTTTCATGTTGCAGAAACAAGAGATTCTGCTTTGTTAATTTTTCTCCCTTTTTACTGTTTTAAAACAGTAGATTATTTTAATATGTAACAGTTTTTCATAATATTTCAGTTTTTGCACTTTTACTATAACAAATATTTCAGTTTTTTACACATTTACTATAAAAATAGTCAATTTATTTGCAAAAATAAAAAAAATGACCACTTTCTTAGGAGCTGTGTCAATGTTCTCATTATTGTATGGCTGTATCAGTGCTTTAATATATGATTGTGAGGGTGTTAGTGCATGTCTTACTCTATATCTGGGTGTTTTAGTGAATGAATAAATGATTGCATGGGTGTGTCAGTGTACGTGTCATTGTGTCCGTGTATGTGCAAATATATACATCAGTGTGTGGTTCGCTGTGTCACTTTCTTACTAAGTGAGTGCCCTGGTGTGTCAGTCTATGTCTGTGACTGGGTATGTCACTATTTAAGTACGTGTGTTGATGTGTTACTGTATGTCTTACTGTCTGTGTGGATGTGTCACTGCTGAACAATTCTGCAAATGTGGCTGTCAATATATCTGTCAGTATATACATCAGTGTGGCAGTGTATGCATCAGTGTGTGTTTGGGTCTATCTATGAATGAATTGTGTATGGCTGTATACATGAAGGCCTTAATGAATGTATCAGTCAGTACTAGAGTGTGTCAGGATATGTATAAATGAGTGTGTTGAAGTATTACCGAATGGATTAGTGCGTTTATGGGTGTGCCAGTGTATGTATCACTGAGTTTGAGAATGTTTCAGTGTGTGTATGAGTTAGTGGATACATGTGTGAATGAATGCATTAGTGTTTGAGTGTGTGAGTGCATGCTTCAATGAGTTCTTAGGTGTGTTAGAAATAATATGCATCAGTGTTCAACTGATTTTGTCAGTGTATACATCTGTGTGTGCCTGTAAAGGCAAAAGTATTACATTTTTCAAATAATACAATTACAAAGTACTATGAATATTACAAAAACAATAAGGTAAAAGGAGTGAGAATGGACAATGCAGTAGATAGATTTGAGAAATAGATGCCAACGATTGACAAATAGACCATATATAAACAAAAAAAAAATGTATTTAACAAAACAATTAAAGATTATTAATATCTTCCATATAATGATGTGAGAGGGGCCCTGGACCGAAAATTCCTACACAAGCACAACCTGGATTATGAGCGTTACACGTTCAATTTAGCATCCCAAGAAAAAGATGAACTTATGAGTGATTTCATTGCACGCATTAGACACCTAGCCCGACACTGAGTTCACCGCTTTCACCTCAGAAGATGCGTTGCGATTACGCATAATTGAAGGCTGCCAATCCGAATCTTTGCGTCGGCGACTACTAAAGAAACACTACACTCTTGAGGAGATAGAGGAGATGACGCGAATAAACGATCAAGCGGAAGATCACGCAAAAAGGATGGAAGCCAACAAGACTGAGAAGAAGGAACAGGCATTCAGATTGCCAACACGCATGGACCCGAATCGTCATTCAGATCATCATAAGTCAAGAAAGTTCACACAGGCCTCCCGGGAGACGTCATTGCGTCGTGAATCACGACCTAGCAAGAACAGTAAGTCTGCATCGAAGTGTTACAGATACAGTCAAGAATACCCTCATCGGGACAGTGCCCTGCCATTGGTCAACAATGTCATCACTGTGGAAAGGAGAATCATTTTGAAGTGACCTGTCAGACACGACGGTCAGAGCGACAATCGACCACGTCACGGTCAAGCACACACCACCATGCTCGAGCAGTAAAAGGAAGAGAAGGTCGCTCCTCCAGCTCGTCAAGGTCAAGCATTTGCTCAGCCAGCTCATATTGATTAAGGGTGGGCATAGTATCCGTAGTGGGGCTACGCAGAGCTACGCAAAGTGGGCATAAAACTACGCCCACCCACGCACTCCGTGTAGCCCCACTACGTGCTGCCCCCCTCCCTCCCGCCCTCTCCTAAATACCTCATTAAAGCTTAATATTATACAAAAGTAAATTAAAACCCCTTACCTGGTCCGCGGCGTCCCGGGGCTCCCTCTTCTCTTTCGCCGCCGCGTCTTCGATCCCAATGCGCACGCGCGGCCGCCCGCACATGCGCATTTCTCATGAGAAATGCGCATGCGCGGGCGGTCGCGCATGCGCATTGGTATCAAAGACGCGGCGGAGAAAGTGAAGAGGGAGCCCCGGGACGCCGCGGACCAGGTAAGTGGTTTTAATTTACTTTTGTATAATATTAAGCTTTAATGAGGTAAAAAAAACAACAATGCCCCTGCGCTATACACATTAAGTTAATCCTTAATAGTACTGATATCAGTTAAGTATAGAAACGTGGTGGAAGTTGTTTAAGCAAATCTAAACTTTAGGTCAAACTTCGAGAACAATTAAACATAAGTAAAGATATATGAGTTAAGAAACAGTCTGTTCTTGGTGTAGCCACTTCTGTTTATTGTTCCATTTCACAAGCCAACACGTGTTTCATCGCAGGGAACAAATTGCGAATCTTCAGGGATGAATAGAAACATAAAATATACATTTGCGAACATGTTCTATTCATGAGCATATTAAGGAAGTGACTTGATCGTGTCAACCAGGGTGATAACAAGCATGCCAATAAGTGACTCTGTGTCAGTGTGACTAGAGATCACAAACTTAGTGACATCTGTGATATACACAATATTGGGTTGGATAGACCTGTAGATTAAAAACACTGGCCGGAAAGAAAGGTAGAGTGACAAAGTGAAAGAAGTGTTATGTGTTTCAAAAGACGATATCCCAAGTGACTAGTACGTGGTATTCCAAAACAACGGAAAAACTGGCAGTTATCATTTTACTCATATCAGCGTCCGACATAGTAAACATCACTTTAGTAAATAGTTAGCTCTTTTCTAGCGGTGTAGTTTGAATATTAGTGCACTAATTAAAATAACTATTTATCTCATTCTCATTATAGATGATCATTTAATATGGCTAGATATTATACCTGTAATGCAAAATTTCTAGGATTAGATGCAATCCATCCGGATGTCTAATCCTCCGTTGTTTGTGACAAGTGAGCTTAGAGAAGATGGCCGGTCAGTGTGTAGACTCTGTTAGGTGTCTACAAAGGGAATTGGGAAATGAGAGAGAAGAGTAAGACAAGGGAGATGGGTTGATAGGATGTGCTGGGTGTACATAAAGATGCTCTGGATTGTTGGGGTCTGTGTGAAGGGGATATCTCTGATAAGGTTGTCCGCTGTTATGGGTAACAGAGGTCATGGCCGAACAGAATCTCCTGGAAATACACGAAACTCACCCTCGTAGGTTAAAGGTGAAATACGTTAGATAAAACGCCCAAGTAGGTGCGTTGCGTGGAATCCTGAATTCGTATTTCCAAGCGTACACACTCGGGCTGTGCCGGATCGGACGAGTCTATATGGTTTACATAAAATAATAAGCATAGTGTCATTTCTAGGGCAGTACAAGTAGTGAAAGGGGAAGAGAAAATCTATACTGAGACATGTTCGCAAATGTATATTTTATGTTTCTATTCAGCCCTGAAGATTCGCAGTTTGTTCCCTGCGATGAAACACGTGTTGGCTTGTGAAATGGAACAATAAACAGAAGTGGCTACACCAAGAACAGACTGTTTCTTAACTCATATATCTTTACTTATGTTTAATTGTTCTCGAAGTTTGACCTAAAGTTTAGATTTGCTTAAACAACTTCCACCACGTTTCTATACTTAACTGATATCAGTACTATTAAGGATTAACTTAATGTGTATAGCGCAGGGGCATTGTTGTTTTTTGTAATTGTGTGGATCGTTCTGGTCCATCTTGGAGCGGTTTTGAGGGATTACCTGCTCGCCTCATTGCCTACACTGACCACTCTTTGAAAGTATTACCTTGTGGCCACCCAGGTAGTGCGCCTAGTAGTTCTGGAACACTAAAAGACCTCCCAGCTGTCTATTAAGCTTTAATGAGGTATTTAGGAGAGGGCGGGAGGGAGGCGGGTGGCGGGCAACTACGCTCCGTCCACGGAGCGTGCATAGTGCTGCCTACTACACCTGCTTTGCAAAATGCGGAGTAGGCAGCACTACGAATACTCCGTGGGCGGAGCGTAGCACTACGCCCAGGGTTAATATTGATCTCGAAGATCAACATCTAGTGAATCGTCATCACCCACACCCGTGTCGCAAGACAGCGACGAATACATATGCATGGTGTCAGACACGGACCGACTAAAGAAGTACCCCAAACTGGACATTTGAATAGGAAACCATCCTGCTAAGTTTGTGCTAGACTCAGGAGTGTCTTTGAACTATATCTGCACCCTTCAATATCAAAGCATGAAGCCTCGACCAAAACTGGAACCAGCAGCTGTCCGAGTTTAAAGCTTGATGTCCAGGAAACCGCTGCCATGCCTAGGTCGGTTCACCACGACACTAGCCGACAAAGACCGGCAGATCCAAGCCTATGTTCATGTAGTCGAAGGTCCTGACGCAGTAGACTGTCTCCTCAGTTTGCCGCCCGCAGAGCGCATGAAGCTCTTTGAACTTCTTTACATGACAGAAGATGCGCCAGATATTGTCAGTAAATTTCCGAATCTTTTCAAGGGTCTGGGGAAACTCAACCAGTTCAAAGTCAAGTTGCACATCGATCACCACAATCATCATCCACAAGCCCGGAAAGTCAGAGAATCCGGCGGACTACATGTCCCGACATCCTCAACCACATACCAAGGAAAAGTGTTCTCTGGCTGAGGAATATATCCATTTTGTCATTGACAATGCATGTCCTCCTACTGTACCTCTGGAGGCTATCCGTGAAGCGTCCACCCAAGACCCCACGTTTCAAGAAGTCATGGATCGCATACGCGCTAACTCATGGAGATACTTGAAGGACAACTCCCAAACCACAGCTCAAGACACCCTAGAACTTGTGGCATTCAAACATATCCATGATGAGCTGTCCATTAGTGCGGATGGGTGACTACTGAGAGGGGGGAGGATAGTAATCCCGCAGAGACTACGGCAAGGAATCATCAACCTGGCCCATGAAGGTCACACAGGAATAGTCGCCACCAAGAAAGCACTCCGGGAACGTGTGTGGTTCCCGCTACTTGACCAAATGGTGGAAAACACATTCAAGGACTGCACCTCGTGCCAGCTGGTAAGTCGAGACGAACTGCCGGCCCCTCTGCAGATGTCAGAACTACCAGACGAGGTATGGCAACAAGTGGCCATTGACTTCTCTGGCCCACTAAAGTCGGGCAAGTACATCGTCGTTATCATGGACGAATACTCCCGTTTCCCCATCGCACATCAAGTATCTTCCACCAAAGCGACAGCAGTAATCCCTGTTCTGGATGAGACCTTTGCTGCCTGGGGCATCTCCGTAGGAGTGAAATCAGACAATGGGCCACCGTTCAATGGCCACGAATTCGCTGAATTTGAAAAACATCTCAATTTCAAGCACAAGAAGATCACACCGCTATGGCCTCAAGCCAAAGGCATGGTAGAACGATTTATGGGGACTCTCAAGAAGTCGGTTCAACAGGCAGAACTTGCTCACCGTGACATACAACAAGTTATAAACGAAGTACTGCGAGCGTATCGCACTACGCCCCACAGTACCACAAATCAATGCCCGGCCACCCTAATGCTTGGACGAGTTCCCCGCACACGGCTACCCACTCTGAACAACATCTCACGGTCTCAAACTGTGACCACCGATCATGACACTCTGGTCGAACTAGACCATGACAAGAAGCTGAAAATGAAAGTCTATGCTGACAAACGCAGGCATGCTAGACATGTAGATATCCAAGAAGGAGACTGGCTGATGGCTCGGCGTGATCGCAGAACAAAAGCAGATATTCGATATCTTACCCATCCCCTGCGAGTCTCCATTTGAAAAGGAACCATGATTACAGCAGAAGCTGATCACAAACGAATAACCCAAAACATATCACACTTTAAAAGGTGCATGCCCACTCTCCGTGACAGAGCTCGAATCTATGACTCTAGCACCGAATCGCTGAGTCAGAGTGAAGACAGCGACCAAGACCGCTCCAACCCAGTGAGGTACGAAGATGTTGAAGATCCCCAGTTTCAGGGACAAGAACAGCCCAGCCGCCCTCGAAGACACATCAAACAACCAGCACGTCTCTCCGAAGAACTCTAAGAGACAGTAAGACTGCCTGCCTGACCCGGTATTGAGACAGGGCAGGCAGAAGGGGAAGGGGCGGGGGAAAACAAGAAGTGAGGATAAGGAAAGTAGTATGGAGGTAGGCAGGGTTGAATAAAGACGTGTACGTATCTAGTTCCTGGCTCCTGGTCGTCTTTGGGGTGTAGAAGGTGACATTATCTAATTTACATGCATGTAATTTTGTGATTTATATAGACCTCTTTGGGGTTTCATAATCATAAATAAAATAAACTTAGAACTCAACTGCTATAAATAAACATACAAAAACATATGACTAGTAGTCCATTTATAAATATACATTTAACAGATATCCAAATGTAAAAGCCCATTTTTGAAGACATTATCCTTACTAGAGCAAATGATGTCTTAAAAAATGTAAAATCCATACAGTACAAACACAGTAACCACTTTTTAAAGAAAAATCCTTTTCTAGAACTTTGGTTGCAAAAACAAAAGATTTAAACACAGTTTATGTTTCAATGTCAGGTTACTGACATTACATTCTGTCCATCCACTTAGGCCCATCCACTTAGGTCCTAATTATGAGTCTGGTGGTCCGAGGACCGCATAATCAGAAGTAAATTGAGTTTGCAAGTACACAGTTATATGTACTTTTTTTGTGAAAAATGTTAGCTAGTGGGGTGTACATTCTTCCAGAAATTAACATTTGTCCAGCTTTAAAGTTTAAAATTTCAGTTTCTATATTCGATCCATCTACTCTATATCATTAAAGCATAAATATAATGTATTTACCACTTCTGTGCGTCTGTAATGTAGACATAAAATCAGATCTACAATTTAGGCAGGTAATTTTCTGGTTTGCATTTCTTATCAGGTTGTCAAATGATACAGTTTTTGAATCCAGTAATGTTTAATAGGTGAACCTTTCAGAATGTATATCAGTAGAAGATATGAAAGAGCAATCCACACAATTATGATTCCATTCGTAACTTAAATCAAATAAGTCTTCAGTATTCAATTGTTCGTGTTCCAAACGTCCAAGAGTACCCATAATAAATTTGTATGCGTCTTGTTGAGAGTTCTGATAATATAGTACAGATCCGCTGATTGTGCCCACTGTATGTCGTATTCCTGAAGTAGAATGTAGTACAGTCCTATCACTGCGTAAACGTTGCAGCAAATGGTACAGTTCTGAGCAGAATCTTCGATCTACATTTAGAACCACATTTGCATAGCAGTTGATACATTTTGTATTTTCCAACTGAAACCCTAAAATTATTCTGCATTTTGCATTTTTTTCTTCTTCTTCTTCTCATCCTCGTCGTTATCTTTATTTTGCAGAACATCCATTCACAGCTTAGCAAATTTCTGTTTAGGACAGATTGTCTGTTTTTCATAAATGGCATACTGTCCCAAGTGAGGAGAATATACATTTCTCAACTGATTATACTCACTAACACAACCAGTAGCAGCACAAACTTTGTTTTCATCAAAATCAACTAAAAACAAACTGGACAATGTTCTAACTCATGAGAATGCAACATATAACACACCTTCTTTGAATACACTACAACCAACATTATTAAAAGCTGCATCTACATTCAAGCCCTGAGATTTGTGTATAGTTACAGCATATACTAGAGAGAATGGGAACTGGTGCCACCTCACATATAAGTCAGTCTTTCACAAGCAAAAAAACATACAATGCACTGGCCAATCTGTTTCGCACCATCAATCTGATCACATTTTACACTACACATTCAAATTCATTTCTATTTGGAAAATTAATAAAAGCAATTACTCTACCCATTTCTCTATTTACTAGGCTTTCCTCAACATTTAAATTTCGTCACCAAATTATTCTATTTCTACAAACACTTCAACACTTTTCTAATCCAGCAGTCCAAGAAACGGATTTTTCTAAAGAATCCAATTTTGCTAACAGTTTTTCAGTCAACAGCATTGTTACTCCCTTCGTGCTCCATTTTGTCAATAGCTGTAAGATCAAATATTTCCTTTTTCCCAGTTTCAGTAAGTCATCATTGAAATGACTGCACTCATGAAATGTAGACATTAAACACTGTATTGACTTTCTATCTTCGATTAAATTGAACATGAGCTGTGCTGGTGTTTTCTTACAGGAGAATAGTTTTTTGATAAGTTGACTTTGTAAGGTTCTCCTACCCACCTTGGTTAGAACTTCAACTCTAAACTCCTTTAGAATATTTCCATATACGGCAGCCAAACTAGGAATGGCTGATGAGGCAAGATGGTGGCTGTACTCACGGCTGAGGGAGAGGTGGTGTGCGAGTAGTCCCTCTGGAGGTCCGACTTACCTGCCCTGACCGGAGTTCCAAGCTGCCCGGTTGCACGGCTACATCAGTGGGGTTTGAGGCGAGGGGAGAGGAGATGCCTGGAAGTATTGTCGACTCTGTTTTCCTGCTTGGAGGAGCGGCTGGCGAGAAGCAGCGGAGCTGCAGAACCGCTATGCAGCTCGGAGCCGTTGTGGGGCGAGTCTGCAGCACCTGGAGGCGGCGCCTTCAGATAGAACAAGATTCACCTGAAGCTGCCTCGGGAGCTTCGCTGCGAGCTTAGGAGTTGCTCGGTACTGGGCTCTGAGCATGGGTGAAGGGAGTTGAAGGGAGCTGCTCTTTAGGAGACGCTAAGCAAAAACGAATATTTGTACGCAGTTGACGGCCATTCAAGGTACTGTGTTCGTACTTCTGTTTTGGAGGGGATAGGAGGAAAAGTGATTCGTGCCTAAAAGCTAGCGGTTTAACAACCCTTCCAGCGGTATTGTTAGTAGCTGTGCGAAGTGTTAATGGCTCCAGAGGGAAGAGGAGCGAAAGCCAAGGCGGCAGCCGCAGCTGCAGCTATGACTGGTAACTTCACTCCAAAAGCCGCAAATGGTGATGCAAGCTCTTCACGAACCCCCGAAGCAGGTAGCAGTAATATGGTGGGGGTTCCGGCAGATACAGGGGCAAGAGAGCGCATCATACCTCATATCTTTAAGAAAAAGAATGTGCAAGCTACCGTACAAGCTCCTGTTACATCTGTGGGGTCATGCAACGCTACCCAAATTACGGCACGGCTCAATACGGATCAGAACCTGCACCACAGCCCACACGTGCAACCACTATCAGCTGCAGCACCTATACCCGTTGTATCCGGAGGGCCCGTAGACGGGGATGCAGTGGGAGAGGTCAGCGTCTCACCTAAGTTAAATACAAATCTTCAGCAGATTGTTATAGAGACAGGATCCCTGACACTCTTGTATTGCTGTCTCAAAGGAATAATAAGTATCCTATTAACAGTCAGGATAAAGACATAGGGAAAGCCCTGGTGAATGATGTAGAGTCTATTGGCTCCGGAGGGCAATTTTACTCCTTGTCAGATGTGTCACTTGTGTCAGAGAAAGAATTTGAAAATGAAAACGAGAATGATAGTGATAGATTATCCCTTTCAGGTGACTGGGCGGATGATGGCAACATATCTCCCGGAGTTGATATGTTAAGTGTAGATTCTGCTGCTGATCTTATAGAACAAGGTACAGCTCGTAAGGTGTTTGAATCCTCAAAATTGTTTCCTCTCAGTAGCCCCGGTTTGATTGAGCAACCCAGTGGGATATGTTGTCGGGGTCGCAAGCTGCGCAAGGTGAAATATCTGCTGAGGCTAATGATAAAGCAGAAGGTGATATCACGTTAAATCTATTTACAGTCTGCAATCGATCTACAAAATTGTCATGGCTTATAGAGAGGAAACAAAAGCAGAAGGGTTGAGGACTCAGGGGCAGTCTGTAAGTTGCAAAATGCAGTTCGCCGTATTGCCAAGTCATGTTCGGAAGCCCCCACCGGAGTACAGGAAGCCGAAGAGCGCATTTCCTCTGTTGAGGACGAGCTATCCAGGCAAAATTCCTCCATAACCACACTGAAGAAAACCAGCCAGGATATCGACTGGAAACTTACTGATATTGAAAACCGAGCACGCAGGAACAATCTACGTGTTTTAGGTATACCGGAAGGTTTTGAGGGAAAAGATGCTCGACGTTTTATAGTGGATCTATTCACGTCGGCCTTTTCTGATTTGAAGGACTGGAATTTTGACAGGGAGATTGTAAGAGCTCATCGGTTCCCGTTTTTTCAGAAACGTAACATTGAAGGCAGGGATGCGAAACCAAGGGCATTCCTTATGTGTCTTCATAACTATCTCCTGCTTGAGATTTTGTATGATGTTGCTAGACCAGCATGCCCTATGAAATGCAAAGGTTTTGATTTTTTTGTACGTCCGGACTTTTGTCAAATAACTATGCAACAGCGGTGGCGCCATAACCCCATTGGTCCACTGACACTCCTAATCAACGGACTCTTACTCACCTGGAAACAGTCTGGTCTTCTGGATGATAATGAGTACCTATATCTCAAAGTCTTCAGACCAACGTATCCGTGGTTTTACACGTTACCCAAAATCCACAAGAAATTACCTTTCCCTCCAGGGAGACCCATAATCTCAGGGATCGGAGGTCCCACCGAAAGACTCGCAGAGTATGTGGATCTTTTTCTGGGGCCACTGGTCAGAAATCTTCCGTCTTACATACAAGACTCTAAACATATCCTAAGCATAATGGCAGACATGGAGTGGCAACAAGGCACCATATTAGTAACACTAGATGTGGTGTCTCTTTACACTAGCATTAAGCCTGAACTAGGTCTAGAAGCCATCTCTAAACTCTTATCCAACCGACCGGCTTCTCTTTGGGCACACACAAATATGCTACTACACATGATAAGGATCATCTTGGAAAACAACTTTTTCATCTTTGATCGAAAATGGTACCGGCAGACAAAGGGAGTAGCCATGGGCTCCAAATTCTCACCCTCCTTCGCTAATCTCTTCATGGGAGCGTTGGAGACTGACTTGATTTGGGGCACCAAGGGAATTCAATATATCGATTCCATAGTATTTTGGGGTCGGTATATCGACGATTGTTTTTTGCTCTGGTCAGGCTCTGAAGAACTTCTCCATTGTTTTCTTGAACACCTAAACAACAATACATGGGAGATGAGCTTCACCATGAAACACAGCCTTACCAGTATGGAGTTCTTAGACCTGGACTTCTACATCAAAGATAATAAGATACACTCCAAACTCTTCAGAAAACCAACTTCCTGCAACTCTATACTCCATGCCTCCAGTTTTCACCCTGAACATCAGTTACGCTCCATCCCTTATGGAGAATTTTTAAGAGCTAGGCGTAACTGCAGTGAATCCAATGAGTTTGAACAATGCATCTCTAACATGAGGGACAGATTCCTCAGGCGAGGATACCCTAAATCATCCCTCAAAATTGCGGAACAAAAAACCAGATCTATCTCTAGACCAGACTGTCTAAAAACACGTACGGAGACAGAGTCTTCTGGACAACAAATCAGACTAATAACTGAATACAACGCGCTCAACTACACCACCAAAAAGAGCTTCAACAAACACTGGAAACTGCTGAAAGAGGATCCAGTGCTCAGAGAGTTCCTTCCAGACAGACCGGCCATTACTTACAAGAAGGGTTTCACTTTGAAAAACAAACTGAGCCCCACGGTACCCCCCAACACTGGAACGCGAGATTGGCTTTCCACTAGAGGTCTGGGTTTCTACAAATGTGGTTCATGTTCCATGTGTATTTGGGGGAAACACGGCACTACCACATTCAAGGGTCCGGATGGATCCATATACAAAATCAAACAAAATATCACTTGTCTGACCAAATTTGTTGTTTACTTAATTGAATGTAAATGTGGCAAAACGTATGTTGGTAGCACCATCAGGGCACTCAGAGAGAGAACTGCTGAACACATGAGGGCCATACAGAAAAGGGACCCACGATACCCAGTAGCCCTACACGTAGCAGAGTGCCAACCTCTAGAAGATGATGTCAAAGTGCGTGTTTTTGGAATTGATATGATTCCCCCCAATATCCGAGGGGGCAATAGAGAACTAATGCTCAGACGTAGAGAGGCCACATGGATCATGCGCCTACAGAGCGTGGAACATGGGCTAAACTACGACCCTGAGCTTCAGTACTTTCTGGGTAACTGAACAGTTGCCCGAGGGGTTTCAATCCTTTTTGGAAACCAATGATTTCCAACTCTGAACACAGACACCACCTACGGAAAATAGTTGTAGACATTTTATTGTACATAATCCACCTCGTCTGGAACAAGATCTTAACTGACTATTGTACAAATCATGAATTTTGCAAAAACCTTTTTTATTTTAAAAATGTTAAACTGTAATGAGATCTGTCAATTTTGGACAAACGGTGTTATAATGTCAACTTGCAACCACACTTGTTTTCTTGGAAAATTCTATAATCCACTATAGGTGCGAAATTAAGCCACTTTATCTCTTTGATCTATCGGAAGGACTATAGGTTGCTAACCAAAAGGGTGAAACTTACCTTTAGATTTTCTATACCTATGTATCCCAGGAAGTCACTTTTTCTTGACAAATGTAACGCACCTTCACCTGTCAGGTTATCACCCTGTAAAGTCACCAGTATTTCATGATTGACATGTTTTGCCAGTGAGTTTGGACAAAAAACGAGTCTTTTACTTTTGGTAAAGGAGAACTATAGGAATGTGATCTAGGAAGTCACCTTTTCACAACTTTGCGTATGCACCCTCACTTGGTGGCATGTCACCCGTCTTTGAACTACTTTTTACTATAGAAATATATTCCTAGTACCTACCTAAGGACATAGCAGAACTTGCTTTCCCCCATGTGAACACTTAAGGTAGAGACTGACCTACCTCTTCTAAGGCTAATATCGACATTAGAACTCCGGGATGTCCACTTACTGTGAATATCCTAACAATTATGATCAGAGTCTGCCCAATGACATTAATTCTCTGATCGAACCCACATTGCGAATAAACACATCACGTGATCCGTAGAACAATGACCAACACGGGACACTCGGCACCAAAAATTCCCCATTCCAAGATGGCGGCCCGAATTCGTACCTCCTATTCTAGCGGCATCTTCGGTTTCTAGTTTCTTTACTTAACGTCATTTCCTCCTCGGCCCGGGGTCAGCTCATGACAGACGGCCACCGGGAACCAACGGAGGAGGGATACAGAACAGGAGGTGAGTCGCCGCTCGTTTGCAACTAGCTAACCAGATTCTAAACCTTCGTTTGCACTTAAATAAACAGAAATTGGCGACAGCTTTTTCTTGACGAGTGCATGCTATTTTTAATTTTTTCAGCTTACCGCTAACCAGGAAACGCACCCGTTTCAAGGTTTTCAAACTGTATGGATCCCCTCCCGGTTTACACCTTTAATACAGACATACCCAGGTACAAAATGTGTCTTCAGTATATTGAGTGTTTTCCTTGCAGCAGGACTCTATAAACTTTTGAAATGGACACTATTTATGTCACATGAGGTCCACTGACTTGGTGGATCTACTTTATCTTTTTATTAGAGCGTCCTTAACAAGAAGTCTCTGACACATTCAGAAAATAGGCGAGACATAGCCAACAGAACGCGTCTTTACGAACTGATCCACGGGATATTCCACCACTATCTACTTAAATATCTGATTGAGAACAATCCCAGTGGTAAGGATACTTTTATTGTAGTGTCCTGGTTATTTTGGTTTACCATCAATTTAACCTCCCATTGACAGCTTCTCACACAGTCCTCCTTCTTATGCCTCCTTCATGATGTTTTCTCTTCTCCTTTCGTCTCTTTAGTCTCTCTCTAATCCACCTACGTGGAACATTGCCATACCTCCAGACCATACTCAACCCACTTCCTGGAGTTGAGTCTAAGGTAAATTATTGAACCGGATAGAGAGAGCATGTTTCTCAAGTCTTCACTATAGATATCGTTTTTAAACACCACGCAGTCTTGTTTAATCACAAATGACTTTCCCACTTTCCAGTCTGAACTTGTCACCGACGGAACTCGCACTTCACTTTTGGCTTGCCCTCACAAACTCAACTCACTACACTGTAACCCTAGACAGGCAGGACCACCGTGTGCACGTGAACGCTTGCCACAATTGTTAACTATAATACCATCAACTCCACACCCTAAGCACAACTACTCTAGGAATACCACTCACTTCCTTAGAGTATGACACCCCTAGTGTTCTGAACGTCATCACACATCACAATCACTCTCTGTGCGATTGGTTACGCACACCACTACTGCATGCGTGATACACCTCAAGTCACCATATGCAGTATAACTATGTGAGTTGACGTATCAGTAAACTTGTACACTCTGTGCTTTGTACCATCAGCCCTGAAGAGTCGTGTTGACTCAACGGCACACGACGAAATACGTGTCGGCTTACTGTTATTCCTCAAGTCTGGATCTAATAAATCTCCACCCTGCTGGGACAAGCAACACACCAAAGGATCTGCTTCTATGTTATTTTGTTTTTTTGTTACTTATTAATCACACTGAATTGTGGAACATCTAATTGTAGTTGCGAGAGCTTAGCTGTTTAGCGGTGGCGCCTAAGACAATTGATATCACCCATCCAAGCTAAAGGAGGGCAGGTGTTTTTATTGAACCCTGCCAAGCTTATGGTTGTATATAAGGGGAAAATGATGCATTTCATGTCAGAAATCAAGGCACAGGAATTTTTGGATTCAATGTGAAGTATTTCTGTTTCTTTTTGCTGCAATTGTTGCTATGCAAAGTAGCTGGGTTATCTCCCCCGTGGTAACATTTACTTATTAGTATTATCTGTAGAGAGTTATGATTTGGTTAAGAAAATAAGTATATGGTATGAAGTAATTATATATCAAGTGATGGGATAGAGATAATAAGTTGGGCACAGGGTTAAGGATGGATACGGTGAGGGACCTGATCACTACACGACCACTCACCATCACTGAGGACACAGTCCTTACACCTCTGCTGGGGGGGGTTTGTTGAGGGTGGGGGGGTTTGGGAGGGGAAAGGGGTTGGGGGGGTGATATCAGTCACTGGGGGCAAGGAAAAACAGTAAAAGAATGGTTTGTGCAACTCAAGCTCAATATCTTGATGTTTTGTTACTACACGATAATGCATTTATCATTTCAGTGAGTATTGTCTGTGGTATCTCTTTTGGTGTTAGCTTACTCAGATTTGATGATGGGTAAAATTACTATTTGCTCGTGGGATATCTGTGGCCTTAATGATAAGAGGAAAAGGGGTATAATGGCTCAAATATTGAAAACTATGAGAGTGGATGTATTATGCATCCAAGAAACGCACGTAGTCTGGAAGAACAGAAGTTACTTAAAGGATCTAGGATTGGAATTAATGAGCTCTTTGCGACAGGGTTCTACTATTAGCATTGTAGCTCTTTTAAAGCGGTATGGGGTTGGGCAAATGAGACGAGTTAAGGAGGATCCATCGGGTCGTTGGGTGATTATGGAATTACGATTGGGGGGTACACTGCTGACTATCTGTTCTGTTTATGCTTCTAATTTGGACGATCTGGCTGTTTTGAATCAATTAAACATCGAGCTAGCATCATGGCCCCCTATGTTAGTTTTGTGTGGGGAGTTTAATCTACACTTAGATGGGACACATGATATATCTAGTAATAGTTTGTATGTAAGTAGGAAGAAAAATGTCTATAAAGCTATGAAAGGTATCAATGAGGAATTTGGATTAATAGATGTGGGGTTTTCAATGGGAGGGGGCTTGTCGGGGAGCACTTTTTTCTCTGCTCCACATCAGAGGCATTTTCGATTAGATTATTTTTTTGTGTCGGCTGGTCTTGCAAATACTATCGCAAATCATGGATTCAATATTATTCCCAAATTGATCGGATCACAATCTTCAAATAAATATCGACTTTAGACAAATAGTGAAGCCCTGGTCTTTTGAACGGAAGCTTTTATTTGACCCCCTTTATGTTAAACATATGGAAAGGGGCGACCACTCGGTCCCCCCGAACGTATGGCGGAGTACCACGATCCCCCCGGGAAGCCATCTTGGGCGGGAGGCGAGTCTCGGCTGGTATGCCCGAAGCGGCGTAGCCGGGGCGCGCCTTTTCCCGCCCTAGAGTGGGTTGGCCTAGACACCGACGCGGCTGGCCACGCCCTTGGGGCAGGCAGGGGCGGGTTTACGCCCGCCCGGAAGACGGATAAAAGGAGAAGCAAGATCCGAAGGCATCCTCTTGTTCCTGTGCTCTGAAGCTGCACCTCCTCGCTGCACGTGAGCTCGAGACGGAACGAAGAGCCAATTTTGACCCACCCACCAGCCCCTGAGGACAGCAAGTGGTTTTTGAATAAAGTTGATGGATAACTCTGATTTTCGTTTACAGGTTGTGTTATTATCGTGATGATTTTGAGTATGTAATAAAGAATGGTTGACTTGTGTTACATTTCGCAAATAAAGAAATTCTGCTTTAGTGTTCATTGGTAAGCATGCATTTAATAAAAGTGTAGTTGCTACTGTCTTTTTAGTTTAGTCATTTAGTTAGCATTGTCGTATTTATTTTGGTCGGGCGGTAAGGTCATGATCGGTGAGCACTAATTGGAAGATCCCTATGAGTGGGCGTCACCCAACACGGATGGGAGCGCTCGGGGGAGGTGGCCATTGGCCCCTCAACGGGGAGGCGGTCCCTTCTAAGGATGGGTCGCCGAAAGAAAAGGAAAGGCGGTCAAGGCCCCTTCCTGGGTAGGAGGGGTTACAGCCCCCTCCTGGGGAATTTCCCGGGGCCAGGACGTCTGCGACGGCAGATGTGGTAAGTTGTGTGGGGTTTGGGGGGGGTCTACGCTACCTTCTAGATACCTCACACGAGTCCTCGTACGACCTCTAAGTGGCGTCGAGTTTTATTGGGGCCCCCGTCAAGTCAAGGGAAATTGGTAATTGCACTTGAGGTACGCCTCTGGGCCGCCCCTCACAAGTGAGGGCGATATTTCTGGGTTAGGGATCTTGACACCGGTTACGACCTTGCCGTTGGCCCTTAAACGTTAGGATGTACAATTTCAAAATTTCAAGTAAATGTTTTGTAGGATGTTAGTTCGGCTAGGAGAACCTTTGTATTAGAGAATCTGTTAAGGTTAGCCAAACATCGCAATGTGGTAATGAAATTGTACATAATATGAAACTGTTTATTTAATGTTTTAATTTTGTTTCATATTTTAATAAATACGGCCGGGAGGGTTACTCCCTCCCGTCTTCCAAAGACTTCAGAACTGTTTCCGGTTTCCCATCCTTGGGGATTGTGTTGAGAGGGGGTGGCGGGTATCTCAGCCATATGAGTAAATGGATCCCGGAGTTTTTTGAGAACAATAAAGGCTCAGCTTCTACGGGGATTATATGGGATGCGTTTAAATCGGGGGTCCAAGGGGAAACCCTTAGTTATTCATTAAATAAACAGAGGGCTATCAGGAGGTTGGATGAAGGAGAGATGAATAAACTGCGAGATCTTGAGATGGAATTAATGGTGGCATGCAGCAGAGGGATTTGTACTGAGAAAATCTCAAGGGATTTGGCGGTACAGAAAGCTAGGATTCTTCAAGGTTTTGCCACAAAACTTTCACAACAAATAGCAGCTTATAGATCTGAGCTTTATGAAGTTGGGGAAAATTCAGGTAAGCTTTTAGCTAAAATATTAAGACACAAGGCAGTAGTAGCTAATATAGACAAAATAATGGATGACTCAGGGAAAATATATGACAATTCAACAGAGATACTTGGTGTTTTTCGGGAATTTTACTGTAAATTGTACACGGAAGACTTAGTTGGAGATAATGAAGAAAAAAATATGGACTTTATTGATCCAATATTTAATTCTACTCTATCACTAGAAGAGGCTGAACAACTGTATTTACCCATTACAAGGGAAGAGATAGAACTGTCTTTATTGTCATTGGCGTCGGGTAAAACTGTGGGACCTGATGCTATTCCTCTTTGTTTTTTTAGGTTGTTCCGTCCCATGTTAAAAGCTGAGCTAATTACCTTGTTTACAGTTGCTCAAAAGGGAATGGCTCTACCATCATGGAAAGATTCAATAATCACGTTTTTGATCTTAAAAAAGATAAATCTCTGCAGTCTCCATCTTCATTTCGTCCTATTTCTTAATGCAGACAGTAAAGTTTATTCTAAGATCTTGGCTTTACGACTTGCTAGGATTATCACTGCATTAGTATCGAAATATCAGCACAGGTTTATTCCCGCACGCGATACTGTGGATCATGCCCGCTGTGTGAAAAAATAAGAAATACCTCTATAGGGACCTATATTACTTTAACATTGAATAAATCCAAGCTATTTTTATAACAGGATGCCAAAGAGGAAAGTGGAAACTTCAAAGTATTATCAAAACATATACATTTTATTTTTCTTTTTTCCTTTTTTCAGATAAATATATTTTGAGACATTTGTGCAGCTGTACATATCATTTCATCATATATCATGCTCAACAAATTCATGACTGTTACACAAGTATTTTCAAAAAAATCTATAAAGTGCAAATGCAAAACAGTAAAGCATAAGAACAAATGTGCCCTCTAATAACATGTAATCCTAACATTCATACATACATGCTCGCATACCAATCATACCTTTTCTTTGCTTAAAAAACATACCTAACAACATAAACACATAGACTAGATCTCACAAGACATAGAAAAATGACAACCCGAAGGTGTACTTGATGGAATACAGTAAGAACTAAGATGGAACAGTTTTGTCAATTAACTTTTTGGTCTAGATAACATAGATACAAATTCTCTACTTATTTTTAAAAGAGCGAGGGCCTCTATATGTCATGCATTCCTTCTGATCACTTTTACTTTGTAGTATTCGAATATTTGGGTAGTACAGTTCAGCCAGCCTCTATATCTGATTATTAGAGGGCTGGTGCCGCGACCGGGGGTTCCTGGGACTGAGCCCAATGTGAAAGCTTTCTACTACAAAGTAAAAGCGATCAGAAGGAATGCATGACATATAGAGGCCCTCCGCCCTTCATCTCTAACGGACTCTCAACTTTTGAAAAAACCCTATGCAATTAAGTATACGCCTAAAACAGCCAGGTCTTCAGTGCCTTCTATTCACTGATCATCTACCCAATAGAAAACTGTACCATGCCCTCGCTCTTTTAAAAATAAGTAGAGAATTTGTATCTATGTTATATATATATCTTCTTACATGTTGTCCTTGGCCCTGAGGAAGGTGACGTTCACGGAAACGTACGTCGGCCCAACATCTACTGTTTGGATATGAACTGGTCAACCCCATCTAGACCAAAAAGTTAATTGACAGAACTGTTCCATCTTAGTTCTTACTGTATTCCATCAAGTACACCTTCGGGTTGTCATTTTTCTATGTCTTGTGAGATCTAGTCTATGTGTTTATGTTGTTAGGTATGTTTTTTAAGAAAAGAAAAGGTATGATTGGTATGCGAGCATGTATGTATGAAGGTTAGGATTACATGTTATTAGAGGGCACATTTGTTCTTATGCTTTACTGTTTTGCATTTGCACTTTATAGATTTTTTTGAAAATACTTGTGTAACAGTCATGAATTTGTTGAGCATGATATATGATGAAATGATATGTACAGCTGCACAAATGTCTCAAAATATATTTATCTGAAAAAAGGAAAAAATAAAAATAAAATGTATATGTTTTGATAATACTTTGAAGTTTCCACTTTCCTCTTTGGCATCCTGTTATAAAAATAGCTTGGATTTATTCAATGTTAAAATAATATAGGTTCCTCTAGAGGTATTTCATATGTTTTGCTTGTCTTTGTCTCCCCCCTCTGGACCTAAAATTAACTGGTAGAACTCTCTCTTTCTGTGTCATGTCCGCTGTGTGATCACTTTTTTAGATTGGGCCCAAGTAACCCGCTCAAATATTGGAGTCACCCTGTTGGATGCTGAGAAAGCATTCAACAGGGTGGCCTGGGCATACCTGTGGTATATCTTGTCTAGAAAGGGATAAGGTCCAGGTATCTTAACTGCATTAAGGACTATGTACAATTCCCCTCAAGCAACTATTCGAGTAAATATGGAAACTTCCGTCCCTTTTTCAATTTCCCGCGGCACACGACAGGGGTGTCCATGCTCCCCCTTCTTTATGCACTTTATATTGATCCTTTTTTTAATCGTCTTAATTTGGAAGAAAGGATAAAACCTATTTACTTAGCCCACACCAAATACCGAGTGTTAGCATACGCCGATGACATTGTGGTCATCACAACAGATAAAGAGGCAGCTGTGCCAGCTATTAACGATTTAGCTGGGCAGTTCGGGCTCTTCTCAGGGTATAAGTTGAATCCCTCAAAGACTCAAGTTTTATATTCTGGGGATGGCCCTCCTGTTAGTATCCCACTCGCTCCGGAAGTTACCTATCTTGGGATTAAGATCTCGCTTTCTATAACTAACATTCCTGAATTGAACTTTAACCCAACACTGGTTAAAATTAACTCTCTACTAGAAATTTTAGACCTTCTTCACTTATCCTTACACAATAGAGTTAATGTATTGAAAATGGTAATATTACCAACATTTTTGTATATGTTCCATTCAATACCTCTAGAATTTCCTTTAGTCTGTTTTAAAAATTTAGATAGGGCAATTTCGAGATTTTTGTGGGGGTATAAACGACAGCATATAGCTTTTAAAAAAACGATTCTCTCTAAAGAGTGTGGGGGTTTGTATGTTCCTTATTTCCTTTTTTATTATTATGCGGCGACTCTCCAGTTTATTAGCCCACTTATAATGGGGGAGAGAGCTATTATTCCTTGCTGTAGTGCTCCCTCTATTTATGAGTTAGTTAAGGGTGAAGGGATGAAAGGGTGTTTTTTGAAGATAATTGAGCCAAGTTACTATAAGAAGATGAGATTCAAGATTTTAATTTCAGCTTACGGTGTTTGGCAAAAGGTTAGACGACATTTACAAATTTCAAAATGTAATATATATACACCTTTTGCTGCACCTGGCTTATTACCTTCCCCTATTTTTTGTGATTTAGTTGCAATCAGATGGGGCCTAAGGGAATACCTCACTTGGGGGACATGTTTATTGATGGCCATTTGACTTCTTTTTCGGAGTTACAAAGTTTTTTCTGACGAAAAATGAAGTTTTTGCAAATTCGTAGTTTTTTAATGAATTCAGGGCAACTAGTAGACTCTCGGCTGAAGCAAATTCCCCTTATGGAGCACTTAGTAAAAAAGACAACAATTGGTATACTGTACTTGTCTTTGATTC
Source organism: Lissotriton vulgaris (assembly GCF_964263255.1). NCBI lineage: Eukaryota > Metazoa > Chordata > Amphibia > Caudata > Salamandridae > Lissotriton > Lissotriton vulgaris. The sequence continues at coordinate 1,663,085,118 of NC_141694.1, forward strand.
AGGAATTCCCGTATGATTTGGAAAACTGTCAATCAAGATGGATAAATAAGTTGGGGCTTCCTGAAATGGACATACTTGAGTCTGTTAAGCTGGCTAATAGAATTCTTATAACAGGGATGTCAAAATCACAATATTTTATGTCTATACACGACTTGTATTATACCCCTAGTAAGGTTTCTGAATGGAGTACAACAATGGGGACCAAATGCAGTAGAAGCGGTCTCTATGCCGCTAATACAGTACATATGTTTTTTCAGTGCTCTAAGCTAGCCCTATTCTTTCAAGAAATTGAACGGTTTTTGAGGAATTCTTAAATGTCCTATTAGGATTACCGCCGAGATAGTACTGATTGGGTGCAACTCTAGTACTGTGAGGTATCCAAGACCAAAAGCTATAACCTGTTTTCTGTTTATTTGTATGGCGGTACTATGAGCTTGCATTACTAGAGAATGGATTAACCATGATGATTCCCCGTCCTTTTTCAGTTGGCGGGAAAGGCTATTACCAATGTATAATATAGAAATGGCTATTTATAAAACTAAGGGGTTGAAGAGGAGGGATATGGGAGCAAAAATTTGGACACCAATAACTGAATGGATTTAATAATGTTTTTGGTTTGTAATGTCTTAATCTCGGTTAACGAGCTTGGCTGTATGTATCTGCTAAGTGTGATTTCTGTTTTCTTGTCTTGTCTGTTTTTCCTTGCATAAAAAATAAAAAATAAAAAAAATAAAAAAATAAAATAGAATATTTCCATATACCACTTGAGACACTGAACACATTTTTTTCAACATTTCCTTGTATTTGAATTCTGCCAAATATTTACATTTCCAATACTTCCTTGTGAATTACGTGTTTGTTTATGGGCTGGAGTATTGAAAACAGTTCTTCTTTTACCGGGGTAAGCTACAGAAGTTCACCAAACATAATTAAATGTCTTCCTCCAAAGAGAACATTGTACCCTGTTCTTACAATTTGTTGAATTCATAGGTGAATAAAAACAAACATTACGTTTGTAAATGTGTAAATGTAAATGTGTTTGTATTTACATAGCGCACTTCTACCCTGAGGTCTCGTAGCGCTGTATTCATACCGCTGTGAAACCCTTCCTGGCTTTCCTGTGAAATGTCCACTCCTGGGCACTCCCAAGGTGAAGCCAGGCATCCAAGCGCTGCTGGGGCCGTTGTGGAGATTAAGCAAGCTATTGCCCAGAGTCACAGAGTGGGACCCATGATTAGACTAGGCACCGAGGCGAGAATTATCAGGTCCATGGACGTTGAGTCCAAGAGCCACTGAGGCGGGAATTGAACCCTGGTCCCAGGCCAGACCTCTGCATCAGGGTCTGCCGCTCTAACCATTGAGCCACGCTTCTCCACAGTTTGAGACCATGCTTACCTCATCAATGATAAAAGCTTAATTTTCTTCACACTTGCCACCTCATGCCATGCTTCACCAGATAATTTCTGGTATTCCAGTTTATTATCATGTTACACAGGTAGCTTTAGTAATCAATGTAGAGTAATTCCTTGAATAGTGAATGCAGCTAATTCTGTTGGTGCTGTCACTAAACACGAAAACTAAGCATGGGCGGAAAATCCGTTCCGCTCGCGGATTTCGTGGATTTTCGGTAAATTCGCAACCCGCGAGATTCGCGAATTTCCCGCTAAATCCGCGAACGGAAATCCGCGAACGGGGATTGGGTCAAAAGTTCAAGCTGACTTTTGTAACTCTTTTAGAATGGCGCCAGCAAGCTGCCAGAGCCATTCTAAAATAGTTACAAAAGTCAGCTTCAACAGGAAGCTCTAATAGATAAAGTAAAGCAGGTGCTGCTCAAATTCAGTTACACAATCATTAATCATTCCCAAACTTGGGGTGATTAATGATTGTGTAACTTAATTTGACCTTCAACTGGAGCACCTGATTTACTTTATCTATTAGTGCTTCCTATTTCTAGCTATTTTAGAATGGTGCTGGCAGCTTGCCGGCGCCATTCTAAGTGGGGCTGAGGACAGAAGGGTACAAAAGTGGGACAGGGGGCAGAAGGGGACAAAAAATGAGTGGGGCAGAGGGCAGAAGGGCACAGAAACAAGTGATACAGAGGGCAGATAGGCATAAAAAACAAGAAGGTGGCAGTGATTAAGCAGGCAAAAAAAAAAGCCCACGAAATTGGAAAGCGCCTCGCGAACACCAGCGAACACGTAAAGCGCCTTGCGAACGCCCACGAACACGCAAAAATAAAAAAATCCGCAAATTCGCACGAATTCGCAAACTTTGCGGATTGCCAATTCGCAAATCCGCAAATTCGCGAATTGCCAATTCGCAAAATTTGCCCATGCTTAACGAAAACTTTGATTCTTTTGTCCTCTGCAGGTAAGCAGTTTGCAATTTAATTCAAAAGCTTTTCCTGGTGCTAGCTTGCCACTAATGTATAACAGAATTAATTTAAGGTAAGAGCAATTGCATTCTTTCTTGTCATGGAGAAATCCACATTCTCTTTTACTTCTATATAAATGTCTTTCTGTTCGTTTTTGAGTTGTGCAACTAACTTTTCCAGACCTTCAGTTTCCTGTCTAGCTTGTCCCATTGCAGTTTCCACCTCAGTCACTGCTATAGCAGCTTCATTTGGAATAATAGGTGCTCCAAGAGGATCTTGACTAAGTGGTGCAGAACTTTGCCTGCTTTGAGATCTTTCCCTAGCTACATCTGCAGCAATTGCATGTCATCATTTAACATTTGCATATACTTTTGGAAGACTGAACACTGAATACTGTCTTTCACAGCATTAAATGAATCTTCATAGTAATCAAGGTTCAAATTAACTTTATTCGGCTTCGAAGACCATAAACGTTTATACAAACATGCATTCAAATCTAAAAATTTCTTCATAACATACTTGATCAGTGCCAAGGATGAAATCAATACAATAATTTCCAAAGATGCTAAGATCTTCCTAGAATCGGGTACTTGATACATCATGGTACGAGTCTACAACATCACTCCTAAAATGTCATTAATATTTAGATCAAAATTAAAAGGTTGCCTCATTCATGATCATCTTTTGTGATTCATAGCGTTTTCTAATGATCATAGCAACTTAAAAAAAATTGGTCACAGCAGTGCAAATATCAAGTGTAGCCTAAGAGTGCAAAACATTAAAGCCTTCAATATAAGTACATGGTCAGTTTTCCCTCAAAAGTGAGGCCAAAGATTTCCCTCTCGGCTCTACATAGAGTGGGCAAAACAACATAAAGTGCATGGTGCTCTGAACTGCCTTGTTATCAAAAGGGCACGACCCATCCAGACTGTTTTGGGTAGGCCACTAGAAAGTGCAAGGTCTGTAAGCGAAATCTAGTTAAAAGAAATTGAATCCAGGCGTTGGTAGTAAATGTAAGATACAATTGCTGTTGAACAGTATACAGACACAAAGGACCTGACACCTCCCCTTGTAAGCTTAGCTCGCATGCCTTAGAATGATATCCCTCGTTTATAGTTGTTTTCGCATTTAAGTTAATACTAGTAGGGTTGTCATAATAGTGCCCCAAGCCTATCTCATGGAGTCTGTCTCTCACAATGCGGAGCCAGGGGATTGACAGAGCACTATCTAGTTGAATACAATCCTTGATAACCTCCCCATAGCAATCATAACCTCCAAGTAATTAAGATTCTGCATGCCCGGGTTTGGAAAAGTTGAAGTGGCAAATAGAAAAACTTTTTTTCTTGAGTTTGGCAACAAAGTTTTCTGTGATGAATGAGATTTCCTTTTGCATGTTTCCCTAGACAACCATCACATCCGTGAACAGCAACATTTCCTTCTATATTTTCTTTTACATTGGCTCTGTATCTGTAGTAAGGAAGAATTTCATATAGGCACATGTTTTCAAAGTGTACACTTATTTTTGGGTAGTATGTATCTAACATGTTTGTTTTTACTATGTCCTTGCTTTACGGTTTAAAGTGTGGTAGATGCAGAATTTCTTTAGCACTCTACTAGCAGCCCGTCCTGACCTTGTCCGGGAGCAATCAGGCTTTCCCGACCCCTGTCTGCCCTGTCCCCTGGCTGCCCCGATCCCCACCTGCCCTGACATTGTCCTCCGGAGGCTTACCTCACACAATTATGCCAGAGGCCCAGTGTTGCAGTGGTGGCCAGCAGCAGAGCCTGAGGCACTGGGGAGCTTTCTGGGTAAGTGGGGCTCTGGCGCTCTGTTTGCAGGGAGGCGAGGATAAGCAGAGGTTGCAGGGATAAGAGTTGGAGTTCACAGAGTATGGAGCGGCCGGCGGGGGTCGGGAGCTTGAGCACAAATATGCCAGAGTGTCCCCGCCTGTCCCGACCCCCGCCTGCCCTGACATTGTCCCCCTTTTTGTTGTAACTCCCCATCCCCAACGTGCCCTGACCCCGCCTGCCCCGACATTGTCCCCCAGAGCCTTACCTCAGCCGCCGCTCCTCAGTTCAGTGCTCCTCGCTGCTCCGCCGGTCCACTGCTGCTCACCGCGTGTGTGCCGCTCGTCAGTGCTCCTCCCCTGCGCCATGTCCGCCGCTCAGCCGCTGCTCCTCAGTTCAGTGCTCCTCGCCGCTCCGCCGGTCTGCTGCTGCTCACCGCCTTTGTGCCGCTCATCAGTGCTCCTCCCCCGTGCCATGTCCGCCGCTCCTCCTCGCGCTCCTGGCACTCCTGGACGACGTCAGCACGCAGGTCGTGGCCGGCGCTACTTCAAGGGGACTACTTCTTTTAAAATGTATATTTTTTAAATATAACGTATTTTTTAAATCTATATAGCCTATGTCCATCTGCACACCCTAAGGATTCCAACGATGTATTGGGTGTGTGGATTGGCGCTGTGGTTCCCGAGTTTACCCGCCTCAAAGCCTCAAAGTTCTTCCTTTATAATAGTAGTATAGATTTCATGTACTTGCAAGGCCTTAATTTACCCAAACTATTCCCCTAGCCTTAGAATACGAACTTGCTGAGCTTAACCTATGCGAGCATTCATAATAACCAATCTCCCTATGTGACAACATTTTTAAGCTGACTCTGTGGAACTTTTTTGTTAGACTCTTTTTTGCACCAATCTCTTGCCACATCTCTTTTATCTCAGTCTTCTCTGAATTTGTAATGTATGAAGTGACATATTGAGCAATAGCAATAGAGATGTCTGCAACAAATTGTATGTCCATATTTGCATTCCACATTTTCGGAATGACTGCAGTATAATCATTAATGTATTTGGACGCCTCTGTTCTTCTCAGATTGTATGTGTTTTTCGGTGTCTTTCGTGTCACTATATGTTTCATTGCAGACAAAAACCTATTTGTTCTTCCTTATGAACTATCAGGTCAAGGTAATCCAAAATGACACCTTTAGATCTGGATTTTCTGTGACAGTATTTCCCACATCTGTGTGTTTGAAATTGCAGAACTTGTTGTTTCAGGCCTTAGTCAATAGTGTGTTTTGGGATGGCACATAGCACATACTGTTCTAGGAAAGAGAGCACCCACTTATCACTTTCTGTTCCAAATTTTGGTGTATCCCTTATCCATAACATCATGTAAATATGAGGACCACATCTTGCTTGGTACTCTTTATGACTCAAAAAATCAGTTACTTCACCAACTGGAGGATTACTTTTTCTACAGATGAAAGACATTATGGCATGGAATATGTGATTAAAATTTCTGCAAATATTACAGGATCCAAATAGCAAAGAAGGGTCTCCTGCTGTCTTTATGTTAATGTCCTCAATATTTAAATTTGCCTATCTCAAAAAGTGAAACAAACCAAGTAGGTGCTCCTAGATTCCTCAACGTGCATTTGAGTTCTCCATGACGATGATACCAATACTCATTTATTCCCCGTTGGCATGCCATCAAATTCATTAAGTTATATTCCAAGTTTTCATCTTTTTCTTGAACACTATCAACAAATTCCTCTGCAGGCATATTTGAAGATTTGCTTCATAAGAAAGTCCAGACAAATCACTTATATGGAATGCACTGATGAAAACTAGGATCCTCTAAATATAATCATGTTGAGCGCTATTCAGCTGCGGGTATCTGTACAGGGTGATCATCATAGCATCCACCTACTCCAGTAAGGAACTGTTGCCGAAAACAAGGAGCCTCTAAGCTTTTTTTCCAGACACTTAGTGGACTTCCTTTTGCTTGCTTCACTTTAAACCATTCAATAGCATCACCGATTACTACAAAGGGTGGATGGTATAGTGTTCATATATTTATTTTGATCTAGATCAATCCACTTTTTCATGATGGCATGGCCTTTATTTAGGTATGCATGATGGCAAATTTCATTTTCAGCAACATCAGAATTTCTATAGCAAATATTGTTTTCAACAAAGTATAATGTTGCTTTTTTAACTTTGTTTACATCTGCTAACTCTTACCAGATTTTTCTATTCTTTGTTGGAACCCCATTTATAAAATGATAAGTGATTCTTCTACCTCTCCATCTCCTGTATGGGTAAGTGAAAGGGTTTAACAGTCTCTCAATGAGTATGTGAATGGGTGTCACAGACTGTAAAAGTATATGAACTGGAATAAAGGAGGTCTGTATGAGTATGGAAAAGGGTATCAGAGTCTGACTATAGTTATGTGAATGTGTATAAGGATGTATGTATGAATATGTGAGAGGCTGTGAGAGTATCTCTATAGGTAGTGACTAGTTGTGCCAGTGTCTGTACAGATAAGTGAGAGGGTCTGACAGTCTATGAATGGATATGTGAGAGTGTGTGAGGTGTCTTTGTATAGTTATGTTAATGGTTTTAAGAGTCTCTACATGGGTATATGAGAGTGTGTAGCAAGGTATGTAAATCTGTGTATGTAGATCTGAATGGGTATAAGGGTATCTACATGGGTATGTGAGAGGATGTAAGAGTCTCTGACGTACTAGAAAAAAAATCTAGGGTGCTATACCTACCAATAGCCCCACTTATCGTCTTACCAAATGATCAGTCAGTTGGCAGTGAACAAAAGTCAATTGTTTATTACACAAGCAATACTCTATAGAGGAGCCCCCCTGACGTCACCCAGCCAGTGCGTGGAGAAGACTGCAGATTCACACCCAATACATGGCATATATACTTTCATTGCGTTACATGAGATCACCGTACATGGAAAATTACTGGTGGGCACAGTAGTTAAAAGGAAATACCATATATGGCACACAAAGCTCATTTAGAAGTCTGCTTCTGCTAATATTGGGGAGGGTCAAGAGGGGTGACTCCCCTTCGTCGCGGTGCCTGGGAGGACGGGTAAGGCGCCTCCAGGAATGCGCTTATCACCTCTGAAACCAGATGCGACCTTGGGTCTCAGGAGAAGAAAGAATAGTATGAATTCAGCTGTCTGTATCACTCAACTAACAGAGCGTACTCGGCTGCTGGAGGGTGGCACGTGACCACTGTTCGAGTCTAATGCATATGTACACAAAATGGAGTCTGTTTGGTTCGCAGTCTGCATACGCGAGAAATACAAGATTAGGGAGACAAAAGGAAGTCCCTGCATCCAAATAACCAATCAATGTGTTGTATGATGTACATGTGAATATAGATACATCGTGCTAACACAAAAGGAAAATATAAATGCATAAAATCGATTTTATCCCCCAGAACCACCCTTTTAGCATGATGTAGCTAATCAAGGAAGTTAGTCCTCAAAGATACCCTCATCAATCTGCATCATGTCCTGTATTTCTTGTTGGACCATTTGGGCTTTGACTTTAGTCGGGGACGGCTCTGTCACAGAGGAAGTTAATTTGGATACACAATAAGAACAACAGGCAGGTCCACAGTGTATGCAGAGACAACAGGTAAAGTTAATGCCTGCTATACCAGCTAATACCATCAAAATCTTCCAACCCCAGGTAGATAACAAACCCCAAAACCATCCAGAAAGGGACCAGCTACCTGTGTCAGCATTTATTTCACACGTTAACTATGCAATTTTTGAATAGCCAAATGGACAGAGGGGGCGGAGTCAGGGATATACCCGCAACAGGAGCTGCTGATCACGTGACAAGTCCCTCCCCGATCTGCTAAGATAACGTCTAGCACCAAACAATTTTGAAGCTAAACGAGTCTCGTGGCCTGAAGCTCCACAGTCAGATTAGTTAATATACCAGTTGTGGTGTTTATAACTCTCTCAACTACTCTAGATAGGTGCCTTACTTCTTTACTAGTGATGATGGGGCCCAAATAGGAAATACTCCCTTGAAACCGTCAATAAAGTGCTGTTCAGGAGTGTCAGTTTTGTCAATTTCAGAAGTATCCAACTCCCGTTTATCTCGTATTACAGGCAAACTTTGTCCATCTAACCTATGGTCCTTATGATAATTGGAGGGTGCTATATAGACAGGTGAATACAGGAAGGACAAATAACAACGACCCATCCATCCCCGAGGTAGCCATGTGTAGGCATTTTCGCCACACACAAAATAAACGTTTGGAGGTGTTAACAGCGGAGGCTACTAAAGGTGCGCAGTCGATGTGTATAATTACACCGGCTATCTCCTACTGAAATGTGTCCTGTTCCCTGTACACAGAAGGCAGAGGTGCTATTCAATATAGGTACCGGGATAGCTTTGTCATCAGTAACATTCCGATCCTGAAATTGCTGGAAATACTGAGTAAAGTTAAATTCTGCAAAGTCAAGGATTTCACGCTTCAACCATGTAACATTCTCATATTCTGTATATAGATTCATGCAGGCATTTGAGCCAAGCGATCGTTCTCCATCATTCCCTTGTGCATCAAAACCCTGGTGTACCTCTATATAATCTGTGTAGGAGGCTGACACAAAGAATGTTCTGCTCTTTTTGCCTTTAGTGTCCCTCAAATAAACTTCGGTGGCACCCACAGATGGTCTTCCAATTTCAAAATCCGATAATGACCAGGGTAGGTGTATCTTAATTGTAGATATATACTTATCATCTGCTGTATCAGAGATATATACAATCTATGTAATCTAAATACTCCATATGTCATCTTACTAATTTACTTATAGGTATTAGCCTTGGATCCATAAAAACAATGTTATTACAAGACCTGATTTTAATTTGTTCGAATACACACCTATATTGAAAACGGATACCACGTCTGGCTTCTTAGCAAAGATAGGTATGTCACCTGATAATATATTATTGTGTTGATATGTTTCCCTCAATGATATTGACTATAGAGGAATAGGCGGCATGCCCATGAATCCAATAAAGGGGCTATTTAAGATTTCCATGACAATTGCCTTAACATTAAGCAATTTTGGAAGAGTATAAAAATTCATGTGCATAATTTCAAATCTAGAGGCCGATGTGTTTTTCCTTTTCCTTGCCATTCAAGTAATTCTGATGATGTGAAAACATATGAAAGATAGGTGTAAGTGGCAGATATGATGGCACAGGGTGATGATTTATTTATTTAGGTTTGTTCCAATAAGGCTGAGATGTATTCTTTCTATAATAGAAGTGGTCACCAACAACGTATTTTGATAATAACTGCTTATATCATTTTTTGTAGAAAACAGTCCCGAAGAGGGTGATTATAAACACAGCGTCGACCTATGTTTTCTAAAAAAACTGAGAACTATAAGAATATTACTGTGTGATTGTGCAATCTGTACATGTTTTTTTTAAAGATTATCTTTAAAAAAAATGTTATCTTGAAATTCTGTATTGCTTTTATAATGAAATGATGTAATAAAAAGTGTTGTAATTTTTATCTTCAAGTATATTTGCTTTTATTATGATTAGTTGTTGTTTTGACCTCTAGAATTAACAAAGCTTGGATACATGTTATTTGTTAGATATTTGGCCAAATTATGTGGTTAATATAGTTGCTAACCTAAATCGTGTGCCCTCCCTTTATGAAAATCTCAACAATTTGGAGATCTGGGACTCTGTTTACTTTTCCACTTGAATTACCCTGTCCCTATTGTGTTAAAAGTAGGGTTTTTCCCTCTTTGTTTAATAATGTACCTATATATAAGCCAGGATCATTTCATAATCACGCTCAGAATATCGAGAAAAATCTACCTTGTAGTGGAGGTACATCATTGAAAGCAATTTGAACCAGTCCTCACAACTTCCCAAATAAGATAGGTGCAATGAAATAAAGAGATCATGTCTATGCATCACTGAGGGTAACAAACCACAAACCCAACAATTTGTCGTATTAGTAGCACTATGCGTTTGATGCAACATTTCCACAAATACATTTTTAACGTAAGTTTGGCGATGCCTTTCCTTGTGAGGGGCTAGCGCATGCTCAGTCGGTGGAGTAGAAGTTCCTAATACAGTATGCATAGGATGACACACTCATTATTATAATGAAAAATACGGCAATGGTGACTACAAAAGCGACTTTCACACGTGTTGTCCAAGATGAAAACTTGGGTACATATGTAGGCATATATCGAGGAGCAAGGGGGCGTTCCTCCTCAGGAATAAAACGACCAAAGGGATACATTCTAAGTAAAAGTCCAAACTACACTAAGGGACACAGTCCAACCTGCCAGTGGGTGCTTCTTTCCTGTGTCCGTCTAGAGCCTCACAGGCAGGCTCCTATCGTTCATCAAAGAGAAAACAGATCCGTGCAATAATGTTGTAGGTACAGTTGTAACCTGGGCCCTTTTCTTGATTTCTTAGTGTTTCTTTCTGAACAGAGCAATACAAAGTTCCAGCTCTCAACGTGTTCAGTCCAGTGTCTCGCTCAGTAACCCCAAATCAATCTAGCAATGCCCTACTATTCAAGTCTTTCCCTATCTCCTGCCGTATTTATTGGGGGTACCGCGTTGCATTCTGGGCTGCAGGTTATAGCGAACATGAACTGGTAACTCCTGGTCAGCAAACAAAGCAGGTGAAGTGGCATCTGCGACGTCTGATTTATCCTGAACTCCTTGTTTATCAACAGGGGCGACAGATTCAGGGGCAATTTCACTGTTGACGATGAGACCCCTTTCGTGCCAGATGCTCCTTCTTTTTGCCTTTCCTCAATTTCTTGGGCATCAGAGAAGGGAACAGCACAAGGAGCTCTCTCACTTTCTTGGGTCAGAATTCCTTCAGGGTTTGATTGGTCAAAGGGAAGCGGGAAATGTACTTTCTTCAGATGGGAAACATGGATCCAATGTTTCCGACCATTCACCTTCACCGCCGTCCAAGTAGCCAGTAGAATTTGAACTGGTACGGTCCACCTGTGCTCCAGACTAGATTTCTGCTGATAATTTCTTACCATCACCAATTGGCCGGGCTCCAAACTATGTCCGGGACCCTCCAGCAGGGGCTGCAACGTGTCTGATCTTTAGTCAAAGTGTACAAATAATCTGTCATCATGGGGTAGTCAATGTCTCGAAAATTTCTTGGTTGTGGAATGCCCCAAACATTAGCCGGCTGCCCAAAAATGACCTTATAGGGTGACAATCCTGACCGGGAATGGGGGGTGGCCCGCAAGGACATTGACGCTAAAGGCAAAGCATCAGGCTATTTTAACCCATCGCTCTCCTGAATTTTTGCCATTTTCCATTTTAAGCTTCCAGACTGGGGATGCCGGGCAGCATGAAATTTCTGTTTGATGTGTAATCCATTACAGATATGCTTAATAAGCTCTGCATTAAAGTGTTTCCCGTTAACTGACCAGATCACTCTAGGTAATCCGTATCTTGGGAAATACTCATTAATCAAGGCTTTGGCTGTTGCCAGGGCTGTGTTTTCCTTAGTGGGGTAGGCTTCCACCCATTTACTAAAAGCACAGACCACCACCAGAACATACTTCAAAGTGTTCACTCTTTCTAACTGTATGTAATCCATCTGGAGTACTTCAAAAGGTAAGGACGGGGTGCAAAATTTCCACCAAGGACAGATTCCTGCCCTCCTGGATTATGTCATAAACAAATCATGCAATGTTGAACTAAATGGGCTACAGTTTTGGCAAGATTGGGGTTATTCCAAACTGGGTCTAACAAAGCACAAATCCCCTTTGTTCCAACATGCGCTGTTCAATGAGTCATAACTACTACAGCATTTACAAATGCATTGGGAAGCATCCACCGTTGTTTCTCACTTAACCCCTTCCATGCTGATGACGAACCCCAGCCGTCATGCACTACGGTGCTCGTGTGCTGATGACGGCTGGGGTTCGTCACGGCCCGCCCCTGTTCGTGTTGTTTACAGCACACCAGGGGAATCGCGGCCGCATGGAAAGGGTTAAGTCAATCCAACATACATTGTCAGCCAACCTCCCCACCTCATTTTCCCAACTGAACAGTTCTGCAGGGGTAGCTTCTTTCTGTATCTCTCGGACACTTTCCATGGTGTTATCAAACATATCAGACTCCTCAACCCATCTAGCCAAACTTACATACATGGGAGACACTTTAGATCTAGCTGTCTCCTTTGCTATTTGATCAGCAAAAGCATTCCCCTTTCCTACAGTATCCACTATTGCCTTGTGTGCACTACATTTCACAATTGCTACCTTTCGGGCAGTGTCAAAGCAGTTAGCAACCTTAAGATCAAAGGGTCATGTTGTATTAGTTGGCCATGTGAGGTGAGAAAGCCCCTTTCTGTCCACAATTTTCCAAAGTTATGAGCCACGCCAAAGGCGTATTGGCTATCAGTATAAATGTTTACCTCCAATCCCTCACTTAACTCACAGGCTCGCAGCAGCGCTATTAGCTCAGCTGCTTGCGTAGAATGATAGGAAACTCGAGAAGCCTCAACTATGTTGTGAAGAGTAGTAATTGCATAAACAGCTGTCGTTGTGCCATCTAGTAATTTAAAACAGGAGCCATCCACATACAATTCCCCTTGAGGGCCAGATAGGGGCGTGCCTGTGAGGTCCACCCGTCCCTTCGTTTCTTCCTCAGTCCGAAATATACAATCGCATATGTCATTATGTGGTTCATCCGAAGGGAGGGGTAGTAATGAGGCTCGGTTCAGAGTGGCACACCTTTTGATAGTGATATGGGGAGCAAATAAAGTTAATTCATATCCAGTAAGTCGAGCACTCGTAAGGTACTGAGTTTTAGTTTTAATCAAGATGGTGTCCACAGAGTGCGGTACCATCACTGTGAGGTCAGAATTTAAAACGAGTCCTTCTGACTGTCGGATGGCCACTGCTACTGCGGCAGTAGCCCTCATACAGCTAGGAAGTGCTCTGGCCACATAATCCAATACTGCCGAAAAATAAGCACAATGCCTTTGCTTACCACCAAATCCTTGTGTTAACACAGAAAGCGAACAACCGTCCACCTCGTGTACTTAGAGCACAAAAGGTTTTCGGTAGTCAGGAGTTCCTTAGACAGGAGCCAAACAAAGAGCATTTTTCAGAGAATCAAAAGCCTCCTGACACTCATCAGTCCAAGGTAAAGGTTCATGCACATCCTTAGTGGTTAGATATAAAAGAGGTTTAGTAAGAAGAGAAAAATTAGGAATCCACTGGCGAAGTAAGAGGTTATGCCCAGAAATGCACGAACATCACGTTGAGTAGGAGGAAACAGGCATGTTAAAGATAGTAGTTACACGTTCAGGAGTTAGTTTCCTCCCCAGTTTTGACAGTAGATGACCGAGATAGGTCACCTCCTATCGACAATATTGAAACTTCGAAAGAGACACTTTATTACCATGAGCTGCTAAATGCGACAATAATTTAACCGTAGCTTCCTTACAACCTTCCTCCGTATCGGATGCCACTAATAAATCAACCACATATTGGAGGAGGACGTTCCCTGGGGGCAAAGTCAATTGGTCTAAAAGTACTTTCAAAGCTTGACTGTAAATACTAGGACTCTCCGTATAGCCTTGAGGGGCGCGACAAAATCTAAAGCTGCGACAATATAACAAGAAGCCGAAGATATGACGGCTATCAGGATGTATTGGAATGCTAAAGAAAGCATTCTTTAGGTCTATAACGGAGAAAAACTTAGCTGTTGGTAAGAATGGTGGTAATATCTGAAACCACCAGATATTGAGGAACTACTACTTTATTATCTTCGTACAGGTCAATTACAAAACGATAAGTGTCAGCATAATCAGGGCCACTTTCTGTAGGGGCCTTTTTCAAAATCGGTAGTTACAAATATTGGAAACCGTTTCTTCTACTACACCCTTGTCAATGAGGTCCTGTATGATCCTCAACAATGCCTTCTCACCAGTCGGTGAGATCTTGTATTGTGGAATACGGGGCAAACGAACATTCGGCTTTAAAGTTATAGAGACTGGCAGAACATTTAAAAGAACTTGTATCAAACAAGGGTTCCCTGTATAAACTGGTGAAAATAAACCCCTAGGTCAGGGAAAAACACAGTGAAAAAAGCAACCTAGGCGGAAACAGTAGATTGCCCACACAATGGTGGCAGGACAAGGACTTAATTTTATTAAACAATTTATTTTATAATTCATAGAGCAAAAACAATGACATGTGTATCACAAAAAAACACATACAGGAATTTTAATAAAACATTTGTCACACACAACTGATATCTCATTCTAAAAGAATTCACAAATGTCTTTCATTTTTAATTCATGTCTATTTTGTAATTTCTAAAGTGTTTTAGAAATGTTTTATTAAAATTCCTGTATGTGTTTTTTTGTGATACACATGTCATTGTTTTTGCTCTATGAATTATAAAATAAATTGTTTAATAAAATTAAGTAATTAATTGGAAGCTGTTCAGTCTTAGTCCTTGTCCTGCCACCATTGTGTGGGCAATCTACTGTTTCCGCCTAGGTTGCTTTTTTCACTGTGGAATATTTAAAAGGCCAACGTCTGTATCTCCTGTCGCCCATAATGCGGATGGAATGACAGCTAACTCAGGAGGAAAGGGGTTAATTTTTAGCAAAACTTTGCCGAGTGTGCTGTTCTTGCGATTGAATAGTTATATACTCTCCGTCGGGGGAACAAAATATCTTTGCATGCAACTTCTTCAGCAGGTCCAATCCCAATAAATTTTTTCCACAATGTGACGCCAACAAAAATGGGGAATCCACCATGACTGGACCAATAGTAAGCGGGAGAGGCTTAGAAATGGGGCTTACTATCGGGATTCCAGAAAATCCGACGGAGATAATATTATGCCCGGACAGAGCAGCCCCTGGGACCAGTGAACGAGAAAACAAACTATTCATTGCACCCGTGTCTACTAGAAAATCCTCAACAGTCCCCATTAATTGTCCTTTAATATAAGTCCCTTGTTGATTGACAGGTACTGCCACTCGGCTCCTGCTCTGTCCATGGCTGTCCTATGCGTAATAATACCCATATGGCCCTTCTGTTCCACAATCTTCATTATAGTACTGTCTCCCTCTGGGTTTATCAAAACAATTTCCCCCTGCCTCACCTTGTGTCTCTTCTTCTCTTCTCATATCATTTCAATCAACACCTCCTCAGCCTCTCCCTCGGCCTCTCACAGCTGCATCCTGTGCTAAGAGGAAAGGACACTGAGCTCGCCAGTGTCCTTCCTGTTTACAATAAGCACATTGTTTTGGTCCCAAAGTAACAGCTGGACCTCCTCCCCGTCCTGCTCCCACCCCTCTTGGGACAAATCCTCTTCCTCCTGCGTCTCTACCCCATCCTCTAGCTACTTGCTGTAATAACACTCAAGTTTTAAGATCCTTTGTCTTTTTGTCAGACTTATCTTTACTCTTGTTTTCTCTATGTTCGTAATATTGGACCATAATCAAAATAACAGAAGGTGTAGAGGTGGTCCAAGTGCTTTCAGCTGCCTGAAGCTGAGCAGATATTTCGGGCAACAGATTAGTCACATACCTATTCACAAATAATCTTACTCCACCTTCTACTGACAAATCTTGCCCACTGAAATCAATGAACACCCCTTCGAATCGAGTAAAGAAATCTGACACACTCTTGTCCTTCTTCTGTTTGCAAGCGGTTAGTTTATCACAATCAACCTTCTGGGGTGGAATTAAAGAATGCATATATGTGATAATACGACCCGGTGAAGCCAAAATTTCCTGTCTTGGTTTATCTCTGGGTTTCCTGTCCTTATCCCAGTCTTTAATTTGGTCCCAAGTTCCTCCCAATTCATTAACATGAGGATGATCATGCACCTGTCGCCACACTTCGACAGGCACCAATAACCCTAAAAACAATTCAATATCAGCTAAGGTCATTTCAACCGATGAAGCGGCCTCAGTGAGTTCCTTAAATTAAGCAGTGGGATTTTTTCAAGGGTCAGGTAACTGGGATTTCAGGGAAAGAACTTCACTTCTCTTCCACTGGGTGTAAACCCATTGTTCTTGTAATCGGACTTCAACACAAGCCTGAGTAATTTGATTAGCATTGTCCCTGATCTCGTGGTTTTTGGGGTGCTAGATCGGGTGTACTTCACATATGGGATGTTGAATATCCCAATTTGGGCATCTAGAAAACAACCTTTCTCGATACTTCATGATAGTTACCAGATTCCCATATACATCTTCCAAACCTAGTTCAAATTTGTGCGCCCGAACCACAATGTTGTATATGACCTGCCGGGCCCTCCCATCCGTAAAACATTGCTCCTACAGGGAGATTAAACAGTTGGCCATAGTCTCTAAAGCGTATTGCTGCATAACTGGTTCATAACCCTGCATGGTCCCTCATATATCTGTAATCGTGTAGATAGCATTCCGCAACCATTGAGATGCTTGATCTATCACTATCTGTCTCTCCTTGAAACCCAACGTGTTGCAGGTATACAGCCGCCGAGTACCCAGAGTCCCTGAGGTATGGGAGGGGGTCAAATCAATCATTGCGGGAGTCAACGTGGCTGACAGGGAAGGCCAGGCCGAGGCCGGCGAAGCTTAGGTTACAGGGGACAAAATGGACAGACCACTGGTCAATAATGTAGCCCCCTAGGTGCAGAAGCCACAGTAACGGCTGGTGCCGTAGCCTGTGATATGGACGGGGCGGGGGCATTTACGAGTGGTATTGCTGGGTATACTCTTTGCGGGGCATAAGGAGATGGGGACGCACATTCAATAGGTCCTCAATTTCATCCTCTGGTTCAGTCCGAGCTGCATAACGTTTGTCCACCTGTAACCTAAATTGCCTATCTAAACATTCAACATTTTTCTCAGTTTGTTCCCTATCATATCCTACAGCCTTCTGGGTTACAGTCTGACCATTTTTTATTTTAAGTAATTTCTCTTCCCTTGTATGGCGGCATTTCACCTCTTTCTGCCACAGCTTTAAAGAATCGAACATTGCCTGCCGGCTTTTTTTGGCAAACAATCGATCCTGTAAATACTGTATCTTTTTTTCATCAAATGATCCTGTTAAGGGCCATTGTAATTCTACATTATCCTTTGTATACTTGTGGCATAAATTGCTAAACACAATAGGCGTAAGGCCATGTTTCACATACATATCAAAATTTGGGCATCCCTCTGGCGGGGCAGGCTGGCTTTCATCCAATCGTCCACTCTTACCGTGGCAACAACATCCAAAGCATATTTTACTGAAGCACGGCATTTTTGCTTATTGACGATACACTTTCTCACACACTCTCAAACATGGCCATGTTCACTCAAGTTCAATCGCTCCTCAAACAGGATTTTACACATAAAAGGACGAACAACAACATACAACATGTTACTTTTTAACATGTCTTTTCCAGAACCAAACAACCAAAGAACGAAGCCCGTCGACTCCCGTTCATTGAGAACTAATCAATTCAGATTTCAGACCAAACAGATACTCAAAAAATAGGCAGTCCAGAGACTACCCAGATATCGTCAGACAGGAATTAACCACAGACCGGCCTACAGACCATCCTGTAGTCCTCCCTGGTTCACCCTGGGACTATTCTGGCTAAACCCGCTACCTTAGCGCCGCTCCAGTTATGTCCACCAGGGCTACCCAGTTACTTCCACAGGTCTTTCCGAGGGCACAGGTGCACACCACACATGCCACAACAAGGCTTTTGAACATAATCTCTATTATTCACCAAACAAGTCCCTCAAGTTCTCTGTGGCTCACCGACTACCAGCCAAATACAGTTAACTGTTTCAAAACGCCACTCAACAGCGTAATCCAAAAACACCAAACCAATACACTCAACTGGTGCACACAGGTATCATGGCGCGTTCTCCACTGCCCACTCCTGAAGACCAACACGGTCAGCTCCTGGGTTACGCCCGTAGGACTCCGACGAGAGGTCACTACCAGCTGGGGCTCTCTGATCGTGAGAGAGTAGTTCAGCCTGAATTGTTTAGTCAGTCCATTCCCTCAACCAGAGTACCCCCTCGGTTGTCCTTTCTTACCCCGTATTATGGGAGGACGACCCCAAATGCGGAGTCCCACCAGAGTCGCCAACTGACGTATTAGAAAAATAATATAGGGAGCTATACCTACCACTTATTGTCTTACCAAATAATCAGTCAGTTGGCAGTGAAGAAAAGTCAATCGTTTATTACACAATCAATACTCCAAAAAGGAGCCCCTCCGACGTCACCCAGCCAGTGCGTGGAGAAGACTGCCGATTCACACCCAATACATGGCATATATACTTTCATTGTGTTCCATGACATCACCGTACATGGAAAATTACTGGTGGGCACAGTAGTTAAAAGGAAAAACCATATATGGCACACAAAGCTCATTTAGAAGTCAGCTTCTGCTATTATTGGGGAGGGTCTACCCATGCAGTCCCGTCATCACCCTGTCAGTAACCATGCACTCCTTCAATCACCCAGCCAGCACCATGTACTTATCCAATCACACCACCAGAACCCAAGCACATATAAATTCACCATGCACTCTACTTGCAGTGCTCTAATCTTCCAGTCAGTACCCATGTACTCATGCACTGCTACAATCCCCTAAGCACTTCCCATGCAGACCTCTAACCACCGACACACTACTGATTCATTCCTCCAATCACCCAGGTAGTACCCTTGCCCTCCCTCCAGAAATCCCTCTGTCACTGGCTATGCACTCCTCCAATCACCCAACAAGCACAATGTACTTATCCAATCACTCCGCCAAAACCCACGCAGTTATAAAATCACCATGCACTGTCCTTGCAGCCCTCCAATTATCCAGTCACTGCCCATGTATTCATGCAATGACCCAGTCACTAACACATGCACTGCTGCAATCCATTGAGGACTACCTATGCAGTCCAGTAATCTCCCTGGTACTACAAATGCAGTGCTCCAATCAACCAGCCAGTCCTATGTACTTATCCAATCACTGCGCCAAAACCCAAGCACTTATAAATTCACCATGCACTCTCGTCGCAGTACTCTAATCATCCAGTCACTACCCATGTAGTCATGCAATGATAGAGGCACTAACACATGCACTGCTACAATCCCTGTGTACTACCCATACAGTCCTGTATGCACTTACTCACTTCTCATTTGCTCCTTCAATTCCCCTGGTAGTACCCATGCAGTCCTGCAATCACACTGTCACTCCCTGTGCACTCTTCCCATCACCCAGCCACTACGATGTACTAATCCAAACACTCCTCCAATACCCGAGCATTTATAAATTGACCACACACTCTTCTTGCAGTAATCTAATTATCCACTCAGTACCCATGTACTCATGCAATGACCCAGTCACTAACACATGCACTGCTGCAATACCTTGAAGACTACCTATGCAGTCTTGTAATCTCCCTGGTACTACCTATGTAGGCCTTTAATCCTCCAGCCAATGCTATGTGTTTATCCAATCACTGCGCCAAAACCCAAGCATTTATAAAATGACCATGCACTCTCCTTGTAGCACTCTAATCATCCAGTCACTACTCATGTACTCAAGCAATGACCCATGCATTAACTCATGGCAAATACAGAGGAGGTCATGCTACTCACTGGGGTACCACAACCCACAGTGTTCCCTAGTGTATGTAGGTGTGTTCACTGTATTCTAAGAGTCTTTTAGCACAGTAGTACTAGCTCTAGGCCTGGTTAGTCAGAGTCTGTTACCACCAGTACCCATCAGCCAAATGTTGGGGGCACAGGAGTACATTCTGCTCATCTGTTGGTTCTTTCTGCATATCTCTTCTTCTTCCTGCACTTTTCTTGGTCTTTCTGGATTTCTGTTGCCTCTTTCTGCATTTGTCTTGATTCTTTCTGCGCTTTTCTTCCTCTTTCTTCCCATGCCCTACCTTTGTAGGCATAGTTAAAAATTAGCATTTAAAAAACCTTCAAAATTCACAAAAAATCCCATAGCTTTCAGGGACATTATAGTTAGAAATTAGCATTTAAAAATCCTTAGAAATTCACTGAATAAAACATAGGTTTCAGGGACGTTATAGTTAGTTGGAGATTTCACTCATACAAAACCATACAAGTCCCAGCAATTGCCAGTTTGACGATGCATTTAACAGACGCCCACTGGGGGGCTTGGTAATTAAATACAGCCAGAAATGAAGTGAAGCGATCTCTGTGTGTCTTTTTTTAGCAGCCTTTGAAGAGGGGTCTTTGACCCTGAAACGCGTCAGGACACCTACAATTTGTGAAGAAGGAAGGCATGCATTTGAACGAAGGCCGGATGGTCAGAGCACTGTCGAGTGCTTTGGCAAATGCTGAGGGCAATTGTTGATTGGTAATTCTGCACGGCGGCCCGGCTGTGGCCAAAGCACCATCGCCTGTTGGAAGAGAAGTGACATCCAGCAGCATGAGGCTCGAGTCATTTACCGTTTTGACTCGTGGGCACAGAGCTCCACAAGGAACGCAGCATGCTGAAATGTGACACGACCTACGAAGGTATTTCAATGAAAAGCATGATTTTAAAATGAACACACAGACCTACCAAAGGAAATAATGACTTTCGCCTCACGGACTACAAGTCCCAGCAATTGCCAGTTTGACGATGCATTTAACAGACGCCCACTGGGGGGCTTGGTAATTAAATACAGCCGGAAATGAAGTGAAGCGATCTCTGTGTGTCATTTTTTAGCAGCCTCTGAAGAGGGGTATTTGACCCTGAAACGCATCAGGCAACCTACAATTTGTGAAGCAGGAAGGCATGCATTTGAACGAAGGCCGGATGGTCAGAGCACTGTCGAGTGCTTTGGCAAATGCTGAGGGCAATTGTTGATTGGTAATTCTGCACGGCGGCCCGGCTGTGGCCAAAGCACCATCGCCTGTTGGAAGAGAAGTGACATCCAGCAGCATGAGGCTCGAGTCATTTACCGTTTTGACTCGTGGGCACAGAGCTCCACAAGGAACGCAGCATGCTGAAATGTGACACGACCTACGAAGGTATTTCAATGAAAAGCATGATTTTAAAATGAACACACAGACCTACCAAAGGAAATAATGACTTTCGCCTCACGGACTACAAGTCCCAGCAATTGCCAGTTTGACGATGCATTTAACAGACGCCCACTGGGGGGCTTGGTAATTAAATACAGCCGGAAATGAAGTGAAGCGATCTCTGTGTGTCATTTTTTAGCAGCCTCTGAAGAGGGGTCTTTGACCCTGAAACGCATCAGGCAACCTACAATTTGTGAAGCAGGAAGGCATGCATTTGAACGAAGGCCGGATGGTCAGAGCACTGTCGAGTGCTTTGGCAAATGCTGAGGGCAATTGTTGATTGGTAATTCTAAACAGCGGCCCGGCTGTGGCCAAAGCACCATCGCCTGTTGGAAGAGAAGTGACATCCAACAGCATGAGGCTCGAGTCATTTACCGTTTTGACTCGTGGGCACAGTGCTCCACAAGGAACGCAGCATGCTGAAATGTGACACGACCTACGAAGGTATTTCAATGAAAAGCATGATTTTAAAATGAACACACAGACCTACCAAAGGAAATAATGACTTTCGCCTCACGGACTACAAGTCCCAGCAAATGCCAGTTTGACGATGCATTTAACAGACGCACACTGGGGGGCTTGGTAATTAAATACAGCCGGAAATGAAGTGAAGCGATCTCTGTGTGTCATTTTTTAGCAGCCTCTGAAGAGGGGTCTTTGACCCTGAAACGCGTCAGGCAACCTAAGATTTGTGAAGCAGGGAGGCATGCATTTGAACGAAGGCCGGATGGTCAGAGCACTGTTGAGTGCTTTGGCAAATGCTGAGGGCAATTGTTGATATATATATATATATATCCAAAAGAAATTCCACACGGTGAAGAAAGGAATGTCCAGGCCAGCTTTGCAGTTTTAAAGAGCTTTAATGTTCAGCTCCTACCCAACGCGTTTCGAGGTAAAACCTCTTGATCACGAGCCTATATATATATTCCATACGAAAAATAAGGTCGCGGCACACTTCTTGGTTTTTAAGCAGTTATTTTATTCCAAACGTGACACAAAACTCCTACGCGTTTCGAACCGTAGTTCCTGTTCACGTCAGTGTTTGTCTATTGTGCCTTTTCAATTTCTATATTTATACCCCTGCACGCCCATGTAGTATCTGGTGCATGCAGGACCATGTAGTTTTTAAATTATTACAACTTAGTGCATATATCGTGCTTTATACATTGGGGGTGGTGTGTATCAGCGGGTGAGATTATGTTACTACACAGAAAGCATTACAATGATTATAGGAAACGAGTGCTTTCTTACATTCGTGTTCTACACGAACGTGTTAGATCACAAATCAGTTTACCTGATGTCTGATCGTGTGTGTAACTTTAGACTAAGTGTTATATCCAGTATCGGGCTGAGTGCCCTGGGTCCCCACTGTGTATCACCATCCTCATTGTAAGGTTAGTCTTAAAGGTTCATATTGGTCCAAGATATCAACAATCTGGGTTTATCATTGGGTCGGTCAATCAATGGCATTTCTAATTATTTTCAAAATTCATCTTTCAAGGCTGTATATGGCAGTCTTGATATCCGTGTGTCCACTGTCATAAATGGAATGTCCCCATTCAGACCCGAAGGCTGTTTGGTTCTGAACCTTATGATCAATTTAGATTCAAGTCGTCTCAATTTTTGTGTGCGGTTTCCCCCTCTTTCGTGTTGTTGAATGGTCGCCAGTCCAAAGTATTTGACATCTAACCATGTTTTTGCCTGATGACTGGCCATATGTTTAGCAATTGCATAGGAAAAGTCCCCATTCTGAATTGCACGAATGTGCTGTAGTATTCGTATTTTGAGGGGATACGTAGTGCTGCCAATGTAGGCTTTACCATAGAAACATTGCAGCATATAGATGACAAATGATGATTCACAAGTGATGCTCATTCTAAATTCAAGGTTTTTACCTTCTGGGTCCTTGAGGTATTTTGTGTTTCGGCCTATCTTACATGCCTTGCATGTCATGCACTTGCTAAAGCCTTGTTTCCTCGTATCTAGCCAAGATTCAGGTTTTTTCATTTCGAAGTGACTGTAAACTAAATGATCAGAAAGATTTGGCGCTCTTCGGTATGAGATCAATGGGTGATCTCCAATGCTTGTTCCTATATCCGGATCTTTTCGAAGTACATGTCAAAATTTAGTTAAAGTCTTTTGTATTCTGTAGCTCTCTTTACTAAAAGTCATTATCATCCGTGGCTGTTCATCCTTCACTTCTGTTTTTTGCTGTGGTTCAGTTTTGGCACGTTCCAATTTTTCTTCCCTACTTAGGAGAGTATCAGCTCTCGTGTTTGTTCTTGCTTTTGTTTCGCATCTATTGAGATCCGTTGTTTTATAGCCACATTGTTTGAAACGTTCCTTAGTTTCTGTGAATTTGTTCTCCCTCTCAGTGTCCTCAGAGAAATTTCTTCTCATCCGTAATAGTTCTCCATACGGTATGCTCTTGGTGGCCGTTTATTTCCTATGGACAGTAGTTTGTATCTTTTCGTCAGCAATGTAAACATTCGTGTCAAGGAATTCTATCTCCTTCGTGCTGGTGGTGCATGTAAATTTCAACCCAACTTGATTTTCATTGAGGACAGCAAAGAAGGTGTAAAACTCTGACTCTGTACCTTTCCATAAAAGGAAAAATGGTCAATAAATCTCAACCAGAGGGCCACCTTTGCCATGTGATGTTCGTTTTCTTCTCTCCAAGCCACGCTTCTCTCCCACCAACCCATCATGAGATTAGCGTAACTTGGAGAGAAGGAAACTCCCATCGCTGTTCCACATCGTTGTTCATAGATTTTTTTATTGAAAAGGAAGACATTATTATGTAAGCACATGGATATCATTTTAGTTAACATCTTCGAGCGTTCCCTTTTGCTGATTGGTTGTTGATGAAGAAAATACCGAATCGCCTGTAGCCCAATTTCATGGCTTATGGATGTTATATAGTGATACAACGTCGACTGTCACCAACAAGTAATTTGATTGCCACTCCGTGTTCATCAATATTCGTAAAAAGTCGCTCGTGTCCTTTATGTATGAACTCAATGTGGGTTTAGATAAACATGAAGAGGAGGTCCTGAATAGAAAACAACGTAAATTCTTCAGGGATCAGGATGATTATGAATATGGTACAATCCTGACCTTCGCAAACAAATATGACATTTTCAAACAACAATGGGGCATGAACACCTCGGTAACAAGTGAACAAACCAGTGGCTCAGAATCAGATCCAAGTGAAGGCGTGCAAAGATCAACTGGATTAAGAAGGTTTTCTTTTTTCGACGAAATGAAGTTGCTTTACCAAGAGCAACAAGCACCACGAAGCAACATCAGGGGTCAAGGACAGAACAGAAGCAGAGCAAGAGGAAGGGGTTTCCATACCACAGGAAAACAAAACGCAAAACAAGACGAGGCAAGCGATCAAGGGGGCAGATACAATCTGAGAACCCGAACAGTGATAAGAAAGTAATCACGGCAGGTAACCACACCCCCAACCCCCAACCTAGTCATAAACTTGTCTAGATATAATCTAACACAGATGGAAACCAGATTACTCAACAGGGGACTCTCTTTTTGCCCTGATCTATCTGATACAAAAATCGATCTCTACAAATACATCAGAAAACTTAAGTTGAAAAAATTCTTTGCAAAAAACCTCACAAATCGAGCCAACACCCAAGATGAAAATGTGTCATCCAACAAAGTAGACAATTATCAGATAACCAAAGTACCACAAATTCGGGTTGCTTATGAACTGGTGAATGAAACCACAGACACCCAGATACCGGACACCCAGATATTGGAAGAAATGGGTATAATAACAGATGATCACAAAGCCACTGACTTCAAGATTAAGTCCAAGTTTTGCCCAGTTCTCCATCCTGGAAATAAGATTGACATATTTTACGACTTAGTAATGGGTGAAATAGAAGAAATGCCAAGAAACATCAACGCAAAGAAAAAAGAAAATCTAACAAAAAGTGAACGCATGGCAATACAGAGTCTAAAAAACAATATTAACATCGAAATCAAGCCCGCCGACAAAACCTCATTGTAATGGAGAAAGAGCACTATGTGGAGGTTAGCAGTAGAACCCGCACCCGGGGATTGACGCTCCATCAGTGTGGAAAACATCAAACCGGCAAGCGATCCTTTCCGTGGCGTCGCTCGCATGCCGGTATTTATCCAGCCGTGACAGCCCGTATGTGCTAAACCTACTGCAGTCCGGATTACCGTTTAGAGACTCGATGGTTAAAGGAATACTGTTCTGCAAAAGAGGAAAAAAAGAAAAAAAGTCAATTTTAGCCGGAGACCTTGCTGCAGCAAGCTAGTCCCGCTCTGTAGTTTTTTCATACAGAGAACTAGGTTCCACCCTTTGAACCCTCTCTGCCTGACGGAACCGGTCCACCTTGGATCACACGAACTATCTTGAATTCAATCTAGTGTATCAGACTGTCCATTCGGCAACCGCTCTCTTTGAGAGTGGCCATTTCTTTGAATTGTTGTAGTCCAAGCCTGTGTCCCACCGTATACATGCCCTGAAGAAGGTGCGGCCGTAGATCGGGCCAAGCACTGAAATGCACGTTGGCGTGGTGATATTCTGTCCTGCCATTACCATCAACATTCTTCCCAGCGATGCACTGAGTTGATGTTGCAGGACAATGCCAGTGTATTAGTGTACGATGCTTACTGGATGTATGAAGAGGTTATGAATGTTTGAATGGGTGACGAAAGTGTAGAAGATTGATGTGATGAGGATTGAAGAATGAATGGGATACTTGGGACGCGTCATTGAATTTTATGTGATTTAACCATTGCAATTTTTGTATAAATATATTTTTGACTAAGAAATATTTTTGTATTCTGTGTTTGAATTCTCATTGAATGGCCTCTATCTGAAAGTGAGCTCAGAGTTGTGTTCATTGAAAAAAAAATTTGGACTGTCTATGAGCCTTTAACTTAAATATATAGGGCCGTCCCCCGTTTCTTGATATTGGACACTATGTGGAGGAGGTAATGCGCAAATTAAATGACACCAACAACTACACAGTACTTGCGAGAAATCCCACAGACAGAATGAAACTCGAACTAGACATCAAATTGAAAACTTGGCAATCGAAAGGACTCCTAACGGAAGTAGAAAATACATTTTTAATGGTCGAGAATCCAATCACTCCGACCATTTACTTCCTACCAAAAGTTCATAAGACCTTGAACAAACCACCAGGACGTCATATAATTTCGAGCTGTGGGAGTCTCTACGAGAATGTGTCCAGCTATGTGGACCACTTCATAGCTCCAATTGTACCCACATTGAGTTCCTACTTAAAGGACACGGGCAACTTTTTACGAATATTGATGAACACAGAGTGGCAATCGAATTACTTGTTGGTGACAGTCGACGTTGTATCACTATATACATCCATAAGCCATGAAATTGGGCTACAGGCGATTTGGTACTTTCTTCATCAACAACCGATCAGCAAAAGGGAAGACTCGAAGATGTTAACTGAAATGATATCCATGTGCTTACATAATAATGTCTTCCTTTTCAATAAAAAAATCTATGAACAATGATGTGGAACAGCAATGGGAGTTTCCTTCTCTCCAAGTTACGCTAATCTCATGATGGGTTGGTGGGAGAGAAGCGTGGCTTGGAGAGAAGAAAACGAACATCACATGGCAAAGGTGGCCCTCTGGTTGAGATTTATTGACCATTTTTCCTTTTATGGAAAGGTACAGAGTCAGAGTTTTACACCTTCTTTGCTGTCCTCAATGAAAATCAAGTTGGGTTGAAATTTACATGCACCACCAGCACGAAGGAGATAGAATTCCTGAACACGAAGGTTTACATTGCTGACGACAAGATACAAACTACTGTCCATAGGAAAAAAACGGCCACCAACAGTCTCCTTCATGGTTTAAGCTTTCACCCACAAAAACTGAAGAAGAGCATACCGTATGGAGAACTATTACGGATGAGAAGAAATTGCTCTGAGGACACTGAGATGGAGAACAAATTCACAGAAACTAAAGAACGCTTCAAACAACGTGGCTATAAAACATCAGATCTCAATAGATGCGAAACAATCCTCTTATATTTCATTAAAAAAATTCTGATATGCAGTCTCCCAAGATGGCCACCAGAGACAAAAGAGCCCAAATGTAGCCCAAATATCAGCCAGATGTAGCCCAACTATAGCCCAATGACAGAAAGTCCCAGAGTGTTCTAAAGAACAACTAGAACGCTAACAGTCTTACTTATGACAAAAGTATGGCACACCTGAAGTCATCTTGATTGGAATAAAGTGGTAACACTTAATACATTTAATTTGAAAAGGAACAAAATGAGGGGTTTCATTTTGCCATAGAAATTTTATATATATATATATATCCACAGCAACGATCCGTTACTGAAGTCAGGAGCCCATTAGCAGATGGCGAGCGTGAAACCGAGCGGATCTCTCGGTAAACTTGTCACACAAAATAATCCTTTCCAGGAAAAGCTTGCACTCGGGATAGATGTCACCACAATTTTATTCCAGCAAAAGTTACGCGTTTCGACAGCAAAAGCTGTCTTGTTCACACAAATGCATAATGGAAAAGGCGTTCCCTTCATAGGTATACAAAACCAAGGACAGACTAACAGTTTGTTAACTGGTCAACTAGTCCCACTCTGGCGGCCATATTTGAAAGGTGTATACATTAGTATAGAACTCTGAATTGTGGTTGTAACCTCTACAGTTGTGTACATATATACATTATTTACAATACATGTATATACATTTGGGGATTCTCTCGACATAGTGCCTTAATTATCCTTATTTATATACATATTTATAAAATACAAAATAAATTATGCACACTGCAATGTATGTTTGTACATCGATAGATATTCTCAATCCTGTGAGATATCTTTAGTCAACAGGTACAAGTCATATGTATATGTACGGCCATTGTATACTGAAAGCAATACTACGGGGTAAACCTGTGTCCAAAAAGAGAAGATAGAGTGAAAAATTAAATAAACTTTAGCCCAAAAATCATATGAATACAAAATCTTATCTGGTTAGATAGGACCCTTGGAAGGAAGGGAAAAGGTAATCACGAATAATTACAACAGTCCAGATTTCATATATCGCATCCCTTCTTCCTGTAAGTTAGAAAAAAGTGAATTTTTAATTACCATAAGAAATCATTTACATACATAAACACATGGTGTTAGAGCAATGCGGTGTGCAGTAATATACAGTTCAATTATATACAGTTCAGACAATGAAACATTGACCAAAAAAGGGCTAGACACTATTCCTTCAGATTATAGGCTAGTTCTTTATCCAGATTATGCCCTTTCGGATGTCTGCTTTCGAGATTAATAATCCACCTTGATTCGCGCTTGCGGAGGGCAAGCGCTCTATTGCCTCCTCTCTGGCCTAGATGAACTTGTTACAAGGCAAAGAAACTAAGAAGATTGCTGTTGGAACCATGGCATTTTTCAAAGTGTCTTGCTATGGGATAGTGGGGGTCTTTGTTGTTAATAGCCCGCATGTGCTCTAGGACTCTTTTTTTGGTCATCAGAGTGGTACTGCCCACATATTTCATTTTGCATTGACACATCAATACATACACGCAGTAGGTAGAACTGCAAGTCAGAAATTGTTCGATGCTTTTGGGGGTATTTAGACCTGGGATGGAGACACTTTTTATCATACAACTGGTACGACAGGCTTTGCAGTGCCCACATGGGTAGAAGCCTTTGAGCTGGTGGTCATGTGTTGACTTTTTAGCTGTGATGTCATTACGGACAATCATATCTTTTATGCTTCTGCCCTTCCTGTATGTAATTTGGGGCCTGCATGGTAAAGTTGGGCCGATGATGGGGTCACTCAACAATACATCCCATTTGTCATTCAATATCTTAGATATTTCTTTGGAGTTACTGTTAAAGGTCAATATTGTCCTTAGTGTACCTTCAGAGTCTTGACTAGTTGTTTGTGATTGTGTATCAGTATTTGGATTCAGCAATGAATCCCGGTCTACATTTAAAACTCTCAGTTTAGCTTTTTTTTAGAACCCATTCAGGGTACCCCCTCTCTTTAAATCTAGACATCATATTCTCCATCTCTTGTTCAAAAGCAGGCGCAGTACTACAGTTTCTTTTTGCCCTCAGCAGCTCCACATAGGGAATACTCCATTTAAGGGTATCTGGATGGCTGCTGAGGGCATGAAGGAGTGTGTTGCCTGCAGTGCTTTTTCTATACAGACTAGTAGTTAGAGTATTTTGTTCAGGTGTTATTTGAAGATCTGGAAACTCTATTGTTGTGTCACTGATCTTACTCGTAAGACTGATGTTATAGTCATTGGTATTTAGAACATTGATGAATTCTTTCGCCATGGTTTCTCCTCCTGTCCCAATAACAAACAAATCATCAATGTACCTGAGCCACACCTTCACTTTTGAAAAATATAGGTTCAAGGTGTGGTCAGATCTGATCTCCTCCTCCCACTTGCCCAGGAAGAGGTTGGCAAAGCTTGGCGCAAAACATGTGCCCATAGCGGTGCCACGGATTTGCTGGAAAAGATTCCCATCGAACATGAAAATATTACCTGTGAGACAGAGTAACATCATTTCAAGTATCATGTTCGTGTGATCTCGATATTGTATGGGTCTTTTTTGGAGATAATGGCGACTCGCTTGTATGCCATCATTGTGGTCAATGATGGTATACAGTGAGTTGACGTCCATTGTAATGAGCAAGTCAGTGGGTTCCCATAGTACATTCTGTAATTTACACATGAAATCGGTACTGTCTCTCACATACGAAGGCAATGAAATCACATATTCCCTTAGAAAGAAATCTACGTATTTTGATACATTTTCGAGGGCACTACCAATCGAAGATACGATGGGTCTCCCTGGTGGTAAAGTGGGATTTTTGTGAACTTTAGGGAGAAGTTATAGTATCGACAGTTTTGGGAAGTCTCTATTTAAAAAACAATACTCTTCCCATGTTAACAATCCTGTCTCTTCCCATTCTTTTAATTTTGCCCATATCTCAGTGATGCTGTTATTGTACACACTGGTGTTCACTGGGAGATAAAAATGTCCATCGTCTAGTTGTATCTGTGCCTAATTAATGTATAAGTCTTTTGGCCACAGCACAATATTACCCCCCTTATCAGCAGGGCGGATAATTATATTTGGATCATTGGCTAAGTCTGTTAGGAAATTTCTTTGTTTGAATGTGAGGTTATGACGGACTTTTTTATTTGCTTTTCTCTTTAGTTTTAACAGTGATTGAGTCACAACGTCCTGGAAAGTATCGATATTATCAAGAGGTAGGATGGGATAGAAGATGGAACGTGGTTTGAAGCCAGTACGTGGAATGCGACTAGTGTTCATACCAATGTCTCTTTCATTCGTCATATTGCTATCCTGATCATTCTCCAACAGAAGTTCTTGTATGGTCTCAATTTCTGAGGCATCCCCTACATTCAAGTTAGGAAAGGTACCAGGAATAATGTCTGTTTGTGAGAGAGTATTTGGGTCATTCTGTTTGTATAACTGATGCCATTTTTTTAGTTTCACTTTTCTCACAAATTTATAAAGATCTATCCTGGCATCTGCATAGTTGAATATATATATATATTTATTCACTGAAAAAACCATAGGTTTCATACCAGTTATAGTTAGGAATTAGCATTTAAAAAACCTAATAAATTCACCGAAAAAACCATAGGTTTCACACCAGTTATAGTTAGGTGTAAATGAGTGGACATTTATTTACCCATTTATTCTTCCATCAACCTTTAGATATACATATATAAAAAATATTTATTTTTCAGAAAGATACACATTCACTGGATGATGTCATCAGTGATGTCATTTGAGATGTCATCAGTGATGTCATGAGTGATGTCACTGACCATGTCATGAGTGATGTAATATGTGACGTCATCAGCAGTGCATTGCACGCACAAGTTATAGTGAGTCCAACTAACTATAACGTGGGAATTTCAATGGTTTTATGCGAGTAAAATTTCCACCTAACTATAACTGGTGTGAAACCTATGTTTTTTTCAGTGAATATATATATATATATATATATATATATATATATATATATATATATATATATATATATATATATATATATATATATATATATATATTGTCAACACCAAAATAAAGAGGTAAAGAGGTGGTTAAGATATATTGACGACCTCCTCTTTATTTGGGACGGGTCCACCAGCGAGGTTGCTGAAATTATTGAAAAACTTAATGTAAACAATTTGAACTTGAAGTTTACTAGTAGCATCAGCGCAGAGTCAGTAAGTTTCCTGGATGTTGAGATAGTTGTGGTTGATGGCAGATTGGAGACTAAACTCTTCAGGAAACCCACAGCTGGAAATTCCGTGCTACATGCTGCAAGTCAGCATCCAATACGGAGCATACCCTATGGGGAGATGCTCCGTATTAGGAGAATATGCAGCAGCGACACGGAATGCCACAAGGCCCAAAGAGAATGCCAGATTAGGTTTCTAAGCAGAGGGTATAACATCGACACTCTGACCAGAGCAATCAACAGAGCTAACTCCAAAGATAGGCAGCAACTTCTATTTCCTACAGTGGACAATACTCCAATCTCAGTATCTGACAATGAGACACGTATTATTTTTGGCTTCAGTACCCAACCCAAGGCCATTCACAGGATTGTGAAAAACAACTGGTCACTCGTAACTAGTTATCCGGTTGTTGGCCACTTAATGAAGGGCACTCCTAATATCACCTATAGGAAAGCCAGATCCATGCAGGATAGTCTAGTCTCAAGTAGCCCGGAAATTAGAACTAACACATCCTGGCTAGATAGCAGTAGGGGCTTTCTGAAATGCTTTGCTTGCAAAGCATGCAAAAATGGTATAAGCAAGAAAGAATATACGACCCCTTTCAGTACTGACCCTATTCAAATTCGACACAAACTGAATTGCAGAACCGAATACGCCGTTTACATTCTGGAATGTCCCTGTGGCCTCAGGTATGTGGGAAGTACCAGGCCACAGGTGTACAAACGGATTCTGCAACACCTCAGAGCCATCACAAATGCTGACGCAGCGTATCCTGTTGCGCGGCATTTTGAGGAGTGTCATGCTAAAAATGCCAATGGGCTCCAATACTTTGTAATAGACACAGTACTACCCCAGAGAAGGGGTGGGGACCATGAAGCCCAGCTACGCAAACTTGAGACAAGACATATCATCCTGCTTGATACCAAAATACCAAACGGTCTCAATGCCAGTGAGGATTGTTATACCTATCTATGAATTTGGTAACTTAACAGGAGTAATTTTGTATGAAACTTTGTATTCAAGTATTTAATTTATCTATACATGCCACGTAACAATGAAATGATGCCTTCCATATTAGATTTTAGCGCACAACTTATTCTTTGTTATTTCACTGGTAGCACCTTTAATTATTATACATACGTATGTATTTTATTTCATTTTAGTTATATACCATTGCTAACAGACATATTCATGTATTTAATATGACTTGCGTTGTTTTGCACATAACTTAAGGTTAGCCCACTTGGGCTTAATGAACCTCCCGGTCACCCTTGAATTAGTGGCGGATTTGGTTTTAGCCTCCCTGTAAATATGTGTTTTAAATTGGTTAGATATGTTGATATTTTATCATGACTGACCGGATTTTTCATACACATTTTACCATGTTTTTAGGGAAGCCAAGTCTTTTATCTTTGCAATGAATTTGAATATTTATATTTTAAAACATTTTAGAGAAGTATTTATTGTGTTTTATCATTATTCTTAAATTGCAAATGATAATCAATATAACCGCATATTGTGTAAATTATGTGCAATTACTAAGGGCAAGAAATTGTGATTATAACAATTGCCACGCAAGCCACTTAACGTTAAGACATTATGTTTTGAAGTATTTTGTCTATGTCTATGTTTACCAATGGCACCGTGCACTTTAAATTTGCTAGTCCGCCTCCGTGACGTTGTCATGTGATCAAGGCCTCGCCAGGCCAAAACGCGTCATGGCAGAGTGGTGTTAGGTTCAAAATAAATAACACGCACCAGATACTGGGTTTGCCTCGTCTTTTGACTGAATCATTGGCTGCTGAGACGACAACGTACCGAATATATATATATATATATATATGTATACTAGCAGCCCGTCCCGACGTTGTCCGGGTATGAATTGCTGCCGGCCAGTAGTATATTGTTTTGTAGGATTTTGTTTTGATAGCATTTCTTATCTGTGACAGGCCTGTGAAATGCTCCTATTCACAGTGCACTTGTGATACACTTAAGAGTGCGCGTTCAGTAGTGTGTGAACTCGAGTTTCCTTACTTTATTTGTCCTTGCAATATTATATAGCGCAAACTCGACAACATGGCATGAGCACAATTTACATTACAGAAGAACACATTCATTTGTGGTAGGCACGGGGAGACAAAGCGATTTGCCTGGAATCACAGGATGTTGAGCTGATGCCGAGATTCGAACTTTGCTCCCCAGCTCTAAAGTTCGCAATTCTTGAACTTGTGGCAGGAGGTGTGTCTAAAAGTGTATGTTGGTGCTGGCCATCAATGTGAGACACCTGTTCATTTTTCAAACGGGTGGTGAAAAAATATGAGTATGTTACTGGGGATGTAGGCGGCCGTGCCACCAATGTACTTACCGGGGAGGGTAAACACCCATCATTTCGCAACTTTCTTTCCGCATACCATCACTCCGCATACTTTCATTACAAAAGTACCATGACTCCGCAATGCCATTATAACGCATGGCATTGCATTTTATATGCTTTTACCACGCATATATTTACAACGAAATTTGTTGTAAATGCATGAATAGTAAAAGCATGTTTTTTGTTTGGATAAGGTAAGTATGGTATAGGGGTATATGTTTTGGGGTACTGAGGTATATGTTTTGGGGTGTTTGGGTATTTTAAGGGTTCAGATATAGTTTTGGGTTATGGGGTACAGGGGTAGTTTTAGGGTTTAGGGATAGGTATGGGTTTTGGGGTACAGTGGTATTTTTAGGGTTCAGGGATAGGTTTGGGTTTTGAGGTATAGGGGTATTTTTAGGGTTCAGGGGTAGGTTTGGGTTTTGGGGTACAGGAGTATTTTAAGGGATTCAGGGCTAGGTTTGGGTTTTGGGGTACAGGGGTATTTTTAGGGTTCAGGGCTTGATTTGGGTTTTAGGGTACAGGGGTATTTTAGGGTTCAGGGGTAGGTTTGGGTTTTGGGGTACAGGGTTATTTTTAGGGTTCAGGGGTAGGTTTGGGTTTTGGGGTACAGGGGTATTTTAGGGTTCAGGGGTAGGTTTGGGTTTTGGGGTACAGGGTATATTTATAGGGTTAAGATAGGTTAGTGTTTAAGGGTGTTGGGGTATTTTAAGGAGTAAGGGTGGGTTATGAATATGGGGTGCAGGGGTATTTAAAGGGAGCAGGGTGGGATTAGCACATGATATGAGACATGACATGAAGGGCGGAACGTACCACATGCCCCCAGCTTTTGTCACGCCCCAAGCACACGCCCACAGCACAACGCAGAAACGCCCACAAGGGACTACTTTGCTGGCACGGTTCTTTTACCTTTTAAATGTATATGGTGGGTGTCTGCATAGCCTATGTCCTTCTGCTGCAACAGCCCTTTCCAACGCTGTATTGGGTGTTGTGATTGGTGCTGTGGTTCCTGAGATTACCCGCCTCAAAGGTTTGGGCTCTCTCTTTATTATATTAGTATAGATATAGATATATGTATATATATTATATATATATATATATATATATATAGAGAGAGAGAGAGAGAATTAGTTGGAAGTTCTATAACAGCATTGTATATAAAATAACAACTCTAATGGGACATTGTTTCAATGGCAATCTCACTATCTCACCTAGGTTGTCTCCGCAACTGCTAATAATGGGGAAAATGTCTGACAGCTTGTGTGAGGCCTAGATGGGGTGTGGGCATCAAAGGGCGTGGCAGAGCTGTGGTGGAAGATGGCGTGAGGTAGTAGTTGGAATTCTGTTTTAAAGCTAATTTCTCCAATAGTATATTGTTTGTCAAAAAATTGATAAAAGCACCAATGTCTGCAGCTTAACATAAATCAGAACTAAAGAACTGTTTTTGAAAAGAGGGCCATGTAGGAGGCTAGGGGCTTACGGTGCGATATATCATAATCTATTGGGTGCGAACAGTCATTCATTTACTTTGCTATTAAGTACGCTCTGTACATCTATCTAAATGTTAATGAAATGCTAAGTAAGTCATCTGTTGGGCTTTTTCCAGAACACAGCATAATGCGAACAAATTGATAACATATTTGGCATTAGATGTCTGTTTCAAAAACTGAACTCATCAGCATAAATCACAATTTGTAATATTACTTTATTTGCTGGAACTGTGTGCCGAAAAAGTATTTTGAAAAATAAACAAGAACTTCAATATTTCGAAAACTAATCATTGTAAGAATAACGCTCATGTCATGTTGATTAACTTGGTCCTTTCAGCTCTCTTTATTGTAAATACTTATATTTAAATGTGTGTTTTGTAGAAGCGCCCAAAAACCTATAAGACAAACATTGCCTTCAGGTTGTTTTTCTTCTGCTTTACCTGAAGTCTTATACAACGCGGACCTTGGAGTAGCAATTGGGAAATATCTATATATGATATCGATTGAAAGGTTATATTCAGGCTCAGACAGCAAGTATTTTTCTTTGACAACACAATTGGTTTGATGATGCATGCCTCAATGTACCAATAACTCACGCTACAGCCAGAGGCTGTCTTGAAAATGTCTTGCAAGTTATTGCCATGAACAGGAGAGTTGCTATCATTGGTGTATCAGGTGCAGTGGAACAGGGGCATAGGGTCACACTACATACCAGTAATGCTGGGCCC
Organism: Lissotriton vulgaris; assembly: GCF_964263255.1. NCBI lineage: Eukaryota > Metazoa > Chordata > Amphibia > Caudata > Salamandridae > Lissotriton > Lissotriton vulgaris. Next base: position 1,663,121,302 of record NC_141694.1, read on the forward strand.
GATTCACAGAACTAACTTAAGACAAAATCCTAAACTTACTACCATTTTGGTATTCACAGAAGGCACTTACTCATTTTGGTATTCACAGAAGGCACTTACTCCTTTCGGTATTCACAGAAGTTAGGAGTCCTAACTTTAGGACTCCTAAATGCCTTCTGTGAATACCGAAAGTCTTAAAATTAGGATTCTTCTCAGTTTAGTAGTAGTAAAGTTAGCACTCCTAACTTTAGGACTCCTAAATGCCTTCTGTGAATACCGAAAGTCTTAAAATTAGGATTTTTCTAACTTTACTACTACTAAACTGAGAAAAATCCTAATTTAAAGACTTTCGGTATTCACAGAAGGCAGGAACAGTGTTGAATGCTGCCAAAATCCAACAATATGAGGGCAGCCCTTCCGCCAGCATCCAAGCAATCCCAGATAGCTTCAGAGACTTCAACTAGAGCAGACTCAGTACTATGCAAAACTCTGAACCCAGATTGGGCTGGATGGAGTAATCCTGAGCTTTCAATATATTCAGTAAGTTGTTTGTTGACAGCCTCCTCACAAGTTCTGGCCACACTAGGTAGAAGAAAGATAGGACAATAGCTCCTAGGGTCCCTTGGGTCCAGTGACTTTTTTTTAAGAGTGGCAGAATCTTTGCCTGTTTCCATGCCACTGGGACAAGAGCCTCGTGGAAGGATAAATTAATGAGCCTGTTAACTAATCGTCAGTGTGAAACTCCGCCTGCAGTGATTTGGTAACTACACTTTCCTTTGAAAACCCGGAATTCATGCCATAATTTCAACTACGCTACATAGGGGAGTTAGTTACTGCGCCCATAACCCTTTGATAAAATAACTTTCATTCATAACATTCTAAAAAAGCATATAACCAATTCACAAAAGTGAACTTTGAAAAATACAGGGATTCTGCTCCTACATAGAACTGTGCATAGAGACTTGGAACCTCAGTGAATTAGGGTGTGCCAAAAACTCACCTTAGTATCCGAAATTCTCTACCAGACTAGCAATCAATGTCTCATTGGTTCTTCCATACCCCAATGATTAGACAAACCAGAACATGAACTTAGAATACCTCAGGTAACGTGGAACACATTAATACCCTTTTGTTATATTATCATACCAGTCCAAAACCAGGAGTAAATAAAGACACGTGCACGTTTGAAAAATATTATTTCTAGTGCCGTGTTCTCAAGCGCAGTATCTTAGCTAATACAAGCAAACATATTATAAGCAACAAGGTTATCAGCATAGTTACTATTCCATAGAATACACAGGGAGGAAGCATGTTAAAATGCTAAAAGGAAGAAGGCTAAATTACAACTCAGCCTTACCCTCCCTTGCTAGTATATTATAATATATCTAAAGAAGGTCTCTTTGGGTTTACAAGGACGGCCCCATACCTCTGGTCCTAGTAGAAAGGTATCACACCATTTTTTACACCAGCTCTCTGCATGCAAATGTTGTCCAAGTGTGTGTGCATGCTTTGCACAGTGCATTATTAAACACGCCAAAATCAGAGGTGACCACAGCTGCATATGTGTTATGTCTAGGACGTGTGCTGATCAGACCGAACAACAGCCACTGTGTTGAAATAACCTTGAAGTCCTCGGCACTCACTGTTCAGACATGGTTTACCAAGCAAAGCTGATACAATAGAAAAACATATTATTTTCGTGTGAAGCAAAATATTCTGCTAGACTCTAAACATTTATAATATTATGTGCTGTGTGCAAAAGCAGCAGAAAGGAAAAATGGCGTTTAAACTTCTAATAAGCTCATGCTAACTTAACACAGTGTAAAAGCAGAGCCCAGCTCCATGGCAGCAATGAGAGAGGTGATGATTTTGGGGTCACTCCTAACCTAGGGGGCGGGCACACAGATGCGTTGAACAGGAAGAGTATATCATGCTGAACGATTTAGTGGTGGTCCCAGCCTCCTAGGTCCACCCCAAGCAAAGTTATGGGAAAAATACAATGCCAACCAAAGGCCCAGCAAAGCATTATGGGAAGAGATTCTAGCGTTTATTGAATATTGTAGTATTAGTTCTCAGCTGAGCCAGAGAGCCTGCCCCTTGAGGAATGTTTTGATATTGGATACTATAATACTCACTGCACTCTAGAATCTCGTCCCATAATGCTTTGCAGGGCCTTTGTTAGTGGATTGTATTTTTGCCCATAATTGTGCTTGGGGTGGTCCTAGGAGGCTGGCACCACCACCAATCATTCAGCATGATGTGCTCTTTGTGTTCAAGGAATCTGCTTTGTTCTCTCCCTAGGTTAGTGAGGACACCAAATTCATCACCTCTCTCTCTGCTTGCTACATTTTAATTTTCACTTTTATGAGAGGACTATATGCATTTGTGCATGTAATGATAGAGTTACTTGGGGCCAGATGTAGGTGACCAAATAGCAATGTAGGTGAGTTTAAACCTACTACCAAAATAAGGAATGGCAAAATTGCAATTCCTTATTTTGCTCTTGCATTTAAGGAATCGAAAATTGTGATTCCTTAAATGCAATGCAAGTAGCACAATAGAAAGCGCACTTTAGCCTTAAGGAATTGCTAATTACCACCAAGTTCAAGTTGGTGGTAATTAGCGATTTCCTTTAAAAAAGCACTTTTTTGCTTTTTTTAAAGTGCCATGTGGCACACATTCATACCTTTGGGGCATGTATGTGCGCCACATGTGCATACACATGCATATTTCAGGTGTGCAACAGGGTGTCCTTTTGACACCCTGGCACCATTGAAATAGCGCCGGCTATTTGCGATTCTGTAATAGCGAATTGCAAATAGTGAATATATTTTCCCATTTATTCCTATGGGCCTCCTAGACCATAGGAATGAATGGGTCGGTATTTCTTATTAGCAAATCTCAATTTGCGATTCGCTATTAAGGAATATTAAGGATTCGCTAATATTTTAGCGATTCCGACCTACATTCAATTTTGCGAATCTTTAATAGCGAATCAAAAAAATTCGCTATTAAGGATTCACAAATTTGATTTTACCTACATCTGGCCCATGTTGTTTTATTAAGAGATATGTGAAAACCTGTTTTATTAATTGGGGTGAGACGGACGGAGTTGCGGATCGGATTTCACAGAGTTTTTTATCAATTCCGCATAATTAGTGTAGTGGTACTCTGGCAGCTAGATCCACCCTTACTGTTGTTTTCAGGGTTGTGTGCCTCTTCTACTGAGGTCAAAAGTCTGGCAGCGTAGGGGTCAGATGAAGAACTTGATTTCAGGGCCATAAGAATCTTGAGTGAATTAAGCAAGTCAATAGGTGTAAATGCCACTAATAAGGGAGAGGAAACTGGTAAAGCCTCTAAGGGCGCAGCTACAATAGTAACTTGGCACCGACCCGTAAACATTGTCTGTATGGAGCGAATCTTATTAATAAAAAAGTTGGAGAGTTTCTCACACCAGGCGTCTGAAGCAGGGGGCCTAATTGACTCAGCTCTAGGAGCCAGAAAGCTCTGAATGATGGAAAATATTTCTTTAGAGTTATTTATTATGATTATTATTAAGGAAGTTTGTAAAGCGCCTGGTTACGCGCACCGGCGTGTCCCCGCGCTAAGGTGTGAGAGAAGTGGAGGCCAACTGGATTCGATTACACAAGTGTAGACCGGAACAAGTGGGTTTTAAGAGCTCCTCGGAACTTAGTCTCAGAGGGTTCCAGGCGCAGCTCTAACGGCAGCGAGTTCCAACTCTTGGCTTCAAGGTGCCTGAAAGATCTGCCCCCCATGCGTGCTTTGTTAATTTTGGGGATGGCTACCAAGCCAGTACCAGAAGATCTAAGCAGCCGCCTAGGTCTGTACGGTGTAATGAGGCTCAGTAAGGGACTAGGTGCCTTTCCCCCGATGATGCGATGACAAGTACATAGCGCCTTAAAAGTAATTCTTTCTCTAACTGGGAGCCAATGGAGAGCCTCCAAGGCAGCCTTAGAGGCCGATCTTCTCGGGAGCCTCAGCACCAGCCGGGCTGCTGTGTTTGTAGCACCTGGAGGCGATTAAGGCTCTTGACCGTGGCCCCCAAATAGAGAAGGTTGGTGTAGTCTAGCCGTGAGGTCACAAGGGCGTACACCAGCGTCCGCCTAGCACCAACGGGGAGCAGGTCCAGAATCTTCCGTAGGCTTTTGAGGATTCCAAAGCACACCCCCACAACACGGCCAATCTGAGGGTGAATGATAGGTCCGAATCAAACATCACCCCGAGGTTTTTGGCCTGCTGACAGGGCACGGGAGTGGTGCTAAGGCAGGGTGGCCATCATGCCGAGGACCACATATCCGGACCAGCCCCCACCACAAGCACCTCCGTTTTGGCACCATCAGCTTGAGGCAGTTGTTAGACATCCAGGAGGCAAGCTCCTGCATGCAGGCACTGAAGCTGGATGCCGCAACAGTGGGCGCCCGTGACAGTGAGATGACCAACTGTGTGCCATCGGCATATGACACTATTTGCATGCCATGGCTTTCCACAATATTGGCTACGGGGGACACATACAGATTAAACAGGGTAGGGCTTAGGGCAGAGCCCTGCAGTACCCCTTGGTCCAGGCTGTATCAAATGAGACTAAAATTCTCCCTGTTTAACCTGAAAGTCCCTGTTGGATAGAAAGGATTGGATCCATTTCAGCGCTGCCCCTGTGACTCCACCTTTGTTCAGACACTGTAGCAAGGTGTAATGTGCTACAGTGTCAAACGCGGCGCTTAGGTCGAGTAGAATGAGGGCCATCGTCTGCCCCTCATCTACCCCTTTCCTGATGGTCTCGGTGGCCATAAGCAGTGCTGACTCAGTGGAGTGCCTTGAGCGGAAGCCAAACTCAGTAGGATGGAGCAGATTGGCCTCCTCCACATAAGCCATCAACTGAAGATTGGCCACCTTTTCCACCACTTTGGCCAGGTAGGGAAGGAGTGAAATCGGGCGAAGATTGTCTAACTTATCCCAACTTAGATTAGGTTTTTTTTGGAGTGGGAGTACTACTGCTTGCTTCCATCTTTCCGGTACAGTATAGGTTTTAAATGATAGATCCAGAACATCCCTAATATAGGGCTCCCGGATCTCAATACTCTCCGCGAGCAGTTTCGGCGAAGCTGGGTCGCGAGGGGATCCTGACTTGATGGAGCAGCATATCCGCCGGAGGTCATCTGGGGGAGGAGTGAAAAAGTTCTCCAGCCTATTTTCACCCCCAGCGCCCTGTTCAGTTTCTCTAAAATCCGAGCCTCTTCTGTTTCCTCCTGAGAAGGCGGAGTAAATGGTAGCCACCTTTTCAGAGAAGAAAGTAGCAATGCGGTCACATGATTCTTCAGAAATACTAGACGGATCAACAGATGAACCACAGAGAGAGATTTCTTTATAAATCTTAAATAGCTCCTTCATGGAGTTTTCAGCTTCCCCGATTCTGCATGAGAAATAAGTGGCTTTGGAACGCCTGATTAGGTTATGATAATCCCTACGTTTAGCTCTATATTCTTGTTTAGCTTGATCAAAGTAGGCAACCCTCCACTGCCTTTCAAGTTGTTTGCACTTCGCCTTAGCTTGGCGGAGCTCATCGCTAAACCAGGGGGTGGATTTCTGGGGTCTGCTGCAGGAATTCTTGAGACATAGGAGAGCTGAGTCATCCAAGGCATTATTAATGCGACCGTCCAGTCTTTCAGATGTGGAATCAGCATCTAGACCTCCCGGTCTGCCACCTTTACGTCTGGGATATTTTGGATTAGCTCGCTCTTGGGAGTTACCTGCCGGAACATTTATAACAAAAGGCACTAAAAAGTGGTCAGACCAGGGAATAGGTATAGGGGTATTAACTTCAATTTCCGGCCAGTTGGCAAAAATGGGGTCCAGTAGGTGGCCCTTTTGATGTGTGGGGGCTTGAGATCTAATATGGAGTTGGAGGGATTGTAGCTCCTGACAGAATTCAGTGGCTCCCTTATCCGATGGGTCATCCAAATGAATATTAAGGTCACCTAGTAATAAAAACTTATCTCTACGTAGGGCTGATTCTGTTATGCCTTCTATCAGGCTGGTCGTAAAACGTGTGGATGGTCCTGGAAAGCGATAAACCAGGAACCCCTTCACTGTATTACCTGCGCTAACCTTAATAGAAAAGGCGCCCGTCTCACTATCAGCAATCGTGAGCGATTCGATTTGACAGCATAGCGGTAGCTTAGATATTATCGCTATCCCACCACCTCTACCTGAGGCTCTATCCAGGCTTACTATAGTATATACTGCCGGGAGGGAAGCAATTACATCTGTCCTCAGAGCTGGAATCAAGCCACGTTTCGGTGAGGAAAAGGAGATCTAATTTCATGTCGGTGAGCAGATCATATAAGTCCAACTTATGCTTACTCATGGACCTGGTGTTTAATAACCCACATATGAACCTAATATCCTCAGCCTTCTGTGAATTTCTAATGTGCCAATTATACTGGCACTCTTTGCAGCTGCTATCCTCTTCAGCCTTAAGGCTATGGAGGCACGCCTTTGAGGTCTTGGGACAGAGGGCGCAAAGCTGTTGAGCGCTCCAGCGTATTACTGCCCCGTTTTGTCCAGGGGTAGTGGCCCCTGGCCCCGGCCCGCCGCGGACGGGCGCAGACGGGCTTGCCTGTGGCGCGCCTTCGGCGTGCCCGCTGCGCGGTCGAGTTACCATCACCTTAAGTAGGCAATCAAGGAAGTGACGCAGCCAGGGGAGGAGTCGCGTCCCTCCGTTCAATCGGCACAGAATCGCTGTGACGGACCGGGGAGCGATCAGGTGGGTACCGAGGGGTTACAGGTGCAGACCAAGTAATTAAAAGTAAAGGATAGCACCAAGGCGCTACACAGTTAAAAACGATCTTCACGCTAGGCGGAAATTAACTCAGCCGCACTAGCGCCAGACTTTTGTTAAAAATACACCACTCGCTGCCTGCGCCGTCTCACACCGCTCACACCAGCGCGGCGATAACAACAGGCACCTTATGTAGGCAGCAGGGGGAAGAGTCGCGTCCCTCCATTCAAACGGCACAGAATCGCCGTGACGGACCGGGGATCGATCAGGTGGGAACCGAGGGGTTACAGGTGCACACCAAGTGTTTAAATCAGCACACAAAAATCACCCCCCCAGTAATTAAAAGTAAAGGATAGCACCAAGGCGCTACACAGTTAAAAACGATCTTTACGCTTGGCGGAAATTAACTCAGCCGCACTAGCGCCAGACTTTTGTTAAAAATACACCACTCGCTGCCTGCGCCGTCTCACACTGCTCACATTTCTGGCTGAATCAATGCGATCAGCATAATAGAGGCCTTCAGCCTGTGCTATGGTAGTGTAATACATTTTCTGGGCTTCTCTAAGTTTCGTCTTTGCTAATGGCCAGTAGTCTTTGCTCCGGCAAAGTTCAAGTTTTTTGCATTGCTGCTTCAATGCTTTCAGTTCAGATAAGAACCAAGGTTTAGCGGGAGACTCCCTGGCCCACCTATGCAGCGAAGGAGAAGAAAGAATATCCACCACCTGCGTGATCCAACTTGTGAAACCAGCCGGAGCTCCCTCTAAGTCAGTAGGAAAAACTGGTCATGCCAAAGAATGGCTAAAAGTCAGAGGATCCATTTTTGGCAGAGGCAAGGCTATGTCTGACCAGTGTCGGAGCATTATTGCCCTTATAGGCCCAAAACAATGACACAGGAAATGGTCAGACCAGGGTCCCGGGAGAGGGTCTTCGATCGTGATGGGGAAATTGTAACAAATGGGGTCAAGGATATGGCCACCACAGTGGGTTGGTAGTCTAACCCACTGAGTAAGCTGAGTAAGGCTTAGAGAGTCCAAAAATTCCCGAGCCACCCCTAAATCAATCTGGTAAAGATGGATATTGATGTCCCCGAGAAGGAGATAGTGGGAGAACCCTAGGGCCCGGGGGACAACAAAGTCCTCCAATGCTTTAAGAAAAGCCCCTACCATCCCCGGTGGCCTATAGACCAGAGTTCCCCCTGCGTGGATTGAGGAGAAATACAAATACTAAAGTCCAGGATTTCTCCCTCACCCAGCTGCAAGTCCTCACGATGATGAAAAACCCAAGTATCCCTATAAATAACTTCTATCCGCCACCTCTACCACTTTGATGTCAGCACAAGAGATCTTATATCCCTCTGGGTTGGACAACTCCACTATCGGGTTAGAAAATTAATTCAACCAGGTCCCGGTAATGAAATGAAGATCAATTGGATTGTCCGAGAGAAGGTCAAAGATGTCCTGGTGGTGTTTCCCCAATGAACCGGTATTGATCAGTGCTGCCCGAATGATGGACTCATTCTTACTCTCATTAAGCGTGATGCAAGACTGGGGACAACCACGCTAACCTGACCCCAGGCAGGAATCGCATCTCTCGTGGACCGTGGAGGAATGGGATAGAACCTCCCACCCATGTGCAGGAGAGCAGGGAAGTGGACGAAGCATCAGCAAATTGTTATGACTATATGTTTGAGGAAATTGCGATTCTCATATTTACATGACTAGAGAATTTAGATTTCCTTAAAGACTCGGAGGCTGACATTATGCATACAACTTTAATGCAGATCCCAGCAGCCGCATCACAATAGAAAGTTCCAAATAGAACAAAGGCAACAGCTAAAAGCCATGAGCCAACAACACACAGCCTCTTTTAAATGAGGACAAGAAGATAAAGTTCAAAGTTCAAATGTTGAAGTAGAGAAGAATCAATCTTCGGAACAAGGAGATCGCATAACTTGAACCCTGACTGGAGAAGGTCCAAAAAGAAGAAGTCAGACAGGACATAGGCTTGAAAAAGGCGCAGTCCAGATCAGGCGTTATCTGAAAAGATAAAACAATTAGACTAAAGGATCTCAAGAGACATGAGAAAGAACAAATTCAAAGGTCATAAATCAAAGTAAACATTACATTACAATAGAATATACAAAGTAGTAATAATATAGCAATAATAATTTGAATGCCTCCTGAGGAGGGAGGGAGGGATAATGTCAGCCTCCGAGTCTTTAATGAAATCCAGATTCTCTAGTCATGTAAATATGAGAATCGCAATTTCATCACAAGACCGGAGGCTACATTATGCATGTTGGAAGCTTCCTAAAACAGCATCAGACATGTGTTGGATGGGTTTACAATAATGACGAGCGAAGGTACCTGCATTGGGCCAATCAGCAGCTTTCAAAATATCATCCAACTTACCTCCAGACCAAAGAGATTTGCTAGCCATAGCACCTCATAGGGAATGAGCTTGAAAAATTGACAAATCCACTCCGGCTAGCTTCATAGCGATTTTAATCCATCTAGCAATAGAAGGGGAACTAATACCCTAATGAGGTTTAACAAAAGAGATAAGTAGTTGATTAACGCCAACTGGACGGAGTCCTGACATTCTAAGGTCATATTCTTTCATGCACTCGACAACACAGAGTTTAGGATGAAGATCAAATCGTGGATAAAATATGGAGTTAGACATGGTTTTAGTACGACTATGAATATCAAATTTAATGCCAAAAACATTGTCAGAACGATAGAAAATATCCAGAGAACGGATATCTGAGGATCTTCTGCAGGAAACTAGGCATAAAAGGGTAGCGAGTTTAATAGAAAGATACTTCCTATTGAGGAGAGAATTAGAAGGCCAATTACTAAAGAGACAAAGAATCAAATTAACATCCCAAAGTATGTCATACTTGGGTCTAGGGGGTCTTTTGAGACGAATACTCTTCATAACCCTACAAATGATAACATTTTTTCCAATGGTTTTGCCATTAACAAGGGTATGTCCCGCAGAAATTGCCGACCTAAAGCAATTAATGGATCTATAACTAAGTCCCCTTTCAAATTGTTCGACTAGAAAATTGGTCACGTCAACAATAGGAGCCTCCAAGGGATCCAGGTCCCTTTCATGCACCAACGAACCCAAAGTTTCCAGATTCTATTGTATCTGTAATGTGTGCCTGGTGCCCAAGACTCCCTGAGGAGAACTGAAGCCGTGTCCGAAAGTCCTGAGATCTCGTTAGATCTCCTGACACCTTCCAAGCAAGAAGGGACAAAGTCTGATTAAGAATAAGGGGATGAATTCGACCGTCTGAATCTGTGAGAATATCTTCCAGAGACGGGATTAAAAAAGGAATGCTGCAAGTTAGTTCCAGAGCAGTCGGAAACCAAGCTTGGTAGGGCCAGAAGGGAGTTATCAAAGTGAGGAGACATTGTTCTTGTCTCACCTTCTGGAGGACTCTCTGAATTATGGCAAAGGGGGGAAAAGCATATCCCCGGACATCCCTCCAGGACTGGATGAAGGAGTTGAATGCTCGAGCACCCGGGTCGGGCATCCAGCTGAAATAATCCGGAAGTTGGGAGGTGAGTCTGCTTGCAAAGAGATCCACCTCTAGAGGGCCCCAAATGTGGTTCAAGGTCCTGAAGACAAGAGGGTTCAGCTTCCAATCGCTGAAATCTACAAGGAACCTGGAGTTCCAATCCGCGGATGAGTTGGCAGCGCCCGGAAGGTATTCTGCTTTTAGAGCAATCTTGTGCTCCTGACAAAACATCCAAAGTTTCTTCGCTAGATCCGAGAGGTCCGCAGATCTCGTGCCTCCTAGATGATTGATATAAGCCACTGCCGACATGTTGTCCATTTTCAAAAGGACAGACCTTCCTTGAAGCTCATAAGAGCATAAAGTCCGGCAGTCAGCTCCAGATAGTTTATGTGGCGGAGAGATTCCTCTTGAGACCAAAGTCCTCCAGTGTTTAAATCCGAGAGGCAAGCACCCCAGCCGTGAAGGCTGGCGTCCGATTCCAGTACAAATTCCGGGGAAGAGCCAAAAATGGCCTTGCCGTTCCAAGCCTCCAGATTGTTTAGCCACCAAATCAATTCTGAACGAGAGTCTGTGTCCAGAGAAATCTGATCTCCGTACCAACGCCCTGACCTCAGGGCTCTCGCTTTGACTCTCTGAAGAGCACGATAATTGAGTGGTCCTGGAAAAATCGCTTGAATTGAAGATGAGAGGAGACCTAGTAACCTGGCTAAGTCCCTGAGGGAGAGAGACTGTCTGTTCGGAGCATGTTTTATTTGTTTCTTTATTTTGGAGATTTTCTTCGAAGGAAGAAGGAGGAGACAACGGGAGGTATCGACCGTGAAGCCTAGAAACTCCAAGGATTTTGAGGGAGTCAAGTGAGACTTCTCCTTGTTTATGATGAAACCTAGACTTTCTATGAGTTTCATCGTAAATTCCAGGTCTCGAATTAAGTGTGACTTTTCTTGTGCCATGATTAGAATATCGCCTAGGTAGATAATTAGACGAACACCCCTTGATCTTAGGTGGGAAACAACGGCTCTCATCACTTTTGTGAAGCACCATGGTGCGGAAGAGAGACCAAATGGTAGAGCTTGAAATTGGTACAATCGACGTTTCCAAAGAAATTGGAGAAAACGTTGATGAGCTTTGGCCATGGGGATAGTAAAATAGGCGTCCTTGAGGTCCAGTTTGGCCAACCAGTCCCCTTCTAGGAGCAGATCTCTCAGGAGGTGAATACACTCCATCTTGAAATGCCTGTAGGAAATAAATCTGTTTACTTGGCGAAGGTTTATAACCGGTCTCCAACCCTTGTCTTTCTTTTTGACCAAAAAAAGATTGCTCACAAAACCATAGGGACCTCCAAGATTGCACCTTTTTGAATCATTGAAGAGATTTCCTCTTCTATTATGGTTTGTTGAACCTGAGACATTGGAATACATTTTGGGAGAGAAAGCTGAATAGGTTCTTGATCAAAATCTATCGTAAAACCCCTTACAGTGCTTAGAACCCAAGTATCCTGAGTAACGGATTCCCAATTTTTTACGAAATACTTCAGTCTCCCGCCCACCTTTGAGGGGAAAGAAAGGGAAGGTAGAGGGGAAACACTCACCTGAGGGGTTGATCTGGGTGTATGACCCACTTGTTCTGATTCCTCTGCCACGTTGTCCTCTGCCCCTTTGAGGGTAGAATTGCGGACTTGAATATTGATATTGTTGATATTGTTGGTATTGAGGGTATCCTCTGCCACCTCCACGTGATCTGAAATTGGGCCTCTGAGAAAAACGGCCGGAAGGTTGGCCTCGTCTTCCGGCCTTTCCAAAAAGGCCGTTTCCAGTATTGAAAACCTTGCGCATGTTTTGTTGCGCTCTGTCTAAGGCAGTGAAAGTCGAAACATACTTGCCGAGGGATTTAATTAAATCTTCGCCAAAGAGAAGTCCTTTTTGACTATTAGAGAGTTCCTTATCAGCAATATCCGCGGGTTTAGGGTTAATACGAGTGAGAACCACTCTACGCCTCTCCGCATTAATGCTTGTATTAGCATTTCCCAAGAGAATAATAGCTCTTTGGCTCCATCCTCTAATGAGCTCAGTATCAAGGTGGGTCCCTTCCAGATGGGACTCCTCTGCAGAGTCAAGGATTCTCGTGAGAGGGCCAAGGACGTCGAGAAGACAATCCTGACAAGTTTTAAAGGATTTCTCAATACCCTTCCTGGGGTCACGTCCCAATTTAAAAAGGAATTTGATCAAGTCAGGATCAAGATTTGGGGTGTAACAGGTTTTATCACCAACCGAGGGTCTAGAACATTCTGCTCTCAAGATGTTACGAGTTTCCCTCTCCAAGGGATATCTAATCCATTTTTTAACAAACTTGGAAACATGTTCTTGAGGGTACCACTCAGAGCTTCGTGGATGTCTTAAGTTTTGAGGAGAAAGCATCTCCTCACCCAGAGGGTTACATATAACATCTTTACTGGATGAGTCCGTATTATCTAGACCATCCCCAAAATCATGATCTTGGTCGTTAAGATCGAGTACATATTCGTCTAGAAACTCAGAATCATCTGAGGCACGATCATCGTCATAGTGAGCATTCCTAAAATGTGTGTCGCTTCGGGCACCATTATTCTTTGTGCCGCCAAGGGCACCAAGCCAGTTGAGGTGCGAAGACCTCCCTCATTCCTTGAGGTACTAGGACCTCTAACCATAGATGAGGTGCTAAGACCTCCCATGCTCAGATTAATATTATTGTTCTTTCTTAGTCTTTTACCATAGACTGAGTCATTTTGCTGAATAGGACGTTTGGAATTCATTACAGTAGAAGGACCCTCTTTGAGAGATGATCTCGCCTCAGATTGGAGTAATTTCTTAAATTTGTCAGTGGTGACATCCTGACAAGGAGCAGAGGCCTCTTCAGAGCCAGAGCTGGACATTGTTTTAATAAAGTACACCCACAAAGTAATGTGTTAATTTAAAAGTCGGGATGAAAAACAGCTTGCTTTGAGGATTCAAGCTCGAAATGCTGAAATATCGAGGTTGTAAATGCTAGAATATCGAGGGTTTTAACCAAATGCTTGAAAGAAGTTAACCGTCGCTTGCCGGTGAGGACGAGCGCTGTCAGGGGAGAGGGGTTGCCATAGAAATGCCCTAAAGCTTCGTGGACACGTGCGAGATAAAGGAAGTGCCCTTAGCAACCCCACGACGTGGCGTCGCTGTTGCTAAGGGTCATTCCTCAAATGCGCCACAGACTCCCGTTGTTAAGCGCGAGGGAAAGCTGAACATACAACGAAAGAAAGTAAGAGAAATAAGATACTTACTTTAATTAAAAAACGATGTGTATCGCCAGAAAAGACGTGCTAAGCACAGATTACATAGTGGGAAAAAAACAAGGATTAATATATATATAACGATTCGAAGGAAAAGTAAACGGTAGAGGTTAAATCAAAGTCCTTAGGCAAAACAGCACACAATCACGCAGGGGGGTTGAAATGAGGGGAATTTCCATATATTGGAAATCGGTATTGAAAGGGGGGTGTGGGATTATGTGGGAAGGAAAGCGCCACACCATAAAAACAGACTCATACTAAAGTCGAGAAAAAAAACCAAAATACCATAAATCAATAAACAAAACTCTAGAAAGATCAATAGAACACAGATGATAAGAGAGTATAAGATAGACTTATCTGCTTGGGAGCCGCATTTAAAAGAGGCTGTGTGTTGTTGGCTCATGGCTTTTAGCTGTTGCCTTTGTTCTATTTGGAACTTTCTATTGTGATGCGGCTGCTGGGATCTGCATTAAAGTTGTATGCATAATGTCAGCCTCCGAGTCTTTAATGAAATCCAGATTCTCTAGTCATGTAAATATGAGAATCGCAATTTAGGAATTTGTTTAATTCTCATAGATTTAGAACTGGTCTCCAACCTTTTTCCTTTTTTTGAACAAGAAAGAGAGTGCTTACAAACCTTCTTAAACTCCATGGAACTTCTAAGATTGCGCCTTTCTGTAGCATGGAGGAAATCTCTTCCTCTACAGTTTTTTTCTGATCTTCTGAAAGAGGTGGAGCTTTCAAAAGGGAAGATTGTATTGGAACATTGATAAAATCTATCTTGAAACCGCGAACAGTTTCTAAAACCCAAGGGTCTTGCGTTAGAGAGTCCCATATTTGATAAAAATAACTGAAGTCTGCCGCCTACCTTTGGAGGGGAAGAAGGAAAAGGAAGAGGAGTACTTACTTTGAGTATTGGTGGTGGAGTTGTTTGAGAATCTGCGTGATCTGGAACCTCTATAACGGGAATTTCTTCCTCTTTGAGGTTAAAATTGATTGGAGGTGAAGAAGCCTCTTCCAGAACCTCTGTGTCTTGAGTAGGGCCTCTGATTGCCTCTGCCGAAAGAAAGGCCCCTTCTTCCGGCCCGTCCAAAAAGATTTGGGTTGAAAACTCTCTTCATATTAGATTGAGCCTTATCAAGGGCAGTGAATGTAGAAACATATTTACCAATACATTTGATCATATCTTCTCCGAAAAGAAGCCCTTTAGGGTTAATGGTGGTTTTCTCTCAGCCAAGTCACCCAACTTTAGATTAACTTTTGTAAGTAGGGCTCTTTGTCTTTCAATATTCAGGCTAGAACTAGCATTACCCAGGAGTACTAAGGCTCTTTGACTTTAGCCTCTGATAAGGTCAACGTCAAGGGGAGTTTTATTGATATGGAATTCTTCTGATAGATCCAAGATTCTGCTCAGGGGACCCAGGACGTCCAGATGCCGATCTTGGCAGCCTTTAAAAGCTCTTTCCAAACCTTTTCTTGGGTCTCTACCCAATTTAAACAAAAATGTAATCAAATCGGGCTCTAGGTACGGGGTTTGGCAGACTTTGTCCTGAATTGCCAGTCTAGGGCACTCGGGCCTAAGGGTACTACGGGTGGCCTTTTCGAGAGACTTTCTGAGCCATCTCTGAATAAATTTGGCCACATATTCCTGTGGAAACCATTGAGTGCTTCTGGGGTGTGAAATATTGAGGGGGGGGGGACATCTCTTCACTCAGGGGGTTGAGGATAACATCGTTTGAGGAGGAAGCAAGTTGTTGAGGTTGAGTGTCAAAGTCAAGATCCTCATCGTCTAAATCGAGGACAAATTCATTGTTAGGGTTAGTAAACATTATTTCATCTTCAGAATCAGTCTCTGGAGTATTAAGAACACTTTCCAAATTTGTGCCGCTAGGGACACCCATCTTATTTGTGCCGTGAAGGGCAGCCATAGTATTTGTGTCGTGTGGGACACCTGTATAAATTGTGCCGCAAGGGACACCAGTAGGTATTGAGGTGCAAGGACCTCCTTGAACATTTGAGGTGTAAGAACCTCCCAATGCATTTGAGGTGCTAGGACCTCGGATAGTGCTCCTTTTTTATTGAGGAGAGTATTAACGGATGTATGACGTTACAACGCATACTTTTACCACGCACACCATTACAACGCGGCACCCACAACGAACACCGTCACAACGCACAGCGCCTAGAGGCGCTGGATAGTGGTAAGTACAACTTTCTATTCCAACTCCAGTCCCCGTGGACACTAGGGAAGGTGTTGGATAGAAAACTAAACCTATTCCCCATCCTAGAGCGCCCCCCAGCGCAATGCGCTGCAACGGCACGCGTGGCAACGCC
The DNA here is from genome assembly GCF_964263255.1 of Lissotriton vulgaris. NCBI lineage: Eukaryota > Metazoa > Chordata > Amphibia > Caudata > Salamandridae > Lissotriton > Lissotriton vulgaris. Next base: position 1,663,137,244 of record NC_141694.1, read on the forward strand.
TGCGCCGTAATGGTAGTGCGCTGCAAAAACTTCGTTGTAACAGTTGTATACCGTATTAACAGGCCAGTTATTGAAAAGATCAAGGATTAGTTTGATATCCCAAAGACTTTTATATTTAGGTTTAGGAGGTCTTCTTAAATGAATGCTTTTCATCATGTTACTGATGCCCATGACTCATCCAATAGGCTTTTAGCCTCTTCTGAAAGACCTCTGTATCTTATTGATCTCCTGAAATCCTCCAAACAAAGTTCTTGTTTCCTCCTTGTAAGAAAGGATGTTGCTCCCCTTCTTGTCCTAGGAGAAGTAAGTTCCCTGGAATTAAACGTGGGATATTCGCTGCTAGTTCCAAGACCCCCGGAAACCATACTTGTGTGTCCCAAAAGGGAGTTATCAGTAAGATGTTGCATCTCTTTCTCTGTACTTTCAGTAATATTCTATCGATTACAGAGAATGGGGGAAAGGCATAGCGGCTCTTCTTGTCCCAGTATTGTAGCAGGGCATCCACTCCCATAGCTTTAGGATCTTGTTTCCAGCTGAAATATTGTTTCACTTGAAAGGTTATTCCCCTGGCAAACAGATCCACCTGAATGGGCCCCCAAAAGTTCCGAATTTTTTGGTTTAGTTTCCAGTCGCCGGAGTCCCTTAGAAACCTCGAGTTCCAATCTGCCCTTATGTTCTGGTGACAAGGAATTAATTCTGCTTTCAGTAGAAAAAAATTGGGTCCAACAAAAATACCAAATTTTCTTGGCCATTTCTGTGAGTACTTTCGTCCTTGCTCCCACTAGGCGATTGATATAGGACATGGCTGTAAAGTGGTCTAGTCTTAAAAGTACTATACTGTTCCTTATGGAGGACTTGAAACTCACACTGAGAACTGGATGGGCAGCGTGGCTGGCGCTGGCTGCATCCAGGACGCTGACAAGCGCCGACTGGCTTGCCTTAGGTGTGCCTTCGTCTCGCCAGTGACGTGTCCGCAGAGCGTGTACTTTTATGTGGTAGTACCGCCGACAACTGAAGGGCGCACTGCCCAAAATGGCATCTCTAGATGTAATCCAAGGATGATGCCCCACAAGTGTGATTCCAAGAAGAACTTTATGTTAGAGTGCTCCCAGTGCCACCTGATTCAGAAACTCATACAACAACCAAGAGATTCATATACAATGCATATAACATTCCTATATAAAAGCTTGTCAGCATATACAATTCTACAGACAAGGATACCACACACCTCTCTCCCTACAATCACCTAAAAGTAAATAAATAAATGGACAAACTGTGATTTAATATAACAAATGAACATATACACTGGCATAGAAGTACAGGTGAAATAAATCCACAGCTCCCATGAAAAGGACCATATCACCACATCTGGAACCTTGGCAGCATTATGTTACATTTTCAAAAATGTTTAAAGACCAGGAAACTTATATGCCCCACACAATGCTGCAGGTAATTTTACAAAGACCACATCACCAAATTTGATGTTAGGACTGTGGGTGTCTTTGCGAACATCATATCTTCTAATTCAAACTAAAGCAACCAACACCTCCTTATTTCTCCCATTATCAGCATCTCATTGCGCACTCCTCACTTTACCCCACACCATCCATACTGGAAAAATATCAGTATTACTTTTTCTTCCCCTAAATATCTCAAAAGGAACCTTGCCATTTGTGGAAGGATGGATAAACCCGTAGGCATACAAAATGTCATGAATGCCTCAGTCCACTTCCTCCATGTAAACGTTTCAAACTGGATGCACTCTTTGATGGATCTGTTAAAATTCTCAACAATTCTATGTTCTTTGAGATACTACAGGCCTACCTTTTGTTCACAATTCCTTTCAGCTTCAGGAACTACTCCATTTGTTTGGAAACTAACTGCATAGCATTGCAGTCAGGAAACAATTGGGAACACCTGCCTATTTTTAAATCGTAGGCATTATGGGCCTGATTTAGATCTCGGTGGATGGGTTACTCCATCACAACAGTAAGAGATTTCCCGTCCGCCGAAATATAAATCCAAATATTTCCTATGGGATTTATATTTCGGTGGACAGGATATTCGTCACCGTTGTGACAGAGTCCCGCTGGCAAGATCTAAATCAAGCCCTAAGTCTGTTATCCTTCTTGTCTCAATGCTTTAACCCATATTGATTTCCATCCAATGTGAGAACTGATCAATCGAGACTATGGAGTGCTTGGGAAGTCCCCCCCCTAATTTATTTATCTACATTGAAATTAACTCACTACAATGTCAGTACAAATTCTTATTCCAACCATACAAAGTCTTAAAATTCTCAAAAATGTACACATTTTTACATCCTGAAAACCTTAAGGGGCCGATTATGATTGCGTTTTTTCCACATCCTCCGGGGCGGCGGAAGCCACCGCCGGCCCGGAGGATGCGGAAAAACTGCTGCGAAGCCTCCAAAGAACCACCGCAATATTAGGATGGCTGGTGGGTCTTGAATTCGACTGCGGCGGAAAAGCCCTAATATGGTGGAGGTGTCTAACAGACACCGCCAGCCATATTAGGATGGTGGGAAAAACATGCTTTTCCACGGCGGCTTTTCCGCCGTGGAAAAGCATACGGACTTTCACTTCAGGGGCCCGTTGCAGGCCCCCTGTGTGAAGGGGGTTGGGGGGTGCACATGGGGGGTACCTATGGTACCCCCCTGCATTTGCGTGCACAAAGCAGCAGGCACTGCACAGTGCCTGCCGCTTTGTGCATGCAAATGCGATGCATGCATTTTTAGCCTTGCGGCGGGTGCAGCTTAAAGCTGCACCCGCCACAATGTTAAAGATAGAGGATGTGACGGCCACCCTGGCGGTCACATCCTAATCTGATCGGAGGTAACACTGCAGCCCCTGCAGACGTTCCCTCCTCCTCAGGGGTCGCGGACGGACTCAAGTCCGTCCGCGATCATAATCGGCCCCTAAGAGTATAATACTGCCAAAAAGAAGCAGTCGTAAGACCAGCAGCACACAGTATCAACAGTATCACAGTATCAACAGCCAACTGTTGATACTGCAAAACCCGAAACAGGTTCTTATAAATAAATAGGAAATAATGGTAAAATAAATTACATGATTTGAAATAATTAAGAATATGAATGCATGGAATTTACCTTTAAGAAAAATATCTGAAAATGTTACATATTTATTTATGATTTATAAACTACTTTAACAACCTTTTCTAAGTTGAAACATTATTGTAACATTCATTCTATTAAAATACAATTACAGTACTTGTTAAATAATTATATGGATCACTTTGAATAATTATTATTGCATGATATATATTTTTTTTAATTTAGGTGGGAATCCATTTTAAGTTTAACCTTCAGAAAACTAAATTAATTTGGATTTAATTCAATACATATATATTAATAAAAAATGTAATTAGAAAAGTGGTTTAATAGTGATGTTCAACTCTAGCATGTGAGTTGTCTCTATCATTTACTTTGCTTAGAAGTTAAGTTAGTTTATTTAGTAAAACACAGTGTATAACAATTTGGCCATTTTCAGGAATTTTTAAATCAAACAAACAATGTATGCGTATTTGTTAAAGAGTGTTAAACAGTAGACAGGCAGGTTTGTGCACTGTAGAATATATTTAAGAGCTGTACATGTGTTCAAGTTGCAAATGTCTGAGGAAGATGTGAATCTAGAACAGGGTGTGCATATAGGTGCATGCTTAAGGGTATTGAAAAGTAGGTAGATTGGCCAATGCAGCTGAATGTGCTGGGAGATGTATTGAAGGATGAAGAGTTGCCCACCTGCCACTGTTTACCTCAAGCGACTCACACTCCTAAGCCAAGAGGCACTTGAACACCTGTGGTTATTTATGAGTATTTACGCCTTTATCTCAGATGATCACGCTTGTGGAACACAATGGATTTGAGCACCTGAGGAGGAGACTCTCTCTAGCGACATCTTTTTGTGTTGTGTCTAAAGCAACCAGCACACGTGTACTTGACACCTTAACTGATAACTCTATTTGAGCCTTTGTGCCATTGCAGGCACAAGAAACGTAGGTACTTGGCTCCTCCTGTATCTCCCATCATCCCACAGAAACCAGTACCAGCCTATCTGAGTTGTTTCTACCCATCTATGCGACTTCATTTCAGCAAGAAAAACATAAAAAGAAGACTGTCAGCCTAGCAATTTATTTACTTGTGTGGTAAATGTAACCACAAACATCCTGTATCTTGATTCTATTATTGCCTTAAGTAATTATTTTAAAACCTAGTCTTGCCTGACTATAGTAACTTAATAGATTTTGGTTTAGTGTTTGAATTTCATATTGTTTTTGTGATTTATATTTACAAAATGTCAGCAGCCATTGTGAATTAGCCACTTCCATTTCTACATGATATAGGGGAATGAAAGCTACCTTGGGACATGTGGGACATGTGGATTACAGTCCTTTAAACATTCTTGATTGTGATAGGAGATAAATATAGCCCAATACGTACCAACATATGTTACTAATCAATGTAGAGATACAAGAAAAAAAATTGGGGGAAGATTTACCTGAACCTACTGTAGCTAACTTTCCTAAGGTATGCAGAGAGTCTGGCAAAAGTATTAACAAAGTAAACTCTACCACTCATGAAGAGGAATAAAAGAACACAACTGTTATCAAGTAAACACTAACAACAAACAAGCTAATTATCTTACCTGTGAAGTTGCATTGGATGGGGTTTTCTTTAAAATATATACCTATTTGTGTTCTCGCTACACTTTACTTTATAATGAAATTTTTTTAAGGAAAGACTATGGGGCAGATTATGTCTTTGTTGGTTGTACCATCAGCCCGCTAGGGCGGAGATTCAGAAAACGTGTGAAGCGGGGCTTGTGGTGTGTGGGTGGTGGAGTCATGGCGCGGGTACGCTTTTGTCCTGGTGATTACCATGAAGCCATTGCCTGCCATGCAACACTACCTCCAGCCAGTCGGACGAACTGCTTCCTTGCAATACACTGTGCAAGAGAAACAGTGTGCACCCCCGACCCCAAGGCATTTGAGGTAAAACGTGAGTACCAGTTACATTTCACAAGGGCACATTCACTCTGGAAGCAGTTTTCCCCCTCATTACCTGCCTTTCTGCCAAATCTTGCATGGCGGTGAGCCCTCCATGGAAAGGTCAGTGGAAAGGCAGTTCATAATTTGCAGGGAGGAGAAAAAAAATGCCTGCATTGCCTCTAGAGGCTATGTTCCTGCTCACTTCATAATCGGGCAGTCGGACCACCAAAAAGCAATGGAGGTTCCCTTACCGCCGAAGTTGTAATCAGGTCCTATATCTTAGAACCTCCAGGTGTAAAACAATGAGGTTACAACAACAACTCTATTCCTCCAGTGGGTATAATAAAAATGCAAATATCATTTAAGGATAGAAACACAGTAGGGAATGAGTATATAACCAAGCAGGTTTCAAATCTGTTAGAATGTAAATATAAAAAAATACAGGAATTAAGCTGGATCCCAACATTGATGAACAAACAGTGGATAGATCAGTTTTGAGTATGAATCTGTGTAATAAATACCCAGGCGATTTTCTTAAGGGATTTGTTCATTAAATCGAACTTAAACACAAGCCATCCCTAATGCACATAAAATTCATGAAAGGCCGCCTTGAAAAGGAATTGGATTGACTAGAAGAATAAGATGTAATAGAAAATTTTAAGAACTCAGAATGGTTGTTGTCTCTGGTTACATCTATTAAGAGCAATTCAGAGGAAATTCCTAAATGCATTGATTTGAGATATTTAATGTATAGTATTTGGAAGTTTCTTAGTGAACCGCTGACCCTAGAGGAGGTGATGCAGGCATTCAATGCTCTGGAAGGATCCAAGGCTCCGGGACTTGATGGATTAATCAGAGATTTCTCCTAATCTTTTAAGCAACAACTCGCCCCACAACTCCTTGTACTATATAACTATATAACAAATCATGAACAATTGGCACGCTGCCACCCACACTTCATGAAGCAAACCTATTGCTGAAGCCCGGCGAGGACCCCAGTCACTACACCCCCTACCGACCTCTCTTTCTAAATTTAGTTAATAAAATACTGGCAAAAATACTTGCCAGTAGGCCAGCTCAACTGATGGAGCAAATTACCTCACAAGCCCAATTTGTCCTTATTCCACATTGCTCAACCTCCGAACTATATAGGTGATACTCAACAAAGTCTCCACCTTTACACCAGCAGGTGCTGAAAAGGCCTTCAACGCTCTTGATTGGCCCTTTCTCTAGGCTGTCCTTGGTAAATTTGGCATTCCCCTCCCGTTCATCTCCCTGATCATGCCTTTAGATACTAACACTACGGCCCGCCTACGGATCAACCGCACACTTACCAATGCATTTCCTATCCTGTATGGCTCCAGGCAGGGCTTCCAACTATTCCCCTTCCTTTTTATAATTGTGATGGACCTACTAGTTCATACTAGATCTTCACTCCCACCGAGGGCTGCAGCTCACTTATGTCCCCTATTGCTTTCGCTCTATGCAGACGACCTGTTGTTATTCATTTAGCACCTGCATGTTAATCTCCTTCCGATCATGTAGGAGACTGCATGCTACGGGGACCTCTCTGGGCTCCGTATCAATTGGAAAAATTCTGAGCTCTTCTCATTGACTGATATTGACCAACCAATATCTGCGTAATATCCCCTTAAATGGGCTACGGAATGCACCAAATACCTGGACATCAATCTTCATAGAGATAAGGACCACATTATACAATGCAACTGTGGCCTAGGGTTTATGCATGAGAAGCTTAGCCAATCTGTCACTGGCAGATGTTTCCACAACCTCAGACCCTTGAGGCAAGTCCTGTGTTTTAATGCACGGGCAACCTTTCATCTGTCCAATAGTGGTTTTCGGTATCACCTGGAAAGTGGCATTTGATGGAAAAATAAGTTCCTCAGTGTCCCACGTTGAGCCGTAAGTTTGAAGGCAGCAGATCCTTGCCACTTCAGGCTTTGCCTTCCTGTAAATACTACTTAATCAACCAGAAATGTCCTGCCTGTCCTTTGAAAAGGACTTTAAACAATTCTTTGTTAGGCCAAATAAATACCTATGTCTAGTTTAAGAAAGCTTTATTGAAATAATTTCATCAAAATGGTACATCTTTTAAAAACATGTCTGATAACTTAAAAAGAGGATAATATTAGCATAATATGTTGAGAAATAATTTATAATTAAAGCATAGGTAAATAGGAAAAAATCCTGCATTCCATAGACTACAAATTAAACAGAAAAAACTAATGAAAAATAGTACAATAGAAAATACTGCATTTTGTATTTTGTATTAAGAGGGAAAACAAAGAATATTAAAAGGAAAGAAAATGAGAGGGAAGAGAAAGTAATAAAGGAAATAACACCAATATTCAGATTTGACAATAAGCGGTTATTATGGATTAGCAAAAACATTGTACACAAGGATAACAATCATGAAAATCTGTGAATGTTATAAACGATAAATGAAAAATTAATGGAGGTCTGAAAAAGGAATTACTGTCCTGGATCCATGCAGGAGGAGTAGAAAGGTAAGTAGTAAGGTGTGAACATGTGTAGAAGTGGCCCATGCTCTGTCGAGTCTATGGTGCTGACAGAGTAAGTTCCACCATCCACTGAAAGTAACTTTGGTATCATCTTTCCAGTTAGATGTCATGATTTGAAAAGCAACTGCAATAGGCATGTCCACAAACTTGCCCAGTTTCCAAGCTCCGATCCAGGTAGGTGAGGAACTACCCAAATAATAGATTTGATGTAAAAAAAAAAATGAATAGAACATATAATCAAGGTTGATCTACAAATCTTCTTCCATACAAAATCAATATAAGGGCAGTGAACAAATTAATGTAAATATGTGATTGGAGTATTTGTACAGGTTCAACATGAGTTTGACAGGTTTGGTTTATATTTGCAAAAAGAAGTAGGAGTTAAGAACACTCTTTGATAAAAATAGTATAAGGTACTCAAACCTAGTAGTGCTCGCTTTACATGAGATGTGGTGAATTGTTTGCTCGATGGAATTTCAGGTTTGAGTGGAGAAAGATTGTTGTAATTCTGATTCCCATAAAAGTTCTATTTTATATTTTGTGTTATTAAGTGCATAATAGTGGAGATACTTATATAGAGAAAATTGATTGTGTCGGGGAAAGATCGGGTGTGGAAGGGGGATCCTGAGATATGTTGTGTAAGAGAATTTTTTAATGGTTTGAATTTAAGAGTGGAGGTAGCGGAGAGGCCAAATTTGGTTTGCACTTCAGACAAGCAAACGGGACATGTCCCCTGAAGTAGATGTTGGACCTGAATTACTCCTCTAGCAACCCAATCTTTCCAAAAAAAAGAGCAATTTGATACCTTAATATATTTACGGTGCCAAATTCAGGATTCTAAGAAAGCAGAAAGGTGTGAGAAAGATCTGATAAGTATGGGAAGTAGGGTGGAAATTGAATCTTCAACGGTAGGTGATGCAACTGAGCAAGGAGGGTGGACAAAATATGCCAGGGGAAAGGGAAAATCAGAGTCTCCCAAATGACTCCACACTGTTAAAAATGTTTTATTTGATGAATGTGAGGTAGAACTTGCTTGAGTAAAAAGGAAGAATGATACTGTCAGTTGGCACCATCCTTCTCTTTGGGTTTTCATAGAAAGGATAACAAAATCTGTACCCTCCATCTATTCCATCAAGATTTACTAAGTAAACTATTAAGAGACTTAAAGAATTTCAGAGGGATTCTAACCGGTAGAATGGATAGATAAAAATTAATGACAGGAAGAATCATTATCTTTCTTGTTTCTAACCTGCCCCACCAAGATAGATACAAAGGAGACCATTTCTCTGACATTTGAAGAATTTTTGGGAATTCTTTGGAGGACTTCATCCAAATTTATCTGTATGGTTTTTGTGATTGAAGAAGATTGAAGAAGACTATTTGATCCCTACACATTTAGGGCTGATTACTAGTCTGGTGGTCCATAGAGTGACAGACTCACAGGGGCACAGCAGTAGCGGTCTTCCGGCCTCCCTATTACAACTAGGATAGTCACACCGCCATTGCACTGGGCGGTGTGGCGGCAGGCTTGAGGGCGTAATATACTTGGGTCCTATTCCATGAAAACCCTGGCAGTGAGGAAACAAAGGGGGCCCTAGCGGGTAATGGCGTGCATGCAGGGGAGCATATGAAAAACCATCTTCCATCATAATCTTTTTACTACTTTTCAATTGATAATGAAAGTGGCTTATGAAATAGTATAGTCACCATGATATGTTTTGCAGGGGAACAGAATGCCTGGCCTACAGAGTGCTTTTTCGATGAATTAGTGTATTTGTCTGTCAGGTGAGTTTCTTGTAGCATTACAATCTTGCATTGTAATCTGGATAAGTGCATGAGTACTCTCTGTTTCTAGATAGGTGTGCGTAGAACGTTCACGTTCCCGGACACCACTTTCAGATTTCTAGCCATATATCGGAGTAACAGCTTATATTGCAAATACATACGTAATACAATAGAGGATATAATGTAAAATGAAAAAGATAAACATGTCATAAAACTGAACAGGTAGTTTATATTACCATGATAATAATCAAATAAACATCGGGTAAAAGTAAAAGAGAAGTGAGAAAGGAGGGTGAAAAAGGAGAAAAAGACATCTGATAGAGAAACAGAGGATTGCAATATTGGCTTTAGCTATAGGAGAAATAGGAAACAACCAGTGTAAAAACAGTAGCAGAGAGAGGTGGAGAAGCGCAAAAATAAAGATGAACAGTGGACTCATGACATCCGAAAATGAAAGATGGAAGCCACGGAGACAGTCAACATTAAAATTTACATCAGGACAGCCAATTAGAGGCATTAGATAACAGGAAAAACGATAAGAAATTGCCTAACCACAAAAAATGAAAAAGAGAATACTGGATTGACTATTAAAGAGCACTTACTGACAAATGTAGATAAGGAGTATACAGTAGGTCTAGGACGGGACACACGTGGGAGAAAACACAGCTGGGGAAGGGGTCCGGGTTAGACGAGAGACATCTGTAAAATAATTTTGTTTGTTAATAATTGAGGAAAGAACTTGGCACAGGGACAACAGAAATAACTTCATTCAAACAGGGATAGTTAAAATGTGATAAAAATAAAAACACATTAACTGAGAAACAACAAAAACACTATATTTCTTCACCTTGCACTGAGAAATGGAATTTCACAGGTTGTCTGGAGAATCAAATGAGAAAGTAATCTCCTTGTAAGTCACTTTGAAAAAAATAGGATGTACTAGGCCATATCTTGCATTCATGGAGCGTAATGCAGTGCAAAAAGAAAGGCATTCCTTCTGATGGGCCGTAGTTGTGTGAGCCACGTCTTGTGAGCAGAAAATCCTTTGACAGAACAAGAGCAATTGCCTCCTCTGCTTATCTGCTGATAAAACATAAGAAGTTCAGTATATTTAAAAAAAGCACAATTGTTCCTCTTTAATGTCCAGTTGATGAAGATCCCAGGGACTTAGAACCAATTCTGTGAGCCTGTTCTAGATTCAGATTAGTGTGTTCCTAAGCCCAACCATCTATGGGATGTGCAGTTTAAGAAAGTCAAGCATGCCCAAACTTTCTGACCCTGCAGGGATGCCATAAATTCTAGGATTATTGTGACTACAGTGATTTTTCAAATCCTCCGTTTGTTGCTTGACAAGCACAATTTCAGTGGAAATAGCCTTAATCTCAAGTGCCACATCCTGTATATTGGTAATGCATTGCTCTACCTCTGACACCCTGGATTCAAGATTTGACTATTTTTCTTATATCCTCTGAAGCAAGTTGGTTTACATGACAAAGGGTTTCTGAAGTTTTATTTCTTTCATAAGGTCCTCCAGGGTCAATGATAAAGGAGACTTAGTAATCAAACTTAGGTCCTTTTACTGTTGTTGTGTGGCAGTGGTGATGTCTTTGCGGGTAGAGGGCATATTTCAGAAGATGAAGAGAACTCCACAAGTGAAGAAAACAGCAGAATCTGAGTGTTCAAGAAAAGAAGCACAACCCTGGTAAAATTCCTATATGAGCAGAGGAAGTGCAGCAAAACAAACCCCCATTATACAGTTCAGACGTTACTGGATGGAGCAGAATATAGTGCAGAAAAAGTACCCAAATACAAGAGACTGCCAAGAGACAGCCTGTATTAATACTTCAAAAACAAAGCAAGTCATGTTTGAAGGCAACAGAGTTCCTTTATAAAGACTAGTTGTTGGTTAGATATTGGTCAGGACAACTTATGGGGGCAGTGTCAAAACATAAAAAAAGAATGGAGGATAATAACCAGGCTCTGGCAAGTTCACCTGTGTTTTCTGGTGAGGAAAAGTAGAAGCAGAAGCACAAGAAGTTTATTTAGAGGGTAAGCAACCAAAGGATGCATTTACTGCATACTCAATGAGTAAAATGGGAATTTAGATAAGTAACTGAGGAAATTCAAAGTTTATTTAATAAGAGAAGCATTGTACTGGTTGAGTGGAGGCAATAGGAGTGCCGACGTGCTGTGAAGAAACAGTAAATGCGCCAACGGGTTGTGTAGGAAGCAAAATGGCAGCCACAACCGCAGGTGTGATAGGACACAACATTGGGCAGAAAAACAGATAAAAGGGCTTAAAAATACCCAAGACCAAAAATACCTTATTTCCCTTTGTTCGCATGGATGTTCTGGCCATGCCCTCATGCTTTAAGGCCACATCCTTTGCCAGTGAAAGGCTACAGTGGGACAAGGAACTCTAGAAGCCCTGGAGCCATCTTGCTCAGCCACGCCCCCACCCCCAATTAAACGCTTTTAAAATATGTTTGAACTGCATTAAGAAATATTGACCTAAATCCTTATTGGAATTTCTTCCAGATGAGAAACAAGCAGTGCTCAGCAATGAGGCTGGGTATAGAGAGCCTCTGTAAGCTCATTGGACGTAGAGTACTTTGGAAAAACTGTATTGTGGAGTGAAATATCAATGGAATTAAATATCATAAAATGTATTTTCCCAAGATTTCTCTATCATTGACCGTTGGAATTTGAATTGTCTTCAAAGGTGCTGTAAAATCCAGCTGAATTTATTAAAAATGTCTGTATCAGTAGGGTGTGTGCCCTGTGTAGGCATTGTTCCAAAGATGGTAATGCATTTCTAGGCTTTCCTGTTTTCGGTTTCTATTTTGGGTAAATTCTGGGCGGTTTTTTTTCAGTGTTTTCAATACCTTATAAAAACAGTGGTGCACCATACAGTGAGTCTTTGGTCATGCACACTGGCTCCTTTCTTCCCATGCAACCCTTTATCTGTGAAAAGGCCTTCTCAACATCGACACTTGAGACGGACAACTCCAAAACAGTCAATACACAATTTGCTAAATCTGGCCACTGACGTAACTTTCCATGCCAAAACTGGTTCAGTTGTAGAACTTTCCAAAGTCCAGAGAAAATTCCCCTTTACGGTTGGAATCTAGAACTTGTACATAGTATCACAGTGAGGCTTCATTGACTTCACGTGCCATGGTTGGTGAAAGGACATATCTATGCGTCATTGCAAGCCATTTCTCATGCATTGTAAAATAGAATTTCCTTAATTGCTTCACAACATTTATTTGCTTACCAAGTGGCAAGCATTCTAACATGGAACATGTTGCAGTGCCAAAGTCAGTAAAAGTGTCTCCCAGCCTACTCTCAATGAGATGTTTCACATCTACACCAATTATGCTGAACACTTGGTAGACAAGGGTGTTTTCAGACTCTAGTTTTCTGATTATGTCCACTACAGCAGTCATGTTTTCCTGTAATGATCTAAGAATGCAGTAGGGGGTACTTTTCACATCACCATCATTATGGGACTGAAGATCCTCACATTTCTTGCCTTTGGCATCATCACTAAGCATACAATCTGTAAACGGCCGCCACATGGGTAATATAGCATTCATGGGTTCCCATATTGGATTGAGAACCACTGGCTAAATGACACAGTTGGGATGACACTTTCTTTGATTCCACACAAAGCACAAAATGAGAAATATTTGCATTTTAGTTCCCCCGCATAACAAAACAGTGCACCAGAATAAACTACAACATCAATAGCACACTTCATTAACTCTGAAGATTGTAAAGATGCTTTCAGCATACCATCTAGCATGTGGCAATGATCTCTTACAGGGAAGTACTTCAGCACAGGTATCGATTTTGACAGTTCATCACACAACTTTTTTATATACGTAGCTGAATCACTGCAAATACAAATCTTTGACGAACTTGGTAAAAGCTTTTTGCAGCAGCATGCCTAGTGACACTGCAATACATGTCATCAAAAAGTCTGGTGTAATGTTTTCAACACTATCCCAGATGCTTGGTGACTACACTCTTTTCACATATCCCTGTCATTACACCTTGCATTGAATGTTTAAATCCTGGGGTGCTTGGCAATACACCTACTATCAATACTGACTTGCTAGAAAAGGGGACTCATGGATCAAAGGGTTTCACCCATTCTCTGTCTGTGGGCAAATGTTATGGTACATATTGGGAAAGCTTCTTAAGAAATTAGTCATTTTACCTATCAGTGAAAGAATCAAACGTAGCCAAAATATCAAATATGATTTTGATTTTTCCTGATTATCTACAATTTGTAAAATAATTGAATAAGACCTAACACATGCTTCTAAACCTGCAGCTTTAGACCAAAGACCACAAAATTTAAAAGAAAGCAAAAGTAAGAAGAAACAATATTTTAGTGGCATTGCTAAACAACAAAATTCAAACAGTATAATGTTAACCTAATCTTTTTTGCTGCTACCTTGTATAACAAAGTTACATTATATTGGCCCCTTCAGGATGATTTAAAAATGACTCACTCTCACTTTCCTTTCTTTAAATGGCATTTAGTTTGTGGTAGTGCAGATGTTTCTTCATTGTTTACATGTTTACCCTGGTGAGGGCTATTTTTCCTTTGGTGAGGTTTTATCAGTTATTATAGGTTTAAACATAAAACACGATAGCCTATACATTTCCTATAGGTATGTGTCCTCATTTATATAGATCAACATTGGAAACATATTTAGCTCCACGGATGATCATCACTGGACCTCAAAGCGAGAGCCAGGTGGTGTGGGCTGTTGTCGCTGTAGAGGGAATATCCTGTTCAGCCTCTCAGACGGTTGTTGTTAGAGCTTCACGTTGGTGGTCACTGCAGGCTGCAGATCTTGTGTTGCTGGTTTTCGCTGGTAGTCATGGTAGTAGAAAAAGAACTGTAGCTTTGCATTTGCAGTAATTGCGGGAAGCAAGATCTAGAAGTGAACAAACACTCTTGTATTCCTGAAGAGCACAAAACTTCAGGATTTCTCCCTTTATTCACAGGAGGACTCAACCGATGCCAGACATTGGTCCAGGACCTAGGGAGGCACCTCTTGTGAATCAGGAACTCATTCCAACAGAGACCAGCCATGTATAAAGGGGATAGCATAAACAATTGAGCACTGGTTAGCAGTGTTGAAGTGCACACAGTCCTAAAGCCAACAAACATGAATTTCAGTAACAGGAGGCAAGTAGACAAAATGTTTGTGGGAAGACCACCTTAAGGGCTGTCAGGTCTAGCAAGTATTTTAGGCTGAAGACTAATATTGTATAATAGGGACACAAATGATTCTCTGACAAAGAGAAAGACATGGTGAAATGGAAAACATTTGGTCTGTCATTGATATATACTTCTACTTGGCCACAAAAATATTTTTATGGCTAATATGGTGAACTAATAGTTTTAAGTATGTTGCTGGATATGCTAACATGTACTTAACTATTTAGAAGAAGAAATTGGTGTATATTGTTCTATGTAATGTATTGTATGATACTATTTTAATACTGATATGTCACTGTAATCATATTCAGACATTTGTTCTGTTTAAATGCTCATCACAGCCATTGGAATTTACTTGCCTTAATTTGGTCTTCATCTTGCAGCCTGATTTTGAATCAAGGTTCTCATACAGATGGTAATTTACTAGAAGGCATGGAGGTGAGCATCATTATTTATCGAAATGACCTGATATTTGGATCGCAGAACAGGCTCTTCTAGGCTAGGTGATTCATGCTTCCAGCTTCTTCCAGGACCTCGATTTGTGATGAGTTAGGAAGGGAAACTTTGGCAGGTCCTTGTGACAGTTCTCCTGTCCAGCTTGCATCCAGTCCGTCACCCACTACTGCATGTCTACCTGCTGCCCTCTGTAGGTGCCTCTTCTGTCCGATTCCTGCTCTGTTGTGCCTTTTCTGCCCTTTGTATTGCCTTTTCCGCTTTGTTTTCTGCCTTTTGTTTTGCCTTTCCTACTTGTTTTTTTGCCCTCTGTTTTGCCATTTCAGCTTGTTTTTCTGCTCTGTTTTGCCTCTTCTTCTTGTTTTCTGCCCTCTGCTTTCCCTTTTCAGCTCCGTTTGATCTTTTCTTCTTGTTTTTCTGCCATCTGTTTTGCTTTTCTGCTTCTTGTTCTGCCCTCTGTTTTGCCTTTTTCTTCTAGTCTCTTCCCTCTTCCCCCCTCCTTCTGCAGTTTCTCTCCTACCACCACACAGTGCCTTGCCCAACTCTCAGGACTCACTTAATGGAGGCCACATTACGACCCCATTGAGCAAGTCCTCCTACCAGCTCCTCCTGCAACAGTTCATCTGTCCAGCTTGTCCGCAGTCTACTACCCTCTGCTGCCTGTCTACATGCTGCTCTCTGTTTGTGCCTCCTCTGCTCATTTCTGGCTCTATTTTGCTTTTTTTTGCTCATTTGTCTGCCCTCTGTTTTGCCTTTTCGGCTTGTTTTTTTCACTTCTTTTTTTTACATTTTCTGCTACTTTTTCTGCCATCCGTTTTGCCTTTTCAGCTCATTCTTCTGCCCTCTGTTTAACCTTTTTGTCTCATTTTCTCTGCCTTCTGTTTTGCTTTTTCTGCTAATTTTTATGCCCTCTATTTTGCCTTTTCTGCTCGTTTTTTGCCTTCTATTTTGCCTTTTCTGCTCACTTGTTTTTCTGTCAACTGTTTGCTTTTTTCTCCTTGTTTCTTCAATCTTCCTGCAGTTTCCTGCTCATTTTTCTGCTATCCATTTTGCCTTTTCAGCTGATTTATCTGCACACTGTTTTATGCTCTTCTGCTCCATTTTGCCTTCTGTGCTCATTTTCTGCCTTCTGTATCACCCTCTTTTGCTGTTTCTACTCGCTTTTTTTATGTCATCTATTTTGCTTTTTTCTGCTTGTTTCTTCAATCTTCCTGCTGTTTCCTCAAGCCCTAGCTTTCGACTGAGACCTCACTCGCCAGCTCCCAGATACCCCCAGGGGTAACCGTGCTGTGCCTTACAAATGCTAATTGATTGAAAAAAAAATAATATTGGGCATTGTTATCAAATTCCAGACCAGTGAAGCTTATTTTTGAAATTTTATAGGCAGGTTTCTGGCAACCATTCAAGTCTTGAATACAAAACAGGATGAATCATCCGAACTTTAGTAAAAGTTTAATATCTTCATAAGTTATTTGACTGCCTGACGAAGGAACTATACTGGTAGTTAAAATGAGTGAATGGATTTCAATTGAATTTTTGGGATTGTTCAAACTAGTTATGCTAATGTTAATGTTAAGTGAATTTGTAAAGCACACAGTTACTGGAAGGTGACCTGGTGCTAGCTCAAAGCTATGGACAGATTGGCAAGAAATGAAAGTGGAACTATAACTTAAACAGCTAGGTTTTCAGCTCTTTTCTGAAGGGGAAACCGTTAGGGGCAGAGTGACTGGAGTAAGGAATCTTGTTCCATGCTCGGCTGTGCAAATCGTAAAATTTCTGCCACCCCAGTTAGTTCTCTTTAATTTGGGAAGAGTCAGGGATTTGGCCCTCAAAGAAAGGAGAGTTCTGTTGGGAACATACCAGTAAACTTCTGCCTGAGATGGGAGGTACCAATGCTGTGTAATGCTTTAAAGGCTGTATACAGAGCTTTAAATGTGATCTGGTGCCGTACCGTTAGCCAGTGACGTTTTTGACTTTTAGATTAAAATGATCTGCATTTGGGAGTGCCAGACAAAAGTCTGGCTGCAGCATTTTGTAACCGTTGTGGCTGGTTGCTGCAGTAAATTAAGCTACAGTTCATTTTATTAGGGAGGTCATAACATTTTTTTGAGACTCATAGGTAATGAAAAGTCTTTCAGCTTGTTTTTTTGTCCTCTGTTTTGCCTTTTCTGCTAACTTTTCTGCCCTCTGTTTTGCCTTTTTTCTTCCTGTTTTCTCTGCCTTCTGTTTTGCCTTTTCTGCTAATTTTTCTGCCCTCTGTTTCAGCCTCTGTTGCCTTTTCTGCTCGCTTTTTTTTCGGTCATCTGTTTTGCTTTTTGCTGCTTGTTTCTTCCCTCTTCCTGCCGTTTCCTCAAGACCTGGCTTTTCGACTGAGGCCTCACACGCTAGGTGTTAAGATGTTGCTGCTGTAAATAAAGTTACTTTCTGCTTCAACAGTCCAGCTTTGATAGGACAAAGGAGGTCACAACTGTTTTTTGAGACTCATAGATAATGAAATACAAAATCCTTTTAATCATCCTCAGTGTAAAGAAGGTGGAGGCTGTCACTGAGTTTACTGGTCACTAAAGGTGAGTTTGTTGTCCATTTGGACACCCAGATTTTTTGCTTTCCTTACAGGAGTAAGCAGAGAGACAGATTTTTCGGGCCATAAGGAAGAGGACCATAAGGAAGTATTATTGCCAAAAACCATGACTTCCGCTTTATAGGAAATCAGTTTTGAGCAATTATTACCCATCCACTTGCTAAAGGCCAGAATGCAGATGAAGCCATGAAATGTGATGCCTATATTTATGTCCTGGTTAGAAAGTGACACCACAATTTGTGTGTCATCATCATAAGAGATCAATAAAT
This sequence comes from Lissotriton vulgaris, assembly GCF_964263255.1. NCBI lineage: Eukaryota > Metazoa > Chordata > Amphibia > Caudata > Salamandridae > Lissotriton > Lissotriton vulgaris. Next base: position 1,663,155,145 of record NC_141694.1, read on the forward strand.
ACCCATAGGAACTTATTAGAGATGCCAAGGATGATACATAGACATTAAACAGGGTTGGACTGAGCGAGGACCCTGCAAGGGAGAGAGAAAGGGTCAGAGACAAATGAGCCTAGGCCACAAATTGTTTCCTATCAGAAAGAGATTAAAAGAAAGGAGTGCAGAGATTAGGAGCTCTCCCCTGCACTCTGAATGGCTATACGGTCCAGCAAAAGATCATGGTGGACCGTATCAAATGCCCTGGAGAGATCAAGCAATATCAAGACAGGATTCCCTCCGGCATCTAGATCCTCTCTGATTTCTTCTGGGTATTTAATCAGGGTGGATATGTGCTGTGGTCTCCTTTAAATCCATATTAAGTATCATTTAACAGCTGGTTTTCCTGAATGAAATTAGATAGTTGGGTGTTAATGGATTATTTTTACACAAATTTTGCTGGCAGGGAGAGCTGAGAGATGGGCCTAGAATTGTTCAGGTAGTTGGGGTTAAGGCTGTTTATTTTTTAAATAAAGGTAGTAGGGAGTTAAATGCCATTAAAAAATGCCAGGAAGACAAAAATTGCAGGATCCTTCCCATTCTGGGGAGATCTGCCACTACATCAACTTTATGGAATGTCTCTTCATGTTTAATCCCAGTAAAGATCTTAGCCAGAGACATACTCTAAACTATAGTCTCACAAAAATGTTAGAATATATTATCTGAGAGGTACAAGGTCCAAGGTGTTGGAGAGTTTCAACAAGGACTTCTGTCATTGTTTTGACCCCCTGACATGTTTGATCTGGAGGAATATCTGTCATATGGTGGCCAGTAGGACTTCAAGACATCTATTGGACTATCTCTCTCAACAAGGTACCAGAAAGTGATTCAAAGACTGATGGACAAGTTTGCTCTTTCAACAAGTACCTCTTTCTATCTACACTTAGCACACAACTGTCCAGGTGGCCACATGGAGTGCCGATCGAGAGGCCATGGATACATCCCTGCTGGATTGGCTACATGTGATAAACTCAGCATTCCAACATTTCATTCGGATTCCCTTGGTGAAATAGCAAACATAATTTCTTATGATCCTAGTGTTTTGGATGTAACAAGCTTGTTTTCCACCACAGCTATGCCAATCAATCTACCTGGTATTACTTTTCCTAACTAAAGACTTGGTGAGGTTGAAGTTTTTTTTCCCAATATGTAATACTCCTAGGTATTTGGTTCAACGAAGAACTCTATATCATCTGATTTACTTGGAATGTGTTACAAATGCATTTAATTTTATTTTTTCCCTTGCAGGGCAGGAGCTCTCTTAGCAAATACTAATTATGTAAGGATCCTTTCGAAATTACTGGTCTGAAAACTTGTCCACTGAATCCATTAAGGTGTCCACAGGCCACTAGCAACCTTGGGTAAAAAAGTGCTGATACTTTTCTTGGAGGGTCTTCACACGTGAGGTCTTGGAAGGCTTTCGGCTAACAAATTTCCTGTCCCATGCCTTTTCTGCTCTCAGGTGTAAGAGCTCTGAAGGTCAGAGGTCAGGTTCTTTCTCTGGAAAGTGTTTGTTGTACTTGCCCAGATGTTAGCCCCAGTCAAATATTATACCTTATAAATATCCAGGGACATTTTTACCTACAGGCCACATGGCCAACAATCTACAGCACCACCTGCAGGAGGCCTCCATTCATGCACCTACTGAACATGGCTGCTGCTTTATGGGTTCCTAGAAAATAGGGAGGTGGGAGTGGTGCAATAAACGTACATTGCTTAGGGAGTCAAAATACGTACATAATGGCCTGTCTGTAAAGGCTTTACTCCTATTGTCCTGTGATATCTGCAGTAACGCCGACCTCTGCATGGACGGGGACCCCTGGAAGCCGCAGGATGAATGTCTGTCTGTGAGGACATGGCGGGTCTGAAGCAATGGTCTCAGACTTAACATGCTGATAACTCACAAGACATCAGAAAGCCTTTTTCAAATAAAATATTGAATAGGAATGCCACGCAGCTCCATAATGCGTCTTCTTGTTAAAAGTAACACATCCATTGATTTTACACAATAAAAGCTCTTAGTGTGGCTTCCTCCTTCCCCACTCAGAGCCCTTTGACAGGATAAGTACCCTGATGCAGCAGAGCTCGCGTGCGCCATAAAACAAATGATAAAAATGCCTTTAATTAAGGTCAAACGAACAATGACAAAAGGTTGTTATCACTGTAAAAAGGCATAAAAGGTTTAATTATGGAATAATTTTGCAGATAGCGTGACGTCTTAGTTAATTCCACAGATGATTTGACACGTGGCAGCCTTTCTATAACAAATGCTTGCATTTTCAGACCTAATTCATTAGATTCTAATCTAAGGAGTCTGCTTGGCTCACAGATACAGGGAAATCTTAACGATTTCGGGGGCCTGGGCCAAATGAATTTTTGCTGCCCCTGTTGGGAACACCTTTGGATTTATTTATGCTTCTATGTCAGCTCTTTCATGTCCTCTTTGTCCAGGTCACTGGAAGTGCACATGTACATTGGTCCAAATTCTAAATGTTTTAACGTTTAATATTATTGCAAATAATCCTTGTAACCCCCACCCATTTCTCGTTTGTGAGGTCCGGTTTTGATCTAAAAGAAACTTGTTTCATGAATGCTGCTAGTAACATTTCTCTGCAAAATGTATGTAATCAACTCCCATACATCACCCGTAATACAATTAAATTGAAGGAAAACGGTATTTAAAACTATTTGTTGAGAAATGACCCAAGGTCATCGGGGCAACACTCTGCAGAGCAGAGGTGGCTGTATCCGGGTGGGGCCCCCCTAAAAGGCTGGGGCCCTGGGCCACTGCCCACTTTGCCCATGCCTTACAACCTCTCCGCGGTGATACAACGTTTTCAGTCACCTGTGAAGTAGATATGTCAAACATTTAAAAAGATTTGTAGGAACATCAATATCAAATGGCCAATTGAATAAAAAGTGTAAAACGTTGTCGACTTCTCGGTAGCGATGAGTGGTTTGTACTGTTTTTGTTTTGTTGCGTGACTGTGTGAACCACAGTGGATATTTGGCGTGGGTGAAATATGGAGTAAGGGTGGGCGGAGTTGGCAGTGTGCCACTACGCAGAATTCCACAGAGTTAACGAAAAACTCAGTGGAATTGTTCTCTGCTCCACCCTACATGCAGGCAGAAGACCTAGAGGGTTCCTGACCCCCAGACTGCCACCTGTTTTTACGGCACTTACCTGGGTCTGGCGTTCTCCGCTGTGCCTGGACTGCTCTCCTCCTGTACTGGTCTCCTCAGTGCAAAAGCAAACCCCCTACACTATACTTTATAAAGATATGGTAAGGTAACCAGTTTTCAGCAATAGGCCCTCTGCAATAAGTATAGGGAAAGTAAATAGAATGCGTATCGCACATGGTGCTCAAGGACAAGGGTGGTTACCATACAACCCAAATAAGCTCTTCAACAGAAAAGCACTTAATATACAAAGGATAGTCCGAGCACTTAATAGTAAATATACGTCAATGTCCAAACAAGCTAGAAAGTAGTAAGTCCACTTTTAATCCATATATGAGTCCATGGGAATACAATCCCAAAAGCTCTTCACTTCTAGTGAAATTTCGATACAATCCATGAAAGTTTCCAACATCAATTATATTCATTTAAAGAGATCAGGCAACACGTTTCATCATTGGGTAGATAATACCATGACTTCATCAGGGCTTAACTGACTAACCGCAAATTTAGACGAGACAAAGCCGCTAAACAGTGTCTAAACAAACAGTAAGAGAACCTAGAGTGAAATCTGAATCCAAGTTTATTCCAAATCCCAGAGTATTGGCGAAGCAATACGGTAAAGTAAAGACGATCAGGAGAGTGCTCCCATTCAACGTGAAGTCGGCGTGAAAGTGAAGTCGATTTGTCTGATCTAAATTTGCAGTTTTCAGTCAGAGAAAGCAGCTGCTGGACCAAACCACCATGGCTTACTTCTATCCTAGAAGAGAACCAAACTGGTCGTGGATGCCAGCCCTGCAGGACTTGGGGCAGTACTCCTACAAGGAAATGCCAAGGGGGCGAGTTTTACAGTCGCATATGCCAGTCGGACACTATTCCCTATGGAGACCCGCTACACACAAATAGAGCGGGAGTCTCTGACCAACAGGTTGTCGTGCCAACACTTTCACCTCTACCTCTGTGGCAATCAATTTTGAATGGATCGTCCCGCATGGCACCACCAAGGATAGAGAGATGGGTTGTACAGCTCCAGGCATACTCCTTCCAACTAATCTACAGACCAGGGGCCAACAATACCACCAACATCTTGTTAAGACACCCGCCACAAGGCCCCCCAAGAGGACAAATGATGGACGAGGAGCACACAGATGCTTCATAAACATGGTGGAGATCAATGCCTGCCCTGTACAGGTCACTCGAGAAGACATAACAAGTGCCACGGATACGGATGACAACCTTGTAAATGCGAAAGAGACTCTGGCTCGAGGGCAATGGCACCGGTACCTCGACGGTTCCAAGTCATTAGTGGCCAATAAACAGAACGTGAGCCGCCAACTCTAGAGAGTGAGGCATGAACTAAGCACCAATGGATCCAGCCTAGTTCTATGAGAACAGAGGTTAGTTGTCCTGAAAAGCCTCCGCAGTTGGATGGTCATGCTTGCTCAACAGGGCCACCAAGAAGCGGTGAAAACCAAGGCGAGACTCCACAAGAAAGTGTGGTTCCCCTGCATGGATGAACTGGTGAATGAAGAGGTCTGACGCTGCCATCCCTGCACGATCACTAGCAGCGACCCCACTCCTGCACCCGTGCTGATGGAAGAGCTGTGTCTAACTCAATGGATAAAAGTCAGCATAGACTTTGGGAATTTCCAGGATGGGCGAAACACTGTAGTAATCATGGATTCCTTTTGTCCATGTACAGCCTGTACTTGAAAAAACCTTTGCACTGCTTGGACTCCCAGAAGAGATCAAGTCCGAAAATGGTCCCCCATTTCAGGGGCAAGACTTTCAGGATTTCTTAATAAAAAGAGCAATCAAACACCGTTGAATCACCCCCAATGGCCCCAAGACAATGGGGAGGTGGAGATATTTATGAGAACATTAAATCAAGCCCTCCGGATCGGAGTGCATCAAATCCAAGATGCAGAGGAGTGCCTCCATCAATTTCTACTGGCATACAGATAAACCCCTCATTCCACTACAGGTTGTGCCCCTGCCACTCTGCTGCTCAAACAGCCTCTGTGGGAAAACATCCCAGAGAACACTAAGTGTTTGCCACCAAGCCTGGACAAAGACAAGGCCCAACAGAAACAACAGACAACAAACGAAAAGGCTACCAAAGATCGGCAAGCATGGACTCTGGCGATACATGTAGGGACAAGCATTGTGCTTAAAGATTGCCTCCCTGGATGGACGTTTCGCACTCCCTATGAACCAGAGGTGTGGACTGTGACACGGGCTAATGGCATGCTTATAATAGCCTTGCGTGGTTGGCATACAGTGGTGAGGAATGTGTCCTGTCTCAAGGCCATACCCGTTGAAGCTGCCCACGCAAGCCCTCCACAAGGAGAAGAAAGTGGGCTCAAAAGTAGCGATGAGCTTCTGAACATGGCAGGTACCAAGGGTGTGACCCCTCTTTCCCAGTCAACGGGAGGGGCGACACTGGAAGACAGTAGGCAAGATGGACTGTCCCCGGAACTCGAAGTGGGGCACTCGGAAAGCGTCCCGGATACCAATCTCTGAGGTGAACAGGATCACGGTTGGAGAGCTGAGAAGTCAACGTTACCTGATTCAGCCTAATCCTGTCCCCAGCCAAAGGTTCAGAGACTATGGCCCCCATTAGGATGGCGGGTGGACTTTGCCCGCCTGCCATCCTCACAGTACAAGGGACCGCCCGCCATAAGGGCAGGGGTCCTGTGCCTGCAATTAGGATGCGCCCGCCACAGTGGCGGACGCATCCAGCAATCCTACCATTGTGGCGGGCGGTGCACTCTGCACCGCCCGCCACAATGCCAGGAAGGCATGCTGTGCACTTCTATGCAACACATGGCAGGCACCGCGCGGTGCCTGCCATGTTGTGCATGGAACTGCTGGGGGGTAGCATAGGTACCCCCCATGTGCACCCCCACCCCCCTGGAATCCCTGGCGGTGCCTGATAGACACAGCCAACATTTAGAACCCTTTTCCGCCCGGTAACAAGGCGACTGGGCGGAAAAGTCGCGGACGGTCTTTCAATCCGCCGCAGACCCCCCAGCCATAATAATATGGCAGGGGGTCATTCCGGCACAGATGGCGGACGGATCGCCCTGGCGAGGCCAGCGGTAGCTTCCGCCGGCCAGGCAGGGGCGATCCGCCCGCCATCCTAATGGGGCCCTATGTGTTGAAACTTTGATGCCTTCTTTGCCTGTTTCTGTTTTTTTTGTTAACTAAAAGAAGGAAGGGATGTAGAGAGCCACCCGGCCTCTCCCCTACTTTGTAGATGTAGACACCCCTCATGGTCATGCTCAATCCGAGGGAATAAATGAAAGGGCTAGGGTCACATGTGACCACTATACGAGCTGCCATCGAGTGTTGTTGCATGTTTGTGCTGCTCGCCGCCAAGGAGGCCTCGAGACACCGTCAGGCCTAGCTTCTTTCAATACCTAGACCACGATTATAATTTGATTTGTTTTCCTTATAGAATTCTCAACAATTGTTTAGAATGTGACACATAAAAAGCGTTTTTTTGGATTTCAGTAATGACAAAATACTTCGAATAACGTATATGTATATGATTGCCATTGTAGCTAACAACCAACTCATGTGTTTATTGCGATGTTAAAAAGTTGAAGAGGTTGGGTATTACAGTATTAAACTCTATAAGCATCAATAAAAGAGAAATCCCGTGAAAATATAGCAATTGAAAGGTTTAGAAACAGTAAAATATACTAATTGAAATTTCCCACTTCCCAAAGGGCAGAGACAAAGGGGCAGATTTACAATAACTAGTGCATCCCTGCATATCAGCAGGGATGCGCCAGTTATTGTGCGCCACGGCTCCGCCACCATGGATGCGCTGCATTTACAATGCGGCGCACCATGGGGCAAAAACAGCACAAATGAGTGACGCATCTGTGCCGTAAAGGCGGCGCATTGCTGGAGTTGCGTCGCAAGAGCGACGCAGCTCCAGCAATGCTCTGGGGGGCCCTATCTTTACAATTCTGCGTCAATCCTTTCACCTGCTTCAAGCAGGCACAGGGTTTTGACGCAGCATGGGCTCAAAAGTGACTGAGTGAAATCTTGTAGATTTCACTCAGCCACTTTTAGGAGGCGTTCCTCCGCCGGAAACCCCCCCCCCCTGCACCGGAATGCCTACTTCTGGCGCAGGGCTTTACAATGTGATGCATCTCCCAGATGTGTCACTTTGTAAATACCCCGCACCATAGCGCCTCTTTTGTGTCGCCGCTGCGTCACAAAAGAGATGCAACGGCGATGTAAAAGAAGCACAAGGGGCTTGTAAATCTGACCCAAAGTGTAGTTCATCCCACATTTGGGCATGGCTTCCTGGTCTTCAGGAGAGCTTCTCAACTTGCTTCTTCTTTTTTGCCTAAAAGCCGGGACAGTATCCTTTGGCTAGCCTCCATACTCTCTGCTGCCATTGGCTGTAGAACTCCTTTTGCTGGTCTAACAGGCTGTCATAGATTGTATTTGCATTGTCAATCATGTAATTATATTTGGTCTACTATTTTTGGCATAGTTGTTGGGCCCCCACTTCAGGTAGAAAAACACTGTTGTGGAACTCAACATTCATCAGAATGTGAGCATGAGGGGACTTAAATTAAAGATAAGGCTTCAGGCGTCTTCCTAATTTATCTTGTATTCTCCTTCCAGTAGGGTTGTGCCGCCTTGAGGCAGCTCTGAACCTGGGTGCTTCACTTTTTTAACACAACAAGACCCACCCAAATTATCTCAGGTTTTAATGCCTCTTCAGTGATGTTACCCTGTCACTGATTTGCCTTCTTTGCCAGCATTAACTATATATTGCTGTCAGTCTCGACCTGTCCACAGCACAATTCTCACAAATCTTGACAACCCTTTTGACTCTGCCTTGCTTAATAAACCGGGACAAAAAGGGGGTGGTGATGGACGGAGCATCTGAATCAATCAAACACTCACACCCAGTCAAAAGATCTTGGTTTAATCCATCACCGTTCTTTAGCCCACTCTGCCACCCCAGTTCAGACATGGCTATATGCAAATCAGTCTGACCCTGTGCCTCATGGGAACAGTCCAGCCCGAACTGCCAAGCCATGTCTTCCCTGGACCGGAAACAAGCTTCCGAGGACCGGTTTCTGGCATTCCAGACGTCTTCAGCCTGGCTTGCTTGAATCCAGTGGCAAAGTGAGCAAGGGACTCACGTCTGAGCATACCCTGCCACACTTATGGCGGCCAAAAGCGGTACAAAAAGGGGGTGGTGATGGACGGAGCATCTGAATCAATCAAACACTCACACCCAGTCAAAAGATTTGGGTTTAATCCATCACCGTTATTTAGCTCACTCTGCCACCCCAGTTCAGCCATGGCTATATGCAAATCAGTCTGACCCTGTGCCTCATGGGAACAGTCCAGCCCGAACTGCCAAGCCATGTCTTCCCTGGACCGGAAACAAGCTTCCGAGGACCGGTTTCTGGCATTCCAGCCGTTTTCAGCCCGGCTTCCTTGAATCCAGTGGCAAAGTGAGCAAGGGACTCACGTCTGAGCATACCATGCCACACTAATGGCGGCCAAAAGCGGTACAAAAAGGGGGTGGTGATGGACGGAGCATCTGAATCAATCGAACACTCACACCCAGTCAAAAGATCCGGGTTTAATCCATCACCGTTCTTTAACCCACTCTGCCACCCCAGTTCAGACATGGCTATATGCAAATCAGTCTGACTCTGTGCCTCATGCCAACAGTCCAGCCCGAACTGCCAAGCCATGTCTTCCCTGGACCGGAAACAAGCTTCCGAGGACCGGTTTCTGGCATTCCAGCCGTCTTCAGCCCGGCTTGCTTGAATCCAGTGGCAAAGTGAGCAAGGGACTCACGTCTGAGCATACCCTGCCACATTTATGGCGGCCAAAAGCGGTACAAAAAGGGGTGGTGATGGATGGAGCATCTGAATCAATCAAACACCTACACCCAGGCAAAAGATCTGGGTTTATCCATCACCGTTCTTTAGCCCACTCTGCCACCCCAGTACAGACATGGCTATATGCAAATCAGTCTGACCCTGTGCCTCATGGGAACAGTCAAGCCGGAACTGCCAAGCCATGTCTTCCCTGGACCGGAAACAAGCTTCCGAGGACCGGTTTCTGGCATTCCAGCGGTCTTCAGCCCGGCTTGCTTGAATCCAGTGGCAAAGTGAGCAAGGGACTCACGTCTGAGCATACCCTGCCACACTTATGGCGGCCAAAAGCGGTACAAAAAGGGGGTGGTGATGGACAGAGCATCTGAAGGGGGTGGTTTTGGCAGTTCGGGCTGGACTGTTCCCATGAGGCACAGGGTCAGACTGATTTGCATATAGCCATGTCTGAACTGGGGTGGCAGAGTGGCCTAAAGAACGGTGATGGATTAAACCCAGATCTTTTGACTGGGTGTGAGTGTTTGATTGGTTCAGATGCTCCGTCCATTACCACCGCCTTTTGAATTGCTTAATAAACCAGCATGTATGACGAGAAAGAAAATTAAAAATTGTCAGCATCTTTTTTCTGTAAAGAAAGAGAGCTGCTATCCACATTATGTACCAGTATATCACTCCTGTGATACAGAAAATTAGAAAAATATGAATAGCCCTCGTGTAAAGGGGGTGGGACACCCACGGAGACTGGAAAAATGCTCATCACTAACTATGTGAAAGTCCAATGACGGCAAGGGATATGATGCACTTAGAATCATGCCCATAGACACTCCCAGAAACATGAACAAGTACACTGTCACTGAAACTGTGGCAGTCCAGTGGAGACCGACATACTATGATGTAGCCAAAGTCACATCCAGGGACATGTTCACCACCCAGCGACTCACCCAGACACACAGATGCACACTCAGAGATCTGAACTAGAGTACCATCACCGATTCCATGACAGTGTAATGGTGGCAAATGTACTATAAGGACCTGCGTTAACACAACATTACTTACTCACCCACGGGCACACTCACAATCCTTGAAAGATGAAGGTTAAACCCTTGGCTATGGGGCGGTTTCCCCCACTGTGCTGTGGGGGGGTGGGCGCACAGCTCCCCAGTGCTCATGACGAGGTCAGCTCGTCATCAGCCACGGTGCTCGTGTGCTCATGAGGAGCTTAGCTCGTCATGACCACACCCGTTTTCATAGAACGCTCGCACAGTAGGGGAATTAGCCCAGCGTGCGAGCATTATAAAGGTCATGACGAGCTCAACTCGTCATGAGCACACGAGCACTGTGGCTCATGACGAGCTGACCTCGTCATGAGCATAGGAGGGGTTAATTTCTGCTGTATCACTTGTACTCTATGGCACAACGTTTTACAATGGTGGCTTTTTGGCATGTATTAATTCGCAACAAATGGCATGGTCAAAGATATGAAGATACTGCATCCAAATGAATACTCAAGAGATGTGTCGAGTCAGTGGCATGAGGAGGGGGAGGCAAAACGGTGCCACCTGAACTACAACAACAAGCTGAGGAGGATCAGGAGCACAAGTTGAGTTGTAGCATTTCTCAAGCTAATGTGATTAGTACATGAAAGTGAAATGTTCTCGGACTGTAATTAGTACATGAAAGTGAAATGTTCTCTGGAGGTGAATAAATCAGAATTACACCCATAGACACACTCCGAAAAATTAACAAGTACACTGTCAATGACACTGTGGGAGTCCATTGGAGGCAGACATACTATGATGTAGTCAAAGTCACATCCAGGAACATGTTCACCACCAAGGCATCGACCCAGACACACTCAGAGATCTGAACAAGAACACCATCTCTGATTCCATGACAGTGTAAAGGTGGCAAATGTACTATAAGGACCCGTGCTAACACAACATTACTCACTCACCCACGGGCACACTCACAATCCTTAGCAAGCATACTCTCACTGACTCCATTGCAGTCAACTGTAGGAAAAGGTATTATGATGAACTTAGAGAAACACCCAACCAAGGATATGTGTCACAACAACACATTTAACCAGAGTCTCAGGGACACAATCTCTGAGCTGAACAACAACACCATCTGTGACTCTGTGATATTCTAAAGGAGGACTAGGCTCTATAATGTACTTAATGTCACACACGTACACTTGAACAAGCACATCATCACTGACTCCTGTGGCCCACCACCAGGTGGTTTCCAAATGCCTGCAGCGGGTGAGGTGCAGGGTCTGACTAGAGGCCAGTCCCTGCAGCCCACTACTCCCATGCACAGCTGAATGTTGTGCACAGCAGGGTTAACTATTTGTAAGAGTACTTTGGAGAGACTGGTTGAGCGTTCCCCGCTGCACATGGTCATAGTCTTTGCATATTAATGATTGTCATCTGTGCTGAGCCGGATGCAGAGCGTGGATCAAAACCAGCCTCTGCGAGCAAACCCTACAGTACAATCCCTCACACTCACTTGCTTAGTTTCATGCAATCTGTCACTGGCTTACTGATGCACAATTTTACTCACTCGTCTCTCCTCATGTATGTTATTTTAACAAGCTTTCATCTGGAGTCACTGACATAACATACCAATTCATTTTATTTATTTTTGAACCTTATAGGTTGGTTGCAAATATTATAATCTTCTCAAAGTTTTTAGATTTTAAAGTTTTTACTTTTTAAGGATAACAATACAACTGCAACAGTGGAATATGAACTTGGATTATATAACAATATTTTGCACATCTGCTGATGTGTCTGGACTTGAGTTCTTCATGCTTGTAGATTCTGTTCTTTCACAGGGATTACCTCCCCACAGAAAAAGCTGTGGCAGCCAACAGTAGCAATATTGACTCCTCGGACCAGTCCATTGCCAACTTTCAGTCAACCCTCTGTCACATCAGTGACTGGATGGGGGTCAACCAGCTGAAGATCAACCCCGACAAGACAGAGTTGGTTCTTGTCGGGGGTGCTGCCAATCCATGGAAATCCACTTTTTGGCCTGCGAGGTTGGGTTCCCCCCCCCAGCCCAGTCGACTCAGCAAAAAGTCTGGGATTTATCATCAGTAACGATCTCACAATGAAGCCCCAGATCAATACTGTAGTCTCCTCTAGTTTTTCCAGTTGCGGAAAATCCAAAAGATTGCCCGTTTTTTGACCATTAAGGCCCTTACTCTAGTTTTGTTAGCCTTAGTTATCTCGAGGATAGATTATGCCAGTTCTCTCTACGTTGACATTCCGGCTTGCTTGAATGAATGAATGAATTCGCGATTTGTATGAACACAACTTAACCCGGAGGCATCAAGGCGCAGAGGATGGATAGAAAACAAAGCAACTGAGTGGACGGAGGCATCCGGGAGAGGCAGCACTTACACATATGATTGAGCGAATAGCCAGGTTTTAAGATTCTTCCCAAAGAGGGCAAGTGATGGCTGAGTTTTAAGGTTGGTAGGAAGTGAGTTCCATAGCTTGGGTCCGAGGGAAAAAAAAACCCTCCCGCCCCATCTGGCCTTGGCGACCCGGGGGGGGGGGGTCGCAAGAAAATTTTTGTGAGCAGATCTCAGGGCTCTACCCGGGGTATAGAAGGATACGAGAGACCTGATGTCCTCAGCATCCAGGCCATAGAGGGCCTGAAAGGTCAGAACCAGAACCTTAAAGTTGATCTTTGCCTGAACAGGTAGCCAATGGAGGTCTTTTCTGATTTCTGTAGCAGAAGCACGTCTGGGGGCATTCACCACAAACCTGGCTGCAGCGTTCTGAATAGTCTGTAAGCGGAGGATGAGTTTTTTTGCAGATACCAAGATAGAGGGCATTGCAATAGTCCAGGCAGGGTGAGATAAGAGCAATAACCACCTGTTTCCGGGCATCGGGGGAGAGATAGTGTACTAGTTTCCTGAGGATCCTCAGGACCCCACAACAAGTTGACACGGTTTTGTCAACTTGTTTATCAAATGCCAGTGTGGTGTCAAAGGTGACCCCCAAGTTTCTGGCAACTAAGGACGGAAAGGGGCAGGTTCCGAGGGAGGGTGGCCACCAATCCGAGGACCAGAGATCTTGTTTGCCACCAAAGATGAGGATCTCGTTTTTTTCCCCGTTTAATTTAAGGAAGTTCGTGGACATCCAGCCTGCCACGGCTTCCATGCAGTTCTTGAAGTTGAGGGCCATGGACTCCACAGAATGGGATAGGGAGACCATTATCTGGGTGCTGTCGGCGTATGACAGGACTTCCAGTCCAAAAGATTTTACGAGCTTTGCAAGGGGAGCCACATACTTAATGAAGAGGCTACAGCTTGTTCAGAATCAGGCTGCACGTCTTATTCATCATCAGCCCAGGCACCAACACGTCCGTCCTTTGTTAAAATCCCTTCACTGGCTCCCCGTGTCCGAGCGTTGCAAATTTAAATTAGGCTAAACTATCTTAAAGTCCCTTGCCGGAACGGGTTGGTCTTTTATCTCCTCACTACTGCACCCTTATGTCCCTTCCCGCAACCTCCGTTCCTCCCATCTTGCCCTGCTCAAGGTTCCGGTTTTTAAACGCAAGAAACACGGAGGCTTGAGATTTTCTTTTCTTGCCCCTTTCCTTTGGAACTCACTCCCCCTAGGCATAAGACTTGATTCCCCCTACACTTGTTTCAGGTCCCTTCTTAAAACTCACTTGTTTTGTAATGTTTATTACTAACGCCTTTGCCCTGCGGACTGTCTACCCCCCTGTGCTCGAGCGCCAAGAAACCGTCAGGTGTTAGTTGCGCTTTAAAAATATTTTTTACATTACATAGCACACATCACTCTCATCTCTCTTTTCTTTTGTTGCAGGATGTCATCTGTCACCAGGAGGTATGGCTTATTGTAATCCGGCTACAGATGTCCCTCTTTCTTTTGGCTGCATTGAACAGCGTATGATGCCAAGTGTTAAGATGCTTGTGCATCAATGATATTCCACAAAAATATTTTTCCCCTTTTCTCCAGCTGAGTTTCTTGTCACATAGTATGCATTTTCTTAATTAACCAACTTTCTAAAAGGTAATGGGGTTTGCAACTCCGATTTGGCATTGTGGACTCTAGAACTAAAGTCTTGCCTTCTCACAAGAGGACTGCAACACTGTACCAACATTTTCATGGGGATCGCAATGGTTTTGTAAATCCAATCAAGCAAAAAAAATATATAATTTGAGTTGCAGCATTTCCTAAGCTACTGTAATTAGCACATGAAAGTGAAATGATCTCGGACTGTAAATAATTCATGAAAGTGAAATGTTCCCAGGAGATGAATAAGTTAGTCGTCTCCTGGACAATGGATGCCCATATCAAGAAATGCCAAAAAAATGTATATCAAATGTTAAAAAATTACATATTTAAAAAATTGAAAGTTGTAAAAATAAGTTCAGCAACAAAACACTGAAAAAAAGTTTAACAACCTTGAAACAAGCAATGAATAAAGAAACAAACATAAATGAAAATGATCCTCTCATAGTGTGTTGTCTGCAGGCCAGTCACAGCTAGGGATGGCTACCCATTTAGTGTTGGGTGCAGGGCCTAGGCTGAAAGCTTTGGGATGCAGATGTGTGCCCCACAGTAGGGTGGTCATTGTGAGCTGGTGCAGGGGTTCTGACAACGTGGCCAGACCAGGGAGGAATCTCCTGCAATACGTTACCATGCCAAAGAAACTCTGTATCTTCATCGGGTTCTGGGGGACTGGGGCATTGCGGATGGCTTCTGCCTTCCGTGGATAGACTTTGAGTCCTTCAAGTGAAAAGACATAGCCAAAGAAATCAATTGAACCCTGGTAGAATGAGCATTGTTTACGGTGCAGGGTGAGGCCGCAGGGTTCTCCTCAAGACTCTGGGATGTCATCGCTCAGGTTATTTACCCCTACCAGGCCCAAGAGGGTCTCCTTGATCTCATTCTGAAACACCTTGGCTGCTGAGGAAATGCCGTAGGTAAGCCAGGAGTACCGTGGGAGGCAGATGTGCGTGGAGAAGGTCAGGATTTAGCGACTTTCCGGTGCAAACTCTAGCTGGTGATATCCTAAATACAGGTCCAGTTTGGAAAACGACTGGGCACTGTTAAAGTCTGCTACAATGTCATCCATCATCGGGATCCCATGCCTATCTCTCTGGATGGCCTGGTTGGGGAGCCTCTTGTTGACGCATAGCCGGATTTCTGGCTGCTTGGGCTTTGCTGCGATCACCAGAGGGGAGATCCGGGGGTGGGACCCAACATATTTTCGTTTACGCCTTTGTTTTCTAGGTCCTGTAGCTCCTTCTCTACGAGGGGGCAATGATGAAATGGGTTGCGCCTGTTCCTGGGAGTCGTTGGCTTGATGGACTTGTCGATGTGGAGCATCACCTTGTGATTTATGAGAATGCCCAGCCCCTGGAATAGTTGTGGAAACTTATTTAGTATGTTTTCTGCATGTGTATCATGGACTTTTTTTGCAAAGAATACCAACTCTAGATCTTCTGTGGTGTGGCATCGGAGCGTCCCCTTATGGCCTTCTGTGATGTGGAACTTGGTTCTGATGGAGTGCTCAGCACTAGAGATGTAAACTTCTATCACTCCCATGAGCTGTAGGGGTATGTTACACCGTTAGGTGTATATCCTGGTCAAGCTGGGAGTGATCAGTGGTTGACGGGACAGTTTCTTGTATTGGATTGAGTCCATCACATTGACGGACGCTCCTGTGTCTATCAGGGCTTGAACAGAGTTGTCATTAACATGCACGTGGGTGGAGGTTGTTTCTTGTGACCAGACAGTCCGACAAACAAGATTACGATTACGTTGTCATCGTCATCTTCATAGTGGACAGCAGCTCCACGCACCCAGGATGCTTCTGTGGGTGTGGGGTCCTCTAGAGGTAGGTGATGTAGGGTTGTGGTATGTCCTCTTGATGTGCCTCCTCTGGATCACCCTCCTCCTCCGCAGGAGACACTGGCATAGTGATTTATCTTCCCGCACTTAGAGCAAGTCTGCCCTCTTGCAGGGACCATTTTTGTGACTTGTGGTCGAACCCACAATATCCACATTTCCCAACGGGCCTGCTAGGCAGGGTCTTAATTTAGACTGGTCTGGGGCGCTGTTGCACCGCATCCACTGTCTCTTCTTAGATTGCCTTTTGTGATGGGGTAGCGGCACTACTTCGAACTCTGGTGGCTTCCATTTCCTCCACCCGACTGTCGGCCAGTTCATGGAAGCATGGCAAAATGAGGATCTTGTCCTGGGACATCCCAGTTTGTGGAGTATTTGACGCGTCAGCGCGACAGACTTGCACCCCCTGAATTATTTGCTCACAGATCTCTTCCAGTTGGTTGATGTTCATGCACGTGCGTGCAAGCCTCCTTAACCTGGCGTAGGACCATCACCATCTCTACATCTCTTTGCATGGCTTGCCGCAGCTTGAATCGTTCATAGTCCGGGTTCATTTGGGGGTTCAAATGCCTATTGAGGGCAGCGACCGTCGCGTTTAATTATTTTCATCCCCAATATCCTGTAGTGTCTCGAAATGTTCGTAGATTTCATCACTCCTAAGTGCATCAACAAAGAGCGCTTCACAGCCCATTCAGTCTCTCCTGTGCCTCTGAAGTAGTAGTTGAGGCGTTCCAACCAGAGCTTCCACCAGGGCGCGACTGTTGCAGGGTCTGTGAGCTAACTGAAGGGGGGTATTGGTGTAACTGAGTCATTCGAGAATGGCGCCGGTGGCACCTGCGTGGGTACTGGCGGCTGGGGGTGTGGTAGATCTCCCATGTCCAACAGAACTGTGTGTACCTGTTGTCTGTGGGCAGGGTGTGGTCCAAGGTATCCCAAGTGTAGGTGAGATGCTGTTGTCCCACAGTTAGGTATCAATCAACAAAGGGAGAGATAGGGTTACAGGGCACTCTTAGACCCCAGTCAATTATCAAATAAACAAAGGAAGAGTGTCCGTCAGAGAAGCGTTTATAGCACGTGAGATAAGAGGCCAGTTGTAAGTGGTCAGATGTACAGACCAATTTCAAGAAAAAATACAAGATTTTTTCAGGAACCCCTCACTCACCCTAGTGGTGACATGCCTCATCATCGGGTCCACCGGGAGAGATCGAATACCTCCCCGGTGTGCTGCGACGCCAGGAGACTGCGGAGCAGGTTCTTGTGAGGGTAAAGTGTGAAAAAAGGGGTTTAAGTGAATTTAAAAATGTCAAAGGTTATACCAAAAAAATCATTTATTGGTTGGTCAACCTGACATAATAAAAACTAACTATGTGTAGGGAAAACTAACCAAATAAATTATACTGGTGTTACCCTATTAAAGAAAGGCAAAAATGTTTCTGCCCTTAGGTATGTGTGACTTTACAGGGCTTTCTTCAGGACCAGTTTGCGAGTGTTACCTTAACAGGTATGGGCGCGCTAAGGCCCACCCTGCTAAAGGCAGTGAAAGTTAAAAATATCACTATGTGTAAAAAAAGGTGTATTAAAAAGAAACAAACTCATAAGTCTGGGGAATTACCTCTGTTACGAGGAACCTAGAAGTCTGTGGACAAAAGGTGAGACAGACAGACAAATAGACAAACAAAAAACACAAAATCAATCAATATTGATCATTTTGCAATACTTTTTGATGCAACTTGGTGGCGTGATACGTGCTGGCATACCTATCAAAGGCCGTGGCCGAGATGCTTGGAATGTAAAGAAATAGTTGTGCCACAAGCCGGAGTGGTGGGCCTCAACTAGTGCTGAGAAGTGTAGTCCAGCGCGGTCTGTTGCACGAATAATAGTGCAACAGGATAAAAAGTGGAGACTTACAGTGTTAATTCCATCCGTGCGGGGAACCAAAAGTGGCTGCCCGTTATTAAATTGCTACCTATAGTAGGGCGGCGGGGAAGTGGTCCCCGAAGTGTTAAGCGATAAGGCAGAGTAGCAGTGTGAATAGCGGTAACTGTGCTGGCCGTGACTTGTAGTTTTCTTCAGGCACACAAATATCTGAGCGTAAAAAATAAACACTCCTCACTTGTACAAAAAGTGAACCACGCCCCATAGAACTCATGGATGGGAGCGACAATGGCACACCCTATTAGGGAAGGAAACAACAAACAAACACAGAGAATTTAGAGATCTGGCAGAGTCTAAGACACAGGACTTATCTGATTAGAAATGTCCAACGAAAGTTTCTTACGCCCGCAACGCTCTGCACCCTCTCGGTACCTAGCTGTTCCCTCGCTGGATCTCGTGGATCCTGAGCGAAGGGCGAGCCCGGTATTATGAGGGAGGTGCCAGAGCACGGGCCAATAGGAGCTGCTGATTGAAAACGAGGCTTGGAATGGAAGTCTCGAAATCCCGCGAGAGGTAGGAGCAAAACGGGATTTTGTTGCAAAATTGAGAACGAGGCTTGGAAAGGAAGCCGCGAACGGCTTGTCAGTGAGAATTTCAGGACAAGTTTCATTTATAGTCACAGTCACCGCCACAAGCAACCGGGGATGTTACAAATGGTAGCGACTGACAACGGATGTTTACTGATACAGAAAATTAATTCTTGAATTGGATCATATACAGGAGTGTAGGATTCTAAACTATATGTTGGAGCGCTAATTGCGGCAGGAAAAAGCAAGTATGGTATAGAGACAGAATTATTCTATATTCCTGCAAGAGTCTCGGAGCCCACTGATTGCATGCTTCAAGAGGCATGGATCTCGTGATATCAGGGGTCAGACTCCAGGTTTTTTATGACAGAAGCAAAAAAAGGCAAATACCAAACAGAGGATGACAAATAACAGACATGGCTCATGAGAAGCCTAATGTTTTAAGACATTGGTCCAAGGTATTTGGTCATTCAGCCCATGAATGTGGGTACTGAGTCTGTATACCCAGCGCTGTTCTTTCTCAAACAGGATGCTATCTCTGTTTCTGGGGTTGCTGACTTGCTCAATGATTGTTCAGGTCATATCATTAGGGGTGTGATGTGCCTGCAAAAAATGTTCACTGAGTTTCGTTGTGACCTTTTTGCAACGGATGTTGCTACGGTGTTCCCCAATGCGTGTTTTTACTTTTCTTGTTGTCATTCCAACATAGCGTTTCGCACAAGGGCACGTAATCAAATAAACAACATTGGCAGAATTACAGTTGGTGTGAGATTTTTGGATCCATATTTTGCCAGGTTCCAAATTGAGTTGTTTAGTGTGGGTGGTAAGATGACAAACACTACAGTCAGTACAGGGAAAATGACCAGTAATAGGTGGTAAGTGCCAAGGTTCTGTAACAGACCTGATGAGTGTGGATGACGTGCCCGGTAGAGGTCTGGTATGTACCAAGGCGTCTTTGAGGCTCCTGCCCTTTTTGAAGGAGAATAGTGGTTTCTCCCAATCACTCATGTTGCTGGTAATTATTCTCCAATTTTTATTGATGGATTTCTTTATGTTGTCTGACAGGGTGCTGTAGGTGGTTACACATGTAAGAGGCACCTCTGTGTTTGTCTTTACATTTTCCTCGAGGAGGGCATCGCGGGGTTGATTGCGTGCCCGGGTCTGGCCTTTATTGAGGATTCCTTGCGGATATACTCTTTGTTTTAGTTTTTCTGTCAGTTCTTTTGCCTGGATTTTATAGTCACTGGTGTTGCTACAATTCCTTCTCAGGCGAAGGAATTGTCCATAGGGCAGGTTCTCTCGCAGAGGCCTTGGGTGAAAGCTATTAAACTCCAAGAGATTATTTTTTGCAGTAGGCTTGTGATGAGTCACAGTGGTGAGGGTTGTACCCTCTATCCTTATCACCACGTCAAGAAAGACAATCGATTCTTTACTGTAATTGTAAGTGAATCTCAAGTAGGGGTCAAGGGTATTGACCCAGCTCAAGAACTGAGTAAGACTGTCTTCATTTCCTGTCCATAGGAGGAGAATATCATCGATATACCTCCTCCATAGGCCTATGGAGGAGGCAAAAGGGTTTGTTGTGGGCAAAATATGCTTGGTTTCGTAGTCATACACATACAGCCCCGCTATGCTGGGAGCGAAGGTGCTCCCCATAGAGGTCCCTGTGCATTGCAGATAGAATTGTCCTTTAAATTCGAAGTAATTTTCTTTAAGTGCCATCCTTGCACATTGTAAGATAAATTCCTTCGGGGTAGTGTACTCCCAGTTGACTGTGTCTAATGCTTTGGCCAGTACCCGTAATGTTTCTTCCTGAGGGATGCTGGTGTACAGACTCTCTATGTCCATGGTGACCAGTATGACAGAGTCTTGTGCAAAAGAGATGTCGTTGAGTAGTCTAAGCAGACTTTTTGTGTCCTTCAGGTAGGTACTTGAGTTCTGCACTATCGGTTTGAGATAGTGGTCACAAAAAGAAGATAGTGGCTCCAACACTGATCCAATTCCAGACACGATCGGCCGACCTGGAGGTGGTAGCACATTTTTATGTGTTTTCGGCAACGTGTAGAAGTAGGGAATTGTTTGGACCTCCTGACATTAGGTATGCCGCTTCATGTGGGGAGATATGTTCATTAGTCTCCGCCTCTCGTACAAAAGTTGCTATGCGTGTTTTCATTTCTGCGGTCGGGTCTTTGGAGAGGGGCAAATAATTTGTCCTATCATTCAGAAGTGTCATACACACTTTGTCATATTCAGAAGTATCCTGAATGACAATCCCGCCGCCCTTGTCCGCTGGTTTAATGGTAATTTCCCTGTCATTTTTTAGACTCTCCAAAGCTTTGTGTTCCACAGCCGTGAAGTTGTTAAACCGCTTAGGATTTTCAGTGGTCTCGAGGTCTTTCACAACAGCTTGTTCAAAAGCAGTAATCGCTGCAGGTATTGTGTGTGGGGGTGGCATGAAGGTGGATTTCAGTCTGAAGTTGGTATCAAACTCCTGTTCATTAGTTATGGGTTGGTCTTTTGATTCAAAGAATGCCTTTAATTTCAGTTTCCTGAAAAATTTTGCGAGTTCGCAGTGAAGTTGGAATTTGTTGGGGCGAGAGGTAGGGACGAAACCCAGACCTTTTTCCAGGGCTTTCGTCTCATCTGGGGTTAGGATTTTCTTTGAAAGATTCGTCACAAGGCTTATATTGCGCTTGTGCTGGCTGTTGCTGTTCGACTGCGGGTGTGCTTCCCCACTGCATCTCCGTCTTCCCAGGTTACTTGTGTGTTGCCTCTGCTCCGTCCCCGTCCCCGCCCGCCTCTCCCTAAAAAAGGCATGGGTGGATGGTTTTGGGGAAAGTGAGGTTGCATATATGGGTTCCAGTTCATCATGGGGAACTGGGGTTGCTGGTAGAACAGCGGTGTAGGGCCATTGTTTGGATGCCCATAATTTTGCCATCTTGGTTGTTGGTTTGGGTAGTTGAAATGACCCCTTCCTCCTCTTCGTCCTTTTTGTTTAGGGCTTTGGTTGCTATTAGTGCTCCCACTAGAAGAGTGACTGTCTGAGTCATCAGATTTACTTGTGTCCTTTTTAGGAGCACTGTAAATAGGGTCTGAGTAGGGGTATACACTTTCAAATTAAAATTTTTTAAGATCTTTTTGAAATTTGGTCAATTTTGCCTGTAGGAGATTATCCTTGTATTCTGTAAGGTCTTTGTTGATTTCATCCAACTTTTTTTTATAACCTGTTATTGTAGCTTTAAACTGGGCTTCTGTTTGTTGGATCTCTATCTTTAGAGCTTCGGATAGGCGTAGTGCTGTTTTTATAATCAACACTAGCCAATCTCTCGTACAATGCCATGCTATCATGGCCCAGTCCCTTCTGAACGTGGCATCATTCAGAAAGATCCTGGGGGCGTTTGTGACCAAAAGCCCCTTTGGGGCTGAGTTGGAGGTGAGATATTGTTTCAATATTGTGCCATGAAGTATGGTCCTTATTCTATCACGTTTGAGTTCAGTCAGTTGGTCCCATTCTACTGTGTGTGAAATCACTTGAGATATTGCTGGGTCTGCAAAAATATTCGGATCTGCCAGTAGTTCATCTATTTCCTCCGTAGAGTATGTGAGTCCCAAGTTAGCCATTGTTCTATGATATTTTATATCAATAGATACAAGTTGTTGTACCTTTGAAGTGAATGTATTTATGAAAAGGACTCTCACTGCTGTGTGCAGCTAGATATCAATCAACAAAGGGAGGGATAGGGTTACAGGGCACTCTTAGACCCCAGTCAATTATCAAATAAACAAAGGAAGAGTGTCCGTCAGAGAAGCGTTTATAGCACGTGAGATAAGAGGCCAGTTGTAAGTAGTCAGATGTACAGACCAATTTCAAGAAAAAATACAAGATTTTTTCAGGAAACCCTCACTCACCCTAGTGGTGACATACTTCATCATCGGGTCCACCGGGAGAGATCGAATACCTCCCCGGTGTGCTGCAATGCCAGGAGACTGCGGAGCAGGTTCTTGTGAGGGTAAAGTGTGAAAAAAGGGGTTTAAGTGAATTTAAAAATGTCAAAGGTTATACCAAAAAAATCATTTATTGGTTGGTCAACCTGACATAATAAAAACTAACTATGTGTAGGGAAAACTAACCAAATAAATTATACTGGTGTTACCCTATTAAAGAAAGGTCAACATGTTTCTGCCCTTAGGTATGTGTGACTTTATAGGGCTTTCTTCAGGACCAGTTTGCGAGTGTTACCTTAACAGGAATGGGCGCGCTAAGGCCCACCCTGCTAAAGGCAGTGAAAGTTAAAAATAGCACTATGTGTAAAAAAAGGTGCATTAAAAAGAAACAAACTCATAAGTCTGGGGAATTACCTCTGTTACGAGGAACCTAGAAGTCTGTGGACAAAAGGTGAGACAGACAGACAAATAGACAAACAAAAAACACAAAATCAATCAATATTGATCATTTTGCAATACTTTTTGATGCAACTTGGTGGCGTGATACGTGCTGGCATACCTATCAAAGGCCGTGGCCGAGATGCTTGGAATGTAAAGAAATAGTTGTGCCACAAGCCGGAGTGGTGGGCCTCAACCAGCGCTGAGAAGTGTAGTCCAGCGCGGTCTGTTGCACGAATAATAGTGCAACAGGATAAAAAGTGGAGACTTACAGTGTTAAGTCCATCCGTGCGGGGAACCAAAAGTGGCTGCCCGTTATTAAATTGCTACCTATAGTAGGGCGGCGGGGAAGTGGTCCCCGAAGTGTTAAGCGATAAGGCAGAGTAGTAGTGTGAATAGCGGTAACTCTGCTGGCCGTGACTTGTAGTTTTTTTCAGGCACACAAAT
Source organism: Lissotriton vulgaris (assembly GCF_964263255.1). Lineage (NCBI taxonomy): Eukaryota > Metazoa > Chordata > Amphibia > Caudata > Salamandridae > Lissotriton > Lissotriton vulgaris. The sequence goes on from NC_141694.1 coordinate 1,663,178,434, forward strand.
ATCTGAGCGTAAAAAATAAACACTCCTCACTTGTACAAGTACTGCTACTCTGCCTTATCGCTTAACACTTCGGGGACCACTTCCCCGCCGCCCTACTATAGGTAGCAATTTAATAACGGGCAGCCACTTTTGGTTCCCCGCACGGATGGACTTAACACTGTAAGTCTCCACTTTTTATCCTGTTGCACTATTATTCGTGCAACAGACCGCGCTGGACTACACTTCTCAGCGCTAGTTGAGGCCCACCACTCCGGCTTGTGGCACAACTATTTCTTTACATTCCAAGCATCTCGGCCACGGCCTTTGATAGGTATGCCAGCACGTATCACGCCACCAAGTTGCATCAAAAAGTATTGCAAAATCATCAATATTGATTGATTTTGTGTTTTTTGTTTGTCTATTTGTCTGTCTGTCTCACCTTTTGTCCACAGACTTCTAGGTTCCTCGTAACAGAGGTAATTCCCCGGACCTATGAGTTTGTTTCTTTTTAATGCGCCTTTTTTTACACATAGTGCTATTTTTAACTTTCACTGCCTTTAGCAGGGTGGGCCTTAGCGCGCCCATACCTGTTAAGGTAACACTCTCAAACTGGCCCTGAAGAAAGCCCTGTAAAGTCACACATACCTAAGGGCAGAAACATGTTGACCTTTCTTTAATAGGGTAACACCAGTATAATTTATTTGGTTAGTTTTCCCTACACATAGTTAGTTTTTATTATGTCAGGTTGACCAACCAATAAATGATTTTTTTGGTATAACCTTTGACATTTTTAAATTCACTTAAACCCCTTTTTTCACACTTTACCCTCACAAGAACCTGCTCCGCAGTCTCCTGGCGTCGCAGCACACCGGGGAGGTATTCGATCTCTCCCGGTGGACCCGATGATGAAGCATGTCACCACTAGGGTGAGTGAGGGTTTCCTGAAAAAATCTTGTATTTTTTCTTGAAATTGGTCTGTACATCTGACCACTTACAACTGGCCTCTTATCTCACGTGCTATAAACGCTTCTCTGACGGACACTCTTCCTTTGTTTATTTGATAATTGACTGGGGTCTAAGAGTGCCCTGTAACCCTATCTCTCCCTTTGTTGATTGATATCTAGCTGCACACAGCAGTGAGAGCCCTTTCCATAAATACATTCACTTCAAAGGTACAACAACTTGTATCTATTGATATAAAATAGCATAGAACAATGGCTAACTTGGGACTCACATACTCTACGGAGGAAATAGATAAACTACTGGCAGATCCGAATATTTTTGCAGACCCAGCAATATCTCAAGTGATTTCACACACAGTAGAATGGGACCAACTGACTGAACTCAAACGTGATAGAATAAGGACCATACTTCATGGCACAATATTGAAACAATATCTCACCTCCAACTCAGCCCCAAAGGGGCTTTTGGTCACAAACGCCCCCAGGATCTTTCTGAATGATGCCACGTTCAGAAGGGACTGGGCCATGATAGCATGGCATTGTACGAGAGATTGGCTAGTGTTGATTATAAAAACAGCACTACGCCTATCCGAAGCTCTACAGATAGAGATCCAACAAACAGAAGCCCAGTTTAAAGCTACAATAACAGGTTATAAAAAAAAGTTGGATGAAATCAACAAAGACCTTACAGAATACAAGGATAATCTCCTACAGGCAAAATTGACCAAATTTCAAAAAGATCTTAAAAAATTTAAATTCGAAAGTGTATACCCCTACTCAGACCCTAATTACAGTGCTCCTAAAAAGGACACAAGTAAATCTGATGACTCAGACAGTCACTCTTCTAGTGGGAGCACTAATAGCAACCAAAGCCCTAAACAAAAAGGACGAAGAGGAGGAAGGGGTCATTTCAACTACCCAAACCAACAACCAAGATGGCAAAATTATGGGCATCCAAACAATGGCCCTACACCGCTGTTCTACCAGCAACCCCAGTTCCCCATTATGAACTGGAACCCATATATGCAACCTCACTTTCCCCAAAACCATCCACCCATGCCTTTTTTAGGGAGAGGCGGGCGGGGACGGGGACGGAGCAGAGGCAACACCCAAGTAACCTGGGAAGAGGGAGATGCAGTGGGGAAGCACACCCGCAGTCGAACAGCAACAGCCAGCACAAGCGCAATATAAGCCTTGTGACGAATCTTTCAAAGAAAATCCTAACCCCAGATGAGACGAAAGTCCTGGATAAAGGTCTGGGTTTTGTCCCTACCTCTCGCCCGACAAATTCCAACTTCACTGCGAACTCGCACAATTTTTCAGGAAACTGAAATTAAAGGCATTCTTTGAATCAAAAGACCAACCCATAACTAATGAACAGGAGTTTGATACCAACTTCAGACTGAAATCCACCTTCATGCCACCCCCACACACAATACCTGCAGCGATTACTGCTTTTGAACAAGCTGTTGTGAAAGACCTCGAGACCACTGAAAATCCTAAGCGGTTTAACAACTTCACGGCTGTGGAACACAAAGCTTTGGAGAGTCTAAAAAATGACAGGGAAATTACCATTAAACCAGCGGACAAGGGCGGCGGGATTGTCTTACAGGATACTTCTGAATATGACAAAGTGTGTATGACACTTCTGAATGATAGGACAAATTATTTGCCCCTCTCCACGGACCCGACCGCAGAAATGAAAACACGCATAGCAACTTTTGTACGAGAGGCGGAGACTAATGAACATATCTCCCCACATGAAGCGGCATACCTAATGTCAGGAGGTCCAACAATTCCCTACTTCTACACGTTGCCGAAAACACATAAAAATGTGCTACCACCTCCAGGTCGGCCGATCGTGTCTGGAATTGGATCAGTGTTGGAGCCACTATCTTCTTTTTGTGACCACTATCTCAAACCGATAGTGCAGAACTCAAGTACCTACCTGAAGGACACAAAAAGTCTGCTTAGACTACTCAACGACATCTCTTTTGCACAAGACTCTGTCATACTGGTCACCATGGACATAGAGAGTCTGTACACCAGCATCCCTCAGGAAGAAACATTACGGGTACTGGCCAAAGCATTAGACACAGTCAACTGGGAGTACACTACCCCGAAGGAATTTATCTTACAATGTGCAAGGATGGCACTTAAAGAAAATTACTTCGAATTTAAAGGACAATTATACCTGCAATGCACAGGGACCTCTATGGGGAGCACCTTCGCTCCCAGCATACCGGGGCTGTATGTGTATGACTACGAAACCAAGCATATTTTGCCCACAACAAACCCTTTTGCCTCCTCCATAGGCCTATGGAGGAGGTATATCGATGATATTCTCCTCCTATGGACAGGAAATGAAGACAGTCTTACTCAGTTCTTGAGCTGGGTCAATACCCTTGACCCCTACTTGAGATTCACTTACAATTACAGTAAAGAATCGATTGTCTTTCTTGACGTGGTGATAAGGATAGAGGGTACAACCCTCACCACTGTGACTCATCACAAGCCTACTGCAAAAAATAATCTCTTGGAGTTTAATAGCTTTCACCCAAGGCCTCTGCGAGAGAACCTGCCCTATGGACAATTCCTTCGCCTGAGAAGGAATTGTAGCAACACCAGTGACTATAAAATCCAGGCAAAAGAACTGACAGAAAAACGAAAACAAAGAGGATATCCGCAAGGAATCCTCAATAAAGGCCAGACCCGGGCACGCAATCAACCCCGCGATGCCCTCCTCGAGGAAAATGTAAAGACAAACACAGAGGTGCCTCTTACATGTGTAACCACCTACAGCACCCTGTCAGACAACATAAAGAAATCCATCATTAAAAATTGGAGAATAATTACCAGCAACATGAGTGATTGGGAGAAACCACTATTCTCCTTCAAAAAGGGCAGGAGCCTCAAAGACACCTTGGTACATACCAGACCTCTACCGGGCACGTCATCCACACTCATCAGGTCTGTTACAGAACCTTGGCACTTACCACCTATTACTGGTCATTTTCCCTGTACTGACTGTAGTGTTTGTCATCTTACCACCCACACTAAACAACTCAATTTGGAACCTGGCAAAATATGGATCCAAAAATCTCACACCAACTGTAATTCTGCCAATGTTGTTTATTTGATTACGTGCTCTTGTGCGAAACGCTATGTTGGAATGACAACAAGAAAAGTAAAAACACGCATTGGGGAACACCTTGCAACATCCGTTGCAAAAAGGTCACAACGAAACTCAGTGAACATTTTTTGCAGGCACATCACACCCCTAATGATATGACCTGGACAATCATTGAGCAAGTCAGCAACCCCAGAAACAGAGATAGCATCCTGTTTGAGAAAGAACAGCGCTGGGTATACAGACTCAGTACCCACATTCATGGGCTGAATGACCAAATACCTTGGACCAATGTCTTAAAACATTAGGCTTCTCATGAGCCATGTCTGTTATTTGTCATCCTCTGTTTGGTAGTTGCCTTTTTTTGCTTCTGTCATAAAAAACCTGGAGTCTGACCCCTGATATCACGAGATCCATGCCTCTTGAAGCATGCAATCAGTGGGCTCCGAGACTCTTGCAGGAATATAGAATAATTCTGACTCTATACCATACTTGCTTTTTCCTGCCGCAATTAGCGCTCCAACATATAGTTTAGAATCCTACACTCCTGTATATGATCCAATTCAAGAATTAATTTTCTGTATCAGTAAACATCCGTTGTCAGTCGCTACCATTTGTAACATCCCCGGTTGCTTGTGGCGGTGACTGTGACTATAAATGAAACTTGTCCTGAAATTCTCACTGACAAGCCGTTCGCGGCTTCCTTTCCAAGCCTCTTTCTCAATTTTGCAACAAAATCCCGTTTTGCTCCTACCTCTCGCGGGATTTCGAGACTTCCATTCCAAGCCTCGTTTTCAATCAGCAGCTCCTATTGGCCCGTGCTCTGGCACCTCCCTCATAATACCGGGCTCGCCCTTCGCTCAGGATCCACGAGATCCAGCGAGGGAACAGCTAGGTACCGAGAGGGTGCAGAGCGTTGCGGGCGTAAGAAACTTTCGTTGGACATTTCTAATCAGATAAGTCCTGTGTCTTAGACTCTGCCAGATCTCTAAATTCTCTGTGTTTGTTTGTTGTTTCCTTCACTAATAGGGTGTGCCATTGTCGCTCCCACCCCCCTCCTGAGTTCTATGGGGCGTGGTTCACTTTTTGTACAAGTGAGGAGTGTTTATTTTTTACGCTCAGATATTTGTGTGCCTGAAAAAAACTACAAGTCACGGCCAACAGAGTTACCGCTATTCACACTGCTACTCTGCCTTATCGCTTAACACTTCGGGGACCACTTCCCCGCCGCCCTACTATAGGTAGCAATTTCATAACGGGCAGCCACTTTTGGTTCCCCGCACGGATGGACTTAACACTGTAAGTCTCCACTTTTTATCCTGTTGCACTATTATTCGTGCAACAGACCGCGCTGGACTACACTTCTCAGCGCTAGTTGAGGCCCACCACTCCGGCTTGTGGCACAACTATTTCTTTACATTCCAAGCATCTCGGCCACGGCCTTTGATAGGTATGCCAGCACGTATCACGCCACCAAGTTGCATCAAAATGTATTGTAAAATCATCAATATTGATTGATTTTGTGTTTTTTGTTTGTCTATTTGTCTGTCTGTCTCACCTTTTGTCCACAGACTTCTAGGTTCCTCGTAACAGAGGTAATTCCCCAGACTTATGAGTTTGTTTCTTTTTAATGCACCTTTTTTTACACATAGTGCTATTTTTAACTTTCACTGCCTTTAGCAGGGTGGGCCTTAGCGCGCCCATACCTGTTAAGGTAACACTCGCAAACTGGTCCTGAAGAAAGCCCTGTAAAGTCACACATACCTAAGGGCAGAAACATGTTGACCTTTCTTTAATAGGGTAACACCAGTATAATTTATTTGGTTAGTTTTCCCTACACATAGTTAGTTTTTATTATGTCAGGTTGACCAACCAAAAAATGATTTTTTTGGTATAACCTTTGACATTTTTAAATTCACTTAAACCCCTTTTTTCACACTTTACCCTCACAAGAACCTGCTCCGCAGTCTCCTGGCGTCGCTGCACACCGGGGAGGTATTCGATCTCTCCCGGTGGACCCGATGATGAAGCATGTCACCACTAGGGTGAGTGAGGGTTTCCTGAAAAAATCTTGTATTTTTTTTTGAAATTGGTCTGAACATCTGACCACTTACAACTGGCCTCTTATCTCACGTGCTATAAACGCTTCTCTGACGGACACTCTTCCTTTGTTTATTTGCTGTCCCACAGTTGTCTGCTTAGCCGATGACTGACCTTTGAATGTGAGGGAGATTCCTTCATCCTTTTCTCTATGAGTAGTCCAGAGCTGATGAGAGTGATTTCTCCCGGTCCTTCAGGCTTTGCAGACACATGCCAGCGCTAATGCGGGGCACAGGAGGCCGAATGCTGGCTCCTTCCTGACGCTGGGCATATTTTACCTGCTTTTAGGCATGGGAGTGATCGCTGCTCCGCAAGGCCACAGGTCGGCTGGACGGTGCGCCAACCATAATGGAGCAGGCCGCTGCTGGAAGCTGGTGCACAGGCTATGCTCACACTGCACTGCCAGCGGGGCACAGGGAGCAACGTGCAAGGATGTGGTGGGCCACTGACAGTAGGCTCACACTGCTGGTCAAGAAGGCAGTGCGGCTGTCGGAGCAAGGGCCCCAAAAGCTGCTGCAATGATGTTGGTGGCAGCCTGTCAGCTACACAGACCGGCTCAGGGTAGGTGTGGAGTCAGGAGGGAGGGTGAGGGTGCATGTTTCCTTTGTCGCCAGTGTAAGAGCCTAGGCCTGACAGTGCCTCAAAGCCTGCCTGGTGGTGAGCAGCACAAACATGCAACAACACTCAGAGGCTGCTTGGGTAGTGGTCACGTGTGGCCCTAGCACTTTTATTTATACCCGAGGCTGACCACGAGGGGTGTCTGCAGCTAAAAATTAGGGGAGATGCCAGGTGGCTCTGTACACGTATATTATCTGATGGTGAAAAATCAATGAGTTATCAGACCTGTGATCTGTGTTATTGAAAGGCATTTCTGTATCTCCACTTTGTCAAATAATGTTACTTAGTACTCGTCAACACTCTCCTGGTATCTAAACAAAATGCATGCTTTGACCCCATGCGTTAAGCTTTGCTTCCTGGTAACTTAACATGTGTAGGCACCATCTCAGCAAGAGGCAGCCGAGAGAAAAGCAACATTATGTCTATAAAGCTATGCATTGCAATATCAAAATTACGCTTTTAAAGATTAACAGCTTGTGTTTGACAGTTGTACCTGTCATTTAAATCTGCAGGTCTGAATTTCTGCATAGAGATTTTTATTTAAACGTATGACTTATGTGTATTTTGTACCAATAACGTAATAAAACGTTTATGAGTCATCTAAGTATTTCTATACTGAAAAACTCCTTGAAGTTTATTGCTTTCAGGCCGTACAAGTGTTAAGAGCTTCCATGGATGGCTACTGGTGAATTATTGGTCAATTCCAATTATCCTGGAAGTCAGGCACGAGCGTGTCTTATAGTTCAAGTTCAAGAAAAGCTTTATTCGGCTGCTATTTAAAACAGACATAAAAGCACAGCACAATTTTATACAAAATTCATCACAGATTCAATACAAAAAAATAAAAGAAACACAATTCATTTACCGTTAAAAAAAAAGGAAACCAATTGCAGCCATTAGCATTCTGGAATATTTATTTTCCTGATGTAAAATACAGCTTTTTAAAATTGCGCTAGTCTCCATGCTATGTGTTAATTATCTAATAGCTGAAATACAAACATGGCTTGGCGGCATTGTATAAGACCTACGCTTTTTAAAAGTGGAATAATCCAGACTTTCCTCTGTTCCAGGAAAAATTTACAAAACAGGACTACATGCATAGTAGACTGGTCAGACATTTTATCGCAGGGGCACAGTATTAATTCACGTGACCAATCATTTAGTTTAGGAAACAACACAAGTCTATGTATGATTCCCAGTCTGACCCAAGTTAAAAGAAGTCTATCAAAAGTGCCCGGTACAAATAATAAAAAAGGCTCCATCCCCATAGTGGCTCGTAATAACAGGTGATGTCTCACTGTGGTTTTTTTCTGAAATTTCCCTCACCAATCTATTTGCTTCCAGAAGCTGGAGACCATCTTTCTTTAAAGTCTTTCTTGGGATCTCCATCATAGATATAGGGTTTAGGAAATATTCTGGGTGTCCCAGATCGTTCATAAAATCATGAACAAATTTGAGCCAAGGTATTGTAAGTGCCCTCTCTGATTTAAGAATATCTTTTAAAATTGCCCTATTTAACTTTGTCTGGTCCTTGCACCAAACTCTATGCCACACCAATATCGGCTCAATTTTTATAAGATCCACTATGTAATGTTGTGCTAGCTCATCATGGCAAATAAAGGAAGAGGTACTAGGTGGTACAGAGAGAATGTGCCTTAAAAAAATTTTTTTCGACTGTTTGAATGGAAGTAGAATTTGTGAAGCCCCAAACCCCAGCCCCGTTAATTGCCATAGTCACGCATTTTGCTTTATATATATAGAAATTCCGGGGGAGGTTTCCTACCTAATCTTTTAGCAAACAATAGCAACGCTCTTGTGGATCTAGAGAATGCCAATTTTTGGGCAGATACACCTGCTGCCTATGAATCCTGCTGATTAAAAAGTATGCCTAAATAGGAAAAACATTTTATAGATTATAGCTTCTCGCCATCAATATACATTTCACGGGTCCTCTGGTTCCCTTGCCTGCATCTCATGACATCGGTCTTAGCTATATTAGTTTTTAGACCTAGATCCCTCATAAACATACTAAAGTCATCCAGGGCACGTTGAAGGCCGTTTTGAATGCGTGCCATCAAAACGGCAACATCCGCATACAATAATGCGGGAATAGGGCAGCCCACTACCTGGGGGTAATCTTTGCCCTGGAGGAGGAGTGCAGCTTCGAGGACATTAATGTAAAGATTAAAAAGGAAAGGGGCCAAGACACATCCTTGTCTGACCCCTCTTGTGAACAGAAAGGCTTGAGTGCTTTTACCCTTCAGACCAAACCGAATGCTTGTGGAGGCTCCACTGTACAGCCGCTTTAAAAACATAATAATTTTATAGAAAATCCCTATCCTTTCGAGGACCTCCCACAGCTTATGGTGTCTGACTGAGTCGAAGGCTGCAGTGAGGTCGATGAAGGCCAAGTATAAGCTACCTTTTTTTACTCTTGTATACTTACCTAACTGTAAAGAAAGGTTTAGGGACTGTTCAATGGTTCCAAGACCATCGCAAAATCCATATTGGAGGTCAGATAATATCTGGCTATTATCCGCCCAATCAGAAAGGCGGTCCAAGATTACCCTCCCAACCACTTTAACTGTGGAATACAAAAGGGAGATGGGTCTATAGCACCTCGGATCTTCGCGATCTCCCTTTTTGTAGATTGGAATTATTATGGATTGTGCCCAGGTCTGGGGAAGAGTGGATTTTATACTAGAATTAATAGCATGGGTTAATAAAGGCTCCTTACAAAGGAATATTATGTTTAAACAAGTCGACCGGGACCCCAGCGTTTATGAGTCATCTGAGTATTTCTATACTGCAAACCTCCTTGAAGTTTAATGATTTGGGTTATTGCTTTCAGGCCGTACAAGTGTTAAGAGCTCCCATGGATGGCTACTGGTGAATTATTGGTCAATTCCAATTATCCTGGAAGTCAGGCACGAGCGTGTCTTATAGATTTCCTGAACTACTATTCTGTCATGCTGTGTTTGAAACTCACGATGCACTGTTACCCATGGGACAGCAATGCTTAGTATTCAAAGACAGAAACAGGGTCGGACTGGGAACCCAAAGCAGCCCTGTCAAATTTTGTCATACAGTGCACAGTGGTGCATAGAGCAGGCCTGCCCACTACAAGCAGGATTTGGGGGGACTCTTCCCTCAAGAAAATTTAGGAAAACATGGTGCATTCTACAACTCATTACAGATTCAAGTGTATTTACTTTTAAATTATAATAAATGATGAACTTCCTGTGCACCAGGATAAGACAATCTTTATTGGGGCTCTTCACTGATTCCTTATACTACCTCCCTCCAACAGTGTCTCTCTTCTCTTTATAGCCCCTCTCTCACATGTACTTTATTTGTTTGTTTTTTATAATCAACTTTATTGGGTTTTTAATAACACGACAGTTCATTGGCAGCAGATCATTTATCATTGGTAAAAACAAGGCATTGTGTACAGTCGCCAAGGCAGAGCTGGGTACGGCAGTCCAGATAACCATTACAGATATCCAAGATTAGACAGCTCAATACATTGGTAGCAGATTAAACCATTTACCCCAAATTTTACCAAATAAATCGGGGCAGCTTTGAAGAGAGATTCATGCATGGATTGGTGTGGAATACAGGAATACAGGAAGAATCTCTCTTCAAAGCTGCCCCAAATTATTTGGTAAAGCGCTGGGACCCAATGAGGTCCCAGCGCTGGAACCCCTGCAGGGACAAGACCTCTGTTAACCAGGCCCCATTCCAGAGCAGTGTTTGCCGGGTGAGATTCCGGTCCCACCACACATGGCGAAGGGCTGTGCACCAGGCCATGAGCACCATTCTAGTGACAGGAGGTAGAGCCTGCGGCACCGGGTGGCCATATAAAAATGCCTGGATCTGCATAAAGTCCGTTGTATTGAGTTCCACCCGGTATGCTGGGTCGGATCAGCCGCCCTCAAACCAGTCGTGGATCATGATAAGTCTCGTGGCCAGGTAGTAGAGGTGGAGATTAGTCACTCCCATGCCTCCGTCGAAGGGGGGGATACGACAGTGTGCCAGGGATAAACGCGGTCTCCCTCCTCCCCATAGAAACCTGGTAAGAACGCAGTCTAGTTCCCGGAACCATCTACCCAGGAAGTGGATGGTGATGTTTTGCAAATGTAAAGAAAACGCGGCAGTGTCATCATTTTAAAGAGCGCACTTCTGCCCAGGGGGTTAAGGGGGAGGGTCTGCCATATCTTCAGGTCTGTCTTCATCCTGGCGACCTAAGGCGTGACATTCAGAGCCCATTCGAGGTCCGGCAGAAGGGTAACCCATTCGCCCAGATATTTGAACAATTGCCTCTGGAGGGGGATATCCGTCTGCCAGTCAAAGCAAGCCCGGGAGGGATGTAATGGGACCAGGGTTGATTTTGCCGGGTTGAGTCAGAGTCCAGAGACCCGCTAGAAAGTTAGAGGACCTCCAGGCATCTGGGGCCATAAGGGACCGGGTCCGCCAGGTAGAGCAGGACGGCGTCCGCATAGAGGGCTATCTTATCAATCTGACTCAGGTCCCAGACCCAACCCCGGAAGAGCGGGTCCTGCCGGATGAGCGCCGCCAGAGGCTCCATCGCCAGCACGAATAAGAGTGGCGAAAGTGGGCACCCCTGACGCGTACCCCTCCAGATTAGGAATTTCTTAGAAAGCTTGCCGTTAATGAGAACACGGGCTCTGGGGTTAGTATAGAGGACTTTGATCAAGTGGTGGAAGGGGAGACCAAATCCCATCCTATCCAGCACATCCTCAAGGTAGCTCCAGTACACGGTATCAAAGGATTTTTCAAAGTCGATGAAAAGCAACGCCAGATACGGGGTTAGGTGACGACGGTGGGCCAGGGCCAGGTGGAGATGACTAATGCTGTGACGAGTGCCTCTGGCAGGCATGAACCCGCATTGGTCGGGATGGGCCAAGTCCTGCAAAAGGGGTCGGAGTCTCTGGGCTATCACGGAAGCGAAGATCTTAATCTCCGTGTTAATCAGCGAGATCGGGCGGTAGTCCACACAGTCCAGGGAGGGCGGTTGAGTCTATGGGATGACCACTATAGTGGCCACGTCAGATTCAGGTGGGAAGGGTCCTGCCTCCGCCACGTGATTGAATAGCTCCACTAAATGGGGAACCAGAACATCCCGGAAGGTCGCGTAGTACTCTTGGGGATATCCATCAGGTCCAGGCGTTTTACCAGGATGTAATAGAGAAATTGCCCCGTGAATTTCCTCTGGGGTAAAGGGGGGTCCAGGGCATCCGCGGTCTCCCAGGGGAGACATGGCAGCTGAGTATCGGTCTCCTCCAGCAAGTCTGCCAGAGGAGCCCCAGGAGGGCGAACGGCATATAAGGTTGCGTAGTAATCAGCAAAAGATTGCGCTATGGCTGAGGACCCAGGTGTCGAGCGGATTTCGGGAATAATGCGGTTGACTTTGGGATAGGACACTAGGTTGTGGAGGAGCATGCCATTTTTATCACTCCACCCATAAATACGTGCCACCGAAAAACGCCATAGCATTTTTGAGGATATTTTATTTGTTTTTATAGCACCTCTCATTACAGATCACTTTATCTCTCACCTACATACAGAGACAATTAACCATACATTTGTAAATCAGGGCATAGGAAACCTTACATTGGGCAAAGGGGACTGCAAGGTGCAGGATTCACATGTCATCCATACTGATAGGTACTTTTTAGTGCATGGTCTGGAAATACACAAACTTGTGATTTAGAGACTAACACAGGGGTTAGGTTTGACATTTTACGAAAAGTTTATTTCTGCCCAAACAAGCCTTGTTTAGCAGCATCAGAATATGAAAGACTTGATAAAATCATAACTTTCTAACGTGTACCATGCAGCTTGAATGCAGCTCTTCGATGGCAGTTCATAGCTCACTGCGCTAGATTACGATTGTAATTTATAAACTGTACAGCAACAAAAGAATCTCTGTGGCAAAAGCAGTAACCCAGCGAGCTATACACATAAAATAGTGTTCTTTGATATGCATGGTACACGTTCTTTGCTGAAAGCATATTAATCCTGTGTGCTACCTTATATGAGTGAAAACTGTCACTAGAAAAAACTCCCATCTCTTCAGCTGGTACATTTATCACCAGAGTTAAATTGACACTTTTATTGTTGCCTGAAAACTGGTGAATATACAAGGAACTTTGTAGTGCTTTTAAAACTGCTTCACTGACTAAACGCTGGATTGGATATCGAACGTTCATGCCGTTTTGAACGATTCAAGTTGCCGATTCACTTGCAAATATTGAACTCATGCAGAACATGATGGCCCCTCCCCGCAGTGTGAGACTATTGACTTAGCGTTACCAATTGCAATCACTGGCTGGGATTGCCGCTTAGCTTACACTAATGGTGTGCATGTTACCCACGCTTCCTTGAGGCCTACTTGTTGGGCATCACACAGAGGGTGACCAAGGCCCTCTGTTCAAGGTTGTTCTCCCCCACCCCTCCCCTGTTCTGAAGGCCCTCACGGCCTTCAACTACCCCTGAGCCATAAGCCGGGTCAAAATGTCGACGCCCTTTGGAAAGGCCTAGACCTCTTTTTTGTACCCCATATCGTGGCTAAACTTTCTAATGTGTACTTGAACAAACTAGTTGAACACTACCATATATTATAAATGTGGCTAGACTAGCTAGGCAGGTAATAAATGCACTGACATAGATGTAGGATTTAAGACATAGGCACTGGTTTATACCAGGGTGGACGACCCATCATTCCGCCAAGGAGACAGAATGAATTGCTTTGTCCCCATGACACAAGGTCCTCCAGCATAGTTTATTAATAACCACCAAGCAGACAGTGATTTATAAAAGCATTGCCAGGAACCGCCGTAACATCAGTTTGTCTCAATGCATTTTACTCTGTGCTACAGGACTGTGTCAGCAGGATGCAGACCTATAGCACAGCAAGAACCAAGAACAATAAACATTTAAAGAGGGTCAAAGGGGATTTTAAAGACCAAGCTCTGATGCGGCCCCTGCATATACTGAAAGACAAAAAGTATCAGAGGGTCTAGAATAACAAAAACAAGAACGCCGGATATGCACCTACAGAGGACTCTAATACCATGCCATGTGTATACTATAGAGACATAGGTCAGCCTTACATTAAACCCACCAAGTGATCAGATAAGGATGCCCATCAGTCACCACACGGAATCGCCCATCATCATTTGGGTTCCTCTTAAGACCACTCTTGGTGTTATCTATTATCTTTCACATGGAGGGCTAAGGTTGTTAAAAACCCTCACATGATCAGATAGATTTTCCGTGGTCTTACTTCTCAACTAGGAGGATGTTTGAGTGTTGAAGGAAGGGACTGATGTCGCAGTGCAAAAATTAGTGAAAAACAAAGAAGAAAATGTGTGAAATAAAATTGGATGAGGGGGTACTGGACGTAAACTTGATTCTGTTGCTACCCTCTCTACCAATGTTAAAAATTAGTCAGAGACAACCAAAGTATTTTTGGATCGTCTAGATGTATTCCAGGGTCAACATGTTTCAGCAATTTATGACGCAGATTGTCATTGCTTTCATCAGGACCACAATAAAATGATTGCTACTACGAACAAGTGCTCTTAAAACAAAAAAATGTGTGCTCAAAACTTTAAATAAATTTCAAAACCGATACTTAGATCACCTGTGTCCACTAGGTGTCCGCATCGGTAGCTTCACCTTTCCAAATTAGGGGTTTCTGGGAATAGTGAAAACATGTAAATATTAAATAGAAGTCTTGTTAGTAAACACCGCGTTCTTATACTTGTATACATATACTAGGTTCTAACTTTACAATCCTAGTAATAGATGACATTTGTTCAAGCACAACCATAGAAACATCTTTTTCAGTGCAGAAGTCTCAACAATGGATCGAATTGTCAAAATAGCCAAAGGAGATGACATCTTACCCCACTTGGAAGATGTATGAACCTCACCCCACCTGGCCACGGCTCAGGGTAAAGGGGAAGCACCGCTTTAAAAAAGGGGCAAAAAACAGCAGAGCTGAAAATGCCACTTATATCTCGTATGTTTAGACAGACAGATATCAGCGCCAAACAACGCCATGTGTTGTTTCACTCAGAAGAGAGTTGTAACCCCAGCACATTTAGATCAAAAGATCATAGTGGAGTTGTTGACCACTACCTTACCCACTCAGTATAAAGGTCACAGTACTCGCCCCAACTTTGGATCAAAAATAGTAATGGAGCTGTTGACCACTACCCGGCATACTCAATATACAAGTTACAATACTCGCCCCAACTCTGTATTTGAGTTTAAAGTAAATAGAAGCGAGTGAGACCAAATTCGTCTTAACCATCGTGAAGGCACGATCGCAGTATGCCAGCATCTCTCTACAAAGCTCCCTACCTCTCCTTCTGTACTTCTTGTTGGCGTCTAAGCCGAACGGGGAGGTACGTGAACTGACTTTGGCTGCTGTATATGACGCATAGCGTCATTGGCCGAAAGTCAGTCACGTGGGTACCCAAGTGGCAATACGACGTGTGCGATTGGCCGGATGCGCGGCCAATAAGAACACTCAACGAGCATCACTTGAAATAATGTAAACAAACACAACACCTGTGCACCCACTGGACTTATCGTTACCAACAGTCCTAGATTATTTCTGAAGGACATTTCTGAAGGACAAAGAGTTCCTTAAAAGCTGGATTGCAGACACTATATTAGTTGAGATCCAACTGTTAGAGTCTCACATTAAAACAACTCTTTCCAGCAAAGCATTTCAGAAAAACCAAGACGAAACTAATAAAAATAACAGAGAGTTCAAAGAGTTCACGGTTTCCGTCAAAATCGAGAAATTCAGAAAGGACCTGGATAAATTTAAATTTGATAAGGTATACCCTTACACAAGCGATACGTTTGTCCCTCCTGATTTCACTGCAAATGGACGAAAAATGGGTCAAATTATGGAACCTCGAGCTCTGAAGACAATACCTCAGAAAGTGACACCGGGTCTACCAGTCAAGGTCCAAAACAAAGAGGTAGAGGAAGGAGAAACTTCCGTAGTAACTGAAGGGGAAATCAACACAACCAAACACCCATGTGGTGGCCCCCCAACTCATGGCAATACGGTGGGCCTCATTTTCCTCCCCAGATGGGACCACAACAAATGGGTACGTTCCAACCACACATGGGACCGTTCCCACCTCAATTCCCGAACAACTTTTCTGGGCAGCCTTTTTTAGGCGTAGGTCGAGGACGGTCACGAGGAAGGAAGAGAGGTCAACAGCAACCGCAGGTACACTACAGCCCTCCCACGACCTCAACCTGTAATTTGAGGAGTACAACAATGAAGAACAAGGACCAAACGACAACCAACTTGGAACCGGGCTCGTGATTAATCTCAGCCAACATGTGTTGACACAAACCGAAGAGAAAGCTCAAAATAGAGGATTAGGTTTTGTCCCAACACACATCAATGATCACTTTGAAACACGTCTTGAACTAGCCAAATTTCTACGCAAAATCAGGTTACACTTTTTCTTCGCTAGTAGACAGGGATCTGACGTGGAAGAGACACGGGAAGCCAACACGGGATAAAAAAGGAAGCCTACCTTCAATCCCCCTTCCCATGCCATGCCTCCAAAGGTACTTGCCTTTGAACAGGCGCTTGAGAAGAGTATAGAGGATCTGTTTACTCTACAAGAGAATGTTTTCTACAACTTTCCCAAAGAAGAACAACTTGCTTTGAGAACACTGTCTGCAGACCAGGAATTAACGATAAAACCAGCGGACAAAGGTGGTGCCATTGTCCTCCTGGACACCAGCACTTACCGTGCTGAATGCCTTCGCCAATTGAGTGATGTGAAATCGTATCGCCCCCTCGATGTTGATCCAACTGAGGAACTCAAGACCACTATTTCCATCATGACGGAGGAAGCCTTATCTGAGGGATGGATTACATCCCAAGAAGCTTCTTTTTTGTGCAATCCTCATCCTGTGATCCCTTATTTTTATGCCTTACCAAAGGTGCACAAGGAACAAAGACCGCCACCTGGCCGCCCCATAATATCGGGCATTGGTTCAATTCTTGAACCGTTATCAACATTTGTGGATTTCTTCTTGCGCCCAATGGTACAAGAGATGCCAACTTATCTAAAGGACACGGGCGATGTACTACGCCTCTTGCCTGAAATAGAGTTCGACACCACTATGGATCTCCTTGTTTCATCCATAGTGGTGTTGAACTCTATGGATCTCCATAGATGTAGAGGCCCTCTATACATCAATACCGCAAGATGAAACCCTGGAAGTTATCCAGCTCCTGTTGCAATCTAGGACACTGGACAGTATCACTCCAGTTAGTTTCATTATGGCTTGTGCCACCCTGGCCCTAAAACACAATTTCTTCAAATTTGAAGACACAATATACCTTCAGGTATCGGGTACCAGCATGGGGAGCGTTTACGCTTCCAGCCTGGCAAATCTTTATGTTCACTCGTTTGAACAGGAGCATGTGCTGGCTAGCACCAACCCTTTTCTTGGATGTATCAGAACTTGGAGAAGGTACATCGATGATGTCCTAGTGGTATGGCGAGGCACGAGCGAGAACTGCCAAGAGTTTCTGAAATGGTTAAACAGCAGGAATGATTTCCTCCGCTTTACAATCGAGATAGGAAGAGACAGATTGGCTTTCCTGGATTTACTTATCACATCCACTCCAGAGGGTTTACAATCAGAACTTTATAGGAAACCACTGGCAAAGAACTCCCGGTTATGTTTTGATAGCTATCACCCTAAATCCCTATGGGAGAACCTGCCATATGGACAGTTTCTTAGCGTCCAAAGGAATTGTTCGAGTACCGGGGCCTTTAAAAACCATTCAATGGCTCTTACGGTACAATTGATCTCCAGGAAATACCCAAGAAGATTGGTACAACGATCCCTTAAGAGGGCTAGGAACAATAACCGTTCGGCACTTTTGGAACCACCAATCCAAAAACCTCCCCTTGAGAGGTTAACCTTTGTCATTACGTTTGGGACTCTATCTAACAAGATACAGAAAGCAGTAAAACGCCATTGGTCTATTCTGAACTCTGATCAGTCTACGATACAGACGCCTCTTTTTTCTTTCAAAAGAGGTCTCAACCTCGGGGATCGTTTGGTCCATAATAGACCACGTATCAAAGAACCCAGGGCTCTGGGGTCTCTTTGGGACCTTCCCCTGGTGAGGGGTCACCACCCATGCGGATCGTGTCACTCTTGTCCACGGACCAAGAAGTCTACAGAAATAGATATAGGTACCACAAGACCGTGGATTCAAAACAAATTCACAAACTGCAACAGCGTTAACTTGGTCTACCTCATCACCTGTCCGTGTGGCCTCAAGTACGTGGGGATGACTACTCGCAAGATTCGAGTAAGAATATCTGAGCATAAGAGCACCATTAGGTGCAAGAGGCAAGCCACCAAATTAACGAACCACTTCTTGGAGGCAGGCCATCCATCCACTGCATTCCAGTGGACGGTGATCGAACAACCTCATATCCCGACACACATCACTGACATTGGCAGATTTCTATTACTAAAAGAACAGAAGTGGGTTTTTAAATTGGGCACCAACTGGGTAGGGCTCAATGATGATATACTGTGGGCCAGTCTATGATTTCCATTTTTTTGGGACTCACGTAAGTTAGTAATGCGTAAGACTTTCATTTGAAACACCTTGGTGAAACTTACGATGGTGTTTGCCTGATTCTGTATGCATGAAACTCTGTATGCATGAAACCCTATACATACCATTTGTAATTTTTGACATGCGAGTTCTATAACGTGATGCATAAAACTTTTATTTTCTTGGTGAAACTTACAATGGCACTTGCCTGACTTTGTATGCATGAAACTCTGTATGCATGAAATTTTATACATGCCATTTGTCATTCTTGACATACGAGTTTTATAACACCCCTGCTAGGTTACACAGGATAACATAGTAGTTTCCCTTCTTACTATGAAGTACTAATGTTTCCCCCCCCCCCCCCACCTTTTATAATCAGGGTGGCAATACACTTAGCATAACTTGTTGCTTTCCGTTGTGTTCAATTGTAATCTGGGCGCGTAGTGTAAAGTTACATGCCTACTTGTTTAACAAAACCCCCCCCTGTTTGTTTACATTATTTCAAGTGACGCTCGTTGAGCGTTCGTATTGGCCGCGCATACGGCCAATCGCACACGTCGTATTGCCACCGGGGTACCCACGTGACTGACTTTCGGCCAATGACGCTACGCGTCATATACAGCAGCCGAAGTCCGTTCAGGTACCTCCCCGTTCGGCTCAGACGCCGACAAGAAGTACCGACGGAGAGTTAGGGAGCTTTGTAGAGAGATGCTGGCATACTGCAATCGTGCCTTCACGGTGGTTAAGACGAATTTGGTCTCACTCGCTCCTATTTACTTTAAACTCACATACAGAGTTGGGGCGAGTATTGTAACTTGTATATTGAGTATGCCGGGTAGTGGTCAACAACTCCATTACTATTTTTGATCCAAAGTTGGTGCGAGTACTGTAACCTTTATACTGAGTGGGTAAGGTAGTGGTCAACAACTCCACTACGATCTTTTGATCTAAATGTGCTGGGGTTACAACTCTCTTCTGAGTGAAACAACACATGGTGTTGTTTGGCGCTGATATCTGTCTGTCTAAACATACGAGATATAAGTGGCATTTTCAGCTCTGCTGTTTTTTGCCCCTTTTTTAGAGCGGTGCTTCCCCTTTACCCCGAGCCGTGGCCAAGTGGGGTAAGATGTCATCTCCTTTGGCTATTTTGACAATTCGATCCATTGTTGAGACTTCTGCACTGAAAAAGATGTTTCTATGGTTGTGCTTGAACAAATGTCATCTATTACTAGGATTGTAAAGTTAGAACCTAGGATATGTATACAAATATAAGAACACGGTGTTTACTAACAAGACTTCTATTTAATATTTCCATGTTTTCACTATTCCCAGAAACCCCTAATTTGGAAAGGTGAAGCTACCGATGCGGACACCTAGTGGACACAGGTGATCTAAGTATCGTTTTTTTAAAATTTACTTAAAGTTTTGAGCACAATTTTTTTTGTTTTAAGAGCACTTGTTCGTAGTAGCAATCATTTTATTGTGGTCCTGATGAAAGCAATGGCAATCTGCGTCATAAATTGCTGAAACATGTTGACCCTGGAATACATCTAGATGATCCAAAAATACTTTGGTTGTCTCTGACTACTTTTTAACATTGGTAGAGAGGGTAGCAACTGAATCAAGTTTACGTCCAGTACCCCCTCAACCAATTTTATTTCACACATTTTCTTCTTTGTTTTTTCACTAATTTTTGCACTGCGACATCAGTCCCTTCCTTCAACACTCAAACATCCTCCTAGTTGAGAAGTAAGACCACGGAAAATCTATCTGATCATGTGAGGGTTTTTAACAACCTTAGCCCTCCATGTGAAAGATAATAGATAACACCAAGAGTGGTCTTAAGAGGAACCCAAATGATGAAGGGCGGTTCTGTGTGGTGACTGATGGGCATCCTTATCTGATCACTTGGTGGGTTTAATGTAAGGCGGACCTATGTCTCTATAGTATACACATGGCATGGTATTAGAGTCCTCTGTAGGTGCATATCCGGCGTTCTTGGTTTTGTTATCCTAGACCCTCTGATACTTTTCGACCTATAGCACAGACCATTATTTTCTTCCTTGGAAAAAGAAGATGTTGAAACTGGATTTTCTTCTTGTAAAGAAACATTTTTACTGTCCCCATGTGAGATTTCTCCCATGGCGAGGGGAGCATTAGTTTGATTTTACTGTCCCCCACCACCAGGTTTTGCCTGGCCGTGAAAGACAGTACAAAATGGCTACATGCTTTCCATCTAAATTAGGCAGGCACACATGCAGCCATTTCTTTGATGGCTCTCACTCCCCAGGGTGATCACAGAAGATTGGCCATGGTCGAGACAGCGTAGTCTCCACCGTGGTAAAACTGAAGGTCCGCCCACATATAAATTGGGCAATCGGACCAGTATGTTGCGGGGAGGGAACTCTGGAGCCACCAAAACAGAGTTTCCTTCCCATCAACATATAAATCGAGTCCATAACTATTACTATCCTAGGCTTAATTGAGACATTGGCATTGAAAAATACCAAGTATCCTCTCCCTGCAGAGGTAGATGAAGCTACCTCAGTATTCACAGAGTGGCTAGAAGCAGCATGTGGCAACTCGCCCCATTAAAGTTTGGACCCCCAAAAGGGCTCATCCATCCACCCCCTGGTTTTCGGATTAACTAAAAAACCAAAAACAGGTCTGTAAACGTTTAGAAAGGGTGTGTAGGAAAGGCTACAAAAACATGGACAAAGAAAGTTATAATCTAAGCCTAAAACAGTACAAGGATAAACTCTCGGAAACCAAAAAGAAGTTCTTTGCTGAACAAATCTCCCAGGCCGAATCCAATGCTAAAGAACTCTTTAAAACTATCACTAAACTAGCAGCCCCAATGGCCCCCAAGAGCCAACGCAGTCCAGAGCAGTGTGAAAAATTGGTCACATTTTTCCAACAAAAAGTGGAATTGATCTTTTCTTCATTTTTCCTAGCTCAAAGGGGGACAAGCATGATGCTTCCAAACATGGAACCAAACAAACCGCTATTCGCCAATCTATTTCTTTTAGAGACTCCAGATACAATCAAACTTCTGAGTTCCATTCGGTCTGGATCTCCGATGGATCCATGTCCGGCATCGGTAGTAAAGCAAATCCAATAAGTTATAGGACTGACCCTTACTCCATTGTCTAACAACATAATTAATACAGTCAAATTCCCCAGCAACTGGAAGAAGGCTTCTATCCTTCCCCGATTAAAAAACCTACCCTGGACCCTAGTGATCCAAACATCTATAGGCCAATCTAAAGACTCCCGCTTCTCACCAAGATTATTGAAAAGGCCATGAACACCCAGCTCAGCACATTTCTGCTAACCAACAATCTACTTGACTCATCATAATATGGGTTTAGAGCAGAACACAACACTGAGCTGGCCTTAATCAAATCCACAGAGGAGGTGCGGGAGGCCTTGGACAGAGGACGAAAGGCAATTTTGATCATGTTAGATCTGTCAGCAGCATTTGACACGGTCCAGCATGAAGTTCTGATGGATCGGTTGTCTGAAGTAGGAGTACACGGTGCTGCTTGGAACCTGAGACAGTCCTTCCTCTCTGGAAGATCACAAACAGTGGAACTGGACAACCATTGGTCAAATCCTTCTTACTCCCGTGCGGGGTGCCACAGGGCTCATCAATAAGCATGACACACTTCAACGTGTATCTCCTTGGCTGGCCTAATTAAATCCTACAGCTTCCAAATCACCTCCTATGAAGACGACACACAAATAGTGGTATCAATTAAAGACGGGGAAGAAAGGAAACAGGGGCTCGCTTTCATGATTGCATGAGGGCCATCCCAGGACGGATGTCAATCAACTGCCTAAAATTAAATTCAGGCAAAACAGAGGTTATTATGTTTGTTAACAACCCCAACCTGTGGATGCCAGATTGGTGGCAGGCAAAGCTGGGCATCTGCCCTTCTCCCACTAAGAAAGCAAAAAACCTAGAGGTGATTATAGACAACAAGCTCTCCTTTGGCAATGCCATAAGCTCAGTGGTCTCGACATGTTTCTTAATCATGAGAATCATAAGGAAAATGTAGTTTCTTCTTCCGGAGAGCAGTCTCAGGACAGTGATCACAACCCTTATTATGGCATGGATTGACTACTGTAATAGTCTATATTTAAATGTCCAAAAACAGCATGTTGACAGGCTCCAGATTGCACAGAAGGCTGCAGCCAGAATGCTTACAGGTACTCCCAAATGTGTCTCTGAAAGGAAAGAGTTAAAACAATTACAGTGGCTCCCCATGAAGCTTAGGTACGCTTTAAGACCCTCTGCGTGGCTTTTAAAGCCCTCAATGGAATCGGCTTCAACCATCTGAGGCAAAAATTCAAATGGTATTCCCCACAAGGAACCTTCGGTCCACGGAGCAAAACAAGTCCTAGTTCCTCTGATTAAAAAGGCCAGCTGGGGGGCAGACGTTTCATCACTTATGCCTCTAAGGCAGGGAATGAGCTCCCATTTCATTAAAGGAACTCAGCAGATCTCCTTTCCTTCAGAAGGGGGCTGAAACGTGGCTGGTCTCACAATAAAGCACCCATCGATGAAATCCAGCAGGTATTCTCAGGGCCAGGACACCCTAGGGAAACCGTGTGCTATATAAGCTCGAATAACATAACATAACATAACATAACATAACATAACATAACATAACGTAACATAATGTAACATCACATAACATAACATAATATATCATAACATAACATAATTTATGCTTATCCTTCAATTTGGTTTGATTTATTAGCTTGGTTGTGGATACCCCTGAAAATTTGTACCTGGTATAATGCTGCACATACTTGACTTATTGGGCGATTTGCTTTTAAATCAATTGAAGAAATGCCAGGCATAATTGGGATCCTGGCATATTGTCTCAATTCTTGACCTATTTGAGGCATTTGTGACATATATTTGGCTATTCCTGGAATAATTCTTACCCTTGAGTAAAAGCTTATCAAGAACATATTTGTGGTATTCCTGACACTATTCTGGCTATTCTACTCGAGCTCGGCGGAGAAGGGTAGGTCACACAACACGGACACAGGTGATTCGAGCTGAAACCCAAGGGCTCATCCCTGATGTTTTGTCCCGCCGACCCCTCATGTGGCATATAGTTCTTGACCATTAGGCATAGGACAACCCACAGAGGTAACATACTTCATCACACACATGACACTAGCATGTTTTTCTTCACCTTTTAAGGTCCTGATGAATCGCGGGCGATTACTACCCATTGCGAGAAACATGTCGACCACCTCCACCCCTAGTCTCATCTAGGGTCACCTGACCTAACTTGTTGACACCTAGTGAGCTAGCCCCTTGTTTTTAATTGCAGCCAGGGGACCCCCAGAATAAAGTGAATTCCGGTACCCCTTGCTACATTTTAATATTCCATCCACAATAACACACCATCCCGCCCACACACCCACACCTCACCATAAGGCTGTTGGATAAAAAGATCTCCGCCAAAGAGCCCCTCTTTGAGGTGAGCCCGTCGGGGATTGCACCGCCTCCCCGACGAGGAGCAACCACCGATGATGAAGCATGACACCCTTCTGGGTGTGTGAGGCAAATCCATCCAACAACATGGATGCCCCAGGGTGTTACTCTAACACCTTTGGTCACGCCAGTTAAATCTTCCCTAGTTTTTCATTGGAACAGTCCAGCAACCCCCCCTTTTGTTTTCTCAGTACTATTCTGGCTATACCCTGCAATATTTTGGTGTAGATAATTGCGATCTTATGGACATCCCTGGCATTTGATTATCATCAGAAACCAGTGTAATTAGTATATCTGACCATGTATGGCAAGCTTTACATTGGTGGAGTTGAAGCAATTTATAGAGAAAGAAATGTTTGCATTTGATGTCATACTAGGTGTTTGGGAGGTAAGCCAATGTTTGAAAGTAGAATGATTGTCTAAAATATATTCAAAGCCTACATTTTAGTGATACATCATTATGAGCTGCGGTTATTATTCTTCCTGATACCAGAGAAAACTTACTGCTGTAGTAGTTAATGCAGGACTTATTTCACAATCTACCTTGATGATTGAACACATTTTATTGGGTTTTATCAACTTTAGACATTAGCAGTTGTAGCACGATAAGAACAAATACGGATAGCATTCTTCAGATATATTTCAATTTCAGTACATGAAAGAAACTAAGGTTCTGTACCTGCACAAATGAAATGCAAAATGCAAATTAGTAACAACAGTATGCTGATTTCCGTTTGCACATTGCTTTATAGGCTAGGAGTGAAACGCACTGGCTCGTAATGATGAAATATGTTGAAATCCTTCAGCTACCTACTGCTCTATAGAACTGTCTGTCTATGTGTCCTATAAGGATGAGGGGGACCCAATGAATAATGATCATCTACCTTGATAAAAACATTAAAAGGTAATCACAAGGGTGGGGCGTGGCTGGGCGATCCAAGATGGCCGCACTCAAAGGAGCTCTGTGATGACGGGCGGTGCTCGTAAATGAAGGGATGATTTCAAGGTGGCGGTTCTTTGACCTAATGGCAGATATCGTCGTCGGAACCCCTCTACCATCTTTGGGTGTACTTTCGCTCGTAAATGCGGCTTTTTGAGTGAGTTACCTGCTGTTTTGTCTCCTCTCACGTTTCGGCCGCCATTTTGTATTTTGCTCCCGTTTTTACTATGCAGCGTTTTTTGCTTCTTTTCTTGTGCTTTCTTCACACAGCTCTTTGGATTATTATGGTTTTGGGCTTCCTGCTTCCTCTTTGGACTTGTCATGATGGGCTTTTGTTTGCTCTATATGCCTTTGCTCTGAAGTTTGCTGTTTACCCCAAGGACGCATCGTGACTGGAGATTTTGTCTTTCTTTATGTCATGCTTTTTTTGCTCATACTCTCATCTACCTTGTGACTGGATCTCTCTCATGATTGGCACTGGACTTTGTTGACTGTATAATGCCATTTATTTCTTTTCATATTTTTTTGCTTCTTAATCCAACAACTCCTGTTTACATTTTCAGTTGGCCTGTGCTTTGCTTGCTTGCCTCTAGGCATCAAATTTATCTCTCTCAATTTTTTGCTGGCCGCTGCGGCTACTTGTCCCTTGTTGTACTTTCCTTGCTGCTCCTTTGGGCTTCGACTTTCAAAATGGAGTCCTCACACACCACTAAGACTCAACCCCACTACTGATAAGCGTCTTAAAAAGGACCCTCCTTCTCCGTCAAAATATCCGCTTCCTGTGACTTGGGAGGATTTTATAGAGGAACTACGCCTTATTCGTCCATTCATGACGGATACAACTACGACTCTTCAGAGGCTGGACGACAAATGGTCTACCTTGGATATGAGACTGACGGATGTGGAGCAAAGGGTCAGTGATGCTCAAGATGTTGTTGCCAAGGTTTCCAGCCTAACCAAGGAGGTAGATCAACTCAAGAAAACATCAGAAGATTAGGAAAATCGCAATTGACGCAATAATCTTCGCGTTTATGGTATTCCGGAGGGCTCTGAAGGGTCTAATATTATCCAATTTTTGAAGACCTCCTCATCACTGGTTTTCCTAAGCACTTAGATGTGAACATTCAACGAGCTCACAACCTTGGTCCGAAGATCTCATCTTCCACCTCTAAACCCAGAGGTATTATTGACTATTTCCTCCTTTATTCAGACCTGATGACGATTCTGCACTTTGCCAAGCAACATAAGCAATTACTGTGGTCTGGTCATAAAGTGTTCTTTACTCAGGATGTTTCCAAAGCAACTGCTGCTCGATGGAAGGAATTCCTGGATTTGAGACCTGCGCTTCGCTCGATGAACGCCCGCTATGGCCTAATTCACCCTTGCTTTTTCAAAGTGACTTATAAGGAGCGGTCTTTCAGCTTTGATGATCCAGCTGATCTTCGGAAATTCATCACACTCACAAGGAAGAATTCATGGTACTCAGCAAACCCTAATTTTTCTGTATCTTTGTTTGTTGTTTAATATTGTCAATATTTTTCTATTTAAAAAAAAAAATCGCTCCCAATGTATTTATTTTTGTTCTCTTATTCCTATTGTAGGTCTCTCCCTTGCGGTTTTGTTGCATATCTTCCTTCCTCGTGCTACCCTGATGTTTGTATTGTTCATCCCATTTCGCTGCCATTCCCTCTTAGTTTTTGGTAAGTCTCCTTTATTTGTCTTATTTGGTTGCAATTAGTTCTTGGACTTCTTCTCTTGATTTTTTTTTCTCCTCTTAACTATTGTGACCATATTGTTATTTCTGTATCCTGCTCGTGCGGTAACCTGGTTTTCGCCGCCCCCCTCCCACTCAATTGTCTTCTGCTCAAATGTCTTCTATGACTGAAGCTATTTGGCTTTCTGTCATCTTTTCTTTGTTTTCAAGTGTAGGGTTTTTTTTCCCCTCATTATTTCTTCTTTTTTCTACTTTTTCTCTTCTTTTTCCCTTTCTTTCTCTTTTCCCTTTCCTCTCTAGAGGTCCCTTTTCTTGTCACTCTTCTATCCCTCTTTCAGGCACTCTTATTCTTCTTCAGCTTCTTCTCCACTTTTCATTCCTTTCTTATTGGTTATCTTGTCTCTTTTTCACTTTCTCTTTTCACCGTGCTTCTACCCTTTTGCTGTCGTCTTGTTTGTTTTCCATTCATTTGAATTATATATTTTTAAGCTTTTTCTCTCCAGTTTGTCTGACTCTTTCTGCCTTTTCCCCCTTCTTTCTACATGCTCTTTCCTTAATTTACTCACACGTATCCTCCTTCTCTTTTCTCTTCCTGTTTTTCCATCTTTCACTAATATCTTGTCTTTATTCTCTTTGTACCATTTAACTTCTCTATCTTCTTCTCTCTTACATCTTTGAAAGGTCTACGTATTATTACACGGAACGTTAAAGGCTTGTGTAATCCTATTAAAAGACAACGGGTGCTATCGCATCTTGCTTGATTAAACTGCCAAATTGCATTGTTACAAGAATCAAACCTAACTCTTGAGGATTTATCTAAGTTACGTAAACAATGGGTTGGTAAAATCTTTTGGTCGCCTGCAGTTCACAACAAAAATGGTGTGATTATCCTGTTTCATAAATCTCTTGATGTTATATCACAGAATCATTTTTTAGATAATGACGGTAGATGGTTATATCTTGATGTTACTGTTAATAAGCATCAGTTATCTCTCTGTAATGTTTATGGTCCCACGGGTGTTGATCTATCCTTTTGGGACAATCTTTCCACTTTTCTTTCTTCCCATGTAGCTGAACATTTAATCTTGGGTGGGGATTGTAACCAACTTATGGACCCTTTCCTTGATAGAAAATCCCAGACTAGATACATCCCGAATAGAATGCAGAAAGGTTTTCTTAGAACCATTACTAACAGAGGGTTAATTGACACTTGGCGCACCTCTCACCCCAACACTTTAGAATGTTCTTTCTTCCCCCCAGTTCATAAATCTCACTCACGGATTGACTACCTCTTCCTTACACAATCAGCTTTTCAGTTTATGACCAAGGTGGAGATAGATTAAATACTTATCTCTGACCATGCTCCTGTAATCCTTTGTTATGGACTATCCCCTCCGCGCTCCTGCTTCCAAGAGATGGCGCTTTATTAATTCCTTACTCCTGGATCCTTAATTCTCTGGGCAATTTTTTCTTTTTGCACAAGAGTTCTTCCAAAATAATTTTACCTTTGTTTCTGATTTTCATGTTGTAGGGGCTTCAATATCGACTTTGTGTCCTGTAAAAAGAAGAAGTCTCTCTAGCACTCTCTTTCGCTTCTCAAGAAAATTAAGGCTTTGAAACACACATATTTTACCACTAATGGTCGTGATGTTCTATCCCTTCTTATTCAGGTCAAAATGTAGTATAATAAACTTTCGTGGGATTCCGCTAGCATTATTCTTCTTAAATTTATTGCTTAAATGTACGGTGGTCGCAACAAATCGGTTAGATCCCTTGCAAACTATCTCAAGATTAAGAAACAAAAATCCACTATTGCTGCCATTAAGGAGGACTCTGGTACTCTGCATTATTCTGATTCTTCTATTCTTGACTGCTTTACAACGTTTTATTCTTCTCTCTATACTCCTGAATCTTCCCCATCCCCGGATCTTATTGACTCCTTCTTTCACACTATCCCCAAACCTTCACACGACGTTCCTGATCTTACTTCTCTTGATGCTCCTATCTCTACTAGGGAATTGATTGAGGCTCTGTCTCTTCTACCAAAAGACAAAACCTGATAGTTTCTCTATCTGCTTTTTTCTTCATTTTAAGTCTCTTTTGATACCTCATCTTCTCACACTGATTAACTCCATTCTTCTTTCTGGTGCATCCTGTGGCTCTTTTACTCAAGCAATGTTGCGTCTCATTCCTAAAAAGGATAAGGATCCCTCTTTGTGCAAGAATTACAGGCCGATTTCTTTAATTAATTCGGACTGTAAGATTTATGCCAAACTTCTTGCTCTGCGTATTAATTTTTGTAATCCCCACTCTTGCCACCATTTATCAATTGGGCTTTGTGAAAGGACACTCCATTACGGACAACTCACGTACCCTTCTCAACGTTATACAATTAGCTTCTAAACTGGACTCCCCGCTCGCAGCCATTACACTGGATGCCGAAAAGGCTTTCGATAGGGTGAGTTGGGATTTATTTTTGGATCTATTTGGTGGCACGGTTTTAGTTCCACCATTATTAAATTCATCAAACTATTATACTCTTCGCCTTCCACTTCAGTATGAGTTAACGGTTCTCAGTTTCACTACTTTCCTCTCCTAAGAGGCACAAGGCAGGGTTGTCCCCTATCTCCCCTCCTTTTTATCCTTGCACTCGAACCCTTCTTAGAATCTATCAAACGCTGTGGGGGATATACGGGATTCACTTATCGGGATATCCATATAAAATTTACTGCATATGCAGATGATATTCTTCTCTTTATCTCCAACCCGTCCACTTCTCTTCCGGCCTTCTTTTCCTTATAGAAAAATTATGCTTGTGTTTTGGGGTATAAATTGAATGTTGACAAATCTGAAATCCTACCTCTTAATAAATTCTGTCATCCCACTATGTTTACGGGTTCTGGTTTCGCATGGACCTCTTCTCACTTTGCATTTGCACCGAACTAATAAGTTGGTATTGTATACTGTAACAACCTCAGAGCACTTATTACACTTAATCACTCAGAGATTCTTTCTAAGCTCACAACCCTCATTGATAGCTGGTCACCTTTTTTTCTTTCATGGTGGGGTAGACTAGCCACGATTTAAATGATGCTTCTCCCTATTATAAACTTCTACCTTTCCATGCTCCCTATTTCTCTTCCTAATACCTTCTTTAGTCCTATTAATAGTAAACTTATCGGAAGATGGCGGTGTCCCTTTAGCTCTCCCGGGAGTCGGGGGAGGTGATGAGCCCGGTGCGACTCCTCGCACCTAATTATGCTGTGGGATTGCGGGAAAGGCTGTGGGAAGCCTTGGAGCCTTGAAACCTTTCCCAGCATTTATCCCTACAAGTGAGTGGCGCTTAGGGATGTGAGGTTGCGGCCCCCATCACAAGGGACCCGCTGACGGAGCTTCGCTCCAACACGGTATCCTGTTTTTCGCGTGTGCAGTGTTACACACTATACTGATGCCGCTTTGCCTTCACTCCTGTGTCTCACCTTGATTCCTTTCACGCTGCCTGAATTCAGCGCTGCTTCGGGCACTGTGATTCTCCTCACAGACTGCCGCCGCGATTTTCTGATGTAATATCGTAACGGCTCCCATTCCAATGCGGCTCTTCATGCATTACTGACAGAGCTAATTAGTCAGTTTCTCTTCTATTTCTAACGCTGACTTTTTTACATGGAATTGTTTCAAAGGAACTATTACCCATTCCTACCATAGTGGATTTTTTTGTCAACATTCAGCAATTGTTGCATATTTCTGCTGTTTTTTCCTCATGCTTCAGCATTTTGTGACTTTCTTCACTTTTGGGTGACATTTTCACCATTTTTTGCTGCCCAACTGCCACCTAGTTGACTGGACTCTTTCCTTATTTGACACCAGTTGCATAATGCATGGTAGGATTGTGCTGCTGTCCTATATTTTTGATGTTACTTCCTAATGCACATATATCTGACTCTTTTTGACACTGCAATGTTTATATATTGATGCCATTTACACTCACATTACTTTGCTGCATATCTATGACATAGTTTTTGCTTATTGCAATATGTGCCTGTTGTGTCTTTGAATTCACTGACTCTGTATTTGCGGCATTTATACCATAGTCTTGACCTATGTCCTTTGCTGTCACATTTAATATATGTCTATATTGTCCTATGTACTAGATACATCTTTTTAGTCATTGCTTAATTGTAACAATATTTGAGCTGTTTGTGAATTGCGATTTCATTGCTTCTCACCTATATTTGACTCGCTCACTTCCTTTATGGGCAAGCTACATAAAGACTTACAAAAATCATCCTCTTCCTCACGCAAATTCTTAATTCACGCGAGTTCTCGATATCAGTGCCTCACAATGGAGGACTTGCCCGACGCTTCGCCTAAAAGTTCATCAACATCCTCAGCTCCATCAGTGTCTTCTGTTCTAAAGGTGCCATTAAAAGATTAAAAAAAGATCCTCCTTCCCCTTCCAAGCAGCCTACTCAAGTTACAATGGATATTTTATTAAATGAAATTAGGGCCTTGCGCCCTTTTATTGAAGAGACTAAAACTACACTTCAAATGCTCTCTGAGAAGTGGTCAAATGTCGACGACCGTGTTACCCAGTTTGAACAAAACGTTTCTGCTCTTAACTCTTTTGTATCCAAGGTTGACCTGCTATGCGCACAAGTTTCAGCTCTCCATAAGCAAATTGAAAATTTGGAAAATAGAAACAGAAGAAATAACCTCCGCATTTATGGTCTTCCGGAAGGATCAGAATGTTCCAATCCCCTTGCTTTCTTCAAGTCTTTCTTGCCAAAAGTTCTTCAATTGCCAGAAAGCACCAATCTTAATATACAGAGAGCGCACCGTTTAGGTCCTCCTTCAACTGCGTTGTTTGCCTCTACAGCCAGGAAACCGAGGGATGTTATCATCTATTTCCTTGAATACAATGGTCTGCGTAAAATTTTGTCAGCTGCCAGAACCATGAATCGAATTACCTGGTCAGGGAATCCTCTCTTCTTCTCACAGGACTATGCTAAATCCACTGCTGACTTGCGCAAGGAGTTTTTGTCCCTCCGACCACAGCTTTGCTCCTTGGGAGCACGTTTTGGACTATTTCATCCTTGCCTATTTAAAGTAACTTTCAACAACAAAACCACCTCTTATGATGACCCGTTGAAGCTCAAGAGCTTTCTTTTTTCCCACACTACTGCCGTGATGGATATTGCCTCCGCACCGCACTCTAAATAATTTTTCTTTGCTGATGGTTCATGACCTTGCTGAACTCATGATTGCTGTTTCTGACTGTTAGTTATAGGAAATGCCTCATGATGTATACATCATATATTTCTTTGCTTAATAATGTTGTTATGCATTGTTCTTGTCTCCTTTTATACATCTTCCTTCCTTATGTCCCTTGAGTCTGCTGGAGTTGTTTTCCCTCCCCTCCTTCCCTCCTGAGTTTCGGGCCCATCATTGTTCTATGTGGCCTCCATCCTCCCACCCCTTGTATGTTTTTGACGTTATGTAAGTTGTTTATTCCTTCCATTATCTCATTTTATTTTGTCAAATTTTTCTTTCTTTGCTTCTTTCTTTCTTTTCTCATATATTTCTGTTGATCGTCTTTTTGGCTTCACACTCTTCTCTGTTCTACCTCTTCTTCACAATCCTCACTGGGCACTTTCTTACTTTCTCTTTTTTCTCTCCTTCTCCTTCTTCATTTACTTCCCGTTATTTCTCATTACATATAGTTCAAATGTTGTTGACTACAGTTTTTATCTTTTACGATGTTGCTTTAAATGGCCTTTAATGTATATTTACAGTTTTTATATCCTAAGGTACTGCTTTAAATATGCTCACTTCTTCACTTCCCTCTTACTCTTTACTTTTTATTCTATGATCTCTTTTCACAGCTTCTTTTCACTTTCTTATCTCTATTATCTTCAGTTCTTACTTCATCTTACATTCAATTGGTTATTGGAATTTGCTATATTGTTGTACTCTTATGCTATGCCCATAAACATTATCTCATGGAATGTCAGAGGATTACACTCGCCCATCAAACGTCAAAGAGTTTTGACAAACTTAACTAAACTGGACGCAGATATTGCATGCCTTAAAGAAACTCACTTAACAGATGAGGAATCTGCAAAATTGAAGAGAGGTTGGGTGGGAGTGCTTTTCTTCTCCCCGGGGGATGGCAAATGCAATGGAGTGGTTATTCTTTTTCGAAGGTCCCTATCTTTTAAGGTCCTGTCACACTGCCATGATCAAGTGGGGAGATGGGTATTTGTTAATTTCATTGGAGACAATGTTCCAGTTTCTCTACTAAATATCTATGCCCCTACCATAGGTGACTTATACTTTTGGACCTCTCTTTTTCAACAAATTACACAGTGTTATGATGATAACTTTATTTTAGCAGGCGATTGCAATGATGTCATGGACCCTTTTTTAGATCACAACTCCTTAAGTCAGATTAACACACATAAATCTCATAAGTCATTCCTGCACACCATACATCATCACAAGTTTATTGACGCATGGAGATTGTGCAATCCTAAATTGCGAGAATACTCCTTTTTCTCACCAGTGCACCAAACCCAATCTCGCATAGATTACATTTTTCTATCTCATAATATTTCTCAATCCCTGATTAGATCAGATATTGGTTCCATAACACTTGATGTTTTACATAAACCAAATTCCCCTTGTAAATGGCGCTTTAACAACGCTCTTCTTTTGGACCCTGTCTTTTCTTCCTCTTTTACTTCTTTTTTTAATGAGCACGTTATTCTTAATCAGGCAGATGATCTTTCTTATCACACAATTTGGGACGCATTTAAAGCCTCAGACAGAGATTTTATTATTCGTTACGTTTCCAACAAACAGAAGTCAGCTTGTCAAAAAACTACCGCTCTTTTTACTAAAATTAAACATTTAGAACATGCCTATTACTCTTCCAATTCGAAGGATTGTCTTTCTCATGGAATGTCAGAGGATTACACTCGCCCATCAAACGTCAAAGAGTTTTGACAAACTTAACTAAACTGGACGCAGATATTGCATGCATTAAAGAAACTCACTTAACAGATGAGGAATCTGCAAAATTGAAGAGAGGTTGGGTGGGAGTGCTTTTCTTTTCCCCGGGGGATGGCAAATGCAATGGAGTGGTTATTCTTTTTCGAAGGTCCCTATCTTTTAAGGTCCTGTCACACTGCCATGATCAAGTGGGGAGATGGGTATTTGTTAATTTCATTGGAGACAATGTTCCAGTTTCTCTACTAAATATCTATGCCCCTACCATAGGTGACTTATACTTTTGGACCTCTCTTTTTCAACAAATTACACAGTGTTATGATGATAACTTTATTTTAGCAGGCGATTGCAATGATGTCATGGACCCTTTTTTAGATCACAACTCCTTAAGTCAGATTAACACACATAAATCTCATAAGTCATTTCTGCACACCATACATCATCACAAGTTTATTGACGCATGGAGATTGTGCAATCCTAAATTGCGAGAATACTCCTTTTTCTCACCAGTGCACCAAACCCAATCTCGCATAGATTACATTTTTCTATCTCATAATATTTCTCAATCCCTGATTAGATCAGATATTGGTTCCATAACACTTGATGTTTTACATAAACCAAATTCCCCTTGTAAATGGCGCTTTAACAACGCTCTTCTTTTGGACCCTGTCTTTTCTTCCTCTTTTACTTCTTTTTTTAATGAGCACGCTATTCTTAATCAGGCAGATGATCTTTCTTATCACACAATTTGGGACGCATTTAAAGCCTCAGACAGAGATTTTAATATTCGTTACGTTTCCAACAAACGGAAGTCAGCTTGTCAAAAAACTACAGCTCTTTTTACTAAAACTAAACATTTAGAACATGCCTATTACTCTTCCAATTCGAAGGATTGTCTTTCTGAACTCCTCAAAGATAAATTTCAATTTAATCAAGACACCACCAATAATGCTTCTAACTATTTATTAAAATCAAGTGCAAAATTCTATGGTGGTCAAAATAAGGCTGGGAAATTATTGGCCAATTATTTAAAAACCAAACAAAATAAGTTAAATATTGAATCAATCTATAGCTCTGATAACACGTTAAAATTTAAAGACGCAGATATCCTAAACAAATTTTTACAATTTTACCAAACATTGTATTCCTCTGAGACTATGTCATCTGACTCTTCTATCTCAATTTTTTTTCTGAAATTCGATCTCCCTCTGAATCACATTCAGATATGTCTTCTTTAGAAACAGATATTACTCAAAAGGAACTTCATTCAGCTCTTTGCACCCTCAAAAAAGATAAAGCACCAGGTCCGGATGGCTTTACCATCACATTTTTCACTCACTTTGCCTCTCTATTGATCCCCAAACTACATTCTCTGCTCCTTTCTTTATTAGATTCTAAAGAATCCACCGGCTCTTTTTCAGACGCTCTTACTTGCCTTATACCAAAAGATGGTAAAGATCCCCAACATTGTA
This sequence comes from Lissotriton vulgaris, assembly GCF_964263255.1. Classification (NCBI taxonomy): domain Eukaryota; kingdom Metazoa; phylum Chordata; class Amphibia; order Caudata; family Salamandridae; genus Lissotriton; species Lissotriton vulgaris. The sequence continues at coordinate 1,663,213,537 of NC_141694.1, forward strand.
AAAACTATAGACCCATATTTTTGGTCAAAATAAAATCTTCTTGAAAGCTCTAGCGTTATGATTAGAATCTCAACTGCCAGAACTGTTGGGACCCGAGCAATCCGGCTTCGTTAAGGGTAGGCTTATTACGGATAACACACGTTTGTTCTTTGACATCCTCTCCAAATCCTCGCATTTATCCCATCCCCTAGCTGCTATTGCTTTAGATCCAGAAAAAGCATTTGATAGGGTTGAATGGCCGTATCTTTTTACAGCACTTAAATGGTTTGGATTTGGCCCTAAAATTCTTGCTTTAATTTCTATCCTATATTCTAACCCAAGAGCCGCTGTTACCGCTAATGGCAGCATTTCCTCTTATTTTAATCTTTCACGAGGAGTTAGACAAGGTTGCCCTCTTTCCCCATTTCTTTTTAATATTGTCCTCGAACCCTTCTTACTTAGAATTTGTCAAAATGCTAACATACACGGTTTTACTTTTCAGGACTCCACAATTAAAATGGCAGCTTATGCGGAAGACGTTCTTCTGTTTTTGTCCAATCTCCAAATCTACCTACCTGCTTTTTTTGTCAGAAGTTGGCTCCTTCACATCAGTCTCCAGATATAAATTAAATAAAGATAAGTGTGAAATTGTGCCCCTGACGAAATATACCTTCAGTGCTGATTTTACTGCATCAGGCTTCTCTTGGAGCCCCCATTCCATTAAATATTTGGGTCTACAATGTTCTCCTTCTATTTCGGGTACTATATCGCGGTGTCTAGACAAATGTATTGATAGGCTATCCTACGTAACAACAAAATGGCCATCAAGATGATGCTTTCCCCCATTGTCCTATACACACTTTCTATTATTCCACTGTCAATCCCCCTTAAATATTTCAAAAAAATTTATTCTATCTTATCTACTTTTTTATGGGGAAACAAAAAATCACGAATTTCTATTTGTAGACTTTCCCGTCCTAAATCAGAAGGAGGTGTAAATTTTCTGAACTTTTCTCTCTATCACAGATCCTTTATTCTAACCCAATCTTCGCACTGGCTCTCAGATTCCCCTAATAATTGTCCTCTTTGGACAAATCTTGAACAATCTTTCCTTTCCCCTTTTTCCTTCTCAGAATACCTTTCTTTTACTCATAAACCACAATCTATCTCCACCCCTATCTTTAAATTTGCATCAAAGCTTATTCCTGCTCCTTCCGTCATCACTTTTTATGAACTCCCTATTTGGCACAACAAACACATTTTAATACGCAACAAACCTTTCTTTTGGAAATCTTGGCATTCCCGAGGAATTATATGGGTTCATCAACTGTACTGTCAGAACTTACTAATGCCTTTTGCACAAGCGAGTATTGCTTTAGGTCTTCCTCTTTCATTTCATGCTATACATTCCATTTTAATGCAAGCCATTCAATCTGCTCATGTAACTACACCACACCTTCTTCTCCTCCCACACCTCCTGCACCTGTAGTTCTAGTTAATCTACACACCTTTTTACTCCGTTGCTCTAAATCTTCTGCTATTTACAAATTACTACATGCCTTACCCAATCCAAGAGACAAAACAAAGATAGAGTTGTCTTGGGGAAAGGACCTAGAAACTTCTTGGAATGTAGATCTTTGGAATGGCATATGGCTTAAAATTAGAAAATCATCTAGGGTGGCAAACACTTCTCAAACCCTTTTCTTTATTAATAATAGATTCTTATTCACTCCATACATTTCGCTCCACCAACTCTCATTTCTGCTGGTCTTGTTCGGAACCATATGCTAACTTGCTTCACATGTTATTCTCTTGTAAATGTGTTCGTCCTTTCTGGGATTGGGTCTGGTCACAAATAAATTCTATTTTTCATACTACACACTCCTTTTCTGTATTACATTTATTTTTAGGTAGTTTATCTCGCATTTGGAAACATAATCACATGAATACTAAAATCATTGACTTATTATTAGCAGTGGCCTTCCAACAAATCACAAAAAATTGGAAAGACTTAAGTAAATTCTTATACCAAGCATGGTGGTATGCTATTTGTTATAATCATAGATTAGACACTTCTTTGTATATGCACAACATTTAGCACCTAAACGTCTGCAGTTATGGGAACCGGTTGTTCTATTTGTTGACGCTAGTGCCAGACGTCTCCCCTCAGTTCTCCCAATACAGCAGGAAGTATCTAAACCTCCATGACTTCCTCATTTTTGTTCATATATTTATAATATACAAACTTTACAATGTTACATATTGTTATATATTACTTATTTCCATTCATGCTTTATATATGATTTTTGATGCCTTTACTGTTGTTATCCCGACTATTTTTTTCGAATATTTTTGAATCTCATGTTTATTTTCCAATCCCAACGATGTATTGTTTCAACCCTCATTACTTTTATTGATGTATTAATTCAACCCTTATTACTTTTTTTGCTTTTATACAAGTGTTTATCATGCTGGTATATCTTATTAATAAACATTTCTTTGAACTTTAATAGTAAACTTATGAAATTCCATTGGAACAATCGTAAACCTAGATTCTCGCTAGCTCGTTTACAACTTTCTAAAGATTCAGGAGGAGTTAATTTCCCACATCTTAAACGTTATCACACTGCTTTCTCCCTGAAACTAATTTGGACTTTTCTTTCTGACTCCACTACTCCCTCCTCTATGGCGTGGAGTACGCTGGAATTTGCGCAATGTTCTCCTTTTTCTTCTTTCGATTTTCTCTCCTCCAAAAAGATTTTCCTTCCCTACCCTTGCACACTCTAAAACGTTAGTTCTTTCTTCGCTTTCAGCTCATTTTTCTCTCACCTCCCGTTCTTTGGATGTTCCCCTCTGGTATAACAAACATTTTAAGATTCATAATCATGCCCTTTTTAGGAAGGAGTGGATAGACAAGGGGATTATCCCTCCTCAACATCTGATTAAGGGAGATGCTTTCCTATTGTTTCCTGAGAATCAAACCCTCTACAATGTCTCCACACGTTCTTCTTCACATTACACTACACTTAAGGACGTTCTCACTGATTACTACTTTCCTACTACCTCTTCGCCTATGACCTCCCCTGACCCTTCCTCTCTTTCCCCTACTCCTATTGACTTTTCTACCCAATTTAAAGCAGCCACTATTTACAAATTGATTTTTTCCTCTCCCACACTCAGGAATAAATCTCCTTTAGAACTTCTTTGGGAAAAAGACCTTTGCATAAATCTCCCTCAATGCACCTGGGACACCCTTTGGTCTCGTATTCATTCCACCTCTCGCTTGGCCAGCATCACACAATCCCTCTATTTTTTCTATAATAGACTATTTTTACCCCTAGTTTCCTTCATAGATTTAAGTTGCTTGACTCCCCTAAATGCTGTTCCTGTCCTCACGATAATGTTGATATCCTTCACATGTTCTTTCAATGTCCCCCCATTGTTGACCGTTGGTCCAAAATTTGCTCTTAATTGAACAATATCCTTATGTCAGACATTCCCTTTAAAATTGAACATATCTTCTTGGGTCATTTGTCTCTTGTCTTTGATAATTATAAAGAATATGGTAATTTTGTCAATCTACTCATTGCTGTCACCTTTCAGATTATTACTTCCAATTGGAAAGACTCATCAAACCTTTCCTTTCTAGCATGGTGGAATCTACTCTGTCATCACCACAGAATGGACAGAGCTTATGCTACTTCCACCCCCTCGCTGATTAAAAGAGACTTATTATGGTTACCTTTGACAATTTTTTTATCTAGGAAGTTGCCTTAACTGTTTACTTTGTTCTTTATTATGATAAAATATTGTTCTATTTTATTTTCTATTTTCTTCTTCTTTCGATTCTCCCCTTTCATTCTTCCCCTTTTCTTTCCTCTTTCTTCTGTTTTCTTTCTTTCTTTCTCTTTCTCTTTTTTTTCTTTCTTCTTTACTAAAAAACTTTTAAAATACATCTGTATTAAGTATGGATTTCTTCTATTGGGTTACTTTGATATTATTTCCTTTATCATGTTTCTAGTTTTCATTGTCACTCATCACCATTGAACTTGTACTGATGTTTTACATTGTTATACTCTTTTAATAAAGCATTTTAAACTTTAAAAAAAAAGTAATCACAACTGCTGCCTAGGACCTGAACATGGACAATTAGGATAACCTGTCTGCTGACTGATCATGTACTCACTCTGCAATAATACTAACATTTTTTAATGATCCTATCAGATGTGTCAGTTTTTGCTGTCTAAAAGGCAGCTTTGACTTATCCACTTTAGCCTTTTGTCGAGCTGCTAGATCCCCTATATTAGCCAACAGGAAAACAATGAGAGGAACCTGCAGCAGACAAAAAGTAACATCTGATACGCGGGCTAACCAAACTGTGGACATTGAGTTAGCCACCAATGGCAATTCGCCTCTTAATTTTTCTCCATCTTTGGTAGGGCTTTGGGAATTCTAGCACTGGACCAACTTTGTGTTGATCACCGACTGGGCAAATTCTCACAGGCTTGCAACCATACATCTGCCAAATAGCTCTCCACTTTCGTCCACTTGAAGGGTTCCCTTCTAGCCAGCCTAACAACAGTCGTCCAGCTCCAGGGCTTAAGGGCACTGCAATTGCTGGGCTGCTCCATCTTTCATCTTGCGAGAATAGACTGAACTCGAGGGAGAGTGGTTTTCCTGCAAACTTGGGTTGGAGGGACAACATCGAAGTGAGTCACATTTAAATTTAAATCAGCCTAAAATAAATCTTTTACAAGCTGTATGTCTATATGTGGCTCCTGGTTGGATTACCTCCTTTGTGCAGTGTGCAGGTCGAGACTAAAGAGGAGTTAGGAGTTAGGCAACAAATACCTGGACTGACTTGTACACCATAGAGGGTTCCCTTTTTAATTTGTTAATGATATCTTGTTGACTGGCAGAGTTATCGAGTTGACTCACAGAGTTGGTTGGATAGGGCCTGGCCCATTTGTATCAGGGGAGGTGTGTTACTGTTACTTTTAGATCTCCTCTTTTAATAAAAAAAAGTCTTTTATTTGGACCTTTGAGCAGCAAAGTGGTGAGGGAAAATATAACTCTGGTTCCGCTAGGCGTTTTCCATAGAACATGCATTTTGTCTTAGCATTCACAATATCATCGTTCAGACCTCATACCCTCAAATATATATGAGCATTCATGTGGGTTCCCCCAGTGCCTTCAATCTCCCACATTAGCTGGGCAGGAGTCTGACCCTCTTCTTAGTATGGCTGGCCATGCTTCTATACCTCTTTCGAATCCTTTTGATGTCATTTCCAATGTGCATTGACTTCTAGATGGAACCGAAGAGCCTAACTCAGCTCTTTCCTTCACTCTCCTTGAGACTGCTAATTGGTTGGGCAAGAGGGTTCTCAGGAAGGGCCCAGAGGCACGAGAGGCTCTTTTATTTTGCTGAGTTGGAACATTTCCGGCTTAAAAGATAAGGTTTTTAAACCAGCTTGGCTTAAAGTAATTGCAAAACATGATTTTGTGGTATTACAACAAACCTGGGGCACCACTTATCTTTCCTGCCCCTGCTTTGTGTTACTCTTGCCCCGCTATCCCCTATGCACATGATAGACCCAAGGGGGTCTATAGGTATGGGTCAATCTGAATCTGAGAGTGGAAGTCTCAGTTTTAGATACACAAAAGCTTGGCTGTTATGGCCTAGCTTAAAACGGACAAAGTAGGTACTTTTTATTTTTACTTAATTCACTTTTTTAATGATTTATCAAATTCTGTATGTACGCATTGGAAAAGTTGATTTACTTTCCTTGCGAGCTTGAAGCCCATAGGAGCAAGACATATGTCACAGCCTAACTACCTCCTCTGTGGGATTTTTAAGGCCAAGTTAGGGACTGACTGTAAGGCACAGGGCATGGAATGTGTTGCACTCCGCTGGGTGAAACCAGATAGCAGGGGGAGGACTTAAGTAGGTATCTTGCTGAGCATGATTTGGTTGATCTGTTTGAATTGTCTAGTACAGATGGGCCAATGCTGGTCCCTTTTAAAGGGCATGCTAGGGTCTCAATGATAGATTATATGTTTGCAACTAGAAGCTTTTCATCATGGATCCCGCATGGTACCATCCTAGCGACAGAATGGGGTGACCATAATGCTCTGAATGCAGTAGGACAGCTTCCAGTGCACAAAACTATCCCCCTGAGGCTTCAATACCCATCGCTCAGTACACCAATAAAGAATTAAGGCTATTGCTGCATCTGGAAGACTCGGGGCCACCCTTGCCATGTTGTTCAAGTCTCATGTCATGGTATTTTTGTCCATTTTGACGTTGACTCCGTAAATATGAGAATCAGGCGGCTACTACTTCACCCGATAGGGCGTGGACAGGCAAGCCTACGTTGGTTCCACATCCTCTGCTCCTTAGCTAATCGCAGGTTAAGGAAGGCCCTCTCGACCGTTCCAAAAGATCCCATCATGATGTGTGAGGCTTGTAAATCCTATAAAAATACCCTAAGGTCTAGGAAGAAGACATTGAATATTAGGGACTGGGAGCTCCTGGAAAGTGCATAATTTATTAAGAATATTAAGCTTTTCTGGGACATGGTTAATAATATCAAACAAGGGGAGCCTCCCCCCGACCCCCTTTTGAAGTGTAGTGTCCCAGTCATAGTCTGGGTTTCACATCATTTTAGTGCTTTTTACCACTTGGTGGAAGATGGGTGCTTGAGCGAACACTTGAGGAATAAACTATCTCCTTCACCAACAAGGTGTGCCACCCTGCAGGAAGTTATGACAGCTATCAGGAAAAGTCTGAATGGTAAAGCTCCGTGGCCAGGTGGCATCCTGATGGATCGAACTGAGTGCAATATGGACTTTGGGGGGCCCTGAAAGCGAATGTTTTCAATAACTCCTTAAGTAGCAAGATTTCTACCTCCTGGTCCCTTTCTACAATAATTTCTATCTTTAAAAAAGGGGACCATATGTCACCCAAATGTTACTGCCCCGTTTCTAGATATAATGATATGAATGAAAAACAATATTGCATGTCTACTTAAAATCATTGCAATTCCTCCATTGTGTACACGCACTTAAAATCAGTGCAATTTTCCAGGTTTATAAAAATACATTGAGCTTAAATAAAAATGGAGTTTACACCGTACCCGTACATACAAAACCTCTGTATCTCCCTGCACACGCACGATCAGTGTATGGTTACTTGTCATCGGATCATACTTAGTTAATTGCAATGCCTGTTATTAAGGCACGCACATCCTGGGCTTTTAGCTGCTTGTCCTCAAAAGTGCCAATGTTCTTTTTATAGCCCTACTTTCAAAAATGTGCTCGGGTGTGACACCTAAAAAATCTTTGTATCTCCCAGCCCCACTTCCGCCTGGTTTAGAGCTTCATAAGATCCGCGCTCATTCTTTCTGTTGAGTGATTTGCAGGCATTGAAGTAAAGAGATTCTTTGGGGCTGATTTTCCATTTAAATGAACCTATGCACAATATGCGGTGCTCAATGATGAGGTACAAAGTAAGGAAAAGTCTGCATTACTCATTAAAACAGCTTTCGACCTCCTCTACCAGCTGTCGGGCACAGATTCCTCTTTCTTTTCTTTATTATCGCCGGGTCCCTTTCATTTGCTCCGCCGAGTTCATGCCTCTGTCACGTACTTCCCGACATTGGCCAAGTCTGAAGTACTGGAGCAAAGGGCTGGGACTGCTGCTTCCCATGTCCTTACTCCTTTTGACAGGAGGATTGGTTGTAGCAGCTTGCATCGTGGTTATAGCTAGGCTGGGCAGCAGCATCTCAGATGCAACAGGGACTCCTCTCTGACCTGGCGGAGCCTACATTTAACTAAAGATTTCCACCCTCGGTTTAGCTCTTTTGTTGTCAGGGGCACCAGTCTGGCCCATTGAATGTCTTTTAGGCTTTTCCTTCCCAGTGCTTGGTGCAAATATGTATGTTGTTTGCCTCATGGGACGCAATTTGGCCTAGCAGTCCTTCCATGTCCTTGTGCATGGGCAGATCCTGTTCCCTCTACAGTTGGTGAACTTGTTTGTTAATGGCAAGCACGGTTTATGTCTTCCCCTGGCCAGTTTTCAGTTGCCAGTTTTAGTGCCACCACAGCCTTCTGCATGTAGCTATTCCAGGGATTGGCATTTTCTTCCTATAGTGCTTTGAGCACACCCTTCATTGATGCTGCTAGGACTTTGAGGACCTGATGCTATTATTTCGCCTGCGTGCCCAAACATTGATATTTTTACTGGACAAGACCAAACTCCAGATGAATCAGACTGTTGTGCATATATTCTGAAAATTGATTTATAGCCCTGGTACTGAGACCTGTACAGCATCACATCCATTTGGTCTGGTAAGGCTTGTTGTGGATACCCTGAAGTCGCCTATAAAGTCGCGAGAAAAGTTAATGTCATTGGGTGTGTGACATTTCATCTCATAAATTCATGAGCAAATATACAAATATTTTGTGTCCCTTCCAATTTGGGTTTAGTCAGGGGCTGGGTTCAGTGAAATGATGCTTAAACTTGAATTTGAACATTGGCATGTATACAGTCGGCAAGTGCTGTCAGCTCTACCTGGCCTTTATGGATTTGTCGACAGCTTTCAGCTGTATTAATAGATCAAAACCTTGGCTGATGCTGTTGGACTTAGGGTTGGAGGTGCGTTGGTGAAATTCTTGCATACTTTACAGGAGAACCTGGAAGCAAAGGTTCGGTACGGCCTGAGAGGAGAACTGTTAGATACTATTCCCCTAGCCCGCGGGGCGTGCCATGGATATCACTTGACTGTAGCAAATGTAAACATTTTCATGGCTTCCTGAGATTTTCAGCTTTTTGGACTACCCTGTCCATATGATCTAACCCCTAAAAACACGGTGAAAGGTTTACATAACCCCAAGTAGTGTATTAAACTTGTAAACTAGCATAATAAATTTGTGAATAAAGCCAGAGTGTTTTGGCACAAGAAAATGTGGCAAACAAGATAAATTTCACATGAGTGCGCATGCATATATTTATTTATTCCACACTCATAAATGGCTTACACAGCCTAACTTAGGGCATTACATTGGAATTCTTATTACTTGTGTGCAATACTAATACTGTGCAATACTAAAGATGTCCATGTCAAAGGAAACCATTTTGACATGTTTAAAATCATGCTATTTACTTGTTGGCACTAGCTGTGACCCAAAAGCAGTCTGCCAGGAAGCGTATTTTGGACCATTCCCAAAAGGAGATAAAAGCTCTTATCTCTTTAATAGTCTAAGATAGCTTATCCTATGGTGCAAAAAAGATCATATTTGTAAATAAAAGTAGTTTTTCTTCATGAGTAACGTTAGGAAAATGCTTTAGTAATCATCAGACCAGCCTTCAAGAGCAACCAGGGTTGGTTTTGAGAGGGCGTTCTCTCTTTTCATTGGTGCAGCCACATATTTACAGTCCACTATTTCCAAAATTCAAAAGCCACCACTGATGTATGTAAGTGTTTATTTTAGAACTGCTGTTGTATTCATGTACATGCCTTTTCATTGTTGACTCAGTCCCTAGTGATCTGGAGCTCACTGGTGAGCCTACTTCAGATATAACCCGTCAGAGCAACTGGTAAGAGCAGAGTCTTCTCCTCCCAATGTTGTATGCTTGTACGTAAATTCTTTAGTTGTTTTTGGATTTGCAGTATTTTTTTTATCAAATTCAGTAGAGGACTAGGGGGAATGTAAAGAGTAAATATGCAAAGAATTGCAATTGAAGTTCTGTGAAAAACACACAAGTTGTTGATATTTTAATTGACCCTGCATATTGCATTATTTAATAGACAACAAGTGATTATCATGGAATTGTAGGGACTTTAGGAGTGAGATCCAGAACACGTGAAGTCAGATTCAATACACCTATGGAAGTGTGGGAGGGACTCAGGAAATGCAGCAGGATATGGGATGGGATTGACAAAGTTTGGAACATAGAAGAGCAGGTTAACCAGTCTGACGTCCATACGTATTCCAGCAAGTGCTTGCATTCCTGTATTTCAAGCCTGTTTTGCTCTAAACATTGCCATGTTCCTGCAGGCAGTATACAACCCTAACCCCCTTAGGTCACAGAGGCACTGGCCCATCAGTTCATGCAAGAAAGAACTTATCCATTCTGATAACTGTATCAGAAAGTTGCAAGACAGTGCAGCTGCCACAATTAATTTCTGACAACAACCTGCAAGATGACAGTCAGTCAGACTGCAGAATAGGATGCAGCATGGAGTCAGCCATTCTTAATAGCATCCATAGTGCTCTTAAGATACTAGACTCAGGTGACTCGTGAATTTTTATCCAGCTGGACCTTTCTGCCCGGTCTGACACAGTAACCATCACACAATATAGGAGATCCATAGTACAAAATGGGTTTACATCCTATCTAAAACCCTAAGGACAATGAATGTAAGGAGATAAACACATCAACAGGTAAGGACTCTCTCAAGGTTTCATACTATCACAAACACTCTTCAGTCTTCGAAATGAAACCTAGCCCCAGTGCTGTGCTGAAAAGCTCAAGTATCCAAAACAAATTCTACTTTAATGAAACTGAGCTCCACCAGAAGAATCCCTCACTAAGGGCTAGATGTAGGAGCCCTAATACCGGTCGGTAACGGCCAAATTCGGCCGTTACCGACCGGTTTTAGGGTTTTGTAATGTAGGGGGCCTAATGTTTACCGATTCGGTATATTTACCGATTTGGTTAATCCAGATGTAGCTGGCACTTCAAAGAGTGCCACAGGCCCTTTAGGAGTCGGTATTTACCACCCAATCCTATTGGGTGGTAAAATACCGAATTCCAGTGTACATGCACATCTGTGCATGAACACCTATGCCATGTGACACACAGACATGCCCTTAGGGCATGTATGTGAACCACATGGCACACAAGCCTGCAGTTGGGGGGCTACAGGGTGTCAAAGTGACATCCCGTTTCCCCTGTCAGGATTCGGTATTTACTGATTCGGTAAATACCGATTCGGTATTTCCCATTGATTCCTATGGGCTTCAAGGCCCATAGGAATCAATGGGAAATACCGAATTGGTAAATACCAAAATTTACAGAATCGGTAATTGTAAAAGAAAAATGACCTACATCTGCCTACTTCCAATTTACCTACTCTTAAATACCGAATCATACCGATTCGGTATTTAAGAGTAGAACACTATCTACCTACCCAACCCTTAACAGAGAAGTTAAAGTCCTAATATTCCAATATTATCTGTCTCCTGATTACATCTCTGATTACTTTACACTTTTGATCAAGCTGCATTAGGAACATAGCATAGGGATTTAATTTGATCACCGGGGTAATGCAAAGAGTTCCAGATACAATACATAATACATAAGGGATGTTGTACTTAATAAGGATTTCTTCTGAGTTGTAACACTATGCAACCTATTTCTACACTTTGCGCTTTGCACCAATACATTCAAAAGCCGATAAGCAGCTTGGGCTATGTGATGCCAAATCATTAGTGCCCTAATGCCAATAAAGGCAACCTTCCCAGGACAATATCCAAAGCTAGAAAAAATGAAGATGTATTTAAAATTTACTAATCAATACAGAAGGCAAAAGGTAGTCAGTATTTCAGATTGAGATCATCATCAATAATATGTAATAAAGCCAATTGTGAGAGGTCATAATATAGGGAAAATAGCCATAATCATAATGAAGTTCAGAAAGGAAGAAATGTAAATCTATTTGGTTTGTAAGTCTAGGGAAAGAGATAAATCACCAGGCAATCTGACGTCAATAAGTTCAAAAATTAGACTGACTGCTCGGTATGGATGGAAGGCAAGCTCTGGCACACAGCCCAGAAAAGGCACACTTCATATTTTAGGAGAAGTGAAAAGAACTTCTGGCATAATGCGAGGTCATATCATAAGGTTGAACTAATAAAGTTACATGAAATGACGAGGAAATCATTTCATTAACGAACAAAAGTGTGCAAAAATGAAATGATTTATTTTAGTAGAAATGTTGAAGCTTTTCAAAATCTAGTTTTATTTTGAAAATACAAATCGATATGCTTTGTCTCTTTCATTCCTAATACATGCTTTCTTCTTGTTGGTGCATGCCATTGCTTCTTCATTTGATGCCACCAAAAGTCCATGCCGGATTCTGTTTGCTGTAATTCTGCTACTCCCACAAAACAAGACAATGATACCAACTTGATTTTTAGCTTCTAATTTAAAATCTCTTCACATACACAGAATGATTTAAAACTTTCAATTTCCAGTATTAATTTTTATATATATTATTGTGCAGGGTCATTCCAAATGTTTTGACTTCACCTTCCTGTTCTCTGAAACTATTTTTGTTGTCTCTTGTGACATTAAGCAGTGCTAAAGTGCTTGTGCTCTCTCTTCTAAAAATGATAAAACTGGCTTACACCCAATCAGCACATGTAATTTACTTGTAAATCTCTAGTAAAGTGATACCATATGTATACAGGGCCTGTAAATTAAATGCTACTACTGGGTTTGCAGTACTGATTGTGTCACCCAATTAGGTAGCCTTTTGAACATGCCTCAGGCCATCATTGCAGTCTGTTTGTGCAGTGTTAAACTGGCATTTTGACCAGGCAAACCTTTTGTCAGGCTTAAACCTTCCTTTTTAATGCATATAGGTCATCCCTAGGGTAGACCATAAACAGCATATAGGGCAGAGTGCAGTCTATTTAACAAGTTGGACATGTACTATTAAGTTTAACATGTCCTGGTAGTGAAAGAATCTTAAACTCGCTTAACTATTGGCCACTTTTAGTATCTGTAAATTACAGCACTCTCAAGACAGAAGACTACCTGCTTTATTTAAGTGCTAATTAGGAAGAAATTATAGAAATAAAACAAAACGGTTATTTTATTCCCAAATTGCATTGTTCTAAATGTTGGACTGCTTGATTGAGTTTTATGGTTGAAAAAATCAAGAGCTACATACACAGTCATGCATTCTAACTCACAAATGTCGTACCTCTCTGCTCTCAATGACATTTGGCATCATTGCTATATTATTATTTGCCCCAAATGTAGGATGTTCTATTCAGTGGATTTAATAAGTGCAATAACTGAAAATGATTAAAGGGTGCATTTGCTAACAAATGTGTGAATGTTGTATAAATAGACAAATACTATCGTTTTCATAGACAATATTATTTTCTGCTTGATGGGAGAGCAGCTGTTACTAATTATTAACAAGATACAATCACGGATTTAATAAATAACAATTTAGTGATTCCAGATGCTAAGGGTTGATTTACATTGAACCTCTGCCTGCTGAAATTAGCTATTCTGGCTGGTGCCCAAAGGACGATGCCACTCAAACTGCCTAGTGTCTAGCCAATATTCGCCAGAGCCAAAAGAAACCTTAAAACTAACTCTCTTACTACTCAAGCTAAATTGCCTCAAAGCACTTGTGAATTGGAAAAATTGATGTGTGGAGGTTTCTGATATGATTCATTTTGAATTTTCACTGAAGGCAAGGCGATTGTGGTTGGTGGTGTGGCTTGGGATGTGTGCATTTTACAAAGGGCTTCTGTTGGAAATTGCCCTTTTTTCAGAGTTACCCCAAACATTTTGCTTTTCCCTTCCTCTTTTCCTGACTCTCATTTTGTTGACTTTGAGACTCTGGGCACTTTAGCACTGCTGACCAGTACTAAAGTGCATGTGTCTCTCCTCTAAGCATGGTATAATTGGTGTGTCCCCGATTGGCATATTTGTTGTACTGCTAAGTCCCTTGTAAAGTGGTATACCATACACCCAGGGCCTCTCGTTCAAATGCTACTAGTGGGCTGCAGCACTGGTTGTGCCACCCACAGAGGTAGCCTTTCAAACCTGGTCAGGCCTGCCACAGCAGTGCCTGTGTGTGGAGTTTACTGCCGCTTCGACTTAAACTCCCCTTTATTACATATAAGGCACCCCAAAGGTGGTCCCTAAGTATCCCTAAGGGCAGGGTAGTAAGCAAATAAAAGGTAGAATATGTACCTCTATGTTTTCCATGTCCTGGTAGTACCAAACAGCCCATTTTATTTTTCACTACTGTGATAGTATTTTAATTTATTTGTTGATTAGTTAAAATCATTACAAACAAAAGAAAAGAACCAATAAAAAACAAGCAAACAAATATACACAAAACTATTAACATCCTTAAAATGACCCACCAGTAATGAGATGATAAATAACATTTCCATAAAAATATTAAAACATTACAAAAAAATAAATAAAATGTATTATACTTGCTAAAATGCCTTATACTAGCAGCAAATACTATTATAGCAGCATTTAACTAAAGTGACATGTGTTAGCAGTGGGAATTATAAATACAAATGTTTAGCTATTTTCCATTTACAAGCGATAATAAAGTGCAATGTGCATCACTAGATTAGATTGTACTAATAGTCCCTTAAGCTGGAATAACACTTTGCTTCAGACAATTCTTCAGTTATATTACTTAGATATTTTATCTCGAAATACATTTACTTACTCCATCAACTCTTTTGAAATTATTTTCTGCGATTATGATGAACTTAACAAAAAGATAAATAAGTTTAATATTGACCCCACTCAAACAGGTAATAATTGCTTGCCTACATGTTCTAACTCCTAGTTCATTAAAAACCGGTTTTAGGATAGACTTCCGAGCGTCTGCCAATGCTGGGCATAAAGTTACTATATGCATTAATAATTCCTCCCTTAGCCCACAAAGCCTGCAAATACTCGATGACCATTGATTCTCCCATTTTGGAATACCATCCTTTGTCGTATATCTTCCCAATCTCAATCAATCAATCAATCAAAGGCATTTGTAGAGCGCACTACTTACCCGTAGGGTCTCAAGGCGCTGGGGGGAGGGGGGTGCCGCTACTGCTCGAACAGCCAGGTCTTCAGTTTCTTCCTGAAGGAGAGGTGGTCTTGGGTCAGGCGCAGGTTGGTCGGGAGGGAGTTCCAGGTCTTGGCGGCCAGGTAGGAGAAGGACCTTCCTCCTGTAGTCGCTCTTCGGATGCGGGGGACGGCGGCGAGGGCGTGGTTGGCTGATCGGAGGTGGCGTTTGGGAGCGTAGAAGTTGATTCGGTTGTTGAGGTAGCTCGGGCCTTGGTCGTGTAGAGCTTTGTGTGCGTGGGTGAGGAGCCGGAAGGTGATTCTTTTGTTGACGGGGAGCCAGTGCAGGTCTCTCAGGTGTCCGGAGATGTGGCTGGTTCGTGGGATGTCGAGGATGAGTCTGGCTGAGGCGTTCTGGATCCGCTGGAGTCTCTTCTGGAGCTTGGCGGTGGTACCGGCGTAGAGGGCGTTGCCGTAGTCCAGTCGACTGGTGACGAGGGCCTGGGTGACGGTCTTCCTGGTTTCGGTGGGGATCCACCAGAAGATCTTCCGTAGCATGCGTAGGATGTTGAAGCACGCCGAGGAGACGTTGTTGACTTGCCTGGACATGGAGAGGGAGGAGTCCAGGATGAAGCCCAGGTTGCGTGCGTGGTCTGTCAGTTTGGGTGCGGTGCCCAGGGCGGGAGGCCACCAGGAGTCGTCCCAGGCGGAGGGTGAGGAGCCCAGGATGAGGACCTCCGTCTTGTCTGAGTTCAGTTTCAGGCGGCTGGTCGTCATCCACTCGGCTACCTCTTTCATCCCTTCGTGCAGGTTGGCTCTGGCGGCGGCGGGGTCGTTGGTCAGGGAGAGGATCAGCTGGGTGTCATCGGCGTAGGAGATTATGCTGAGGTTGTGTTGGCGTGCGATGGCCGCGAGGGGGCTCATGTAGACGTTGAAGAGGGTGGGGCTCAGCGAGGATCCTTGAGGGACGCCGCAGATGACTTCGGTGGCCTCTGACTTGTACGGTGGTAGGCGGACTCTCTGTGTTCTTCCGTCGAGGAAGGAGATGATCCATTCCAGAGCCTTCTCCTGGATTCCGATGTTGCTGAGGCGCTGTACTAGGGTGCGGTGGCAGACAGTGTCGAATGCCGCGGAGAGGTCTAGGAGGATGAGGGCCGCTGTTTCTCCGTTGTCCATCAGGGCTCGGATGTCATCGGTGGCGGCGATGAGGGCAGTCTCGGTGCTGTGGTTGGCTCGGAAGCCAGACTGTGAGGGGTCGAGGGATCCATTCGTTTCCAGGAAGGCGGCCAGCTGCTTGTTGACTGTCTTCTCAATGACTTTGGCTGGAAACGGGAGGAGCAAAATGGGGCGGTAATTCTTGAGTTCGGTGGGGTCCGCTGTGGGTTTCTTGAGTAGAGCGCTGAGTTCGGCGTGCTTACAGCTCTCAGGGAAGGTGGCGGTGTCGAAGGATGTGTTGATGATGTCCCGCAGGTGGGGTGCGATGACCGCGTCGGCCTTGTTGAAGACGTGGTGAGGGCAGGGGTCGGTCGGAGATCCGGAGTGGATGGAGTTCATCGTGCGGATGGTGTCTTCGGTGCTGATCGGAGTCCAGGCGTGGAGGGTGGTGGTGGGGGGTGGTTGTTCGGTCGTGGTGTGCGTTGGTTGGTTGTTGAAGCTGTTGTGTATGTCCGCGATCTTGTTGTGGAAGTATGAGGCGAGGGAGTTGCAGAGGTCTTGCGATGGGGTGATGTCGTTGTTTCCTGCGCTGGGGTTGGATAGCTCTTTCACGATGTTGAAGAGTTCCTTGCAGTTGTGTGCGTTGTTGTCCAGCCGGTCCTTGAATGCAGTTTTCTTGGCGGCGCGGATCAGCTGGTGGTGCTTCCGGGTGGCAAGCTTGAAGGTGGTCATGTTGTCCGGTGTTGGTTCCCTTCTCCAGACTTTCTCGAGGTCTCGGCAGTTCTTCTTGGAGCTCCTGAGTTCGTCGGTGAACCATGGGGCTTTCTTGCTGCCGGGTCTGCTGGGCGGGGTCCTCAGCGGGGCGAGCTCGTCCGCGCAGTTGCTGATCCACTTCGTGAGGTTGCTGGCGGCCTGGCTGGGGTTCGCTGAGCTGGCAGGAGGGTGCTGGCTCAGGGAGGCGGCGAGCTGGTCAGCTGTGATCTTGTTCCAGCTTCTGCGGGCAGCCTGTTGCTGGTGGTGGTGGGTCGTCGTTCTTTTGAAGGTGAAGTGGACGCAGCTGTGGTCCGTCCATTGAAGCTCTGTGGCGTGGCTGAAGGCGATGTCTGTGCTGGATGAGAAGACTGCGTCGAGGGTGTGTCCGGCGAGGTGGGTGGGGGTGGACACCAGCTGCTTGAGTCCGAGGTTGGCGAGGTTGTCGAGCAGGGTGCTGGTGTTGCGGTCGTTGTTGTTCTCCAGGTGGAAGTTGAGGTCCCCCAGGAGGATGTAATCAGCGGAGGGGAGGGCATGCAGGCTGACGAAGTCGGCGATGTCCTTGCTGAATTGGGTGCGTGGTCCCGGAGGTCGGTAGATCAGGGTGCCTCTGAGGGTGGTCTTCGGGTCGGTGTGGATCTGGAAGTGTAGGTGTTCGGCGGTGGTCAGGGTGTTGTCGGTGCTGGTCGTGAGACGGATGGAGTTCCTGTGGATGATGGCGATGCCTCCTCCCATCTGGTTGGCGGTGCGGTCCCTCCGGGTGATCTTGTAGCCCTCTGGGATGGCGATGGCGATGTCGGGAGCTGAAGAGGCGTTCATCCAGGTCTCCGTGAGGAAGGCAACGTCTGGAGCTGTGGTGTCGAGGAGGTTCCAGAGTTCGATGGCGTGTCTGTGGACGGAGCGGGTGTTGAGCAGGATGCACTTGAGGTGGGTGCTGCTGGTGTTCGACTTGGCGGGTGCTGGTGCGAGGCAGGTCCGGATGCAGGTGAATTTGCAGGCGTGGCAGCTGAAGGGTCCGTGGGTGCGTCGTGGTGTGGCCTGGTAGCATCCTGGGAGTCTACCGGCGTTGAGTGCGCTGAGGTCTGCGGTGGTGTACGTCAGGCGGGTCGGCCGGGGTCTTCGAGGTCCAGGGGTCCTGGCACTGGGCGCGGTCCAGGCGCGGACGGGCGTAGACGGGCTTACCTTTGGTGCGCCTTCGGCGCACAATCGGCGCGCCCGCTGCGCGTAACCGCTGCGCGTTCGCACGGTCGCCATATATGGCGAAGTGCGCGGGGGGCGGAGCAGCTGGGAGGCGGGAGCGGGGAGGGTACAGAAGGAAGAAAGGGGCGGGGTTTAGCGGCGGTGGCGGGAAGCGGGGAGAGGGGAGGGATGACGAAGGGGGCTACAATACAGGAAATACCGAAATAAATAAACAATGAACAGAACCCGGCAATACAGACACTAGAACACACTTCTAACCCAACAAATACAACGGGGGCAGGTCGGGCGGGGAGGGGGGACGAGGGGGTTAATGCTGCAGGGAAAACAGAAGGCAGGCAAAACACGGCGAGTACAGGCAGGCAGGCACAATGCAAAATACAGAACAATAACAGAGATACAGTGAGGAAAACAGTAAAAGACGGGGGCAGGTCGCGGACCACGCCGCTAGAAGGCAGGGGGCGTGGTCACGCGGCGGAGCGAGGCAGCGAGGCAGAGGGCAGGGAAACACGCACGCAGCAGCTGGTGGCCGTGCGGCACGGGGGTGTCCTAGAGCTAGGTCACACTCACCTGCGTCGCACGGTCGCCATATATGGCCAAGTGCGCGGGGGGGCAGAGCAGCTGGGAGGCGGGAGCAAAGGTCTTAGATGATATGACAGTTAGGGCTGGGGCGACAACCTACCAAAAGAATTAGCAATTGACCAAAAAATTTTTTTTTTTCTTAAGTCCTCCTTATCCGCTATAGTCGTTAGTAATACGGCCATTTGATTCATTTCTTTCTTAAAAACTATTCTACTCCTTATTTCCTCTTCTAATTTAGGGCAATCAAAATTACATAAGCATTCGTTTAAGTACAGTTGCCAATTTTTTGAATATTCACCTTCTGAAATTTCGAGCCAACTACTGTGATGCCTAGTCCTCTCATAGGTCAGCATTGAGAATTCCTTAATATATTTTTAAACTGTAATTCCTGATCAGTGAGAAGTAGCTTTGTCATGTTTAATATCATTGGAATCGTATTGATAATTCCTACTTACTGGTGAGGTTGATTTTAATTGTACAATTTTGGAAATGCCACTTTTAGAAAGTGCAAAAAGATTTGTGTGAATTTTGTGTCTTTTGCTTCGTCGCCCTAAGTGTGCCGGGCTCACTGTGCAACTGGTTCAAGCTATCCTGGCTGATGAGGGGTGAAACCCAGAAACCTATTCCTAGGATGCTTTTTTCCAGTCCAGGGAGGACCTGGATTGGAAGTTCGGACTCAACTGTTCCCATGAGGCACTGGGTCAAGACTGATTTGCATATGTCCAGGTCTAAACCAGGGTGGCATGGTGAGCAAAAGAATGATGGATTTAACCCAGATCTCTTGAAAGGGGGGGAATGTTTTGATTTGTTCTGCATTCCGTCCATCAATTGTGTGTCTTTTGCGTCCTCGTCCTCAGTGTACAGGGTATGCCAAAACGTGGGTCCCGGGCTCACTGTACTACTGAATTCAAGCTATCCTGGCCGATGAGGGGTGAAACCCTGAAACCGGCCCTAGGATGCTTGTTTCAGGTCCAGGGAGGACCTGGCTTGGCAGTTTGGGCTGGACTGTTTCCATGAGCCACAGGGTAAAGACAGATTTGCATATGGCCAGGTCTAAACTGGGGTGGCATAGTTAGCAAAAAAATGATGGAATTAATCCAGATCTCTAGACTGGGGTGAATGGTATGATTTGTTCTGAATTTCGTCTATCAATCGTGCGTCTCTTGCTTCCTCGCCCTAAGTGCGCTGGGTATTGCCAGACATGGGTCCCAGGCTCACTGTGCCACTGGATTCAAGCTATCCAGTCTGATGAGGGGTGAAACCCCAAAATCAGTCCTAGGATACTTGCCTCGGGTCCATGGAGGACCTGGCTTGGCAGTTCGGGCTGGACTGTTCCCATGAGGCACAGGGTCAAGACTGATTTGCATATGGCCAGGTCTAAACTGGGGTGGCATGGTGAGCAAAAGAATGATGGATTTAACCCAGATCTCTTGACTAGGGGTGATTGTTTTTTATTTATTCTGCATTCCATCCAACAATTGTGTGTCTTTTGCTTCCTTGCTTTAAGTGCACTGGGTATGCCCAGACGCGGATCCCGGGCTCACTGTGCCACTGGATTCAAGCTATCCTGGCTGATGAGGGGTGAAACCCTGAAACTGGTCCTAGGATGCTTGTTTCCGGTCCAGGGAGGACCTGGCTTGGCAGATTGGGCTGTACTGTTTCCATGAGGCAGAGGGTCAAGGCTGATTTGCATATGGCCAGGTCTAAACTGGGGCGGCATGGTGAGCAAAAGAATGATGGACTTAACCAGATCTCTTGACTGGGGTGAATGTTTTGATTTGTTCTGCATTCTGTCTATCAAGTGTGTGTCTTTTACTTTTAGAAAGTGGATATTTCGCTGCACTTACTACTCTATGTTCCTGACAGCCTTTCTCCACTACATGTCTGGGGCAGGGTTTGGTGACAGCTACATTTGTGCATTCCCTCTAGACAGCCACAACATAAGATACTCAACTGCATCTGCATTTGTCTGCATACTGATGGATGTTTCTGGACAGGGAGAAATGGGAGGGGCCGACAATTACACTTCAATAGGAAGTGTCCTGTTCACATACAATGTACTTACCTCTTCTGCAGCTAAGGTAGCAGACAGGACTAGGCTGAAAGGGATCTTTGTGCACTTCAGAGGGTCCTTTGAAGTGACCACCACATAAAATGTTTTTTTGCATATACATATTGGGACCCCATCTAATCAGACAATTGTTGACCTGTATCCAGACATCGCTGTCTCTACATTTGCGAATTGCCAGAAGGACGGCTGTAATGCCAGAAGGGACTGCCACTTTGTTAACTGCTCTGCTATGTTGGCCTGCTCCTTGTTGAGCTGCATGAGAGGTTGCCACTATGCTACCTTCCTTGCTGTGCTGGCTTGTTGCCTGCTACCTCTGCATTGTGACTTTGATTTTTCTCCAAGTGCTTGTTGACTTGCCCCTTGTTCCCCAAAGTCTCAAGGCGATCAAAGACTACGCTTCCTGACTTTTTACTTTTCTGCTACAAGAGCCAGTTTATGAGCAGCAGCTCGTCCCTAGCAGCCTGTTCTGCATCAGGAAGGATTTCCCTATAAAGAAACGAGCAACATACTTCACCAGTTTCCAGTGCTTTCTTTGTGCTGCAAGTATCCAGTTTTGTGCCATGCACTGAGTAAAAGAATTGCCTTGGGCCCGAGCCGAAAACACAGAGTCAAGCGAAGCCTTTCCAGTGCGGCCATAAGATCCAAGCATCCCTGGAATAATGTGTCTTCCAACGGCGTGCTATGCACGATGGAGGACATCAGCAGGACTTCACTGAGCCTGCCACAATTGCATGAGAGCAGCCTGCATGGCCCGGTGCAGCACCACTTTCCCCACAGGAGGGTCCCCATTGTCGTGGGGAAAACTCCTGCACTGAGAGGTACTGGGTCCGCCCAGTGCCATACAGCAGCCCAATATCTTATGCACCACGGTCTGGAGTGACCTGTGGCGAATTCTTTGTTTGGAGGTACCTGGGAGCCTAGCTGGCACAAGATGCATACCTGTTGATCCCTTGCCAGGATCCCTGCTCTACCCAACAATCTAGCGTGACCGCAACAAGCATTGATAACAAGTGCTCTACCAGCACTCTCCTTGGAATACTACTCTAATTACCCTAGGAGTAACAACCATTTTTCTGTCAGCACTGTGATTTAACATATATATTTGAAAATGCTATTACTTGAAAAGTATACAACATATTTGTATCATTTTGGTTCTATGTGGATCCTAATACAAGCTGCTATTATTTTACAAACCTCTGTGGAGTCTTTCTGTGTCTTGCACAAATGCTTTACACATTGCCTGTTTTGATAAGCCTGCCTGCCCTGCTCCAAGCTACCAGAGAATGGTGAGCACAGGTTATCTCAGTTGTGGGTTCTTCCTGACTTGGGTGTCTTTGAAATGGAAGCCGAGACAGCAGTGGTGCAAGACTGTGCCTACTGCGGGAATTAGTTTCCTCGCGTCCCCGACCCACTGACCCGGCACGTTGAACGCTTAGAAGTTGATGGAATCTCCGACTTTGAGGAGATTCAGCATTGGGGCTGCTGTGATTTGTACCAGTATGCAAAAGACCATCTTTGTTTGCGCATGAGAATATTATATTTAACCCTGTCCTGAAGAAGCCAAGGAAGACCTGGCTGAAACTTGGTCACGTCGACACATCAGTGGAAGAATCTTGGAATAGCAGCAATTCTTTGTGATCTGTGATATGTTACACTTGAGTCAGGCAAATTGATTTATAACCATTGAGTGTGACACCTTGAAGATAACCTCTAAGTGGTTCTCCTATAATTAGAGGGAGACACTAGTGTATATATTTTTGTAGGGTTATCATTTGGATGTTTCATTCCTGTATTTTTTTCCATGGTCTTACGTCATATTGTTGAATATTGTATTGCAAAATATTAGGTCATTTTTGCTTTATGTTACACTTTGAATAGGCGTCTCTGCCCTGTGTGTGCGAGAGATTGATTAGTTCTGAAAAAATTAGTTTGTATTGAGAGGGTAATTAAAAGTAATCTTCTCAAAGTATTGTTTCCTTTGATACCAATATTGAATGTATTATATTATGTCCCATACCCAGGTATTGAAGGGTCAATTGGGTATACCCCTGTTGTTTATATATGGGTGTATACCTTAACAAACCAGAAAACTCAATTTCTAACAGCCTGTGACTTTTTGAACTGCAGGGTCATCAACGCAGCTGAGGCTGGTGTGGTTGGTGTGGTCGGAAGGATGCAGGTGTCGACCAAGATTAAAACAAGTTTTTTAAAATATTTGTGTGTGTTTACTTGATAAACAACAAAAATCAGAAAATGTACACCACAACCGCCACTGATGAAACCGTGCATTTTTTTTTTATAACATGTATAACATGAACGAAGTACAAGAATACAAGCAAAATATAAGAAGAAAAAAAAGTGGTATAGAAAGTGGGCAATCTAAGTAGAAACAAAAATTCCAAGTGCAAACTTACATGTTTGGTAAAATTAGCAAGCTGAGAAAAAGGCAGATAAATCATAAATCATACAAAAAAAATAAATGGGAGGAGAAGAGCAACATCAAAGTACTAGAACCATATGCCCTGGGCAAACCGGTCCTGAGGAGCAGCCAACTTCGCCAGCCACCCCCAAATTGGATCACAAATTTGGCCTTATTATTTCCTCAAAGGGTCATTCTCGATGAGCACCATTTCCAGCCAACTTATGTTCACCATGCACTTTTTCCAATAGTTTTGGTAACACTAACAAATGATATGGCACCGTGGCCCTACAGTTATCTCCTGCAAGCGACTGTGAGAGGTAACTGCACTACTAGCCCAACTATGCCTTCAATTTTGAGTTGGATCACCAGTCAGTTACATCTTTCTGATACTCCCAAATGTTTTGTAAGATGGGGAGTGTACTAGCACTTACACAAATATAGCAAATCGACCGACACCTGCCCCTAAACCTTCAAAGTCTGACTACAAAATCAGGGGAAGAAGATTGGGACGGACCTTCTAACTAGGATGTGAGAAGCTCATATTACAGTATCAGTTTGTATTGATGCGCTTTAGTTCCTGAAGTGTTGCATTCTTATAGATAGGTACAAGGATATGTAAACCACACAGAATAACCATAAGGGACAGCAAAAAATACCATTTGTCTAGAGTGTTAACCAAACTAAATAATTGATACAGTGCAATATTTTACTGCATTATAATTTCATAAGAGCCTAAAATTGTAGGAGAAGTGAAACAATTCATCTTCAATAAGTAGACGTCGTTGGCACTGATTACGAGTGTCCCAGAATGGTATGAGACACCCTCAGAGTCGAAATTCATGAGGTGAAGTAATTGCTCCAGTTACAATTGTGCACTTGAAACTGGGGCATAACTTGTGGATTTGGGTACTTTCAGCACCAAAATCTGCATGCACCAGAATTAGCAAAAGACTAATCCATGAAAAGGACAGAAATTGAAATTACAGATTATCTACAATAATTTAGAAGCGCGCACAAAGACTGGAACAATGACAGTTAATGCAATGTGGACCTACTAGTGGCAGAACAATTCACACCATGTTAATAGCTTTCACCACCCACGTACTGGTTCGAGAGCAATATACCTTTTATATATCACATCTGATCTTCACCTGATGTTTTATGGCAAGGGTTTTGTGGGTGCCCAGTTACTACACCTTTCAAAGTCTCTATAGACCCACCACCCCTAAATGTCAATGCTTTTTCTTACAGCCACACATTTCCTCATAAAAGCTAGGCCAAATATTCCTATCCTTAGAACACTTCTTCTTGTACATTCCACTAAACAGATATGCACCAGTCAATAACCAAGAGGGAATTTTAGATAAAGGCAAATACAATAAGATCAGTTAGTGCAGTTAATGCCTAGCCCCCTTGTAACCCTCTCGCCACCTGACAGCAACTGCCCTGCCCATTTTCTTGTGACAAATGCAGGGAGGAGAAAGTCAGCATGAAAGCAGATACAACTAGAAAACACATGTCTTTACTGACAGTAAAAAGAGGATATGGTGTTAAGGCCATACTTTGGAGCTGGTATATTTACAAGGGGATAGTACCACCAGAATGTCACTTTTAGCGCAATTCTGCTGGTGCTATGCCCTTCTCTATATTTACAAAGCGGTGATAAGCCACCTTGTAAATACGGCCCCTTTGCATGCTTCACTTTGTGTGAAAGGGACGTGCAATGGATGTTGCTGTGGGTGTTCCACTGCAACACCCATTGCATTTTGATGCGGCACCAGATTTAAAGGATGTGCAAATCTGAGCAAGGGCCAAAAACTAAAGCCATGCAATAGCAGGCATTAGAATGGTACAACAAGGAGAAGGACTTTTATTGTTGCTTTTTCCATTCTGCCCCCCCCCCCCTTTTCTGAATCGTTTTCCATTCTGCAGCACACATAGAAATAGCAAAACACCATTAATGATTGTTTATGTGCAGGAAGGGACACCTTTGACCGATTGATTTATCTACAAATGGTAATATATGCTTACATCCATTTACACTCTGCTTTTAATCTTGGCACCATGGTGACC